>NC_040904.2:204742669-205461448 GCF_004126475.2 Phyllostomus discolor
TTCCTCATCTTACCCGTGGTGATGGCTGCATGTTTGTACACAGGTATCAAAACTTCTCAAATTGTATACTTTAAGTATGTACAGTTTGTTGTATCTTAATTATACTTAAGATATTTAACATAAAAAAAGAATGGGATAGGATAAGAATAAAGTAAAATACACCTAAGAAAGCCTTTGGCAATGAATGATTGGGTGCATGTATGAAGCATCAAAAAGGTCACCACATGAGATCCAAAAACTAGATTACCTGTGGAAAAAGTAACAAATTACCCCTGAGGGAGCCATACCACGAGTAATTTTTAATAAACTCAGAAAGAAGAAGGGTTTATTTATTTGTTTTACATTTGATAAAATGTTCTCAGGAATTTTATGTAATTCTTTCAAAAATCCTATGAGACAGGTACTTTATTAAAAAACACATCACGCAGCGTTATGATTGTCTTTGCCTGGCGTGCCAGGCATTCAGGATGTACCTGTGGAGCATTTTGAAGGTGAGCAGCCTGGTGCTCCGCCATGACCCACCCGAAGACAGAGCCACACCCCAATGAGGAGCAGGGCTAGGACTGGAAGCCAGGCCTCCCCTCGCCCAGCTGAGATGAGACCAAGCCGCTGCTGGGGCAGTTTTCCCTGAATTTTCAGCTTTGTGTTAGGTCAGCTGGGTTGTATGGAAACCAGTGGCAACCGACTCTGGCTAATTTAGCAAAAAAGGAAGTGAGTGGCAGGATGGAGGCTAAAGCTACACTACAGAAAAGTTAAAATACCGACCCCGAACGAGGCCCGGAATCAGGGTAGTGCTGGGAGCCTGGACTGAAAATAATAACAAAACAAAACAAAACAAGGGAAAGCTCCTGGCGTCTGTAGTCAGGATGGTTCATGTCCTTGCCTGTTGTCCTCACCTTTCCGAGTTCCAGGGAAGAGTCTGGCAGGCATGTGGGGTAGGCCAGCCCCTGGTCAGGGGCCTCTTAATTGATGTTCATGAAAGAAAGCGTGGAGCAAGGGAAGACCGTTTCTCAGGGAAGATCAGCACCCAGAAGAAGGGGAGGCGGGGGTTGCTAGGTGTGAAAGAGCAAGTGTCTTGGATGAGGGACCTGTATTCTTCTGACTGGAAAGTGGGGAGCTTGGGATACTTCCAGAATGTTGGAGATGGGGGGCCTCTGAAGGCTTGCTCAGCCTCAGAGGCCCCCGCTCCTGGTGCCCGGAGTTTGGCACTGTTCCCCTGGTTCATGTGGATGTTGCCCGCCCAGAACCGCACAGGCCGAGAGCTGGCCTGGCCATTCCTGCAGTTCAGGGTGCAGACTCGCTGCCTGTGTGGGTGGGGGCATGTTTTATGCTTAGGGTCCCTTATTAGAAGTCGTCTTACTATCGAATTGAAGAGCTCTTTATACATTCCGGAAACAAGTCCTTCATCAGATTCACGTGTTGTGACAGTGTCTACCCCTCTGTGGTTCGCATTTTCATTTTCTTAGCACTGTCCTTTGCAGAGGAGTTTTTAATTTTGATGAAGTCCAAGTTATCTAATTTTTCCTTTATGGTTTGTGTATTTAGTAAATTGTCTACAAAACTCTTTGCATATCTTAAGGTCCTAAAGACTTTTTTGGATGTTTTCTAGAAGTAATCACATAACTAGCACATTTTAAAACTGTATGCATAATACCTATCATACTTGACACATTACAAGGCTACTTATGGAAATTTTTCTCTGACGGGTTATCATTGGGTTGGCCAAAAAGTCTGTTTAGTTTTTTCTGTAAAATAAAAGACACATTTTTCATTTTCAGTAACTTTCAAATCAGTAACTTTATTGATTTGGATATTTTATAAAGCTATTTTCTAGTATATAGGAATATAATTGACTTTTAAATATTAATTTTGCATCCTGAAATCTTACTAAATTAACTTATAAATTCTAGTAGCTTTCTGGAATATTTCTAAGGCTTTTCTATATATACAATCATGTCTGTGAACAAAGATAATCTTTCTTTTTTTACTTTGCATGCCTTTTATTTATTTTTCTTGCCTTACTGCACTAACTAGGACCTCCAGTCACAATGTCGAATAGAAGTTATGAGAGAGGGCATGATTGCCCTTCTGTGGGAAAGATGTTTATTCTTTGATCGCTAAGTATTTTGTTAACTGCAGCTTCTCATTGATGTCCTTTTTCTGGGTTGAGGATGTTTTCGTCTAGTCCTGGTTGACTAAGAGATTTTCTTTAAGTAGGTTACATGCTCTTTCTGCATATGCTGAAGTGATCCTTTTTTTCCTTTTTTGTATTAATGTAGTGAATTACAGTGAGTCATTTTTTTCTAATGTTAAACCAACCTTGCAGTCCTGAGGTGTTTATCCTACCAATTGGCTCCAGTGTATTATTTTTATCTTATTGCCCTGGTAATGCTTTCTTAATGATTTTTTTAAAACTCCTCACTCAAGAATATGGTTTTTTTTTTTAATTTTAGAGAGAATAAGAAGGGAGGGAAGTGGGGGAGAGAGAGAGGGAGGAACGAGAGAAACATTATTGTGAGAGAGAAACATCAGTCGGTTGTCAGCTGCCTCCCATACACGCCCTGACTGGGAACCAAACCAGCCACCTTTTGGCGTACAGGACAGTGCTCCAGCCTACTGAGCCACCTGGCCAGGATGTAAGGACTTTTACATTTGTATTTATGAAAGATACTACTCTGTAGTTTTTTCCCTTACAATTAATGCCTGTGCCTGATTTTGGTATCAGGGCAAAGCTGGTGTCATAAAATGAATTTGGGAAGTGTTCCCTCTTTTAGTTTGATTTGCATACAGTGTTTACAATAGTAAACATTCTACTGGATGACAGTGGAAGAAGTAAGATAAATGCAGGCACGTAGGACTAGATCATGAGGGAGACTATTGAGCCGATCCTTAAACTCATTGTTGCCTCCGGAGATGGAGACCTGCCAGATCTCTCGTGCCAAACAGAGAGTGAAGGCTTTTTTTTTAAAGCTTTTATTTATTTATTGTTGGAGGAGAAGGGAGGGAGAAAGAAAGGGAGAGAAACATGGACTGGACTGGTTGCTGTGTGCCCCAACCAGGGACCAAACCGCCGACCCAGGCATGGGCCCTGACTAGGAGTTAAACTGGCTATGCTTCGCTTTTTGGGATGACACCCAACCAGGGTGGGAGAGCAGAGGCTTTTTGATAAGCCCCTACTGTGTGACAAACACCACTGGGAAACTATCTGATTGTCTCAGCAGACCCATTGGCTTCGGAAATGCAAGCGGAACATTTCACGCACTTACCCAGTTGTGTTGTGAGCTCAGTCAAAGGAAAGAGAAACAAAGGCCGTAGATGGGACCCTCGGTAACCTCACTAGTGAGATGACAGTGAGATGAAGGCCCGTGAAATGTTTAATGACAATTTTAAAAAACAGAGTTGTTCTTCAGTTCACCTGTTTAAGAGAAGTGACAGCCAGGTAAAAAATTCAAAGGTGGAGAAATAAGGGTGGATCCATATAAACAAGAAAGGCTCTAAGGAGGAGGGAGTGGGGCCGGGCCACTACCGACTGACCAACTGGCAGGATTTGGATTTAGAAAGTCAGGGAGAGTTGGGGGGAGGGCGGCTGGTGAGGCCAAGCCTCCCCGGCAGGAAATCAGGAGCCAGTACTGGTGTGCTGGAGCAAAGTCCGGCTGGGTGCTCTTGGGCCTCCACTGCTCCCGGGAAAGTCTCAGGTAAACAGGCCTGTAGAGTCATCACCTGTTCTTGTGTTTCTTGCTCCAGGTAGACGAGGAACTTCTCCAGTGCAGGGACTGTATTTACTCTTCTGTGATGCCCAGCACTTGGTGCAGTGCCTGGTGTGGAGTAGGTGCTCAGTTGCCATTGAATAAATGAGTGAATGCAGAGGCTCTTATTACTGTCCCTGGGAAAGACCTATGGTGCAAGTGCCTCGTGGAGTTGACCTTGCCTTTGGAGCCATATAGAGCATCCCGTGTACTAGCTTATGAAATAAGTCTCAGCAGATCCTTCAGAGAAAACCTGATGTTTCTCTCTAAACTCATGTTCTTTTTGCTTTACCAGTTGTACTCAGTTCTGGGTGCATATTAGGATCACCTGGGCCGTTGGACTAGCGATGCCTGAGCACTGTCACAGACTGATGAAATCAGAGTCTCCAGGAACTGTGCCCAGGATCTTAGGATCTTTTTTTTTTTCCTTTTTAAAGCTCCCCAGATGATTCTAAAATCAGCCGGGATTGAGAACCACTCTGCTACACTCTTGCTTTTGTTTGAAATAACGAAATGGCTTTTTAAATGTGTGGGCTGTAAATGGTTACACGTGCAGTGTAAATGCTCATATCACCACATTGTAGTTACATTTATGATGGTTTCTGCTCTCTGTTGCATATCTTTTAAATAAAAGACTGCAAGCCTTTTACATTTTTCTGAGCAGAACTAGAAAAACCAAGAACAACATTTGCTAGCTGAGGGGAAACAAAATTGTGCAATTCTAGGGGTGGTGTCGCTTTGGTGTGGCAAACAGCTACTCGTAAATTACCCCTGTGTGCGCACTGGGTCTGAGGAAGAATGTCAGGTGACTGCTCTTTCTTTCGTTCTTCATTTAAAAAAAAAAATCTGCACCTGTTTTTCAGTCTGCATTTATTTTTAGCAATTGCCACCTTATAAATTCTACCAAATACATAATTTTGTAAGAAATGTAGTATTAAAAGCAACTCGTTTCTAACAGGCAGCCTCCGTGCTGGGGCTAAAGTAATAAAGCGTGCTCACCGGCACGCACACGCATTGTGGGAAAGATGTGGCTCTAATCAGACACTCAGAAGGGCCCCGTGCCCAAAACTGTGTCCTGATCAATGCCTCTGTGCCAAATACCTTCTCCACACAAAACTCAAGTGCGTGTGTGAGCTGGCCTGTCCACTCATCCAGCGCCACCTGCTACCACTCTCTTCCCCCTGGTTCTCTATGCACCAGCGATACGGATTTGCCTGTAGCATCCAGAATGCGCCATAGGCGCTCACTCTCTGCATCTTTGTGTGGGCTGTTCTCCTGGCCCGGGGCAACAGCCCTTTCTTCTGTCTGCCTTGTATCTTCAAGTGTCGCAGCTCCTTCCCTTAGACTCTGCTCTGGGCATCCTCTGCTGCCTCCAGCCCTGTGCCTTCTAGTTTTCTTCGTGTGCTGCTGTGATCGCTAGTGTCCAGGTCTGTCTGCCCATCTGGACCGCAGGCTCCTTGCGGGCCACAGCTGCTTTTCCCTGCGCGCCCAGCACCCAACGGCATCTGTCACGAAGGATGCACAACTGCAGGGACCCATCAGCTGTAGGACAAACTTGTGGCCTTTTCGCTTGTAGGTGCTCTCGATAAAACTACCCAATGGATAGAAGAATCCGTAAATGAAGAATTACTTTCTCTTTCTGAGATCGCTTTAACTCCTGGGGCCGACAGCAGCTCCAAGCCAAGCCTGAGCCCTACGCTGGTGCTAAACAACAGTTATTTGAAACTGTTGCAGTGGGATCATCAGAAAAAAGTATTTCCAGAGGTGAGTGATTTTTTTTTCCCCCTTCAAGTTTCCAGTTATGTTCATCCTTAAATTCTGGCTATGAATCAGCTCGTCTGTCTGTGTTGCCTGTGGTTTACTGACTTGACTAAAATCCGATAAAAATGGGAGGTTGGATGGAATATGGCTTATTTTACATTTTCATGGTATTGCGCTTCCCTTTCTGTTTTTCCCCTTTGAATACATACGCTAGACACTGCTTACAGAAGAAGCGCGTCTCCAGGAACTGACGGACAAGCTGAGTCAATTGAAAATTATTGCCTGCCTGTCCCTCATTACCAGCAACACGGTGGGCGCCGTCACGGAAGGCCTCCCCGAGCTGGCGGGCAGGTTAAAGAGGATCTCGGCCGTCCTGCTGGAAGGCATGTGTGAGAAGTAAGTTCCGGGTGTTTTCGTCTGCCCCCTCTCCTGTTCAGGCTCCGCGTGCATCGCAGAGAATGTGAATAGCCTTGGACGTGTGGGAGATGTGCCATTCACAACGGTGCTTCAGACGGGTTTATCTCGGACCTCCTTTTTCTAGAATTTCTTTTAATATCTCCGAAGGCTTAGGTGTCCTTTCATAGGCAGGGAGAGGGCTTTTCCAGGACAAGCGCCAGGGTGAGTGTCGGGTTTCCACCGGGGATGGGCATGCGCAGAAGCGCTCCTTTGACAATGCCGTGGAAAAAAACAAACGAGACCCAGAAGCCCGGCAAGCGCAGTGTTTAGAGCGCCCCGTCAGAGAGACTGTCCACGTAGTTCTGACACCGTCCCTCTTCTGTAATGAAATGTTTGCCGGCTTGACTGACCCAGCGTGCCGTGAAGTCTTCAGAAGTGGTGGCCTCTCTCTGTCCTTTGAGATGTGCCACGCGTTCGTTGAGGGTTTTGTTTTTGGGAAATCCGTTTCTCGGTATCACACCTTCACTGAATACTGGGATCCCATTGAGATTTTGCATCTAGGTCATCCGGTCGGGAATCCTGTCCAAGTCAGAAAATTCCAACTCTTAGTCAAAGACGGCATGTTTCCGTGGGTCTGAAATGGGTAAAGCGCCTCCTGCTGGTTCGTTCCCCTTGGAGGTGTTCTCAGGGACAGGGCTCTGCTCCTCTCATTGCAGGGCGATGCGCCTGTTTTCTCACGCTCCTGCCCACTGCTCAGAGAGCACACAGGTTGCTCGGTGAAATCCTAGGATGTTAAGAGCCAAAAGGAGCCCGAGTGGTGACACCATCCAATGTTCTCATTCTGAACCGAAGCCCAAGGGTTTGCCTTTGGCGGCACAGCAAGGGAGGGGCACGCCGAGGCCCGAGCCCTGGCCCGCCTGTGTCGAGGCCCTGCCCTTTCCCCTGATGCTTTTTTTAAAAAAGTCGTTCTGAATATTTTTTAATGTTATAAAACTATTATGAAAGGTACTAGAGAATCATTGGCATTGCTCTGTGAGAATAATCTCTGAACAAACCCAATCTTCAAGTGATTATGAAGGTTAAAATACATTGTTATTTTTATCTTTTCGAGTTTTAATTCTTCAAGTACAGTTTACTTTCAGTATGAGTTGCGGTGGTTTCAGGTGCACGGCGTAGTGGTTGGACAGTCATGTGCTTCACACAGCCCTTCCCCGCCCCCTTCTCCCCTTCGATATTTCCTTTCTGCTGATTCTCACGCTAACCAGCCAGGCTCATGGATGTCACACTCGGGACTCAAGACGAGGGATGAAAAGAAACCTCTTGTTTCTGCAAGGTTATTACCTTAGCCTTTCCCCCACACTGGATAATCATTACTTTCCAGGAGTTTTTTAAACCTTTAGTGAATCCCCAGTGCTGCTTAAATATTGATAATATAAAACATACAACAGAGTGGCTACTAAGAGGACAGGTGTTTGGATCTAAATGTAGATTTTTAAATCCCAGTTCTGCCGTCAACGTACATATGTACCCTTGAACAAGTTCCCGAATCACCCTGAGCCGCACTTCCTCACTCGCAAAAGAGGAATGATATTTGTGTCCGTCTCGGAGTTGTGAGCACTCAGGGAGATGCACGTGGAACACCCCTACACTCTGGCACATAGCAGGCGCTTGATCAATGTGAGCTTTTCGTAACTCTGTGGTTGTTAAGTCATTCTCTTTGTAGTTGTTCTGTCTGGTTTTTAAAATTATTTTGTTTAATCCCCTGCCCCAGGCCCCGAAACCTGTGTTAAGAAATGATTATAGTCAGTTCTCAGTTATCCTCATTATGGATGGAGTAATAACATTCATAAAATTAAAAAAAAAAAAAGGCAACCCCCCTCCTCTTGGCAGGGGTCGGGCTTGCGGTCCCGGTACGAGGCGGAGGGAAAGGGCTCCGCCCCCCCCCCCCCCCCCCCCCAGCGTCACGTCCTCGGTGCTGACAGTGTCCAGTCCGCCGGTTTTGTCCTCAGGCACCGGGACACAGGTGGGGAGGGGAAAAAAAGCAAACAGATGACCCAGATGCCATTTATATTTGGTTTAATGATGCATTTTGAAAACTAGCAAGAATTGTGCCTTCTTTCTTATGAATCAGAAGTCATGGCTTATGCTGAAATTAATTTTTCCTTTAGCTATGAACTCATGCTTAAAAGCAGGAGGAGGTTGGGTAAGATTCAGAAGGTAAAAATTTTGCCATAAATGCCCTGGCTGGTGTAGCTCAGTGATTTGAGCGTGGGCTGTGAACCGGGAATCACAGGTTCGATTCCCAGTCAGGGCACATGCCTAGGTTGCAGGCCACGGCCCCCAGCAACCGCACATTGATGTTTCTCTCTCTCTTTCTCCCTCCCTTCCCTTTCTAAAAATAAATAAGTAAAATCTTTAAAAAAATTTTGCCATAAACTAACTTTGGGTTGTAGAACCCCAAAGGCAGATCCAGTGTAGATGTATAACAAATTCCAGTCAAAGCAGAATACCTAGGACTAACTTCTTACTGTTGTTAATGATAAAGCCTTCTTATTTTCTTCTTCTTCTTCTTCTTACTAAGTGTTTACCACGTGCCTGACAATCTGCCGAGAGCTGACATGGTTGCATAGCAGGTTTAGTGCTAGCGTCAGGACTTGAACCCAGGTCTGCGTGACACCACAGCTCGCGCCATAATTGCTACATTACGTCTCCTGTCACTGGGCCTCTCACTCCTTGATCCCCACTTTGCACGTAGTTAGTTGTCTTACAGGCGCTTTCCGGACAGGGAGATGCAGCAGCCTCCAGTTGCCGTCCCCCAGCAGTGCAGGCCACGGCCGTCAGACTCGGGTTCCCTGGGGGCCACGTCAGCCTCGCAGTGGCCTTTGAAGGGCTGCATGTGATTTCAGCTCCTTAACAGTGAAAGGAGTAGTTACACATGTACGGTCCTAAAATTATTCTGGCCCTTTGAAGGCAGCTGCGGGGCTGACATGGCCCCCAGGGAAAATGAGTCTGACAGCCCTGTGTAGACCCAACAAACGCACTGATTAACTCCTTTTCCTTATCTATCAAGTAACCAACTGCTCATTACTGTTACAACTTTCTGAACTCTCTCTATGTTTGCATTATCGATCAGTTGTTTCACAGTAGCAATGAGAAGGAGCCTCTTATCTTTGGTCATGATAGGTCAAGAGTTTTAGGTAATTTGCTTTTGTGGTACTGACCTCTGAGTGTCTTCATTTCTCGGTTTGATTGGTGTTAAAGATTTACTGCTCAGGCACAGATAAAGGAATTGATTTTACATTATCTCCCAAGCTAAAAAAAAAAAATCTGTGAATGAATCCACTCAGACCAAAGGGTTTATTTTAAGAACAGGTATTTTCTTTCTCTGTCTAATAGCCCTGCATGGAAATGGGATTGCAGACTTGCTGTATTTCACCATGTATAATGCACACCCATGTTGTTGGCCCAAACTTTCAGGAAAAAAATCTTTCATTTTAATTTTTTAAATTCAATTATTTATTTATATGTAGATAGTTGTTTTTATGTTAAAAAAGAATTTTAGCATTTATTTTTGAACATATTATGGCACAAAAGAATTTATGTAACAAATAATTACAAAACATAAGAACAGATGCAAGGTATTTCAGATACTACCCATGTATAATGTGCATCTCTATTTTCCCCTCAAAAATTTGGACAAAAAAAGTGCACATTGTACATGGCAAAATACGGTATTTTAAGGGGCCACAACTTTCTGCCCGTACATTCTTATATGAACACTAGCTCATATACAGAGCTGAGTGGTTGTAACGATGAGAAAATCTGCTGCAAATAAGCGTTGGTAATTGGGAGGAGTTACTGTTTTTTAAGTTCATCTAATAGAGGTAATTATTGTCTATATAAGAAAAAATGGGTAGATATAATGGGGAGAAATATGTTGGTGTATCAAAAAAGAAAAACAAACTCTCCCTGATGGAGGGATTTTGTTTTCTGTTCTACAGGACCTTTTGGTATATTAAATAAATTATGGAGGAATTAAAAAAAAATTAAACTTTCCCTGATGGGGTTTGTTCTCTGTTTTACAGGACCTTTAACTTGAAGGAAGTCCTGAATTCCATTGGTGTGAAGAGTTGTGTTGAGATTAACAAGACCCTGATGGAGAGAGGCTTGCCCACCTTAAATGCCGAGGTTCAAGCTAACCTTATAGGTCAATTTTCAAGCGTTGAAAAGGAGGACAGTCCCATCCGGTCTTTGATTGGTGGGTCCCTGTGTTTTTATTGTTTTCTTCTTCAGTTTCAATTTGGTGTAAGTGGCCGTTTTTGACTAATGCTAAGTGTCGGCCAAAATTCAGTCTTAAACATTTTACCCGCTTCTTTTAGAGCATAAACATCGAAAATAGGAACAAAATAGTAATAGTGTAAAAGGTTTGGGACTTGTTGCAGCTTCTGTGTGTGTGTATGTAGCGGAGTGAGAAGTGTGTCGAGGCCTTCTGTTTTATTGTGCAGCCAGTAGAGTTTTATGGAGAGGATAACAAAATGCCACCCGCAATGTTGAAACCCTAGATACAATGCAGTAATGCAGACCAGCTGACAGTGTGTTCACAGAAAGTAGCCTCAGCCGGCAAAGCCCCTTTCTTGGCCAGACTCGAGGAGACAAGGAGTGAAAGGGCCGTGGAACTGGGGCGTGCAATGGGCAGGCTTCTTTTGTGCTGGCTTGCTGAGAAAGCGAATGAATGTCTGGGTGTCGAGCAGTGTTGGTAAGTGGGGGAAATGGAGAGTGTGTCAGTTAGGACATTTTCTGTTGCCTGTGACTGGGAATCTAAACCAGTTCAAGCAAAAAGAGAGTGTATTTGCACACGTACCTAAAGAGACCAGAGGTAGGGCTGGTTGCAGGTGGAGCTTAACCAGAGCCCAGGCTGTGCCCCTGTCCTAGTGTCCGTCCCCACTGCCAGCCCTCAGCACTGCCTTCCTCGGGGCTGGCCGGCTCACAGACAGTGACACAGCTTCCGCTCAAGCCTGTGTCCTCCCATGCTTCAAACCAGGAGTCGGCTCTGCTGTTGGGTCATGGCTCTGGTTGGCCTGACAGTAGTAGGTCGTGTCCCGTTTTTGAATCAGTCTTGGTGGCCAGAGAGGAAGGGACTTGGGCTCCGAGACATGCGTTCAGTTCCTGGAGCCAAGGTGAGTCAGCTTTACCTGTAACTCCTGGTCTAGGGGATGGGGCAGGTGGGTTCCCCCAAACAACATCAGGTGCTGCGGTCACACGAAGAGGGAGCAGGTGATGTGGGGCACCAAGCAAGTGTCTCCTGTACAGAGTGGGCAGTAAAGACTGGAAAGCAGAAAGGAGGGTAGACTTAGAACATACTAACATTCCAGGACTGATCTGCAGATTTTTGAAGTGCCACGTTGATGCTCCTAAGAGTACAAATACTTGTTCCTCTTTCTTTGAGGCTCTCAGATAGTTTCTCTCATCCTTATCCCCCGGCCCACAGAATGCTGGAGATGTAGGCCACACCGGCCACTTGCAAGCTCAAGGGCTCAACCCCTCCCCCGGGAAAGTGCGGTCAGGTGTGCAGCCCTGCAGGCTGCTGAGAAGTGGCCGTTGATGACAGTAACGCGCACTGCATAACCACAGCCACCTGTGGCTGGGCCCTCCGTTGCATGACTTTCACAGGTGACAAGCCTGTCCTCACAGCCCATAGGCTGCAGCTGAAGAGCTAACAACTGGGAGGGAGATCGTGTCCCTCGGAGCTAGACTGGCAGGCTGTCTGCAGTCTCTGCCACATACCGCTAGCGCCCCACTGGTGCGCAGGCCTCACAGGGATGGGGTGCCTGTTCACTGCTGTATCCGTGTACCGCGCTGGGCCCACAGATGACCTTTAGTAAAGATTTGTGGAAGGGGTGAATGCAGCAGGGACTTAGAGTGGTTACGTGACTTTCCCTCAAGGTCACGTAACTAGCTGGTTGCAGAGTAGGGAGCCTTACTGAGCCTGCCTGACTCTGGAGCTCAGAGTCTTAACTGCCGTCATCACAGCCGGAGCCCTAGTGCTTGCTGGCAGCGTGGCCGGAGCGCCCAGGTGTCCTCTGTGCCTTCCTTTAGACGGGGGAAGCATTGCCATGCCGCACGAAGAGGGCAACTGGGGGCCAGGGGCTGCCCCCGCCATGAGGGGGCCTCTTAGAATCTGGTAAAACAGCTTTTTTCCAGCCCTCTCTCCCCAGTCCAACTCTCCTCTTATTTTGAAAAGTTAAGCTTTCTTTTTTTTAACCTCAAACTGTTGTTGCCTAGCAACGTTACTGACTCACTTGAGCTGCTCTCCACCTCGGGAAGCCAAGGGCACGCCTTTGGCAAGGACTCGGTCTGGCTGCTCCCAACTGGACACACGCTGCTGTCGTTTCAGTCTTGGCCTAAAAACTGGCTCGTCCGCAGAGGAGACAAAACCACTTTTCGACATAACAATAGTTCAGAAAGAGCTTTATCCTTCCACCAGTCTTGCTGGAAAGTTTTTTGGGACCATATCTGTGATAACTTAACAGTAGACCTGGCACTGGACGGGCAGGCGACCAGCCTACCGGGAAAGGAAAGCTGGTGCACAGTGGATCCTTCCTTTCCTGCTCACAGGTGGGGGGGGGTGGGGGGCGGGGAGTAAACCAAGCGCTCAGAGGACACAGAACGGACTTGACCAGCGTCTGCCAGGGCTTTCCTCCCCCGTGCCTGGTGCCCAGTGCCTGGTCCTCTTCCGTTCCTACTGGTGTGCTCTCTCTTCACAGTGTGGTTATACCTCCTGCTGTGTTCTCAGACTTTCAGAGATAATTAGAAAAGTTTCCTTTCAAGCCCCTTTTTTTCAAATGCATACCAAAACCAGGTAAATACTGTTTCTGGATTACCTCTTAGATTATTGGCATGCTTAGAGCAACCTGCATTTTTTAAGAAGGAATTTTCAGTTGTGCGGGTGATACGTGCACGAGTAATTTCTTCTCGCTGACAAATGACAGATGAGGCCTGAGCTATCTGTGCCTCCCTGGCTCCCATCGTTTTCAGTTCGACGTGGGTCCTCATATACCTTTTCCATTCCATGCTCACTTCAGTCCACATTTGTCATGTGCCAGCCTCGTGCTGGATCAGAACTACAAAGATGAAAAAGAGGAGCCTCACCCGCAGAGAGCTCACTGGAGCAAGGAGAGAGATGCACTCCCAAGTAACAGTAATACGGCGCGATAGTCAGACAGGTGTCGGGGTACGCTGTGGCAGGAGGCGGCTGTAGGCTTGTGGCAGAGACGAGGTGAGATGGAAGAACCTTCTAGTGCGAGGGAGCAATTTCAGCTAAGCCATGGACGTGGGCTGTCGGGAACTTGGAGCCCTAGGTCAGATCTGGCTGAAGCGTATGACTCTTGGGAGAAGTGTTTGGTGACAAGTGTTTCATTGGTGGCAGTTGTCTGAGTTCGACGGAGTCTGTCCTCCTCAGTACACCTTCTTTCTTGTGAGGTTTCTGCGTCCAAGGCCAGAGAAAGCCCTTGGAACAGCATGAGCTGTAGCAGGTCCAGTTTGCCCAGCGCTGTTTCCCATGCCCCTGCAGCCTGGTTTGTGTGTGCGTGTGCGTGTGCCTGCTCTGGTGGAGCTGTCTCAGACGCAGCCGCGTGGAAGCGGTGGCGCGGAGAGGGCGGAGGAGAGGGCGAGCTGGGAGTCCAGTCGGGGCAGCACTTGCCCCGCACTTCCCGCCGTTGGCCGTGTGTGGGGTGAACGTGAACATGGTTGTCCAACCCAGGCCACTTGTGAGAATGCTCTTCTTAACGATGTCCACACAACAGGTGTTAACTTCACCTGTCCCAGGGAAACCTGCATGCCTCGTCACCCTTGCTGTGTGGTGATGTGGGCCCCCAGGTTTGCCAGATCTGCAGATTTTTCAAGAGGAACCAGAACTTGGATTTCTATATGAAATCCCCTGACTTTAAGTGGTTTTATTTAAAAAAACCAAACAACACCGTATGGACCAAACTAGCAGCGCCAGTTTACAAACTCAGCTTTAGTGTGCATGACTAAAACTGTGGACATTAAATGTCGAGTTTTTGTAAAAGATTCCCTGCCCCCCCCCCAGAAGTGCTCTATGTTTTTTAGTTAGTTCTTTGCTACATAATAAGTCCCCTCGGACACCATAGCTTAAAAACCAGGAAACATTTATTATTTCTCACAAGCTTGTGGGGCAGCTGGGGAGTTGTTTTGGATTGCTGGACTCCTACGTGCATTCGTGGTCAGCTGGGGCTGGGGAGGTAGCCCTGCTGACCTTGGCCGGGCCCCCTCAAGTGTCTGGGAGTCGGCTGGCTCTACAGACTGGTCCAGGGTGGCCTCAGAGAGAAGAGCCGGGGCGGGGGGGGGGGGGGGGGGGTCCCTCCATGTGGTCTTGCATCCAGCGCAGGCCTCTGCTCGGCACTAACAGACCAGCAGCACTCCTGCCGAGTTCTGTATTGGCCAGAGGGCATCGTAAGGCCGGCCCCATTCAGACGGGGAGACAAACTCCAGCCTTTGATAGAAAGAGCTGCAAAGCTGCCTTTTAAAGGACATGGAAACAGGGAGGGTTAAGAATTGGGAATGTTTACTGTTCTTACGTTTTTCAATTCTGTGCTTTAATAATGGGACAGATAAAGATATCACATTCTGTCCCCCAGATAAACGAATCCAGCTGTACCTGAAGAGCCTGCTTAGTCTTCCAAGCCCTAAAAAGTGCTTGCCTCCCATGCCGGGAGGCCTGGCTGTCATTCAGCAGGAGCTGGAGGTGCTGGGTTGTCAGTATGCAAACATCGTGAATCTCAACAAACAAGTGTACGGACCGTTTTATGCCAACATACTCCGAAAGCTGCTCTTCGGCGAGGAAGCCGCGGGGAAGACAGATGCCCCTCCGTCGCCCGCTAACTGACGGGGAACCGACACCGGAGAAGAGACCAGACGCCCAGCGCTTCTGCGTGGGGCCTGTTTCCAGCGCCGGCATCTCAGACGCGGCCCATTCTCAGTCCTGTCCGCGGTGCAGTGTGACCCGAGTCCGCATAACCCAGAAACACCGGAACTGCGGAAGACACGCAGACCCTGTAGGCCCTACCCATACACAGTTTTCTCTTTCTTTTTTTTTTTTACTTGTCCGAGGGTGACTGGCAGCAATGGCGAAGTTGAGTCATGCTGCCAATTTGTAATTAATTATATAACCTATATAATACTTGTGAATGTTTTGTTAAACATTTATATTTGGCTTACCCATTCAACCCTTTGGGAGTTGTATTTCCTCATTTATCACGATCGAATCTGATGATTTTTGATTTTGGTACAACTCAGAGGGTTGAAAGTTGTGAGAATAACCAAGGGGACTGATGTTTTAAATACAGGATGTGCAGTACGCATAACTGTATTTGAAATGTACAGTTAAAAAAAATGTGCAATGAAATTGTCTTAATGTGTAATACAGACTTACATAGTAAGTCCTAAAATTCCACAAATGTTCTAGTTCACATTTTATAATGGCAACTGTCAGTATTTGTGTAGAATTTAAACTTGTTAAATATATTTTAAAGCCGTATGCACATTTTAGATAAAACCTCCCTTGTTCATGTAGTGAAAACGGAAACAAATCCCTTCTAAAATTTTAATCGGGAGGTTGGTTTTTATCCTCGCAATTTATCCTGCTCTCTGAGAGAAACATTTTTTGCACAAATCTCTTCGTGAATGTCTTTGCATTTCTCAGGCCATTGGTAAGGTTTATATAAAATTTTAATATTTTTACATAAGGCAGGAATGGTCTGAATTGGTTTGCTTGGAAGAAGAGGGGAAGTTGAAGAATAAAACAAGATGCCCAGGAGATCCCCGTTCTCAGTCAAGTTCACAAAACAGGAGTTAAACTTTGGGTTTTTTAACAACGTAACTTGCTAGCAAATGCCTTCTGCGCTGGTTAGATGCTTGTGCCCTGCTCTGACCATGGTGCTCTTTGAAGCGTCATCGTCATTTGACATTCTGGGGCATGACCTCGAACTCTTGCTACGCTGGCCCTGGTTGTCCTTGGGTGTTAGAGGAGCCTGCTGGTCCTGGGATTGGTGCGCACCGCTTCTGAAGTACTAAGGGAAGCATCCGTTTGGGCAGACTCAGTCTAGAAAGTGCTTTCTCTGCATAAAATGTTTTTGCTGGTTTTGTTTTCTGAGGGCGCCTTGAACCTTAGTAGGTTGCTGGGGGAGAGTGGGGAGGAGGGTAAAAAAGTTCTCCTTCCTCCTCCCCGCGCCCCCCACCGTGACGGCGCTCCTCCTCGGTGTGACACAGCTCTAAGTAACCATGGTGTGACTAAATCGCCTCCAGCCTTCACATTTCGGAGGCATCTGCCAAAATTTGAGGAAGTTTTGAAAGTCAGTTTTCTTTTTCTCACGATGACCAAAGGCGTGAACCAGCCGCTCTGTCCCTGGAAGCTGGGGTGTGTTAGTGGACACTGGCTGAGAGCAAGTGCATTGTGGGTCTTCCCCCTCCCCTCCCGCACCCCCTCCCCATGCTCCCCTTCTGCCCTGCTTCTGGGCGCTTAGAAACCACGTGGTGCTGTAGACTTTGTTTTCATTTTCTCTTGAGCCGAAGTCGCTTTCAGCTTTGTTCACTTCGGGGCCTGGGCGGCAAGGGAGGTTGAACACAGCCAAGTGATGCATTGTGTGAATTTTGTTGTTGCTTTCCGAGGTGAACCGTATAACTTCACAGGAAGACCAGGTGCACTTTGCAATGATCAGATGGGAATCCAGCTGGTATTCTTATATACTTGACTACACTGCAGTTGCCAGCAGGAAAACAATGTGCAAACATTTTTAAAAACGCATTTTAAATGAAGGGCATTCTGCTTTCTTTTTTTTTAAGTGGCAAAGTAAATCTCAATGTCTCAAGTCTGGATTTAGGCAACTACATTATTAGGATTTTTACATCGTGTCCCTTAGCATGTTGTCTAATTTGGTTTTTACCTAAATGTTTACTTCTACTTTTAAGGTTTTCTTAACATGGTCTTCTTTTGTAATGTCCATTTTATTAAACACCATACACACATTTTCATTCTTCTACTGCTAAAACATGTTGTGTGCACTGTTAAATTTTAAGCATTAAATATGATTTCAACGTAGCTAGTGTGTCTTTTTTAAAAATTGTATTTATTTTTAGAGATGGGGAGGAAGGGAGAAAGAGAAGGCAAGAAACATTGATGGTTCCCTCTCACACGCCCCTAAGTGGGGACCTGGCCCTCAACCCAGGCCTGTGCCCTGATCGGGAATCGAACCAGCGACCTTTCTCTTTGCAGGATGATGCCCAAGCAACTGAGCTACACCAGTCAGGGCACTGGTGGCTCTTTGTCTTCTAAGCCACCTTTGGGTAACTCAGGGCTGGAATACTGCACAGTCTTTATTGTGGTGGTTCTAGAATGAGTCTTCTGGTCATCAGAGCCTTATATCAGGTCACCTTTGTTCACTCATTCAGTCAGTCAACAAATACCTATCAGCATCTTGTATGTGCCAGGAAGTGCCCTAGGTATTGTGATAGATGGATGATGAGACGTTGTCCTCAAGAAGTTTATTACCAACTAAGGAGGACACACTGGTGAATAATTACAATAGAGTGTAAGACGGGCTATAAAACCAGTACACATCGTGCCAGAGGAAAAATCATCCATCTCTATTCCGGGGAGATGGTTCTTCAGCTAGAACATGAAAGATGAGCAAGAACTTGCTGAGAGGCCGGGAGAGGGGAAGGCGCAGCAGGCCAAGTGCACAGGGAGTGCAGCGGTCTGGAGAGAGGCAGGGAGTCCGGGACCAGCGCTCCGCAGAAGAGGGGAAACGAGAAAGGTAAATGGGTTCTGGGGTGTCCTGCTAAACCGTGCGGGCTTCGTCCTGAGCTGAATCAGTGATTCTTGAAATAGGAGATCACAAACAAATCATTGTTTTGGAAAGAGTGCCCTAGCAAGGAACACCCCTCTGTGTCGAGTGTGTACACATACACGCACTTACACGTGGACACACAGAACGAGCGTGTAGAGAGAGACCCTGCTAACTGAAGCAGAGAGGGAGTTGACTGCAGAGCTGCTAAGTGTCTCACGGAACCCACTTGACCTGAAGAATCGGGCTTGGAAAACGGGCGTGAACCAAAGCAATGCAAACTGCAGGACTCCCACCAACCTGGATTCAGTGAGCGGCTTCAGAAACTGATTTCTTAACTGTCCTTGCTCCTGTGCCTTGTTTGCTCAAGATTTGGCCTCCTGGCTGTCAACATTCAGTTGGAAGAATCGAGGTCAAGTGCCCAGACGAATTTGCAGGGGATGGAACGAGGGAGTAGCTAGCTGATCCTTAGACTCCCGAGGTCCCAACAAAATCACCCACCTAGGGGTTTCTCCCATATGGGAGGGGGTTGCTGAGGAGCAGAAAGAGAAAACAAACCCACTGTAGTGTACATTCGTGAGGTCTTTCACGTTTGGAAGTAGGAAACGTGTGAGGAGACCACTACCTGATCTGGCGTTGCCTGTGAGAATAACACCAAAAGATGGTTTGAGGAAGGGCATAACCACCAGCGGCCAACCTTCATTCCTGTGCACAGGTGAACCGCCGAAGCAAAGCTCCCAGGTCACAGTGGCATTTCTCAAATCACAGTTCAAAGCAGGGGGTAGGTTGCTTAGGGATGAGGGGCTACTCCAGCCATTCAGGGACCCAACTTCCATCCGTCTTGCGCCTCAGCTGTCCCCTACATCTTCAGAGACTTGTCAGTTCACTCGGTTATAGGGGAAAGAAAAGAATCACCCACTCCCACTCATGGTCCATTCCAGAACCCAATCCCGTGGCCTTGTCTGATTGCAAGGCAGGCAGGAAAATGTGCCCAGGAGAAGGGGGCTGACATGAGTACTGGTAGGCGTTCAGCTTCCTTGGAGATGCCCTGTGAACCTTCCTTTCATCAAAATAAGTTTAAAATCATGTGTCTGCTCTGGTCTTTCAGCAGCGCCCCTGGGCGCTGTGTTGGGAGGGTTCTGAAGACAGCCGCGGATCAGCAGTGGAGATGTCTGGGTCTGACTGGGGGAGCAGGCCACAGGCACGGGGGTGCCACCTCTCGTGCAACAGATTCTCATTTCTCACTTGACCCCCTTCTTGAAACTAACGTTAAGTTTGTTCTATACCTCTGAGGATGTTAAGTTGCAAAAACTTCCACTCTTTTAGTAAAAGGAGTACAGGACTGAGAATCACAAGGTCTGAGTTTGCATTCACTTCCACTAGTTAATAGCTATATGCACTCAAACCGGTCTTCTGTCCCCCTGAACCTCCCAAATGGGGTTTCCTACCTTACATCCACCTACTCTACCACCTGCCTACCTCACAGAGATATCGTGAGAATCACACGAGATAACGTCCTCAAAATGGTCTGCAAATCCTAAAGCATAATGCAGCCGGCATGCATCATAATAACTAATTTATTAGTCCTAAATCTCTTTCAAGCTTCAAGAGGTTTTAGCATTGTGAGATGCGATGATTAAACGCTTATGTACATAAGAACAAAAATTGTCGTATCTCATCAGAACCACGGTTCATTAAGCCCACTATTGTCATTGGCGGAGAAACTCAAGGGCATGTGGAAGGCTGCCGTTATTGTCCTTGGTGTCAACTTCAAAGGGCAGTGATGAAGCCCAACACGTTCTGATTTCCTTTAGCAATCAATCTCGACTTTATTCTCCGTGACTTAATCTGACCTTTTAGAAAGTATGTTTCTATTATCAGCTTGTGCCCTCTTGTTCTCCACGTTTGAAGTGAAGCTTTATCTCTTCACTTCCAAGCTTACGTTAGCTTCTTTCTGACTTCAAAGGAAGGGACCCAGGGATTTAGTGTAAGGCTTTTATGAAAAGGAAAGGAAACCCAGGAATCTGTCCCAACAGCTGCATTGGCAGACTTGGTGGAGAACCTGAATATAGTATGTTTCCTTCAGGACGTAAGAAAATAATAGCAGCCACCACCACTTGAGCATATGGTGAGGAATACCCTAAGCACTTGGTATAAATGATCTCACGTAACTGTACAACAGGCCGTGAGGCAGGCTCTATTATTTCTTCTAGATGAGACTCAAAGAGGCTAAGGAAGTCACCCAAGGTCACAGAGATGGTAAGTGCATTTGAACCCAAGGAATTGAACCCTAGTATGTGTGCTTTTAACTATTTGCTACATTGGTTTCCTTAGGTCATCAAATAAATATTTACTGCTTATTGTCCTGTCACTGACTTGATATTTACTTCTCTGCTTCTGCTTCCTGCTGCTGCCCTCTCTTTTGGTTCATCTTAATTAGAAACATCCCAGGAGAGAGAATGATTGGGTCTATTTGCCACCACTCAGTATGGGCAACGCCGGGCCCCGCCCCCCCCCCCCCCGGCCCCCTGCACACACACCAGCAAAACTGCCCCTCCTTGGGGAGGGGGTCTCCTGACAAGCCACTTGGACTCCCTTACATGGCTGTCTTTGGCAGGCTCCAGGCCCTACTGCTTCTGGCGGGATGATTACATCACCGGATGCAAGGCAAGGCTTTTCAGAGAAAGGCCTGTGGGTATGGCGGGCAGCTAGAGGTTTGCAGACCACTGTCTTCTTCAAAATGCCCAATCTCCTCTGATTACAGTAGAGACTTCTGGTCATTTTCCTCCTCCCCTTGCTGTCTGTGAAATGACAGACTTCAAGGACGTCCCCTTTGCCCTTGCCTTTTCCCACTGAAGAGCCCTTCTTTCTGAACCAACATTTTTTTCTGGTCTTCTCTAGTGCTTTTATGAATTTACTCAAGTATAGAAATCAAGAGCATACATATTTCCCCCCAGGCTGAATGCCTGAAGGCTTTCAAGAGAGGATAATCTTTTTCTTTTGTTTCTTCATGTTGATGCCTTTCATAAAGTCTAACTTGAACATGGCATAAAAGCCGTTCCTGGGTCAGCCCCAGGGGATTGCTCTAGTGTCATCTATACACGCTCCCCTTGACAGCGCTGCGGGAGAACCACGCTTCCTCCCCAGAATGTGGCATTCTGTCATCGAAAGCCCTCCTGCCATTGCTCAGGCTGTTCTCCTCTGCTGGAGATGTCTCCCAGTGGCCTGTGGAAGACGCGGTACTACGACAGAGTGGTTAAAAGCATGGGCTCTGGTGTCAAGTGGTTATGAATTTAAATTCCAACTCAGACAAATTCTTAACCCCCGTGAACCTTAGCCTCCCCACTTGTCAAGAGGGGATAATCCTACCTACCCCCCAGGGGTTCATCGTTAAATCAGAGTCTGCACAGAAAGTGGGATCTAATGTCTGGCAAAGAGTAAACGCTCAGGAAACCGACGCTGTAATATTTCAGGGCCCGGATTGGACGGTTCTGTTTTCCCCTTTCCTTTACTCTCCTTTAGCCACCGCCCTGTTCTTTCCCCCCAGGGCACTGGCCACTTTCTCACCTGTGGCCCCAAACACTTTACACCTAAGTGATGGGTAACAGTCTAAGATATCAACCATTCTCCCCTCTGCAATCAATTCCCTCTCCCGAACTGCCCAGCCTTCTATTCAAACAGCCACCGTTTTTGTAGCAAGACCTCAGGAACACGGTGTGACAGCAGAAGACAGACCAGGAGACTATTCACCTGGGGGTGCAAGTGCCAGTATTTTGGGGCCCAGGCCAATGCAATAAGGGCTTGCGGCAGTCATGGACTGAGGGTTAGCACTGCTTAGGGCAGCCCACTGTTGCCGTGTAGGACTCTGGGACCATGGCTGCTACATCCTCCTCTTTTCAAGAGAAACTAAAAAAAAAATTTAAGTTAGGATTAAAAAATGTGAAATATAATACTGAATTTAGTATCACTCATCGCATGTTTTTCTTTCAAGTTGTTTTTTCCCCCCACACGAATTCACTCAGGAACAAACAGGGGGTTAGAACACGGGAAAACAAAGACAGACAAGACAGTCTCAGCAGCTGGACATGAATAAAGGGGGTGGGATGGAGTGGCAAGTCTCTCTCTCTCTTTCTCCCTCCCTTTCCTCTCTAAAAAATAAATAAAATCTTAAAAAAAAGAAAAAAAAAGTGCATGTCTCTGACATGCACTTAAAATCTTAAAAAAAAGAAAAAAAAGTGCATGTGAGATGCTCAAGAGCAGGAGCTGATTCTTTTGCCTTTGTCCCTTTACTTTCAGACATCAGCACAATGCTTAGAAGACACAGCATTCAACTTTACTTGAGGTAGCTAATTCAGAACTTAGACTAACTTGGTGCAAGGTCTACACATTCATGAGAACATGGCAAGTGTGTATTTAACAAATTTTTGTAATTTATTGTAGTAAGACATACATGATATTTACCATTTTAATCATTTTTTAAAAATATTTTATTTATTTATTTTTAGAGAGGGAAGGGAGGGAGAGCGAGGCAGAGACAGAGACAGAGAGAGATAGAGATAGAGAGAGAAACATCAATGTGCGGTTGCTGGGGTTATGGCCTGCAACCCAGGCATGTACCCTGGCTGGGAATCGAACCTGGGACACTTTGGTTCCCAGCCCGCGCTCAATCCACTGAGCTACGCCAGCCAGGGCTACCATTGTAATCATTTTAAGTGTCCAGTTCAGAGGCTATAAATATACTCTCATTGCTGTGCAAACATCACCATTATCCACATCTAGGCCTTCTGCACCGTCCTCACCCGAAACTCCTTGCCCATGAAAACCACCGTTGAGGTTGTTTGCTTTGTCTTTCCCTGTGGGATTTTTTCCCCTATTGATTTGCATGAAATCATTTTAAATTAGGGATACCAAATTTTTGTTTTTTGTCAACTTGTGTTTTTAAAAAACTCTATTCATGGTGACTTTAAAATAATTTGTTCAGCCCTGGTTAGTGTAGCTCAGTGGATTGAGCATGGGCAGTGAACCTAAGGGTCACTGGTTCGATTCCCAGTCAGGGCACATGCCTGGGTTGCAGGCCAGGTCCCCAGTGGGGGGCATGGGAGAGGCAACTGCACATTGATATTTCTCTTTCTCCCTCCCTTCCCCTCTCTTTAAAAATAAAATAAAATCTTTTTTAAAAATCTGTTCAGAAAATTAAAAATTTTCATGGAACTATAAAACAACAATTAGAATTATATTGCCAAACCTATGAATAGTTCCCTTTACCATTTCTGACTGTTGCTGTCCTTGAAGGCCCTCATCACCAAAGTTATGAATACATTCACTTACACTTTTCTCCTAAAGTTCTGTTACCATTTAAGTATTTTATCTTTATAGGATTATTTTGTCTGAATGGCTAATCAGCTGTTCCAACATCATTTATTGACTAACCCTTTTCATACTAAATTTCCCTATGTGCTGATATTTATTCCTGCACCTTACTTCCAGTTCTTTCGGACTTGAACAGTGTCTTAATTACTGTCCTGTTGTGCTCCTGTTCTCAAGTGAGTTACCTCCTCACTTTATGGTCATTTTAATAGTTGTATAAGATTCTATCACATGCACACACCATAGTTTTTCAACTAGTCCCCTCCCCTACTTTTAGGCATTTAGTAAAGTTCCCACTTTTCCATACTATACAACGTGTCGTTTTAGACTGAATTGCATGAGTTCTCTGTCTTGGTGGCTCAAGTTGTGCAAATTATCCGTTTACCTCTTCCTCTGAGTTATTTTAAGAATTACAACCAATATGCTCTATTGGACTCAAATACCGGATAACTGGCAATGAACCTGTCGTGTAGGCTTTAGGATAACCGGGGCGAGACCTCCGAGCGACCCCAGGGGGCGCAGTTTCCCAGCTTCGCCTCCGCCACATCCGGGTTCCACCGCAGGTTCAGGCTGGGAGCATGCGGAACCTTTCTGTCCCGCCTTCAATCATCCTGTGCGGCGGGGACCGTTTGGGCCACGCGCACCGCTCTCTACGGATGCTGCAGTTGGCTTGAGGTGGCGCACGCCGGTGTGCGGGGCTTCTGTTTACTACTATCCTTCCTCGTGAGCAGCATGGACGTGCTTGCAGAGGAATTCGGGAACCTGACCCCAGAGCAGCTGGCTGCGCCGATCCCGACTGTAGAGGTGAAGGCCGGCACTCGGGGAACGGAAGGGGCTGGGACGCGTCCCCAGGAGGCGGTACCCTGAGAGCTCTCGCCGCGGAGCGGGGCGGGCCGTGGCTTCTGCGCATGCTCAGAACCTCACTCCGGTTCTTACTTGCACGAGGTTGGGGTCATCTTTTCCCGACCTAGCCCACGCGAGCCCGTGGGAGGCGGCTTCTCTGTCGGCCGCCGCCGGGGCCGAGCTTTCGGGTTGGACCCTATGCAGCCTTCATCAGGGCGGGCAAGATGGGTCCTCGCTCCCACGTTTGCGGGACACATTCCATCTTCCTAGGCTTGTAGAGGACTCTGAGGCCCAGAGAGCTTAGGCTCCCTTTAGTGAGGTTCCACAGCTGGCTGTGGCGATAAAACACATCATCTCAATGTCAGGGTAGTAATCTTCCCTTTTAACCCGGAATTCAAGTTTGGACTGCAGGAGTATTTGAAACCCCTGAAAATTTGCTCAGAATTTTCCCTAGGTGTTTCCAGAGAAGTAGCACCTTAGCTTTCGACAGACCAGAGAAGTTAAGGGTAACTGTCCTACAGTGAGCAGTTGCCTGATGAAGTTCAGCTATTGACATAATTTTATTTCCTAGAAAGGCACGTGTTGTTATTGTAAGCTCTTTGGGCCTCTGATTCTTCATTGGCGTGGAATGGGGATCTGGAGAAATGAGGCTTAGAAAGACAGGGGAGCGATTTCAGGGAGAGAGAACCGGACGCTTTGAAACCCGGTAGTTTCTGAGTACCTAAAATAAGTGCCAGAGTGAAGAAACGAGGAGAGATGAAGAATGAAGGATAGGCACAGGTTCTGGTTCTGAAAGGTGTTGTTAGCCATCTGAGTGAGCAGTGAGATGCTGTCGAAGGGTTTGAGCAAAGCAGTCTGATCAGTGAACTTTTGGGTCGTAGGGAATTTTTTATAATCATTTGGCTGGTTAATGAGATTGGTTTACTATTAGCCCATCCGATCCAGTGTGTGAGTGCCTGCAGTAAATAACACTGCTGATCATTGTCAGGTAATACTGGATTTTAACTCCTGAAGAATTAATATTAAGAGCCAGCATTTACTGAGTACTTAGGATGTCCCAGGCTCTGTGTAAACCTAACATGCATTATGTTATCTAATTCTCTGAAATAAGTGCTATTTCCACCACATTTTGCCAATGAAGGTTTCTGGGGCCCAGAGAGGTAAAGTAACTAACCCAGTGTCACAGGCTGGTGAGTGGCTGACCTGGCACTTGGAGTCTGGCAGTGGGACTTGAGAGTTTTCATTCTGAACTGCTGCCTGCACTGCTTCCCCAGAGAGCTGAAGGAATAAGCCTAAAGGATTGACATTTCTTGTTTGAATTTGCATAGCTGTGCAGGAACTATCATCACAATTCCAGTCTTCTGACTCAGGAATGACAGTTCTCCCTGGCCCTGTGTATCCAGTCCACTGTCCATCCCATCCTAAGGGTCCTGCATACTAAATGTGCTCCATTCTGAAACTTCATTCCGCTGTTCTCCAAGGCTGACCTGCTGTCATCTTGTACTTCCTGGGCACTGAACTTCTCTCACTCCAATCTGTCTGCCCTGTGGCGAGAGCCATCAGCTTAAACACACAAGTATGAACATACTGCCCTATCGGTTAAATTTCTTCAATCTCTGCCCGTTGCTTTTAGGGTAAAATCTAGTGTTTACTGTGTTTATAAGGCCTTCCTCAGTCTGGCCACTGATGAGTGTTCCAGCGTGTCTCCCCCCCCCCGCTCTCCCTCACTGCCTGCCTCCCCTGAGATATTTCTGCTCTTCTGATATAGTTCATTTTGATCTTTTTCTCATTCTTCTTTGTAGATTTATAGGCAATAAAATGCAGGAGTATCAAGACTTCTGCTGTATTAATTTTGACATTTATGTATTCCCACATAACTACCACTCAGTACAAGATATAGAATGTTTCCATCACCCCAGAAAGTTCCTTTTTCAGTCTGTCTCTACCTCTTATCTTTTGATTCCCCTCCCTTCCTTTTTTTTAAGACTTAATTTTATTTAGAGCTTTTTAGGTTCACAGTGAAATCAAGAGGAAAGTACAGAGATTTCCTGTATACCCCTTGCCCGCACTTCCCTTTTTTCTCTTCTTTTTTTAATCCTCACCTGAGGATATGTTTATTGATTTTAAAAGGAGAGAGCGACATCGATTGGTTGCCTCCCATACGTGCCCCAGATGGGGATCGAACCCACGACCTAGGTATGTGCCCTGCCTGGGAATTGAACCCACAACCTTTTGGTGTATGGGATGATGCTTCAATCAATTGAGTGACCTGGCCAGGGCACCTCCCTTTTTTCTTGAAAAATGTTTTTCCTTTATCCGGATTGTCTGCCCCCTTCCATGGCCTCCTTCCTTCTTCTTAGTGCCCTTTGCTAGATCTGCCTTTTGCTCCTCATCTCTAAATATTGGAATATTCTTGGTGTTCTTTGTGGAACCCTTCTCTGTTTGCATTCCTTAGGCAGTCTCATCCGTTACATGTCTGTAATTCCCATCCATTTGCTGACTTCTTCCTAATTTGTATCTCCAGGCCAACTCTCTTCCCAGGTTCCAGACTCATCTTTGTTGTCTATTTGACATCTCCACTTGAATGTCTAGAGGATATCTCAAACGTAGCATGCCCCTAAGCAAACTCCTGGTAACCCCATCACACTTTAAAGCAGCTGCTCTGACAACGTCCCCGCCTCCTTATCTCCATACAGGACGACTCTAAGTTATCAATCTTGACTCCTCTTTCTCTCAGAGTCTCTATCTAATCTACTATAAAGTCCTGTTGGCTTGAACTTCACATTGTCTCCTAGCTAGCAATGTTTCACTACCTGTACTGTTTCCAGCCTGGAGTACTGCAATAAATTCCTAAATGACCTCCCTGCTTCTAACCTTGTCTATTCTCAACCCAGCAGTTCAGCCTATTATTTTAAGTGATCCAGTTAAAATGAGTCACAGGTTCATGTCACTCCTCTGTTCACAACCTTCCAGTGCTGCTCACGTCAGAGTGGAAGTCAAAGGTTTTACAGTTGCTGCAATGATGCTTAGGCGCTTATTCAGAAACAGTGTATTCTTTAGACTCAGTTCTGCCCATTTGTCAGATTTCTGTTAGCAGATTACATGGCATCCATGAAGAGTCTTACCGTGGTAGGCTACTTTCAGCCTCTGCAAAATATAAATAGGAAGCCTAAGAAGACAAGAAGTGTGGCAGTTGACAGCTCTTTAATGTAGAAGGTGAACGCTGTGGGTGCCACCCTCCTGCCACCCTGAGATGAACTCTGATCACACACTTCGTTGACGGAAAATGGGAGAGAGGAAGAACCCGAGAGACCTGGCTTCCCCACCGGACTCTCAAACTCACTTTCCTTTCTCAAGCTGAAAATCCACTTGCTCATGTAGTGTCATGAGGATAAAATAAAATGCTTGGAATCTTGGCTCATCAAGAAGAGATTAAATTATATTGTATTTGAGAAATCTGGTTCGTGTGTGTGTGTGTACATGTGAGTGTATTTGTATGCACATACGTGCATGCACACACCTGTGTGATTTCCATAAAAGTGTCACCATGTAAAAATTGTTCTTTTAGTTTTGATTTACTTTCTTTCACTCATTGTGATAAAGTGAGTCATTTTTGGCACTAAAATAACTTCTATAAATAACTTCTCATAAAATAACTTCTTATAAGTTATAAATAACTTAATAAGTTATAAATAAGTAAGCTAAAATAACTTCTTATAAAAATATTGTGGTTCTAGCACATGTCCTAATACTGTTTTTATTCACAGGAAAAATGGAGGCTGCTTCCAGCATTTTTAAAGGTAATGAACATTTAGTAATAATTAGTTATTTTTCTGATAAAAGTCAAAAAATCAGCCTTCTTTTTTAGATTACATTTTTATCACCAACATGTTTTGACTATGTGCGACTGTATACATTGCTAGGTTTGGGAAATACAGGGAATTACAAGGCAGTGAATCCCTGCCTTTAAGGTGCAAGATAGGGGAATGGTAATCTAACTTTAGAGATAGGAAGTAGTGTACATGGTAGCACGGCAGATGAATGATACAAACCAAAGTGCTGCTGGCACAAGAGTGATGCCGCAGGTGGTCAGAGAGGGTCTCCCGAAGAAGATGAGACATAAACTGCATCTTAAGAGGAAAGGATTTAACTTGGCTGGAAGGCAGGATGCAGCGAGTGTGGCTTTATAAAGGTGCCCAAGAGAAACCTTCACGGAGTCTATAGGAAACAGCGGTCCATCTCTTGTTGGAACAGATGAGTGCCTGGTCAGAGGAACTGCTGGATATAGGTCAGTGAAGGGCTTCAGTTCACTTTTAAAGAGCTTACGCTAAGAAGCAGGGCTTCCACAGTGAGACACCACTTGGCACCCACTCGGATACGGTAGTCAAAGAGAAAGATACTAAGTGTTGCTGTGGGTGTGGAGATTGGAACCCTCAGGCTCTGCTGGTGGGAACGTGAATTTTGCAGCCACTTTGGGCGATAGCCTGGCAGTTACTCAAATGCTTAAACATAGGGTTACCATACGACCCAGCAATCCTACTTGTGGGTATTTATGCCAGAGAAGTGAAAACATATATCCATGCAAAGAGTTGTGCGCAGGTGTTCACAGTGGCATTATTTACCACAGCCTCCAAGTGGAGATAACCTGAATGAGTGTCGACCGAGGGGTGGACAAATAGAATGTGGCGTAGTCATACAATGGAATATTAGTTGGCAATAAAAGTGAATCAAGTGCTGGTGCATACTACAACATGGGTGAATTGTGAAAGCATTGTGTTAAGTGAAAGAGTGGAGACTTGAAAAATGAGGAGAGGTTTGTCCTACTTAGTTCTGTGTTATAGGCAGCGGGGAGAGTGCTGGGAGATGACGCTGGGGAAGCTGCTGTCAGCGCTGCAGACTTCTGATCAGATTTGAAAGCCGTTTAAAAATTTTTGGCTGTTTTTCTAACAGCAAAGGGAAGCTGTTTAAGAATCTTTAAGTAGAGGTGTGGCTAGAATGAAATAAAGTAGTATGAAGGTCAAGGAAAAAAATTTATTAGAGTACATTTTTTAAAAATGAACTATACATAAGCAAGGAGAGAAGGGATGGTATTTATGATTCAAAAGCGAGGAGGCAGTAGATGGCACCGAGTTCATTACTGCCACATTAACAGAGGCCTAAGACAATGGTTAGTTCAGTCGGTCAGTCTTTCGTTCACGCGCTTCAAGTTAGAATTCCCCTTCACTCAGATCACCTTGAAATGCATTTGTCTAGGAACAAAAGTATAAAGATTTTAATGCACATCTGAGGGCTGCCCGCGCTGGTCAGTGCAGGCCCGCTGATCACGACTCAGAACGCTAGGCTGGGAAGACGGCAGTGAAGAGGGACGGATGTGAATCCCTGAGTGTGCTTAGTTTCGCACAAGCACCAAATGCGGTGCACTTGACTTAATAGTGTTTTTTGTGTGTGTGAAGGTTAACATTACCTTTCGAGTGTGGGCCAGTAATGTGGCCTTCTTTCTTTAAGAGCAGTGGTGTGATAACCAGAGTGAGAGAGGCAGTAGCCTCCGTACACTGGTCAGACTGTCGAGAATGCCAGTGAGTTCAGGGTGCCCATGTGAAGGGGCAGCATTGGCAAATCGGACCACGTTCAGGAGCAGGCCGAAGGCTGCTGGGTGGTCCAGAAGAGAAATAGTCGAAAGGCCTGTTTAGTCCAAGTGGAAACGTGAAAGAGAGATGTGATAACTAAATGGGGTGTCCTAGAACAGGCATTTCTCTGGAAGAGGCTTAATCGGGTCCAAAGGGTGGAAACTTGAGAAGGGTGGACCTCAGATCATTATAAGCTTGGATTTTTTCTGCAAAAATCAAGACTGCTTCAAAATGTGCAACAGTTGGTGGTTTTGCACGCCAGTGAGATTCCTGAATAAGGAAGTGTAAGAAAAGTGCTGTGATTGTCTGCCAGGGAAGTTCAAGAAGTGTTGAACTAATTGTGTGTTTGAAGATCGATGTAAAGAAAGCACATACAGTCCTTTTAAATCTTAAGATTTCGGATTGTCTGTGTCCATTACCGCACTGTTTGCATGGCGGTACGCAGCACTGTCTGCGTAGAGTCGTTTCTGACTCCTGAGACGAAAGGTTGGTCACTGCCAGCTGGCGTCTGCTCGTGGGTTCCCGAGTTCCACCCCGCTTTCAATTTCCAGTGCAAGTATTTTCTTCATGGAGACCCTTATTTTTTCCCCCCTCATTCTTTTATAAAGTGATATGAAAGGCCAGTTTGGATGTGTGTAAATCATAAAGTTGCCCAGGTAGGAGAAAGCCAAAAAAGTAAATGGCCATCGTTTGAGGGCTGAAGAAATGATGCTCAGTTGCTATATTTTTTTGTAAATTCAAAGTGTGCAGAGATAATCCTGCCTTATATATTAGCTTATGGAGAATCATCAGGTATATTCAAATATCCATAGCTTGCATTCCCAAAGTCAGGTTGCTTCTCAAGGAGGAGAATTTGAAAATGTTCTAATAAGATGGAGGAGAAATGTAATGAAGACACATAAATATAAAGTTTTACTAAACACAATTCAGGAGTCTTTTCTCACTTGGGTTTTGAGAGAAATTGGCTGACCACCTGTGAGTAGAATCCATTGTGTAATTTGCTAGCCCACTTTTGTTGCTGATCTCCTGTTTCCCCTTTTCCACATAGGTCAAAGGCCTTGTGAAGCAGCACATAGACTCATTCAACTACTTTATCAATGTCGAGGTGAGCGGCAGACCTTAGAGCTAGACGTAGCCAAGAATTAATTGGGGCTAGAGTCTTCCCTAATGCTGCTCCTTCCCTCGCAGATCAAGAAGATCATGAAGGCCAACGAAAAGGTTACAAGTGATGCGGACCCCATGTGGTACTTAAAGTAAGGAACCAGTTCCTCTTAACTGCTCTTTTGATTATGTCTGACATTTTAAAAAGTGAATGTAGTTGTTGTCAAAATTCTTTTTAATCTATTTAATAAGTTAACTATCAAGTGCTCAATTTTTAATTGGTAAACTAATTATAACACATAGCACTATGATTAAGTTACTAGAAGTATTAGTTTAAAATTTTTTAAATAATTTTAGACTTAGAGAAAAATTACCAAAATAGCACAGTGTTCCTATTTTATCCTTCACCCAGCTTCTGCTAATACTAACATCTTACATTGCCATAGCACAATTAACAAAACCTGGAAATTAGCATTGACATAATGCTATCAACAAATCCACAGATCTTATTTAAAGTTTTCCCACCAATGTCCTTTTCCTGGCCCAGGATTCAATTCAGGACCCCACAGTGTGTTTAATTGCCTCGTCTCCTCATTCTCCTGCAGTCTGTGGCGGTTCCTTATGCTTTCTTGGTCTGTCATGGCCCTGACACTTCTCTGGTCAGTTGTTTTGTAGAAGATCCTTCCATTTGGGTTCATATGATGTTTATTTGTGATTAGATTGGCTTACGCATTTTTGGCCAGAATACCATAGCAGTTGCATTCTGTTCCGTTCTTACTGCATCATTTCAGGGGATACAGACGTCACTGTGTTTCATTACTGGTGATTTTAACTCTGTTCACTTGATTAAGGTGATGTCTCCTAGGTTTCTCCCCTGTAAAGTTACTAGTTTTCCTTTTGTCATTAATAAGTGTCTTATTGGGAGACCTTTTGAGACTATTCATCATATCTTATCCACTAATTTTAGATACGTTGGTGGTTTTTACCTATAATAGTTAATAGTACCTATAATGGTTATTATACTCCCATCATTTCTCCTATGAGACTTCTGGAATTTACTATACGGAAGAGTACTTCCTTCCCCTCATTCATTTATCTGTAATTTTATTTATATCAATATGAACTCAGGGTATCCATTTTACTCTATGGGTCATAATCCAGCACTATCATTATTTTATTTTTTTAAGATTTTATGTATTTATTTTTAGAGAGAGGGGGAGGGAGGGAAAAGGAGAGGGAGAAAAACATCAATGTGCAAGAGAAACATTGATTGGCTGCCTGACATGCCCCCAACCAGGGACCTGGCCCACAACCCAGGCAAGTGCCCTGAATGGGAATCGACCTGCACCTTTCCATGTACAGTACGAAGCCCAGCCCACTGAGCCACACCAGTCAGGGCAGTGCTGTTATCACCTTATTGCTCAAATTGTCTCCGCTTTGGCCATGAGTCTTCAAGGAGTCTTCAAGTTGGCTCCTGTGTCCTTTCAACACGCCCCTGTTAATTTTTGAGTACCATGAGATGTGGTTCATCTGCCAGTTTCCCTGCCCCAGCCTAGAGTCAACCGTTTCTACAAGGAGCTCTGTTTCCTTTTACTGGAGAATAGTATTTAGAAACCTAGATGTGGATATTAGAGCCTCAGCCGGCAGAGCCAGGAAATATGTGTATGTATCTTACTGCATACACACACACACACACACACACACACGCATCTGTGTTTCTGTCTCCCGTCCATTTTTATGTGTATTAGAAACCATGCATACTGGTAACCTCCAATTCCAATCCAGCTCTGTGAGGCACATTCTAACTTTCTTTCCTTTCGTATTTGTAAGCTCTGTGCCTGACAGTGAGAAATCTGACTCTCATGTTTACACAGTATGTCTATTTATGTTTTCAGTCCTGGAATATACATGAGATTGTTTCAGAATTGTTAAACATGCTTCTGTAAGAGTAAAATTGACTAATTAGATTACAGTATTTACCTACTCCTTTTTTTTCTCATTATAGTGTCCAATCAAAATACTGTTTTCCAAAGTTATTTAGATTAGTTTTCTTTTCCACTTTTTCAGTGCAGTTATGTTACTCATTTGTAGTGCAGTAAGTTTTATATTCCATTTGAGTCAGCTCCCCCACCTGCCATCCTGGTTGATTTTAATTATGTATTTATTTTTAGAGTGTGTGAAACATTGTTATAGTTGTAAAAGTCAGGCCTTACAGAAAAAAGTATATTCAGGATACTGTCACTCCTCCCCTAATTCTTTCCATGCATTTTCTGTAGGTGATGAATCTCATTAGTGTCTGCTTTCTCCCTCTTGTATTTCTTTTGCGCAAACGAGGTCTTTCCAGAAAAAGTCCAGCCATTGTCAATATAACAAGTGAGGTTTGCACAATAGCAATGTAACCTGGCAGCCAAGGAGAGTGGACTGGAATGCACATGTGTGAACAATGACGACTTCACTGTACTAGTCAGTGGGGGTGGTAGACGCTGTTGATTAAGCATGTGTACTGTGTGGCCGTTGCATTCAAAATGACTACGTGAGTAGAGCAATGAATTTGTATCGAATTCATTTGTTCTAGCTAATGCAAATTCATCAAATGAATTTGTATCAAATTTGTATTTGTATTCAAAATTTGATGAATTTGCATTAGCTGGAACATTCTTCCACAGAAACTGATATTTGAAAGACTCAGAAGGCTTTCCGGGACCATGCAATGAGTGATTGGTAGCTTCATCATGACAATATGCCCACTCAGTTTTTGGATGAAACATCAAATCATTAGGGTGACTCAGCCCCTTACAGCCCAGGTTTGGTGCTCTACAACTTCTGGCTTTTCCCAAAACTAAAATCACCTTTGAAAGGGAAGAGATTTCAGACTGTCAGTGAGATTCAGGAAAGTATGACAGGACAGCTGATGGTGATCCCAACAAAGGACTTTTGCAGAGTGTTTTGAACAGTGGGAGAGACTCTGGGAGAACTGTGTGAGGTCTCAAGGTACCAACTTTGAAGGGGTACTTGAAGCATCATTGTCCTACGCACAGTGTTTCTTGCATCTTGCATCTTCAGTAAATTTCCCTTCCGTGGTACATGGCTGGATACTTTCTAGACAGACCTTGTATTTTTTTTCCTCTTACATGAATCATAATATACTGTAGACACTCTTTTGCGCTTTGCTTTTTTCATTAAGTGTTTTTAGGGAGCTATGTTTCTAGTAGTTTTGTAAAGAGAGTTACACTATTCTTTAAAAAGATACTCTGATGGTATTTTCCCTCCTTTGTGAAGCTATAGGTACTATCACTTTAAGAATTTCTGCATTTATAATGTTTAATTTGTTTGTCATCCTCAGGAAGATAAGCATTTGTCAAAGCATAACCTTGTGTTTAGGAGGAAACTGTCGTGTTTGCTTACACATTCTTTGGAGAAGTGTCATTGGTAATGGAACGATTTCCTTTTCAGATACCTCAATATTTACGTCGGGCTTCCTGATGTTGAAGAAAGCTTCAATGTGACTAGACCAGTGTCTCCTCATGAGGTGATTTTTAATCTCACTTTTTAATTGAGTTTGTTTGCTTTAACCCAAAGGGTCTGTGCCCTTAATTTATACTCTTAAAAGCTGATTTAAAAACAGGTATAGAAACCTCTTATGAGACATAACCAAAATAAACAACACTTGTATAATACTGTACTCTATTAGGAAATAATTCTGTACTAGTTTGTCATTTAATTTTATTAACTTGCACTGTATATACCTGTGTCCTATTTATGTTGTTGCTGAGCCTTTTCGTGGTGTGTCCGCATCCCCTCGCCAGCCACTCGTGCCTAGCGTGGTGCTGTTTGTTGCAGAGGCTGTTAGCGCATTTTCTGAGGGTCGGCAGGCATTGCGTTAGGGAGAGGAGGCCGAGGACTAGAATTCTGCTCACACTCTCATGGAAGAGATGGGTAAGAAGGAATTTCAGTACCAGAAGGCAACAGAGGTGCCGGCAGAGGGTTATAGAACAGGCCTGTTGATTGGCTTTTAACAGATACTAGACTTCTCTTCAAATTCTTTCATTTAGTGTGCAGAATTGGGAATTGATTCGGTGAATGAAATGACTCGTAGGTTTGTCTGGTTTGTATTAATGTAGAGCTAAAATTGTGATTATGGAACGTAGCACAGGAATCTCTGATGAAACAACAGTTCAGGTTTTAGGTTGTATGGTGGTTGCCTAAGTAAGGCTAAACAGGAAGTATGAGCAAGTAACCAGATAAATGGTGGTACTGCAGAATCACCAAGTATCGATGGAACGTTTATTTTGTGTCTCGACATTGAGAGGTACAAAAGAAGTGAGAGACATATCCTTCCTCAAGGAGTCCATAGTCTTGTGGGGAGATTGACACAACCAAACACGCGACACGGGGACCCCGGGGGGGCACACTCGGGTGTCTGGAAGGACCGTGTAGGGAAGGTAAACATGTGAAGTTGTTCTGTGTAAGGAGTGGTGAGGAGTGCGGGATACGTGTGCCCCCGTGTGGCCCTCCCCACTCCCTGTTCCCTTTTGCTAGGCCTTCCCAAGGTTTTGAGAACTAGGCAGCCACTTAGCAGTTTGCAAGTCATCTAAACTACTTCACTGAGTTTGGAGAAACGAGAAGACAAAGTAGTTTGAAGTAGTTCAGGAAGGCTGATGCTACAATTGTCATTAGAATTATTCTTTCCGATGTTGAAAAACATAGGTATTAGAGCAATGGGGGGTTGTGTGCAAAGATTTACTGGGGAGAGTTTGACTCTTGGAGAGATGGGGAGAGTGGGAGAGCAGAGGGGTAGGCCGTCAGGGGACCCACAGCAGGACTCCCAGGGTGCGGGTACCGCTGATCCCACCAGCACAGCCTGCCGCCGTGATGAGAGGGAGGAGGATGGATGGGTTCGTGGAGCTACGTGGGGAGCTTACAGAGGGGTCCCAAGTTTTACCCCATCTGTCGAATTTCATTTCTATTTGAAGGGATAAGTTTGTTAAAACCCACAAATGCTTGCCTACCATGGGCATTACATTAGTCTTATTAATAAAAACGAAATAATTGTATAGAGTACTCTGAATCAGGCACCATTTTAAAATATGTATTTATACTCCTGGGATTAAAATGATTCTTATTCCCGTTTGCATGGGAGGAAACTGACATGAAGAAGGTTATGGCAAGCGTAAGCGGTAGAACCAGGGTAGAGCACAGGCAGTGCAGTCCGTGCCCTGCACCGCCACGCCATGCCCCGCCGCCTCCGGTCCGGCCCAAGGGAGGAGGCCCGATCTAATCAAACATGATATAAACAGTTTCTACCGGTCAGCTATAGGAACATCTAATATTCTTACATCTGTTTTAAAGGCTAGAAAAAAGTTTAATTATTTGGTTTAGTAGAAGTCAGAGAGGTGATTCAGCAGCAGAAATTGTAAGGTGGGTGATCAGAGAAACTCGCTGTGAGACTACAAGCCACCAGATGACCATCAGTTTAATGGGGAAGTCACCGGATGAGGCTGACGAGGTTTCCTCCGTCTGATCACGGCTCAGGCGAGGACTTTATTTTGCGAGCTACATCAAACTCAAGATTATCAGAGCAGTTGTAACCATCACTTGTTAAGGAATTTTGTGATGTGGTTTTGTTTATTTGGAGAATAAAAGGAAGTATAGAAGTATCATTTAAACTGTCGAGTTTGTGTGTGTGTGTGTGTGTGTGTGTGTGTACTTTACCTGTCATTACACTGGTGAACTGTTTCGAACAGGCCAGCCACAGAGGTGTGGGAGCAGACTGGTGACGGCATCGGATCAGCGGAGGAGAACCAGCACCAGGCTCATTGTTCCGTGTCTGGGCTGGCAGGGGCGGGCGGCTGCGGTGGGGCCTGGATCTGTAGCTGCCATCGATCCCCTGGAGGGGAAAGGAGGCTTGTGAGTCCCAGTGCCCTCAGTGTTCAAGGGCAGGCCCAAGTTCTGCTAGAGGAGGAGCTCTTCGGGGCTGCCAGGACCCTTTCCTTCCCTGAGAGGAGCAGTGACCATCTGAATCTATTTCAGTGCCGCCTGCGGGACATGACGTACTCTGCCCCCATCACGGTGGACATTGAATACACCCGAGGCAGCCAGAGGATCATCCGCAATGCTTTGCCCATTGGCAGGTGAGAGCTGGTGTTGGTGGTAGAGCCGCCCTACCTGCGTTTCAGCCCCGTGAGGTGGCCTCGAGCGACTGAAGTTCTCCTTGCCCCATTTCCTCATGGGGGGGATGTGGGAAGTGGCGCCTAGTTCATGGGCTGTTTCCCGGGTCCCATGGGTCAGTAGGTACGAAGCACTCAGAAACCCCTGCAGTGCGGGCCTGTGCGTGGTGACTACCCTCTGACTCTACTCTTCCCTGACTTGCACATTGTCCCTCTCTTTTTCTTTTGGAAATACATTTTCAGTGATTTCTTCAGATCTCTTTCCCATTCAGCAATTCTGTCCTCAGCAGTGTCGAATCTGTGATTTAGGCAGTTCATAGATATTTAAATTAATGCTTACATTTTTACATTTTTTTCATTTCTAGAAGTTTAGCTTAGTTCTCTCTCAAAACCCCCTAATTTTGACAGTCTGTTTCTCACACTTGGATTCACTGTGCCATCTCTGCATACCTAATAAGAGGCGCTTCGTTTTCCAGGAGTGAAGAGCTGCTGCCATTCCCGACTTGCACGAAAGCCTGTCTGCAGTTTTCTGTAACTGTCATTCCTCTTCCTTTCACAGTGTGTCGGAGAGGAGTGTAGACCTCTTAGAGCTGAGCACGGTGCACAGTTCGCATTCTTTTCACCTGTGTGCCGGTGACGGTCTTTACATGCTGCTTCCTTTTGTTTTCTCTCAAACAGAATGCCCATAATGCTTCGCAGTTCAAACTGTGTTCTCACAGGGAAGACACCAGCAGAATTTGCCAAGCTGAATGAATGTCCTTTAGATCCAGGTATGTGTGACCCCTTGCGTTAGTCCCCCGCCTTGTGTTTGTTTTTCTGGTGCTGTGTTCTTAGCATTTTTCCTTAAAACAATACCAGGCTTCCTGCTTTATAATGAACCTCGATAAAACGTTTTCATGAAACATCCAGAAATATGGTTCCATCTTTATTCTGTTAGTCCATATTTCTAAGAGCTACACTGTTTCCTCTTCTATTTCAAGTTGTAAACTTTAATACCCCAAGTTCTGATTGATTACTATGGTTTGTCAATCTTTCCTTTGTCTCTTTGCTCACTGGTAATGCTCTGTCGGTGTACTTAAAAATTCAAAACTAATCTCACAAGTTACTTGTGTAGCTATTCTGAAAATACTTGAACATCTCATTTCAGGCTTTTTTAAATGCAGTAACAGGGCAAAAAATAAGTCTCCTGATTAAGTTTTTTAAAATTACTCTTTTTACCTGTTTTTAGTCAGTTTATTTTAAAAGTTTGAAGCTTAGCACTTAACAGAAAATTTCTTTTAATTCCGTTACTCACATTTCACATCGACTTAATTTATAGTTGCTTTAATCTACTTTCTTTGAAGTCGAGTTGATGTAGAGCCCCAGAAGGTTTCGGAGGGAGGCTAACAAGGACGTGACTTTCAGACTACAACAAAATGATGCATAAGTCGAGTATATTGCCCTGGTTTTACTTACATTCCGGAGGTAAAATGAAGTCTCACTTTATCCCCTTCTGAATTTTGTGCAAAAATATATATGATAAATGTTTTGTGAGTTTTATTGAGTGTAGAATATCACCGAAACCTAGTCTACCATTATCACTGATTTGTTACAAAACTTAGAGCAAATTTTAGTTTATATTCAAGATTATCAGTTATTTTTCTGCTTAAAAAATCTGAAGACTAATTTATTTAGCACAATTATTTTCATTCACCTCTTACATGTGTCAGGTGCTGGGATACATAGACTTCTAAGATACATTTCCTGTCCAGAAGCTTATTATCTTGTGCTTCTCTTGCATAAAATCGTGTGGTGACACTGTCATTAACTCATGAAACAGCATCAGTAAACCTCTTCGAATGAAGTGGCGGTCAGTGCTGCGAAGCAGCGGAAGAGTGATCCCTATCAGGAGGCTACTGAACCGCACTGTTTGAAGAATAGGCGGTGAAGCTCCTCTTGTTTCCTCTGGGCAGGTGGCTACTTCATTGTCAAAGGAGTGGAAAAAGTTATTCTCATCCAAGAGCAGCTGTCGAAGAACAGGATCATCGTGGAGGCCGACCGAAAGGGGGCGGTCGGTGCTTCAGTGACCAGGTATGGGGAGCAGAGGTGGCGTTCCTAAGAAATGTTGATAGTTCCGTTAGTATCAGATAGCTGTCTTTTGATACGGAGGTACCCAGTTATTTTTCGCTGGTAACAGCAGTGCAATATTTAAACTGTCTGTATTCAGTTTGTTGTGAAAGACTGTAAGCATAAAGTATTGATTGACCCCACTTCTGGGATTGTGTCCAAAGAAACCTGAAACACCCATTCGAAAGAATATACGCACCCCTAGGTTCACAGCAGCATTATTTACAATGGCCAAGATTTGGAAACAGCCCAAGTGTTGATCAATAGGCGAGTGGATAAAAAAAAACCGATTGTACATTTACACAATGGAATACTACTCAGCTGTAAAAAAAAAAAAAAAAAAAAGGAAGGACCTTTTACCTTTTGCAACAGCATGGATGGACCTAGAGACTATTATGCTAAGTGAAATAAGGCAGCTGGTGAAAGACAAATACCATATGATCTCACTTATATGTGGAATCTAATGAACAAAATAAACTGAGGAACAAAATAGAAACAGAAGCATGGATACATGAGACAGCTGTCAGAGGGGAGGGGAGAGGGGAGGTTGAGTGAAGGAAGGCGAAGGGGTTAACACAGACCATAGACGCACAGCCCCAGTGTGGACACAGACAACTGTGTGGGGATGGCCAGAGGGAAGGGGGCAAGGGCGGGGAGGCAGGGAGGCAGAGGTGGGGGAAATAGGGACATCTGTAATAGTGTCAACAATAAAAATAAAGTTGAAAAAAGTAGTCATTTAAAATTTTCTGTAATGAATGTGTGAGACATTGTTGGAAAGGCCACTAGTTATCTTAAGTTGAATTTTATGTTAATTTATAGTATTAAAGAAACTTATAGAAAAGAAATATAAAAACACTAAAGTTTTTCATGTTTCTTTTTAGTCTTTGACGATTTTACATGTGTATTCTGACTTCTTATTACCGAATAAGTATATTTAATGAATTATTTCATGGACTTCCCATCATACTGTTTTTTGTAACAGCCACTTTCACAGCATACTCATTTTCCTGTAACAGCATCCCTTACGTTACTCTTCTGACTTCTTTTCTCTGGGTTATTACCATACGTAATTTGAAATTTGGAGATTAATGAATTTTGGGGAAAAATTGTGACACAGTTAAGATGTCAGTATGTAATAGAATTTTTCTTCTAACAACCTGTAATGAACTGCATAATTCAGAGTCTGCATTCTTCTTTCAGATAGAGAGCAAACTAACAATAAATAGCCATTGATTGAGTAGTTACTAGAACCCAGGCAGTATACTAGGTGTTTTACATATATTTTTTGTCAGCTCAGTCCTTCAAGAGAAGTGGTGTTGTCTCTGTTTTAGAGCTGAGTAACGGGCCTTGAGAGCAGGGTTACATCAGTCATCAGAGGTGGCCAGTGTTTGTCCACAGGTCTAATCACTCTACAGCCCAGGTCTTCCCGCTGCATGCAGCTTTCGAGACCATGGCAATCAGCGTTTGAATCCTCAAGGTTCTGGATGAGCAGTTACTTAGCTTCTCTAAGCCTTGGTTTCCTCACATGTGATTAGGAGGCAATACTTCAAAGTAAGTGTTAATATGTAGGACAGTAGAGCTAGTATAAGTAGATTGGGTAACAGTATATAATACAAGGTCTGCCTGGGAAAAGTCTAGTCATTGTTACTGTAAAGAGAACAGTTTGCGCTACATCTATGAAACCCGGCAGCCAAGAAGAGTGGACTGGAGTGTACATGCATGAACAATGATGACTTCACTGTACTAGTCAGCGGGGGCAGTGGGTGTGTTGAGTGAGCGTGTGTACTGTGTGACCATCGCATTCAAAATGACTGAGTGAGTAGAGCAATGAATCTGCATCAAATTTTGCATTAAGCTTGAACATTCCTCCATGGAAACTATTTGGGTGATTCAGAAGGCCACAGCTGTGGGCAACCGGTGGTTAGCAGCTTCATCATGACAATGCGCCCGCTCATGCATCATGTCTCATTCAGAGTTTTTTTGTGAAACATCAAATCACCCAGGTCCCTATAACCCAGATTTGGTGCCCCGTGACTTCTGGCTTTTCCCAAAACTAAAATCACCTTTGAAAGGGAAGAGATTTCCGACCATCACTGAAATTCAAGAAAACATGACAGGGCATCTGATGGCGATTGGGAGAACTGTGTGAGGTTCCAAGGTGCCTACTTTGAAGGGGACTGAGGTGTCATTGTCCTGTATACAGTGTTTCTTGTACCTTCTTCAATAAATCTCTGTTTTTCATATTACATGGCCGGATACCTTCTGGACAGACCTCGTGTGTAGCAAGTGATCAGTACATGTTACTATTATCGTTGAATAAAGCTTTGAAATATTTTTAAATCCACTAGGAACTTTAGTGTGAATAGAGGTATCAATAGAAGGAGAGGCCTTAGTGTTTTCGTTGTTGTTGTTGGATTCACGGTATACCAAGACTGTAGGTATATTTTATTGGATTATTAGTATACTAGTTCATTTCTTCATAGTTCTGTCATTGTGGTACAGGCTCATTTTGAGGTTTTTTTCTCTGAATGTATAAAATTGAGTATGAGTATATGCCCCACACTGAATTCAAGCAGTTCAGGAGCAATCAAAGTGAAGTAGGCCAAAAAGAGTTGATCATTGTCACTCATTCACACACAAAACTTCCACCGTAATCTCGAAGCCAAAGAAACATTTATAGTGTTTTAAAACGGAAGCGACAGGGACAGGAGAGGAGCTGTGCATCTTTAAAAAGCACCTATTAGATAGGACCTTTCTGGTCATTATTGATCATTTGAATCTTATTGATTGACAGACTTTACTACTGCATATGACTAGGTTGAAACTAAGTGGGGATGTTTAACCAACTTGTGTTTCCTTGTAGCTCTACCCATGAGAAGAAAAGCAGAACCAATATGGCTGTGAAACAAGGACGATTTTATTTAAGGCATAATACTTTATCAGAGGATATTCCCATTGTGATTATATTTAAGGTAAGGTTGCAGGTATCTACTGAAAATTATGCAGAATTTCTTCATTTTTAAATTTTTGTTTTTTTCAGTGACAGTTAACATTCAGCCTTCTGTTAACTTCAGCATCGTGGTTAGCATTTATATAACTCACAGAGGGGTCCCCTGATAAGACTAGCAGCACCCAGCTGGCAGCACACCTGCTTATTATAGTATCACTGACTGCATTCCCTGCGCCACTGTGCTGTACATCCCCATGACTGTTTTGTAAACATCAATTTGTACTTCTTAATCCCTTCACCTTTTTCACACAGCCCCTCAGCACCCTCCCATCTGGCAGCCGCCAGTCTGTTCTTGGAATCTAGGAGTCTGTTTCTGTTTTCTTTCTCTGGTTTACTTTCATGTGTAATTAGAAATTTGGAGGGTAAGGAGATGTAAGAATAGAAAAATTTGTGGCATGGATAAGTTGTTAGTCTTATATTTTAAGAAGTTGAAAGCTAATAAGAATAAGGTTCAGATATTTTTAAAAATAGGAACCAATTTTTAATGGATATATTATTTTAAAAAATCCAAAGGTACCCAAGGGTTTATAGTGATGAGTAAGCCCCCTGCCCGTCTGAACCTGACCGCACAGTTCCGCCCAAAGATGGCACACCAGTCTGTGCACGCGCAAGCACATGAGCATAGAGGACGTTTTTGTTGTTTTGTGTCACACGTACATACATTGCGCATTGTTTTGCCCTTAGCATGTTTTTTGTAGCTTACATCTTGGAGGTAGTGTTACATTACTCCATACAGACCTGTGTTCTTTCCAACAAACTTCCTTTATGTAATCACTCCCTCATCAGAGGACACAGCTCTCTCTCGCTATTGTGAAACTGCTGTAATATCATGTCACACACGGGCAAGGATATCTGTGGGCTGAATTTCTAGTAGTGGGATTTTCAATAGGGCAAAGAATGTGGACCAAGTTCATTGTTCTTTTTTATGGAGTTCTGGATTCTGGTGAGTTTCTACATAAACATGACTCTTCATTCTGCAGCTGATTTTTTTTCCAGCTTGTTTATGAATTACTGGCTTAGAACCCAAAAGACAGTCTTATAGAATTAATTTCTAAATGGTATCTTCTCACATAATTGTATAGTGGCTTATTTAATCTGCCCTGAGACTTAAATATTATGCAGATTCTATGAACAGTTAAATTAGAGTATGAGTCATTAAGCAAAACAAAAATAGTTGACCGTATATCATATAGTTGGTCCTCAGTATTCACAGATTCTATCTTTGGCAATTCTCCTAGTTGCTAAAATTTATTTGTCACTGCAAATCAGTGTTTGGGGTGCTTCCACAATTCTTCATGGACATGCACAGGCCCAGAGCCGGGAAAAATTCAAGTCACCAAGCAGGCACGTTCCCAGCTGAGGTCAGACAAGGCAACACTGCCTTCTCATCCAGCTCTTACACTGTTGAAAACTGCCCCTTCGGCAGTCTATTCAGTGCCACGTTTCTTGCAGTTTTGTACCGTTGGTTGGTGGCTTTGCTCTTTAAAAGGACCCCCAAGTATAGTGCCGAAGTGCTGTCTGGAGCTCCTAAGTGCAAGAAGGCTGTGGTGTGCCTTATGGAGGAAATATGTGTCAGACAAGCTTTGTTCAGGTGTGAGTTACAGTGCAGTTGACTGTGACATCAGTGTGAATGAATCACATGAATGTTACATAAGGTATCTTTAGATACAAACACGTGTAAAACAAGGCTCTGTATTAATCGGTTGAAGAAAATGTAATCAGAGGCTCACAGAACCTAGCAGTATTCCCCCTAGAGACAGGGCTTCAGTATTCATTAATTCCGTGTTTCGGGCAGCTTTGTAGAAAACGTGTGCTGTGGATCACGAAGATCAAGTGTATGTGGGTGTTAGATGAATCTCGATAACCAGTCGATGGAGATAAAAAGCTCAGATGACCTGAGGAAATACTGAAGGGATGCTGAGTACTTCAGATCATTTTAGAGGTTGATAATCCTCATTTCTCATTATTTAGTTTCACTTCAGAGTTAGATATTTCTGTCCAACAGTTGATAATGGTAGTGGAAATACTCTGTGGGTCGTGGTGAGAGAAAACAGAAAGAGATCCTCTGCGGTGGAATTAACTAAGTGGGTTAAAAAGGGAAAACATGTGGCTGTGAGCCTTGAGGAGTAAGAAAGGAGCTGAACTGCCCCATTAAAGCTGCAACCAGGTGGCAGAGCATAGGGGTCAGGGGGCAGATGGGGCCTCCTCATGTAAGGGGGCCAGAGAGCTGTTGCTAGGAGTTGTCTGTGAAGGAGAGAGAGAGAGACAGTGAATGAGACACAGAGAGAGAGAGAGGCAGAGAGAAACATAGATGTGAGAGAGAAACATGGACTGCCTACTCCCCATACCAGCCCCGATCGGGGATCGAACCTGCAATCCAGGTATGTGCCCTGACTGGGAATCAAACCTGCAACCCCTGGTGTACGCAACAACGCTCCAACCAACCAAGTCACCCAGTCGGGGCTGCAGACATTTTTTTATATGTAGTAGAGCTCAACATACTTTACAGCTCTCTGTCTTTTTAAAAAAAGATTTTATTTATTTGTTTTTAGAGAGAGGGGAAGGGAGGGAGGAAGAGGGAGAGAAACATCGATGTGAGAAACAGTTGCCTCTTGAACGCAGCCCAGGCATGCACCCTGGCCAGGAATTGAACTGGCAACAATTTGTTTTATGGGACAAAGCCCAACCAACTGAGTCACACCAGCCAGGGTGTTTTTGAGTTCTGTAAACGAGATTGTACCATTATTTTCTTTTTAGGATGATGATGATGATGATGTATTATTATTATTATTATTATCAGGGGGCCAAGGAGAATTCATAAATATACCTTATTACCTTTCTTTGAGTTTTATATATATTTTAAGCGCAGAAGTAATTTTGGCTTTTTTTGTTGGGATTCCACAGTACCCAGTGCAGTGTCTTGTGTACATAATTGTGTTCAGTAAAGGAAATTTTATTTATATAAAATTACATTTCCAGCAGAGGGCAGTATGCTCCCATGTATGAAAGGAATTTTTTGAAAGTTTTTGATGCTTGAAAAGGTGTATAGGACTACCTTTCTTACACTAGAAATTATAAATTAATTATGATGCATGTGATATTATATCACTCACTTGGGAAGCACATCACTAGGCACATGCATGACAATAAAAAATCATTATTAACTACTTTTTTTTAGCTAGATGACAAATGCTTGATAAGAAAGTCTCTTGTCAAACTTATTTAATATGTATGCCATAAATGTATACATATGTAGCTGACTTAAATCCTTTTTTATCATGGGCTATTAATTATGTACATTTCTATGAGATTTCTGACTTCTTCCTTTCTGATTATAAAACAGTTCTTGCATTGTAAAAATGTAGAAAGCTGCCAAAAAATATAACTTTATGTGTGGATAAAGTTTTCCAACTTTTTTTTCCTTTGCTTCTGTGGTATACACAGCAATTTTACTTTCTTCACTTAACTGCGAATTGTAAATAGTTTCCCATGTCTGTAAATATGAGTGTACACATTAGCTTTAGTAGGTACTATGTGGAAATTGCACATGTGTGATGTATTTAACCAGTTTCCTGTGGCGGGATGGACATTAGGTGTTATTTCTTTCCCGAGGTTTTCACTCTTATGCACGACCCTGGATGGCCTTACACATGCATGTCTGTGCATGTTGCTGATTATTTTGTGCGACTTCATTCCTAGGAGTGGAATTACATCCTTTAAAATAATTCTGGTACATGCTGCCACGTTTTTCTCCTGAAATGTATCCAAGTCTACGTATAATGTGTATTATACATGGTGTCTCATGAGTATATAAGAATTAAATATTTTTAAATTTCAATTCAAACTTTTCACTTTAAATATTCAGTTCAAATTTCTGTCTCTTTTGGGGTTTCTTACTATAGAGATTTTTTAACAATCTGGTGGAAACATGTTTAATAATCACTATTCCAGGGGTGCCCAACCTGCGCGGCCCTTGGGCCACGTGTGGCTCGGGGTAGCTATGAACGTGGCCCAACACAAGATTGTAAATGTACTTAAAAATTATGAGGGCTTTTTTTTGTGATTACATGTCACAATGTATTTACTGTGTGGCCCAACGCAGCTCTTTTTCCAGTGTGGCCCAGGGATGCCAAAAGGTAGGACACCCCTGGCCCATCTGGGAGGTACACAGGGTACCGGATTGCTTAGGATCAGACAGATCTAGGTTGGATTCCAGCTTCTTAACTTGTAAGCTATGTGACCTTGGGCAAGTGTCTCGACCTCTCTGAGCCTTGGATGATTCACCTCTCCAGTGAGAATTTCATCGGAGAGGACAGTGGTGAAGAGCAAATGGGATCATGTGGTGTTTGAAAACCAAGACGGCCTGGAAGGAGGACGCTCTTTCTCTGTCCTTAGTTCTCCTTGCACGTTTCATGTCAGAAGCCCAGGAAAATAAACTGGGATACCGGAAAAGTCAGATCATTTCTCTTCTTCTGTTGTGTGGCCTTAACAGAGACTTTGACAGTCATTAGGACTTGATGGTTGTTGATTGTAACTGACAATTGGCTAAAAGTGACAGAAGCAGCAGGGTTCCCAGAGTCCATGCTGAGTCTGAATATGACGGACAAAGCTTTTAAGACCTAGATCAGCCTTATTTACGTACTTGAATCACTACAAAGGTTCTTCTGCCCATGAATCGTCCCCACTTCACATTTTGCATTCACACATGTTCAGCGGTTGTGCTATGATGGCATCTGCAGTCTGAACGTTTTTGCAGAAAAGAGGATTGAGTTTCAGGGGGATGCTTGGCATTGTTTCCTGGAAGCCAACATACTGTAATTTTTGGTCTTTAAAGAAAAAAAAATTGCCCTGGCCGGGTACCTCAGTTGGTTAGAGCGTCTTCCCGATAATGCCAAGGCTATGGGTTCCATCCCCAGTCAGGGCACCTGCAAGAACCAACCAATGAATGCATAAATAAGTGGAACAGCAAATCGATCTCTCTCTCTCCCTCCTCCTCCTCTCTCTCTGAAATCAATAAGTAAATTTTTTAAAAAAGAAAAAAATCACACAGTTAAAGAGGGTCATCACAGTTCTTTTATTATCTGCCAGGAGTGCTTTCGGTAATAATAAGTTGACTTCTGTCTACTTTCAAGAAAAATTAGAGATTTCTTAATATTAGATGTTTTAAGAAGTTATCCCCTTTCCTTCCTTGACATAATATATTTCAACATATCACCATTATCCTGCATATCATTCTTTTCCGCTCGTTAGTATTTTTCCTTCTGTCTTTTAAAAGTCACGCTTTTGGTCACATTCAGTGGACATTCAAGCAGAAGACCTCATGCCGCTTTCTAAAGAACATGTCTCCTTATTTTCGTTCCTATTGCTGGTGGCCAGACTGGGTGACCTTGGGCTGAGATGTATTTTCTCTGCTGTTTTTTCACAAGGTTATTATATAGCACTCACTTTTGATTTAAATTAGGCGAACTGATTTCAGATATCTAGAGTACAAAGAGCACCATGTAAAGCTAGTTTTCAGATGTCCAAATTATGTCTGTAAAGCAAGATGGTCAGGCATTTTGCTGTAGTTTCCATAGCAATATGTCATTTATTTGTAGCTGTGACTTCTGAAGGCTAAATAGTCATAAAGTCAGTTTGGTCTTTGGAGCTGGAGCTCTTTGGATGATAACCTGGCTGAGTTATCACCCTGTATTTCAGGGTATTTCAGACTCAGGAAGAGTTTATTCCTTTTAGAGGAAAGCTTTGTCACTGATCATTTTTTCTGCACATATGGTGTCATTTACCATGTGCTTGGCATGTCTTTGCTTCATAGCTTAGAAATATTTGGAAGGCCTAAGCAGTCTACTTAGATCCATATTATTCCTTAGATTTAGCATCAGGGCAACTTGAAGTGGCAATCCATATATTAAGTGAGGATGGACTTTTATTACAATATTAATAAAGACCAAACTAGGCAATCAAGTATACATCTTTTTCACATGGAAATTACTGAACCAAAAATCAATTATTAAAATAATCTAGGTAGTCGCTAGTTCAGATGTTTTAGGTATTAATGTGTCTCAAGAAAGGGGGCTGATCCAGGAAGCTACTGCCATTTTGGCTCCAGGATTCTGCTCCTGTCTCAGTGAGACCATCTCCTGCTGTATCATTTTGCATGCTTCATTTGGTGTCTGTCCCCCACGGATCCCTTTTAGTGTCTGGGCTTTCCTCGGAGAAGTGATGTGCATCAGTTACAGAGTTTTACATCTAAAGATTTTAGAGAGAGGTACTTAGATTCCACAGCAAATTAGTTGCCCTAGTACTATTTCTCTTATATTTGGATTTCATGGAAACCCATGTAACATTATTTTGAGAGATTAATGTGTAAAATGTAACTTATATTCTATTTAGGTTTTCACGGGGAGCTATTCCTCTCTGACATTCGTGACTGCACTTGCGGGCTGAGGAGAACGTGTAGGTGGTCCTACATGTAGGCCATCCCCATCAGAGCCGATGCAGCTCAGCGTGCATGATCGAAGGATAAACTAGTTTTTTTATTGGTTTAAAAATTAAGATTGATAAATTTCTGCATATATTTTATACCTATAAAACTTTCAAAAGGAGTGTCCTGTCTGTCAAAGGTAGCCCCCAGTGAATGGGTTATTTACTGGTGCAGCAAAATACATGTAAATCTGTAGGTTTTTTGGTCCATAAAACATCTTGAAAAATTAGCAAGACATTTATTGTGCAACTAAGCTTCCTACAAACCATATTTTAGGAAGGAATTTGATGTGCACATTCCCATGAGACTCAAAAGTCAGTTAAACAGGTGGAAATGAAGACCTATTGGAAACAAATGCACACTGCACAGAGCAGTGAAAGCAGGAGTGTGACAAACAAGGAAAATTGAGAAGCAGGACGTAGGAGATGCAGGAAGGAACAAATAATAATGCATTGTGAGTCTGAACTTGGATATGAGCTCCCCTGGTGCCCGGTGACTAACTCTCATCCTCACTTAGGAATGTTTACATTGTTGAGAACTTTCCTAGAAGCACCCGCCAATTTCTGGGTTGCCACCAGAATGCTTGATGTGCATTTTGCAAAATCACCTTGAATCTGACCAAGACACTAGGTCAAGGAATCTGAATTGCTATTTCTTATGGTTTAAATTTATAAGAAAAATTTCCTTCACTGGCAAAGGATATCACCAGTCAATATTATTAATGTCCAGAGGTATAAATGTTGATTTTCATCCTAGCCAAGAATATTAAGTAGAAACAAGGAAAGGAAAATAAGACCAGGTTTTTGTTTAACGTTTGAACAAAGGCAATAGATTCCTGACACTGAACAACTCTGGGAGCAGCCACTCATAAGCCCCTGTGGGCTAAGCGGGCACTTTTCAGAGACACAGGAAGGAAGAAAATAGTAAGGGGTTCTTTACCTTCAGTCTGGCTGGAGGTGGCAGTCCCACCACAGCCCTGCACCTTGTACTGAAAAGGACGTGGAAGACTGCCTTCACTCTGACTCTGGAGGTATTAAAGGAAAGCCATTCTTTCTAGCACAGATGGGACTTCTTCTGTCCAAGTTTCAAAGTTTGAACTACAGATAAAACTTTGAGAGTTGCATACTATTTGCCGCAATATATTTCAAGTCTTAACTTGTTCTAATGTGCAAACAAAAAGAAAAAGAATGGGAGAAAAGGAGCAGGAGGAGGAAGACAGGGAGGCAGAGGGTTACTTACCAAACTTGGCCCTAAAGGACGCGACTGGCATCTCCCCTTCAGCACCGTGAAGCACCACGGGGTGCGGCTCCCCAGTGACAGCAGAGAGACAGCGCCTGCGGAATCCCCACTCTGCCCAGGTTGTAGCCCGGTGCGCCGACTCCTCGGGGGAAGAGAGCCCCCAGGTGCTGCAGTGGCTCAGTCGTTACATATACAACTTTTATCAAGAATTATGCACTGGCTGGATACATTTAAAAAAATGCATAGTTTGAAACCTGATCTGCTTTGAACTGAAATGGCATATCTTTATCATGCTGTTGATTTTTAAGTTAAGCTTCCTAGTGCGTAATAACTTTGCAATTAATGGAAAATAAGAATAAGTAAAAATTAGGACTGGTCATTTTTTAGGAGTGCTCTCCTTTAATCCATGAAAGGCTAAGTGTTTTAATGAACGTGTGTAATTTTTATTTATTTGTTTATTTTTAATTTTAAATTTTTAAATATATTTTATTGATTATGCTATTACAGTTGTCCCATTTCCCCTTCACTCCCCTCCACCCTGTACCCCCTCTCCCACCCACGTTCCCCCCCTTTAGTCATGTCCATGTGTCATACTTATAAGTTCTTTAGCTTCTACATTTCCCATACTATTCTTACCCTCCCCTGGTCTATTTTCAACGTACATTCTATGCTACTTATTCTCTATAACTTTTCCCCCTCTCTCCTCCTCCCAAACCCCTGCTGCTAGCCCTCCATTTCTGTGGTTCTGTTCCTGTTCTAGTTGTTTACTTAGTTTCTTTTGGTTTTGCTTTAGGTGTGGTTGTTAATAATTGTGAGTTTGCTGTCTTTTTACTATACATGTCTTTTCTTTATCTTCTTTTCTTAGATAAGCCCCTTTAGCATTTCATAAAATAAGGGCTTGGTGATGATGAACTCCTTTAACTTAACCTTATCTGAGAAGCACTTTATCTGCCCTTCCATTCTAAATGAGAGCTTTGCTGGATAGAGCAATCTGGGATGTAGGTCCTTGTCTTTCATGACTTGGAATATTTCTTTCCAGCCCCTTCTTGCCTGTAAGGTCTCTTTGGAGAAATCAGCTGACAGTCTGATGGGAACTCCTTTGTAGGTGACTGTCCCCTTACCTCTTGCTGCTTCTAGGATTCTCTCCTTCGTTTTTACCTTGGCTAATGTAATGATGATGTGCCTTGGTGTGGTCCTCCTTGGGTCCAACTTCTTCGGGGCTCTCTGAGCTTCTTGGATTTCTTGGAAGACTGTTCCCTTTGCCAGATTGGGGAAGTTCTCCTTTATTATTTGTTCAAATAACTTTTCCACTTGTTGCTCCTCCCCTTCTGGTACCCCTATAATTCGGATGTTGGAACGTTTAAAGGTGTCCTGGATGCTCTTAAGCTTTTCCTCGATTTTTTGAATTCTTATTTCATTATGCTTTCCTGCTTGGTTGATTCTATCTTCCTTCTGGTCCACTGTATTGTTTTGAGACTCAGATTCCTTCCTTTCACTATTGGCTCTCCTCCGAGTATCCTCCTGCATCTCTTTTATGGTAACCTGCATCCTTTCATCTAAATTGCGCCTAAAGTCAACCAATTCCGTGAGCTTTCTGATCACCAGTGTTTTGAACTGTGCATCTGATAGATTGGCTATTTCTTGGTCGCTCAAAAGGATGAGTCCTGGGGGACTGATCTGTTCTGCTGGAAACATGTCTTATGTCTTTCCCTGTCTCTCCTATTTTTTTTTTTTTTTCTGGTCTGGTCACTCTAGTTACGGTGGGGGGCGGAGCCTTAGGTGTTCACCAGGGCTGGGCACCCCAGTCCCTAGATTGTGACGTTACATGTGGAGGCGGGGGTGGGAGCGGGAGCAGGACGGGAGGGAACAATGGCGGTAGTTCCGTTCTCCTGGGCTCAGACCCTTCTCTGGGATCCTGGGCTGCGAGCTCTGCCCTGGTCCACAATCGCTGCCCCACTGATTCCCCCAGCCGCTGCTTGTGTACTCAGGGATCACCGCTGCGCCCCTGCACCCCGGATGGCTGTCGCGCCGATTTTGCGCCAAATTTCCCCTACCTCTGCGCGCCGCCGCCGACCCGCGCCAGCCCCGCGCCCGCCCAGCTCGTCGTCCCCTACCAGTCTGGATGTACGGGTCTACTTCAACTTCTTGGCTGTCCGACTTCCATTTAGATAAATCCTCTGACAGTTCTGAGTGATATTCTGTCTGTAAATTATTGTTGTTCTATTCTTGGTTGTGCGAGGAGGTACAGTGCGTCCACCTATGCCTCCATCTTGCCGGAAGTCACGTGTGTAATTTTTAAATAATGGAGTGTGTGTTCAGTGTCCATTTAAATAAATGCATCATTTCAAATTAGAGATAAAAATAGGCAAAAATTAAGGAACAAAAAAGAGATTTGTAGCCTGAGACCTTCTTTATTCACGAAATAAAAATTTTGAACAAGTTATACACTTAAAAAATGTTTTTAAGTTTAAACAGTAGATTGAATCCCAGAACTTGGTCTCTCAGGGAATCTATGCTGTATAACAAATCAGAGCACGGTTTCTGCTGGTCAGGGATTTAGGAGTTGCTTGGCCGGGCAGTCCTGGCTCGGGGTCATCCATGAGTCAAGATGTCAGCCAAAGCCGCAGTCATCTGAAGGCTGACTTGGCGCTGGAGGGTCCCCTTCCATCATGGCTCACCCACATGGCAGCTGGCCTCACCATGGGTCTTCCCATAGACTGCTTGAGTGTCTTCGCGGCAGGGCTGCTGGCTTCCCCCAGAGGAGCACTCTGAGAAGCAGGGAGCTGCAGTGCCTTTATGGCCAGGGCTCCAAAGTCGTACACCGTTGCTCACACATTTTTTTTCTGTAGAGGTAAGCTTTTAAGGTTAGCGTACACTCAGGGGAAGGAATTAGTCCTCACCTTTTGAAGAGGGTGTCAAAGAACTGGTGGACATTTTCTAAAGCACCACAGTTGGCCTGAAAGGGACATAGCATATATTTAGCTCCTTGCAAAAAAAACCCTTCAAAACTTTAAATAAGTCTACATCTGATCCTAAGGTATCCATGTCACATTTACAGAATACAGGCTAAAACTCAACTGTAGAATTGTAGAGTTTTGAGCTGGAAGAGACCTGGTTGTGTCCTCTTGTTACAGAATGAGAAAACTGAGGTCGAAGAGGTGACAGGACAGTAGTGGTTATATGGTCTGTTGTTGACAGCACGTTAGGACAGACACCTCGGAGAGGTGCCCTTTGCGTCGTGTGCTCAGGGTGATGTTCTTGATGGCCTGCACATTGGAACTCGGGATTGAACTTAACCTTTCCCTCTTGCGTGTGGACGGAGAGCTGAGAGCCAGAGCATCAAAGCCTAACGAGACATTATCTCCGGTTCTGTTTTCTCTGCATAGGTAAAGTAAAAATTTTAATGCAAACATCACTTTCCCCTTAACTTCTAAGGAGCAGATGATTTCTCCGCCAAGAGAGGGTTAGTGCGATTTGCTCTGTTTCTTGCTGTGGCAGAATTCCAGGCCAATGTGTGAAGGAGTTAGCCTTCACACCATGTGGAATCTACAAAGACCTGCATCGCTGGCTGCCACCTTGAAACACTTAAGATAAGTGGGTTTCTTAAACCTGTTAAGTGTGTTCTTAGTCTTTAGAAGATCTCTTTTAAAACCTGCATAAAGCAGTGTGGTGTCTCTAGAAGAGAGGTGAAACATCCCTTAGGAAAAATTCTTTTAGCCTGAATGCAAGCAATTTGGCAATTTTCAGAAAAATCATTCTTTTGACAAAGCTGTTTATTTTCAGCGCCGCACATTTTCCGATCTGCTCTTTGGCTGCCTCTGTGTGTGAGTTTCTCAGCGTGCCTTTGTATCCACTGTACCTCCCTGCTTCCTTTTTTCATGGTGAAACTCACAGGATATTTATAAATTCTAGAAGATAGTACACATGCCAAAAGTGCTTGAGAATGTTTGTTTTCCTCTTCCTAATCAGAATTTCTGTTTCAGGTTCTTCTGCAGCCTGGGCTATGGCTGCCAATGCCAGATGGCACCATTTCTGAGGAAAGAGCTAGCTTTTGCTTAGAAGTAATACCCACAAACAATGCCAAATTAGCATAAGCAAATGTCAGTGAGTTAACACAAAGCCAACACTCTCTCTCTCTTTTCTCTCCGTCCTAGGCCATGGGTGTTGAGAGTGACCAGGAAATCGTACAGATGATTGGAACGGAGGAGCACGTGATGGCTGCTTTTGGGCCCAGTTTGGAAGAGTGCCAGAAAGCTCAGATTTTCACACAGATGCAGGTGTGTCTTTTCATGTTGTCCTTTGCCATGAAAGGGAATCGGAGATTTAATGCTGCTCATTGATAAAGCGTGGGGTGCAGTGAATTTTGGGGGATGTAGATTTGGGAGGGGTGTGGGGCAGATGGAAGAAGCGATAGAGAAGCTGCCATGACTCATTTCGTAGGGACTGGAGGAAGGAGAGTGCCTAGACAAATCCTCCTCCTGTGGTGTCCAACTCAGAAGGGGGGTGTGTGGTCAAGAGGCTTTCCTTCTGATTGGACAGGAAGTATTCTCTTTTTTCCACACTCGTCTGAGCTATATATATTTTAAGCTACAGCAACTCTAGTGTAGAAGGCTTTATTTTTTGCATTTCTCTTTAATATACATTTTCACTCCCTACTTCTAGTTGCTTTCCACATCTAGTTGTATGTGATCCCCGTCCCCTTTTCCTGAATTCCTGGTGTTACCAGCAAGAGAGGCCCAGGATCGGAGACCCTTTACCAGTCCAGAGCCTTCTGACCTGCTCAGGCACTCCTGGTTGGAACCTGGGGATTTTACACGAGGCACGAAGATGAAAACAGGGATGTGTATGAAAAGCAGCCATACTCAGGATTTTTAGCCCCTGTTTGTAAAGTGCTTTGCTAAGTGGAACTCAGTGATGACACTCCTGAGGGCCGTCCTGGGAAGGGGGATTCCTCCTGTCGAAGCACAGAGAATGTTTATCCATCCCCATGGGTGTTGTCTACTCTGTGGGTTACTTCCAACAAGGTATAAATTCCAGGCTGCTTTTCTCCTTGTCACCGAGGATGCTCGTGGAGGTAGCATTTTACCCCTTCTGTCTGTTAGTGTGTGTTCTGTAAAAAAATCACATCCACCTTGATATTTTCAAAGACTGAGTAAACATTTAGGAAGGTTATTGCCATGTGTAAGTATACATAATCTAAAGCACACATCAGGAGGGATTATTCTCATCACTAACTTCCTTTTTTTCTGCAGTTAATTAATAGTCCACTGTAGATATTCAATAGGCAGCATCAGGAGAAGTCGGTGGGATTTGAGAGATTCTAATTTTGGTCTTTACTGAATGTGAAATATTTAGTGAGCATGAGCTTTCTTACAAACTGAAGTTGTATTGTGCAAGTGTTCCTAGAACATGAAGAGAAAAGTGTTGAGAAACACCCAGGAATTGGCTCCGTTTGAGGGATATACTCAGTTTGCCTTAATGATATCGCAGTGGATGCAGTGAGGTCCATTATCCGTTTTATTACACACATCATCCTGGTTGGTCACGTGATTCTGCATTGTAAAGCAGTGGGCTGGAAAACCATGCACTTACTTCTCTTCAGTAGGTGCTGACAGAAAGTTCTAGCTAACGAATCAGAGAGGTTCAGTGAGAAGGTCAGCGGAGTGCACAGCCACCAGGAAAGACAGACACTCCTGGCGGAGGAGAGCAAACAGGAAGTGCAGGTTTGCAGCAGCCTGTGCTCTTGTGCACTGAGTTGGAGCGTAGATTAATTACTTGCTACTAATAAAAGGTGGCAGAGACACAAGTAATCCAAAACAGTTAAGTTGAACATAAATTATGAGTTAGGAGAATGTGAATATCTCATGTTATTCCAAATGAAAATGTCGCGAGTACACTTTATCTTGTATAATAGAATTTTTAACAATATGGAATTTTAGTGGACTGCTTGAAACCAGTGTTTTGTTTTTAAGGCTTCCCTTTTAGTCTCCTTTTGTTCTGCTCACAAAGCCTTTCTACTCTCTCTTTGTAATGTACATTTTACACCATCCTCGCCATGGGATCTGGTGTATAGAGAAGAAATGATTCCTTTTTGGGGAGGATAGGATGCAGTAGGGTGTCATCTTGTGCCTATTTATGAACTGATTGGGCTCTTATCCTCACACTATGAAACCCTAGCAACATTATTGGATATTCTAGCGAAAAGGTGACTTCCTGCTTACAGTAGAAGGAATACCAGGTGCCCCTGTGTTCTTTTGTTTCTTACTCAAAGAAGTGAAGAATCTTTAGCTTTTCCCCCTAGGAACGGGAAGACCAGAATGTGATGAAGACAGCTCAGCTGAGGGGAAACCACACTGTGTGTCTATTCCTGGGCCCCACCGACTGCTGACCTGCTTTAATCAGTTACTGGGCTTAGCGACTGCTTGCTGCCAGGTTATTGCAGCCGGCATTTTCAGGGTCCGTAGTGTGCCTTATGCTCCAGTGGCCTGCACAGGGGTGATCCTAGGTTTGATGTTCAGACACTGCACTTGCCATTAGGAATCAAAGAAAAGGATGACAACATTTAATAGGAGAGACGTATACATAAATAGTTAAAACGTAGCATTACCCAGATGCTAATGAAAGTATTCAGTTTTTATACATAAGGAATTAAACGAGCAGAGAAAAAGGAGGGGAGTTAGGAAAATCTTCAAAGAGGAAGTAATACCTCATCTAGGCTTTGAAACATGGAAAAGAAATTTCTCAGGCAGGTAATTGGGGACAGGACTTTTAGGATAAAGAATCAGGGATCCCAGCCCTTCCGATTTTCTGACTAACTGGAAGCCAGTTTAAAAAAAAAAAAGCATTCATTGTTGTTACGAAGTAGTAAGAACCACATGATCCTCTTCTTTAAAAACTTTCTATTAAAAAATTGTAACAACTCAAAGTATATAGAGTAGTATTATGAGCCCTCATGTACCCGTCGCCCAGCTTTAGCACTTACAGACACTTAGCTGTTCTTGTGTCCTCTAGCTCACCTAAACTCTTCACTCATTACTTGATTAGTTTTTAATATTTCCTTTTTTAAAGTCATATAATTTTTATAAGATATAAAATATTGTTGCCCTGGCTGGGGTGGCTCAGTGGACCGAGTGCCAGCCTGTGAACCAAAGGGTCGACGATTGATTCCCAGTCAGGGCACATGCCCAAGTTGCAGGCCAGATCCCCAGTAGGGGGCGCTCGAGAGGCAACCATACATTGAAGTTTCTCTCCCTCTCTTTCTTCGTCCCCTTCCCCTCTCTCTAAAAATAAATAAGTAAAATATTTTTTAAATGCTATATTAAAAAAATAAAAATTGTCATTACCTCAGAAAGTTCTATCATGCCCCTTGCTAGTCATTTTATGCCTTCATCCTCTGATTTCTTCCTCCACTGTTTTGATTTTTTCACCATAAGTTAGCTTTGCCTGTTCTAGAACTTTATATATGTGGAATTATGCAATATACACTTTTAGTGTCAGGCTTCTCTTGGTTGAGCACGTTCTTTGAGATTCATCCAAGTTGTTCCTTTTCGTGTCATTTATCCCTGTAGTTTGTTTCCTTTTGTTGCTGAGTAGTGTTCCGTTGTGTGAACACACCGCAGTCTGTCTTTTCCTGTCGATGGCCGTTGGGTTTGCTTCCCTCTTTGGCTATTATGAGTAACGCTGCTATAAATAAGCATTCCTGTACAAGTCTTTGCCTAGACGGGTCAGGGTTTCTCTTAGATAAATACCTAGGAACAGAACTGCTGGATCAAAGAGGTTGTGTATATAACTTTTATAAAATTGGAACAGCCAGATCTCTTTCCAGAGTGATTGTATCATGTTGCAGTCCCACCGGCAGTGTGTGAGGGTTCTGATTGCTTCACACCTTCACCGTCATTTAGTGGTGTCAGCAGTCTTTTTAATTTTAGGCATTTTTGTGGGTGTTTGGTGGTATCGCATTGTGGTTTGAATATGTATTTCCCAGATGAGTAATGAGGTTGAACACTTTTTCAGTGTGCTCATTTATTTCCCGTGTGAAGTATCTGTCCAAATCTTTTGCTCGTTTTCCTTCCTGAGTTGTCCTTTTACTATTGAATTTGAGTCCTTTAAATATCCTGGATATACATCCCTCATCAGGTTTACGTGTTGCAAGTATTTCCTCCCAGTCAATTGCTTCCTTATTCCTTATGTGTCTTTTGATGTGTAGTCTTTAATTTTGGCAAACTCTAATTATCAAGAGGTTTTTTTGTTTATTCCCTTGTCTTTTATGGTTATTGATTTCTGTGTCCTGTTTAAAGAAATCGTTGCCTACTTCCAGGGCAAGAACATACTCAGCTATGTTTTTTTTAGAAGCTTTATACTTTTCTTTTATGTATTTAAGTCTAAAATTCATCTTAAACTAATGTTTCTATTTGCTGTGAGGTAGGGGTCAGGTATTTTCACTTTGGGGTTTTGTCACTTCTATCAAAAACGAACTGACCAGAAAAGCCTGGGTTTGTTTCTGGACTTGTTCTTCTCTTTCAGGGATCTGTTGTCTGTCCGTACCCTAGCTAGCATCGCACTGCCTCTCACTGTTGCTTTGTAGTGAAATCAGGTAACGCAATTCCTCCAATTTTCCTTTTTCAACACTGTTTCAGCTATTCCAGGTCTTCTGCATTTTCATGTAAATTTTGGAATCAATTCATTTTTTATTTTATAAAAGCCAGCCAGGAGTATAATTAGCAATTATGATGCATCTGTTGGTCATTTGGAGAGAATTTTAACAGTAAACCATCTTAACACTATTAAATGTTCCAGTCAATGAAAATGGCATAGCCATCAATTTATTTTGGTTTTGTTTTTTCTCCTCAGTGTTTTGGTTAGAGGTCTTACATGGTGTGATAACTTTTTGAGGTGAAAACACTGTCCAAAAACATTAACTGTAGGCTGTGGTTTTTCTCTAGGTGGAAGATTTATGGCTATTATATATTTTTTTCATTTATCTGTATTTTCTAAATTTTCTGCAATGATTATATATCAACTTTATAGTAAGGAAACAAATGACAAAATAAAAAAGAACCAGTGTATTAGATAATGTATAATGCTGTTTCGTTGTTGATTCGTGACAAATGCCGACTTTTAATTCGGCCCAGTGCAGCTTTCTCTATAACCGGGGTCCCTGCCTGTTTTGCTTATACTGTTATGTATGGGTAGGTGCTTACTAAATTGTCTCTGGTGACATCATTAAACATTATTATATTACATTCTGTTTTTTTGTAGGCACTGAAATATATAGGGAACAAAGTGAGAAGGCAAAGGATGTGGGGAGGTGGACCAAAGAAAACCAAAATAGAAGAAGCAAGAGAGCTCCTGGCGTCTACCATCCTGACCCACGTGCCAGTGAGTACCTTCGCGACTGTGAATGATGACTGTGGGGCCTGTGCATGTCTGTTAACAAACTTTGAGTGCCAGTTTATACTTAAAAGTCTAGTTCCTAAAGAAAAGAGAGACTCCTAAAGAGAACTAGATCGCTGCACTGGCAATAATCTTCCGTTGTCAACAGTTCATTTGTACTGGGAAAATGTTTGCTGTATTAGAACCATCATCATCATCATCATCATCATCATCATCATGTTTATTCTCTCCTGGTTCTTCTTTGAATGCATAGTTGTTTTTTTTTACCTTCATGTGTCTATTAATGCTGTACTACATTTCATGGTTTCAGAGTACAGAGATGGTATCTTAGATGTTTGGGTTTTTATTGAGGCATAATTGGCACAGAGCATTGTATTAGTTCCAGGTATACAACATAATGATTCCATTTTTGTATGTATTGCAAAATGATAACCACAGTAAGTCTAGTTAAGATCTGTCACCATATGTAGTTGTAGATTTTTTTTCTTTTGATGAGAACTTTCAAGATGTACTCTCTTAGCAACTTTCAAATATGCAGGACAGTATTGTACACTGTAGTTGCCATGCTGTGCATTACATCATGTTGGCCTGTTTATTTTATAACTGGAAGTGTCTACCTTTAGACCCCCTTGTCCTAGACGTTTTAAAATAAAACAAGTTTACAGTGGCTTGCCCATATAGGTATTCTTTATTGTGATAAAATATACATAACATAAAATTTACCATTTTAAGTTACAGTTCTGCGGCATTCTCATTGTTGTGTTTCTACAATAGATGTTTTTCAGTATACTGGATGCGTTCCTCTCCTAGACCTTGAACTGTGGAGTTCACATTGTCTAGTCTCAGTGGAGATGCTCAGGTTCAGGCCAGCTGGGTTGATTAGCCTTGTCACTCAGCTGGTTAATGGTCAGAAAGAGAACTGGAAGGCACCTTCTGACCCTCCAACTAGTGCTTAATATTTACTTTCTATTAACATCATTAAACAGAGATTGGTCGTGTTGGCATGTCAGCAAGTGATCCTTTCCCCACTCTTTATTTTTTTTTAAATCTTCTTCCGAGGATATATTTATTGAATTTAGAGAGAGAGAGAGAGTAAGGGAGTAAGAGAGAGAGAGAGAAATTTTGATGTAATAAAGAGATCTCGATCAGTTGCCCCCTGTACGCACCCCAACTGGGGATCGAACTGGCAACCTAGGTATGTGCCCTGACTGGGGATTGAACCAACAGTCTTTTGGTGTGTGGGTCCAAGCTCCAAGCAACTTAGCCACCCGACCAGGGCTTCTCCACTCTTATTTACTATGTTTGCTGTACTTTTTAAGTCATAGAATTATTTGTTAGACTGTCTTGTTAACCAGGTAGTCTGGTTTATGATGAGCTACCATGTGTACGCTTCATAAATGATCCAGTTCAGGGGTTGCAAGCTCTGCCTTCAGGGGCTGATTACAAATGATGGAAACTCGAGGGATCTGTGGGAGTGGACAGGGACCGCTGAAATGCATTCAGATCTGATCTTATTTACAACGCCTTGTTAGCCAAGTAATACAGGTCTCCAATTCTGCCCTTTGGCTGCCATTTATTTTTATGGGTCCTTGATCTAATTTAAATGATTAGAAGTCTTAATGTTAAAACTTGGTCTGACCTGAGTTTTAAACTTGGGTGACTGGAAAAACGGTTTAAAACTTGAAATACCAAAAATGAGAAATGGAAACAACAAAGGCTTTGGGGCCAGAGATTCAAGGGTTCAAATCCTGGTTTCTTACTTCCAGGCTTATTTACTTTGGGCAAATCTTAACTTTTCTAAGCTTCAATTTTCTCATCTGTACAATGAAACCAACACCACTTGTTCACATGGTCGCTGTGATGATGCAATGATGTGATATTTGTAAACCATGGTTTTCCGGCCATAGACTTTCTATCAGGGGCCTCGTTTACCTGTGTGCAATAACTGAGGAGAACTATTGGTCAATTAAAGAGCCTTTGCTCATAGAATGCTGGCCATCCTGACATTTATTGATTTCAACTGATGAAGCTAAAAATATTGCTACGTTTATGTGACTGCACTGGGCTTAAAGTTTTGTGATACATAGTTCATTGAGGTATAGTCAGAACAGATAAACCAGAAAAAGATCTTCATTTTCCAGAGTGGTTTAGTACAGCAAGTACCTAAGAGTAACATTAGAGGTGATTGTAGGTGACACAGGGATATCTTTGTTTGAATAATTCTGTCCTTATGAGAAGAAATGCAATTAGCACATTAAATTTATTTTTGTGGTATTTGGGATCTTATGGTATTATATGGGATGAAACATACTTAAAACTAAGTTTAAAAGTAGAATAAAAATATTAAATAAATAATTTAAGTATCAAGATAGGACAGTCATCATGATGGTAGAGTGACTTAGATCGGCAAGCAGTGGTTTAAATGTTTCTACACAGAGGGAGAAGGATGGCAGGATACTCGGCATCCTCCAGCACTTGCACTTGAGGGGGGCCTGCAGGGGCCTTAGCTTGGAACCCTGACCTCTCTGTTCCCCAGAGGCAGTGCTTCTTAAAGTACGTGTTTCAGACGCGTAGTATCAGCATTACCTGGGAACTTGTCAGAGCTCTTGCACTCCGTCTCAGACCTGCTGAATCAGGTGCCCTGGGCACGGGGCCCAGCAGTCTGTTCTAAGAAGCCCTCCAGTGAGTGGCCCTGATCCACGCCGAAGTGTGGAGACTGCTGCTCTGAGGGTTTCTGCAGGGTGCCCGAGACCTCTCTGTCCTCCAGTGTAGCACCAAAAGGGCCCCACAGACTTCTGCTGACAACAGTGCTGTGTCAGGGCTCCAGGCTCATCTGGTGGGTCCTCTCTCTCTCTCCCTCCTAGGTAGTCTGCACAGGTCCGTGTCCCGTAGAGGGGTGTCTGAATTGTTACTAGCGCCCTACCAACAAGTGATGTCAGCTGCTAGAGTAGAGGGTTTCTGTTCTCTCTGTCCATAGGAAAAATGGGCTAAGTATTCACTAATTTTTTTCAATTTAGACCTAGGGTTTACTTCTTAGCACGTAGTAGTTAAAAGAGGAGGGGAGTTGAGACGAGTTCTGGTTCAAGTGCTTTATAAAGTGCTGTGAGGCATCTGCCAGTATTTATGCAAAATGAAAATATGAAATGGACTTGTGAAGGGGAAGGGACCGGTCAGTCAAAGAACATGTGTGAATGACCCAGGGGCATGGACAGCAGCGTGGGGATGGACTGTGGGAGCAGGGGTGGGGTGGGGCGGGCGGAGGAAGGAATGGGGGAAATTGGGACAACTGTAATAAAATAACAATAACAAAATCTTAAAAATAAAAATAATTTTAAAAATAAAAGGAGAAATTTTAAAAAGTTGAAAATTTTGTTAAAGTTTGCTTCATTTTTTTCATTAATTAAGAAAGGTAAATACAACTAAGATGAGTTACATTGTCAAATTAACTAGCCAGATTAACGTTAAAAAAAGTAAATTAGAGCTGAATGGAGGACCAAACACCTTCGTAAATATTAACTGAGATTATAAGTTACTTATAGCTGCCCAGACACTGGGCTTTTCTGCTCAGTGTTGTGGTAATTGGCGTTATGGTTGTAGGGTTTTTGTTTGTTTGAGGATGGACAACGGAGACTTTTTTTTTAAAGAGCTAGATTTATTGCAGCCTTTCTTACTGATGTCATTGTTTCGTGAGCATAAGAAGACAACCTAACTTTTAGGGCTACTTTTCATTTTTAACCACATTCCAAAGTTAACACATTTCTTTTGAGATATTCCAAAGTTCTCTATAATTAGAAGAGTATAACTGACCTAGAGAAGAAATGAAACTTGCTTTGGAAGAGAATGAAGTTTTTGAGATATATACAGAATTTCTCACATCCTGTATTATTTAATGTAATTCTTTCATTAGCATCCACGAAATATATGAAGGAGACTGGTTGCTGATGTTCTTTTAAATCAAGATCCCCTGAATTAATCCATCATACTGATAAACTCGATAGGCTCTCATCGAGATCTTACTCAAGAATTAAGGAAAGTAAAACAGAAATTTTATAATATGAATCTTCTATAGAGAAGTGTATAAAATATTCCTAAGCATTGGCAGAAGATAAAGCCATACTGTCAGACCATGCTCATCATTTCAGATGCAGAAAAAGGATTTACCTGGTTTCCTGAGGTTTTTGTCTTCCCAGACAAACCAGTGCAATTATGTAACCATTTCTAGTTTAACTTAGATTGAGCCAGATTCATTCATATGGATTTCAGGGTTTGTACTAGAGAAGACTGACTAGAACATTTGCTCTGGATTCACTCATCAATCTCAATAGATATTTGAGTGCCAGACAATGTTTGGTCCTATTGCTGTGATGTATTGTTGCATAACACAACATTTGATGGCTCAAGATAACTGGTTGTTGCTCTCTCTCATGATTCTGTGGGGGTTTGACTGGGCTCAATAGTGGGGGAGGGGAGGTTTCTCATCCTGGGTCTCATAAAGTTGCAGACAGACAGCAGCTGAGTCCTTCGAAGGCCCCACCAGGCGGGACATCTACAGTATCTTCTCCACTCGTATCCCTGGCTCCTCAGTGCTTTTCAAGGACCCCCCCTCCCGAGCGGAGTGTCCTGAACTTCTCACATGCTGCTTCAGCACTCTGAGAGGGTGTGGAAACCGCTACGTCACAGGCCCACACAAAGGGGATGATGGAGTGGACCTCTTAGTGAAGGACTAACATGAAACACGGAGAGGCCAGGAGTCGATGGTGGTCATCTGGGAAGGCAGGCTGCCACACGTGCTGGGCACAGCACGAGAGGTCATCATCTCAGCTCTCTGGAAGGTTGTAGACCCGTTGAATTTTCCCAAATAGCAGAAATCATAGTTTGTTATTTCCTAACTTAAATACTATAACATTGGTACTTCTCTTGAGGTAAGTTAAATTATAATGTACATTGTCTCTAAAACTTTCTCTAATTTCTGAACTCCAGGTTAAAGAGTTCAATTTCCGAGCCAAGTGTATCTACACCGCAGTGATGGTGCGAAGAGTGATCCTGGCCCAGGGGGATAATAAAGTGGATGACAGAGACTATTACGGTAACAAGCGATTGGAGTTGGCAGGACAGGTAATTTAATTATTGATGTCAGAAATCTCATTTTTTTAAGACTTTTATTTATTTATTTATTTATTTATTTATTTTTAGAGAGGGAAGGGAGGGAGAAAGAGGTGGGGGAGAGAAACATCAATGTGCGATTGCTGGGGGTTATGGCCTGCAACCCAGGAATGCACCCTGCCTGGGAATCGAACCTGGGTCACTTTGGTTCGCAGCCCCCGCTCAATCCACTGAGCTACGCCAGCCAGGGCAGAAATCTCATTTTTTAAAAATTTTATTTATTTATTTTTAGAGAGGGAAGGGAGGGAGAGAGAAAAAGAGAAACATCAATGTGCAGTTGCTGGAGGCCGTGGCCTGCAACCCAGGTATGTGGCCTGACTGGTAATCGAACCTGCGACACTTTGGTTCGCATTCTGTGCTCAATCCGCTGAGCTACACCAGCCAGGGCTAGAAATCTCATTTTCTTTAATAAAAACTAACTTGGTATTAATTTTATTTATTTTTTAAAGATTTTATTTATTTATTTTTAGAGAGGGAAGGGAGGGAGAGAGAGAGAAACATCAATGTACGGTTGCTGGGGGTTCTAGCCTTCAACCCAGGAATGTACCCTGACTGGGAATCGAACCTGGGACACTTTGGTTCCCAGCCCACGCTCAATCCACTGAGCTACACCAGCCAGGGACTGGTATTAATTTTAAATAGGAGGAAGAAATAGTTGAATGGAATATACATTCATATATTTGAAGTATGAGCATTTCACACGTGACTTACTATCTCTCAAGAATTTCTTTAATTATGAAAACTCTATCTTAAGTCTTTAAATATGTTATTAGTATGTTATCTATATATTTTGTTGAAATGTTTACCCTCAGTCTGTGTAATGTTCTGTTTGGCCCGTGGCTGATGCTAGCAGGTGGGTTTGGGCCACATTCAGATTGACCACTGTTCAGGGCATTATGGGTATCCCCACCACCATCGATCCCAATTTTTACAGTTTCCAATTGGAAAAAATTGTGCAGTTAAATGAGTTCATTAAAAAAAAATGTTGGTTGTTTAGAGGAATAAGGAATGGAGTCAGGAGAGGGTAGAGAAGGAACCCTCCTGTTGCTTAAAAGATTGAAATTAAAACAAGGGTTCCCATGTGCCGGAAAACATTGCTTTATGAACAGTGTAAAGACATAAAAGGCATTGTGTGGACTAAAATGTGTAAAAACAATAGCTGCTAATTTCCCACCCCCTGGGACGAGGGCGCATAGATGTGCTCCAGCTTTAGATAACAGAGCGGCATCCGCTGGCCACGCCGTGGGTCCACAGAGCTTGCTTTCCCTCGGTCTCACCGCCGCCTGAGGGCTGGCCGGCCAGCCGCCAGTAGAGGTGTGGACAAAACCGGCCCATTTCAGGCTTAATCTCTTCACCTGCCTTTTCTTTTCCGGTAATGTGTTCATTATTTACTGAGTATTACTCTCTTCTTTGTCTGCAAATTTTTTGTTTCTAATGCAGCTCGCTTTGTACGGGTGAGATAGGGAAGGCACCAGAATCCGGCACCCTGGAAAGCCAGGGATTTCCACCCGGTGACAAAAGAATGCCGTCTTGACTTCAGAGATTGCCTAATCCCAGCTGTCCTGATAATGTAATTAAGGCTGCCTAATGTCTTTAATTTTGCAACCAGTTTGTGTGAAAAGGAGAATTTGGCACTCTGAAGGCTTAAACACTAAACAGCAATCTCAAGACGCCTAATTAGAATTCTCTGACATTAAGCTAATTGGTGAAACTGTATTTCAGCAGCTTAACTTCTTTATTAATTTTTTTAGGATTTTCATTGAAAATCAATTGACGAGCTGTCAGCATTTTTTCCTTAAATATAACGTGGTCTTTAGTGTTCCTGTCTTAAGCAGGCTGAAAGGCCTGTACTTGCAATGAAAGGTATTGAATATTATCACCAACATTCCATCCCTTTTAATCATTTCACTCTTGACCTACATAGTGTGGCTTATTGTGTGACTTGGCCTGGTAGTGTCTCTCTGCTCTGTGAGCTGGGGAACATTTCTCTGAAAGTGGAAATTTAGGGGTGGGGAAATGTATTAATGAGGCAGTGGCTCTGATGAGTTTGCTCGTACTTTTTACCTTTTTGGTACCAGGAGCATTTCTGTGTGTTTGAGTCAGGGGCTACAACCAATTCAGCTGGGGGCTAAAAAAAATCCTTGTCATAATTTGAGACACAAAAAGTCTAAGTGTAAAGGACTAATTAAACTGGAGCTGAGCTTTTTGGGTGTTAAGGGCATTTGCTTTTGTTCAGAATGCTTATTCAAGTTGCTTTTGCCAGTTTCCACAGGAAGTTGCTGAAATGGGCCTCTTCCTCCCTCTCGCCCCTCTGCACCTGCTTCCATTCCCATAGTCTTTCTTCCCACGAGTCAAACTGCTGGGTCAGAGTGGAAGAAAGGATTAAGCTCTCAGAGGAGGAAGTTTTCTTTTTAGAACACTTGTGACATGGTAAATTCAAGTCCAGGATCCTGGGTTTCCTATCTGCAGAATCGATTTTAGTAGAAAAGTGGGAGGCTGTGTGTAACTTCACTTAACACATGAAGTTAGGGGAAAAGCGTAATATCACATTCCACTTAGGAAATTCTTTCTTCCTTAGTAGCTAGAGGAGAAGGCTCATTTACTTTGACTAGCTTCACTATGAGTTAAAAAGCTACCGTGAGTAATAAACATTCGAGAACATAGTATGGAATTTAGAAAATCTTTAGCTTACAAGATTTCTCTGAATTTCAGAATTCCTCTTTAAGTAAATAATTAGTGTGTATTTTCCTTTTTTACAGATGTTAACATTCTTATTTATATTGTCTGGTGCCCATATATAAAAGAGTTTCTACAAATAGGATTGCCTAAATCTTTAACTTAACTGGAGAATGTCACATTAGTTTCCCAAGTATGTGTTCGTTGCATTGTATGTGAGTTGCTGACGATCTTGATCCTATGACTTAGTATCAAACATTAAAATTTTTGTCTAGATTATCCAGTGGCATCTCCTTTTGGTCTTAGTTTGCATTTTCTTTATTCCTAATGAGATTAAACCCCTTTTTCATATGCTTCTTGACTTCCTGTTTTTTCTCCTTTGAAGTACTGTTGGAGTTGTTTCATTTTCCTTATGGATTTCGAGTTCATTTTTTTTCTGTATATTTCAGTTCCTAGTTTTTTTGGTCAGTTGTGTGTTGCTGATATCTTCTCCCAGTATGGATTCTTTTTCTTTAAATAAAAAAGAAACTTGGTGACATCTTTTGATGTCTAGAAGTTTATCAGTTTAATTGTGGTCACTTTTGTCAACCCTGTTTTTGAATACCGCTTTTTTATATTTTAAACTTATGTCTTTGGTATTTGTTCTTTAGCCATCTGGACCATCGGAATCAAGAACACCATCCAATTTCAGTTGTGTTTCAAGTGAATAACAAGTCCCAGCACCATCTATTATGTATAGTTTTTCATTTCCTCAGTGATCTGAAGAGCTACCTCTCTGATACAACAAGGTTTAATATGTGTGTAGGTTGGTTTCTGGACTCTCTGTTGTACTGGTCAGTTTGTCTATGCATTCATCAGTCCGTTCACCTTTTTCCAGGAGTGTCTTGTCTATTTTAGGGTCTTGGCTTTTCCATATAAAGTTTAGAATTAATTTTCATTAAAAATCTTTAAACATGTACAAAATTTCAAATATATACAAACATAGAGGTAGCTATTAAAGTAATATTAGCCATGACTCGTGTGGCTCAGTGGGTTGGGTGTTGTCCCACAAAACGAAGGTTGCTGGTTCTGTTCCAGGTCAGGGTACCAGCCTGGGTTCGAGCTCAGTTGGGGCGGGTGTGGGGGGCAACTGATAGGTGTTTCTCTCTCATCATTGTTTCTCTCCCTCTCTTTCTCCCTCTCTTCCCCTCCCTCTAAAAATAAACAAACAAAATCTTTAGAAAGGTAAAATAATATTACATTTTGAAATTTAATAGTAAGTATTAAAAATAGAGTGAGATAATAAAATTCACCCCAGATACCTATCACACAACTTCAGTTATCATCGTTCAAAGTCGGCCTTGTTTTACCTCCGCCCTCCTTGACTCTGTCCCGCTCCTCCCATTCCACAAATGGGGTTGTTTAAACAAAGCTGGGTCATCAAATCACTTATTTTTTTTAAAAAATTTATTTATTTTTAAATTTTAAAATTACAGTTTACGTATTACTTTGTATTAGTTTCAGGTGTGCAGCTTAATGGTTAGACAGTCATATGCTTTACACAGTTGATCCCCAAGATATGTCTAGTGCCCACCTGGCACCACACATAGTTATAACCGTGTCATTGACTGTATTTCCTGTGCTGTGCTTCACGTCCCCGTGACCGTTTCGTAACCACCAGCCTGTACCTCTCAATCCCTTCACCTTTTCACCAAGTCCTCCAACCCCTGCCTGCCCCATCCACCGTCAGTCTGTTCTCTGTATCTGCGAGTCTGTTTCTGCTTTGTTTGTTCATTTATGTTGTTCTTTAGATTCCGTACATCAGTGAAATCACGTGGTATTTGTCTTTCTCTGACTGACCTACTTCCCTTAGTACAATACCTCTAGGTCCATCCATGCTGTTGCAGTTGGTAAGACTTTGTTCTTTTTAATGGCCGAGTGGTATTCCATTGTATGTATGCACCACAGCTTTTTTATCCACTTGTCTATTGGTGGGCACTTGGGTTCCTTCCATAGCTTGGCTGTTGTAAATAATACTGCAGTGAATGTAGGGGTGCATATATTTTTCTGAATTAGTGTTTTGGGTTCTTTTGGACATATACCTAGCAGTGGAATTGCTGGGTCATAAGACAGGTTCATTTTTAACTTTTTGAGCTACCTCCATACTGTTTTCTGCAGTGGCTGCACCAGTCTGCATCCCACCAACAGTGCATGAGGGCACCCTTTTCTCCATATTTTTGCCAACACTTGTTTGTCGATTTATTGATGACAGCCATTCTGACAGGTATGAGGTGATGTCTCATTGTGGCTTTAATTGTATTTCTCTGATGATTAGTGACATTGAGCATCTTTTCATAAGTTTGTTGGCCATCTGTATGTCCTCTTTGGAGAAGGGTCATATAAGTCCTTCACCCATTTTTTAAGTTGGAGTGTTTGGCTTTTTGGTGTTGAGTTTTATAAGTTCTTTATAAATTTTAGGTATTAAACCCTTATTAGATGTACCATTGGTAAATATCTTCTTCCATTCAGTGGGTTGTGTTTTCATTTTGATGGTTTCTTTACTGTGCAAAAACTTTTTAGTTTGATGTAGTCCTATTTATTTTTTTTCTTTTGTTTTCCTTGCCTGAGGAGATATTTCAGAAAAAAACACTACTACAAGAAATGGCTGAGATTTTTTTCATCCCCACCTGAGGACATCCCAACTGATTTTAGAGAGAGGGGGAGAGGAGGGGAGAGAGAGGGACAGATACATTGATGTGATAGAGAAAGATTGGTTGGTTGCCTCTTGCACACACCCTGACTGGGGACCAAATCCGCAACCCATGCATGTGCCCTGACTGGGAATTGAACCTGTGATCTTTCAGTCTATGGGATGATGCTTCAACCAACTAAGCCACACCAGCCACTGCCGAAACATCTGAGATTTTACTTCCTACAGTATGTTTTCTTTTAGGATTATTATGGTATGGAGTCTGACATTTAAGTCCTTAATCCATTTTGAGTTTATTCTTGTATATGGTGTAAGAAGATAGCGTAGTTTTATTTTTACTTTTTGCACATCTTCAATTTTCCCAACACCATTTATTGAATAGATTGTCTTTTCCCCATTGTATGCTCTTGCCTATTAATTAGCCATTACAGGCATGGATTTATTTCTGGGCTCTATTCTGTTCCATTGATCTGTATGTCTGTGTTTATGTCAGTACCATGCTGTTTTGATTACCATGGCTTTGTATAGTTTGATATTGAGTAGCATAATTTCTTCCAACTTAGTTCTTCAAGATTGTTGTGGTATTCAGGGTCTTTTGTCATTCTGTGTAAATTTTTGCATTATTGATTCTAGTTCTGTGAAATATGCCATTAGTATTTTTATAGGAATTGCATTGAGTCTATAGATTGCTTTGGGTAGTACGGATATTTTAACAATGTTGATTTTTCCTATCCATAAACACGGTATATGCTTCTATTTATTTGCATCTTCAATTTCTCTTTCAGTGTCTTCCAGTTTTTCAAGTACAGGTCTTTTCCTGCCGTGGTTAAATTTAATCCTAGGTATTTTTTTATGTAATTCTAAATAAGATTGTTTTCTTAGTTTCCCTTTTTGGTAGTTTATTATTGGTATATAAAAATGCAACCTATTTCTAGAGATTTATTTTGTATACTGCCACTTTATTGAACTTACTTATTAGTTCCAGTAGTTTTTCTGGTGCAATCTTTAGGGTGTCAAATTATTTCAATATCTCAGGTAACAAATCACATCCTGTAAATACTTTTAAATGTATCTCTAGAAGATACAAATTTTAAGAATTATACGGCCACTTTTAAAACTAAAATTTTTAAAGAATGATTGCTTAAATCATCAAGGGTCCATTATGTGTTTAAATTGCCCTGATTTCTTTATAAATATTGATGTTTTGCCCTGGCTGGCATGGCTCAGTTGGTTGGAGCATTGTCCCATACACCAAATGGTTTAATTCCCAATCAGGGCACATACCTAGATTGTGGGTTCAGTCCCTTGTTGGGGTTCAAATGGGAGGCAGCCAATCAATGTTTCTCTCTTCCTTCCCCTCTCTAAAATAAATAAATACATAAATAAATAAATAAAGTTGTTTACTGTATGATTGTTCAAGTAGGATCCAAACATGTCTCTTATATTGCGTTTGGTTCATATGTCTCTTAAATTCTTTTTGATCTGTAGGTTCTCCCTCTGTGTGTGTTTGAAAAAAATTGGACCTTTTATCCTAAAGAATTTCCCATATTCTGTGTCCCCATGTGATAGTATCCCTGTGGTGTCATTTAACATATACTCGTATAGTACTAAATATTTATCTGTTCTCTAAATTTCTTGTAGTTAAAGACCGAGGCTAGATCCTATTCAAGGCCTTTTTTTTTTTTTTTTTAAGATTATGTTTGGTTATATCTACTTTATGTGCCACTGGCATCGATCACTGGGTTTAGGCATTTGGTGCCCTGATTCATCCATTATAAAGTTCTCTGCCAGCCTTTCTCCTGAGGGTTTTATTTAGCTGCTGCTCCTTACTATTCCTTGGTTCATAGTTTAATTAGGACATGCAAAATAATGATAGTTTAATAGTTTCATTCTCTCCACGTTTTTAAGCCGGAATTTTTAAATACAAAATATTTTCATGAGCCTCTCTTTGGCTACTCTGAGACATAATTTATATGAAAAAAAAATGCAGGATGAATACATGCTAGATTAAAAAAAAAAACAAAACAGTTTGCAGAATATGGATTGAGCTCTCTAGTTTCCTCCAGAGGTGGGTAGTGAAGGGTTTTCTTTTCTTCTTTCTTTTTATTTAAATTTTAGAGTTACTTCATTTTTTTAAAAAGCCTGCTAGTTTTTTTTTCTTGAGAGCACATTTGAATTTGTAGATCAATATCTAAAAATACCCAGTCTTTTTATCTATGAACATAGTATATCTCTCCTATTGAGATTCTCTGTAATTTCTCTCACCAATGTTTTAAATAAAACTGTTTTTTGTGTGTGTGTATTGGCCTGGATCTTGTAAGCTTGCTGAACTCACTTATTCTGGTAGGGTTGCTTTTTTTTTTTTAAAGGTTCTTTGGGATTTTCTGTGTGGACAAACATGTTATTGGCAAGTAATAAAACCTTCAGTTCTTCATTCCAACATCCGTATCTTGTATTTCTGTTTCATCCCCTGTCACACTGATTGGTCCCCCCAGTACAGTGTTGACCAGGAATAGGCATTCTCTCTTCTTCACCAGTTTTATAAAGGAGAGCTTTCGGTTCTCTGCCCTTCCCTGTGGTGTCTGAGTCTCGCTTTGTATCAGTACAGGACCCTTGGCCCGAGCAGGTTTCCTGCCCTGCCCCTGGGACAGGTGGTTTTGACTTCTCCTCTTGCATCTGGCCTCGTACCTTCTCCTGGAATCAGTGGCCAGAGGCGTGTGCTGGCCTTCCCCCAGCAGCAGACCACTGTTGCTTAGTACCAGGTGCATGGCTTATGGTGGGTGCAGGGAGGGGGCCTCTTCCACCCTCTTCCACCTCATACAGCTTTGTTTCCACCCCTCCTCCCTTAGTGCAGGAGACTACCTTTACCTGGGTCCATCACCTGGAGGGTTACCTGGCCCTTCTCGGTGACTTCATGGTTTTGCTTCACGTGAGAGAAACTCCAGGGAAGTAGATTAGATTCTGCTGCTTGTTCCAGCAAAGGGGTCTCTCTCAGGTCTTACTTCCTTTGTTTTACTCTAGTCTTCCGTGAGCACTCGCTGAAAAGAACTTGGGAGTGTGGGTCCCCTTGCGTCTGGAGCTCTGAAGTGTTCTAAGCTTTCGTGGTAGGCCACATTTGGCATTCAGGAAGTCCTTAAAATGTTAGTTGATTTCTTTTTTTGTGGCAGACATCTGCTCTGTCCTGTGTCCCCTCTGTCCTTGGAGAGGCGTGTGCCCTTCGGTCGTTCAGTTCACCTGGCTGTTGCAACCCTGCTTCTCTGTTAGGGTCAGGGAGTTTATGAACTTGCAGTTGATTCATCTGTTTTAAAACTGTGAGAGTGGGACAGATGTTGCTGTGGCTTTCTGCAGTGGAACTGAGACGTCTTAAGATCGCCACTTGCTTTCCAAAGCCTAGCCTTCCTTCCACCTCCACTGCTCACTTACTTCATGAAATCATTGATTAATCCTGTTTCCAAATAACCTTAGAGTGGGGGCTTAAGCACTTTGATTTTTTTTTTCTAGCATAGACTGAACTAACTTGTTTTACATTGTATTTTGGTCTCTACAGCGTTTACATCATTCCCTGCTTGTTCAGGCTTGTAGAGCCCAGGCACCGGTCTGAGGACTGGTGCGGGTCTGTGGTTCGGTTTTCACCAGCCTGGAGAGTAAAGAGTGAGGGTGGGTCATCAAACAAAGAAGAGCACCTGTTTACCAAGTTGAATTTTAAAATATATTTTTTCAGTTTTAAGCTGTTTGTTCATTTTATTTTTTTAACAAAGTTTAATAAAAACCTAACATGTATTAAATAAGCTAGTCATACATTTTGAAAGTTCACCATACACCTTTTTTTTTCTTTAGCTTTTATCTCTTCTTTTTGAAGATTTGTTCAAAAAATTTAATTCTGAAATGAAGAAGATCGCAGACCAGGTGATTCCGAAGCAGAGAGCCGCCCAGTTCGACGTCGTCAAGCACATGCGTCAGGACCAGATCACCAACGGCATGGTGAACGCCATTTCTACCGTGAGTCCTCGGCCATTCGTTTAGACCCTGTGACCCAGGATCCGTAGATCTGTTCAGTGGAGTGGAAGTTTAAAGTACTGTAAGAATCTGGGTGAAATGCGTGTGTGTGCATGTGTGTGTCTCCAAAGATACTCACAAATCAGACATTCGCTACTTTGAAAGAAGTCTACGGTTTAAATGGTATCAGTACGAATTTTGTTGCTATATGACTTTACTGCCAAATTATAGTTCCTGTTATACAAGGCAATAAGGAAATAGATATACTCTTACATAAAGGAAAAATCTTTTAGTTTCACCATTAATAGCCATCGTTTTCATGGATGTCTTTCTGTATTTTTTCCTGTAATAAAATGGACATAGTGCACATAGGTTTATTAATGACACCTTGTATCTGTAACAGGACAAAATGCTTCATTTTATTGTAGGTTTATATTCCTCAAAGGGCTGTCAGCTCTTCCCCATGCGGAGATAAATTCGGGGTTTTGCAGCTGCTGTGTATTCAGGGCCCTGACTGTTCATAAAGGGTTATCAGATAGGTTCTTGCTCCTTTTCTTAAAGTGTAACCACTATAGGTCTATCTGATAACGTTTGGTTTACGTTTTGTGTGCCAGACATAAAATTAGTTTTATGGATGGGACTTTTGCCTCAACAAAAAAATAGTGTATTGTTACACGCTGGCTCCCTTAATGAAGGAGTCAGTGGCAGACTTGCTGCAGTTCCCGGCCTCAGAAGTTGGCAGGGTCTGTGAGCGGCCCGGCCGTGGCAGTTAAGGCCAACCCTGTGGAGGTCCAGGCCTCTGTGCTTACGTAGGGACACCGAACTCCCGTGGCCGAGCTGTCCTGACTTTAGATCCCTGGGTGTTTGAAGAGAAGCCTCCAGAGACCTCTTGAACACGCTTCTGTGAAAATTACTTTTTCTTGCTTTCAGACTCGTGATTTTCAGCTCATATAGCTGTTCTGAGTAGTTCTTTGCCCCTAAGTGATACCACTTTACCTTCCAGAGAAGACTGCTATTTAGAAAAGTCACTAGTGGCCTTGGTACTTCAGCCTGTGGGCAACCCGACAAAGGTCAGCTTCTCCAATTCTGTGTTACCATTAGTAGAATATTTCCAGCAGATAAATCTTCTCAGAGGAGCAGTTTCAGCCCCCTGTCTGTTCCCCTGCTCTCCCTTTTGTAGCACCCCTGCGGAACACAAGGGCAGCTTCTCTGGCTCGGCATCTTGGCTGTACTCCCCACCTCCTTCTCGCTTGCCAGCAGCTGCTGCCTCGTTTTAGTCCAGTGCAGAATATTTATTTACCTCACTCTTACTTTCTGGGCATAAATCAGTTTACAAGGCTCATTCTCATTCAAAGCATAAAAGGAGTTAATGGCAAAAGCAGTAAAGAAGTTAACTTGTAGGATAAATGTGTTTGCTGTATTTCTTTGCTTTGTAATAGAGTTTCTTAAAATTTAGCTGTCTTCCATGTTATCAAAAACTCAAGTTTCTTGATAGAACTTTCACTGTAATAACGATTGAACTTTAATTTGTGAGGGAGCCCCTCAAAGTCACATATTTTAATTCAAACAGACCACCTTATCTGCTTCTAAGTCCCTAGCAATTTTTCTACTAGGAGAATTTTTGATGCGGGATCCCTGAGTCTAGCCCTGAAATTGAATGAAAAAATGTTGTGTTCATGACTGATGTGTATTTTTTTTTCACGAGAACAGTCATAGCTTTTATCAAATTCTCAAAAGAAAAATGCAGAACCACTGTGTGGCAAGGTGCAATATTTTTTTTTACTTTTGAATCAGAAAGATTATTGAATTATTTTATTTTCTATTTTGCTTTTCTCTGCATAGTATTTTCTACCATTAAGTTATGTTATCATAAATTTAAAGTTTAACAGTTCCTAACCTTAATCTTTCAATTACCCTTGAGAATATTTAAATATGTCCAATTAATACAACTACAAAATAATATATAGGGGTGGGCAAAAGTAGGTTTATGGTCATTCACATGGAACCTAATAAAATAATTAATAAATAATAATATAAGAACAAACTTTCATGTACTCACAACTGTGAACCTACTTTTGTTCACCCCTGTATTTAATGTATTAATACATAGAAGATAAAGTATTTTAATGTTCAAGATATATTACATATGGGTCTATTTTAAGATTGACGTGATAGCTACAGAGGATGCATAACATTTTTAATATGAATATACATTCAGTTTTTAGCTTTAATTAAGAAGCCTACAGTTTATTCATTATTCTTGATAACTGCTATTAGAGTTATTTTTGGGTTGCTATATTTTCCTCTACTTAAGACTAATTTTTGGAAGACATTCAAATAATGGCACACTCTACCATGAGATGATCTCTGAGCTTTATGTTAGTTTTACCTTAAATGTGTGTAGAAGGCCTTGGCTGGCGTAGCTCAGTGGATTGAGCACGAGCTGGGAACCAAAGTGTCCCAGGTTCGATTCCCAGCCAGGGTACATTCCTGGGTTGCAGGCCATAACCCCCAGCAACCGCACATTGATGTTGATGTTTCTCTTTCTCTCTCTCTCTCTCTCTCTCTCTCTCTCTCCCTCCCTCCCTTCCCTCTCTAAAAATAAATAAATAAAATCTTTAAAAAAATGTGTGTAGAAATTGCTACTCTTCTCTTAGCCAACTTACTGCTTCCAGTGGAAATCTCTAGCTGAACTGGCTTGTTTGGGATATGATTAGTTCTTCAGAAAAGAACTACTTTAAGAGCATCCTGAGATGATTCATAGACATAGGTAATATTCATTAAATTCCTAAAAAAAAAACCAGCAATGACCTGGCTAGATTTTAATTTTAATTGTGACATTTTGATTGCCGAATACATCATGGCTCTAATTTCATAAACATGTAATCCCTGTGATGAACTTCTCAGGGTAACTGCGAAGTATCAGGCGATGTACGCAAGATCAAGGGTAGCCTGTCTTTCTTCTCTCTGCAGGGAAATTGGTCTCTAAAGAGATTTAAAATGGACCGTCAAGGTGTGACTCAAGTACTGTCTCGCTTGTCATATATATCTGCACTGGGTATGATGACAAGAATCTCTTCCCAGTTTGAAAAAACAAGAAAAGTGAGTGGTCCTCGGTCCCTCCAGCCCTCTCAGTGGGGAATGCTCTGTCCTTCCGACACTCCTGAAGGAGAGGTAAGGTACTTGAGTGCCCGTGCTATGTCAGAGTTAATACCTGTTGGTAGTAGTGTTCTGCTTCTGCCCCCATGCGTCCAGGCCGTATATTTGGGGGGGATCAGCCACTTATGTGGTCAAGAAATATTAATGCAGCTTGTCAGGGTGACATCAGTATCATTCCAGGATCAGCACCTACAGAAACATTTGATTTAGTATCTCCCTAAATAGAAATCTGGTCCAAATTTTCTGCCTTGTTTAGTTAACCCAGGAATCCAGCCATGCAATGGAGAGGAGACAGAATGTGAAGGAATGCTGAGAACCCATTACCTTTGTTTATGAGGAGCTCTTGTTAAGCTTCCCCTTATTTTTTTTGAGATGTCCTTAGGGGACGTCCCAGTTGCATTTGTAGCCAAGTAGGAACACACAGCCCAACACCTAACATGGATTCCGACTCAATTTTGTAGGATACACAGGCACTTACCTAAACACTAAACCAAGGGGTTTAAATACGTTTGTTTCCATGCATCCCCTACCTCCCGTATCATGGCCATTTCTCCTTCACGCGAACCACTGTTGGTTTCACTTGAGTGTAGTCGTTCTAAATAGTAAACTTCAGGAGGGAGGGTCCCTGTTGGCCTCACCATTGTATCCCAAGCTCCTAGCACAGAGCCTTGCTCAGAGTAAAGGCTGCATAAAGATATGTTGAATGAATAAATAAGTTAATTATGACAAATAAAAGATGTAAGTTTCAAAGTGTAGGAATTTCTTATGACTTGTGGGAGGTGAAAAATAGAAGTTCATGCAGGGTTATGATTTTTTAGAAAGTCCCATTCTCCTAATTTATCTTAAACCATATGGAAATTCACACTAAAATTATGCAGCTTGTTAAATTTGCATAACTTAAACATCTTGAGCTTTGAAACACTCGATTTCCCAAAGATTGCTTCAGCTGGCCCTGATAATGTAACTATTTTGTGCATCACTGCAGCAGGTGGCTTTTCGGAATTGAAAATTTAATCTTTACATGTCACACATCTCGTCTTTTTTCTATTTGCTATATTATATACTTTTTATATTTCAGTTTGGGGTTTTTTTTGGTTGTATAGAAGTTTAAAATTGTTATATTTTCTTTCCATTTTGAAATAATTTGAGACATGTAAAATAGTTACAAAAATTGGACAAGGAATTCCCGTAACCCTTCACCCTCACCATCTCCAAATACGAACATCTTAGCCATAGCGTGGTTCTCAACCTCGTGAAACTCCGACTGGTAACTGCCGTGCACTGTATACCGCCTTCGCACGTTGCCATCTGTTGTCCTACTCGTGTCTTTTTTTGGTGGAAGATTACCATTGCTTTCCGTTGGAAGGTCTCCTTAGTCTGTTCGTCTGGAGCAGTTCTTCGGTCTGTCTTTGCCTTGTATGACCAAGAAGCTTTACAGAATAGGGGCCAGTTATTTTGTGGACTGTCTCTCATTTTAGGCCAGAAGTATTATATTTTATGTGTCCACATTTATCAGCGCTTTCCTGTACTGCTTGTATACAATGTCATCTTAATGACTAGGCTGTTCTGTTGTCTGGGAGTAACAATTTATACAATCATTTTCTTTTGGGGGGCAGCATTTGTGACGCTATCATTATTTGCCATTTCAAATAGTGCTGTGCTGAGCATTTCTGTGACTAAATCTGCATTTATATTGTTGGCTTGTTAACTTAGGACAACTTTCTGTGGGTTAAAGGATATGTGTATTTTTAAGGCTTCTGTATGAATTGCTGACCTGTCCCCTGCAAGGTTACGTTGCTTTACATTGCCATCAGCAAAAAGTGTTGAACTATTTTTAGACGCAAAATGTACTTCGTATTACTAGTGCTCATTCTTAGAAATGACTGTCTTTTGTGTTTTAGGCATGTGGTTTGGTTAAAAACTTGGCCCTTATGACTCACATCACGACTGACATGGAAGACGGACCCATTGTGAAATTAGCCAGTAACCTGGGAGTAGAAGATGTGAATTTATTATGTGGAGAAGAGCTCTCTTACCCCAATGTGTTTCTTGTCTTCCTCAATGGTGAGCATACTATGGAGACATGTTGATCCTAAACAGCCTGTGGGGGAGGGGGAGAGTCCGTTATCATCCATGTGTTTGAAACACAAATATACTTTAATCCTGGGCCCAGGTCGACCTTAATCTAAAGGTAGAAAAATAGTAACAGGAACAGTTATGCCATTGGCTCTGGGCCATGTAGGTTCTGCAAGGATATAGCTCTCAGAGCCAAAGGCTGACATTGCAGAGGCTGGCCGCTCTTTGTCCTTTTGCAGCTGCCAGCACATGCACAGTGGAATAGGCCTTGACATGGTGCCTTTAAGTTCAAGTTCAATATGTGAGACATTCTACAAAAATGTGCAGATCAGCCCTGACAGTGAGTTGACTTATATTCAGTCACTTGATAATTGACTGTCAACAGCCTGTGGCAAGAGAGTCCTTTTCCTACCTCTCATGCTCTAGTTGCTTCTTTCACCTGCCACTTCCCACCCCCTTCAGGGTGTTCCAAAGGCTCATCGGTAAGTGTGCCTTGTTCTGTTTACTTGAGACTCGGTGCTCCGGGTACCTGCCCTCTCACCATTGTGTTCCATGTGCTCTTGGTGACCACTTAGCTCTCACACTCTTCTCCTTCCTCCCGCTCTGCCAGGCATTAGTCCTTCCCCCCACTGTGCGAGGCGTGGGCCAGTGAGGAGGAGAACGGGGCTGTGGACTGCCTGCCTCATTCAGTGTATTCCAGGGGCCGACACTGAGGGAGCCCATGCCCTTCACTTGCAGCCAGTACCCGTCTGAGTCCCCAGGCTAACCCTGGGAGGCGAAGTCTACTTTCCTTATTTCACAGATGATGATCACAATAAGCTATTTAATAACAGCAGTTATTAGGTGCTAGGCAGAGTTCTAAGTGCTTTACAGAAGATCAACTCATTTAACCCTCACATTGGCCCTTTGGAGATGATAGAGCCAGTGTTCAAACCCCGGGGGTCCGGACCCCAAGTCTATGCCCCCAGCATGGTGCTGACAGGTGAGGAAGATGAGGCTGACTTTTCCAGGGCTGCTGTTCCACCGTCTGGTGGGGCTGGCCCAGACCCGGGCCCTCGGACTGCCCTGAATGTCCCACTGTGCGGCTTCCCCACGGCCTCGTCGGTGGGCTGGGGGTGGTACCGGTGTTTTCAAATGGCTGCTCAGTGCCGCTTATCCTTTTTATTGAGTTTGTAATTTAGGCCCTGTAGGATTTACTTTTTATTTCTGTCTTAAACATTCTCCTTGCTGCTTAGGTAACATCCTGGGTGTCATTCGAGACCATAAGAAGCTAGTGAATACATTCCGACTGATGCGAAGGGCAGGGTACATCAACGAGTTTGTTTCCATCTCCACAAATCTCACGGACCGGTGTGTCTACATTTCCTCTGATGGAGGCAGGTTGTGCAGGTATGAGTTGCTAAAAAGAGTCACTAAGAATCTCTTTATGTTCATTTCTGAAAGAAAGACTTTATTTTTGAATCCGCTTTAACCTCTTTCATTGTTCAGATAACCTTTCATTCAGTTAGCAAACACCTCATGAATATGCATTCTGGGCGCTGGGCATTCAAAGATTAATGGGAGTCTCTGCCCTCAGAGAGCTCAGTCTGCTGGCAAGTGCAGAATTAATACTAATAACAACCAGCTGTGTTAGCAGTCAGTGATAGCCATTATTTATTATTTTAATAGATATATTACATGTAAGGCTTTAACTACATTCAGCCCTTTATGGTTCAACTATTATTTTCATTTAACAAATGAGGAACTGGGATTTTGTGAAACTAAGTAACTTACCCAAAGCTAGCTACCAATGGAGCCTGCTTTTTACTCAAAAGTCCTTAGAGTTTGACTCCAACAATTAGGATTTTATCCACTACTTTCTATTGCTGTGTTGAGTTTTGAAGGATGGTACGATTATAGTACTGGGACGAAGGAGGGAAGGAGAAAGACTGAGAAATGGCAAGAATAAAAAATATGGATGTGGTAAGTGCCTTGGGGGGTGCCTGGCACACATCAGATACTTACTTGTGGCTAGCCTGGTCTGTTTATGGGTGGGAAAAACAATGACATTTTCTAGGTTACTCTCTTTCAGGATTTTTCTCTTTCCTTACATGTAATATAATATAGCATAGCCTAAAAAGAACACTGGTTCTTATTTATTTATTTAGAGGAAGAGGGAGAGAGAGAAACATCTACTTGTTATTCCACCTCCCCATGCATTCATTGGTTAATTCCTGTATGTGCCCCGGTCGGGGGATTGAACCCTCAACCTTGGCACATCATGACAGTCCTCCATCCAAATGAGCTATGTGGCCAGGGCAAAACTAGTTTTTTTTTTGGTTGTTTGTTTTTTAAAAGAAATAACTTTATAATGGCATATCACAAATCTGGCAGGAAGAATCAGAATTTACTGAGTAAAAGTGAAAGGTAACTGAGGTGGCCCAATGTGGTCCCTTTCTCTCCTGTTCCTGCTTCTGTCCTCACCTCTGAGTCCCTTAACCTGAACTTAGCTGCAGCCCTTGAAGGTGATTTCCATGAAAAGTTCACCCAGTTCATTTGTCAGCAACTTGTAACTGCGCAGCTACTCTTACCTCTTTAAAAGCACTCATTAGCCTTCAGAGAGTCATTTGGGTTTTCGGGTAAGGTGCATCAAGTGTCTGGTGGTCACTCGCTCCTCTGTAAGAGCTGCTTAGTCAAACAGCAACAGCCCTTGACATTTCGGTGCCACATGCCATCCTTTGTGTCCGCGTTTCCTCGTGGTGGCGAAGCCCTCAGAGGCAAATCAGCACTGACAGTTACAGATTAATCTACCGGAACATGGAGACCAAAAGCTCTCCCACCTTACACCCTCTTCATTGCTAAAAATCATGAAGTAACTCTCTGCAAGCTTACTGCCGCTCTCTTGGGTCTTATGTAGCTTTTGGTAGCCTGCCCTGTAGCCCAGCGATACTCACCCTAAATCAAACCACTCTGAACCGTTGACATTCATCAGCCCCTCACTAGAAAATGCCATTGTAACCCTCAGCACAGTTCTTCTCTGCCTGCTGACTTCATGGGTGGTAGGTCACATATTTGCAGTGTGAAACAGGAGATGCTTTTAGTATGATGCATTTATGTAGTTTTAAGATGTGGCACTAAAGGTTTCATTTTCTTTTAGATTTAATTGAGTATCATTTTTAAGTTATGTTTTCATTGAGAACCAAGTGTTTCCTAAGCTTCATGGGGGAGTACTGACTGTGCATACGCGTGCACACAAACGGACACAGGTGGATGCGTGCATCCGTGCATTCGCGTGTGAGAGGGAGAGAGCAGGCCTCTGCACGCTCACGTGTAAGAATTACCTGGCGGCCTCAAGCGATCCAGAAATAAACTTGTTTGTATTTACAGATCTCCTTATTTCCCTATAGTAAACTTTTTTTTCTGACTTAACTTTTCTGTTGAACTACTGTGAATTGATTTTTCCCATTCCAGACCCTACATAATTGTTAAGAAACAAAAGCCTGCGGTCACAAATAAGCATATGGAAGAGCTGGCTCAAGGGTACAGGTAAGTGTCCAAAGACGAAACTTCTGTCTCCTTAGTCCTCACCTATATAATGTACTCAGCAGTAGCATCATTTTAGCTGAGCTTTTAAGAATGGTATATTTTCACTTACAGTCTTTGATTCCTGCCCACTAACTATATTAACCTGTTAAAAAACTTATTTTTCTCTTGGAATTTGCTTGGATGCTGTAAAATATTTATCAACTTAGATCATGAGGATTATAGATTCTTGGTATAAATTAGTGGCCTGTGAAGTGTTCGCAGTGAGAGAAGGACTTTCATCAGTATGTTGATTTAGATACTGTGGGTCTCTCATCTTACGGAATTCCTAAAGTCGTAAAACACATTTTTAGAAGTGGAGACCAGATTGACAAGAATCACAGATGTTTTACGGTTATTTCAGAGCTTTGTGATCGTTGTGTGACCCGAGAATGGCGCGTTTCAAGTATCCCGGTGCGCTGGTGCTCTCTGGGACAGAGGGGTGTTTGGCCCCGGAGGGAAGCCAGTGTCTTCCGTTATTGCGTATAAAATATTGCAGTGAAATGCGTTTCAGTAATGTATGTTTCACCAATATTTTCCCAGGAATTTTGAAGATTTCCTACATGAGAGCCTGGTTGAATATCTAGATGTGAATGAAGAAAATGACTGTAACGTGGCACTCTACGAGCACACAATTAATAAGTAAGTAGGATCCACAGCCACCGTAATGAAAACCTATTCTGCCTATAGAAACTGCCTTTTCTTTTCATTTCGTTTTCAATTTTTCTTTTTTTCTTTTCTTTTTTCTTTTAGGTCACTTTTTAAAATATTTTATTTATTTATTTTTAGAGAGGGAAGGGAGGGAGAAAGAGAGAGAGAGAGAAACATCAATGTGTGGTTGCTGGGGGCCGTGGCCTGCAACCCAGGCATGTGCCCTGACTGGGAATCGAACCTGCGATGCTTTGGTTTGCAGCCCGCACTCAATCCACTGAGCTGTGCCAGCCAGGGCCATTTTCAATTTTTCTGTTGTGTACTCTCTTAGTACTTACTGTTACAAGTATACTATTTTATATAAGCCATACCCATCACTTATCCCAATGTAAGACTACCACAAAACCGCTAGTAAGTCCTATTTAGACTTCATTTCCTTTCCTATTCATTTTACACTTAGCGTTTATTTTTTTAAAGGAATCACAGCTCTGATATTTTGACATTTAATTGCTGCCAAAATTGAATTAACAAATTAGGATATGTAAAAGATGTATTTATATCTTTTTTATATCTTTTTATACCTAAAAAGAGAATTTTATCAGTGGACATACCTACACAGTATGTGGTAAAGATACCTCTAAACTTATGGCAATATAAACAACACAAAATGGTGGTATGTTTACAGTATTTCTTCTAGAACAGTGATATTTTTAGAAGCATTAAAGGACATATATAAAAGTTCCTGTCTGATGCGTGTTACTGATACACAGTTTACCTGGAATTGGAATTTTTGCAGTTATATTGTTAAATAGAGTTTAATACTACCAGCTGATAAATATTTGTCTTCAACAAGAATGTACGCCTGCCCTGGCTGGTGTGGCTCAGTGGACTGAGTGCCGCCTGCAAACCAAAGTGTCACCACTTCGATTCCCAGTCAGAGCACATGTCTGGGTTGTGGGCCAGGTCTGCAGTTGGGGGCGTGTGAGAGGCAACCCATTAATATATCTCTTACACATCGATGTTTCTTTCCCTCTCCTTCTCCCTCCCTTCCTCTCTCTCTAAAAGTAACTAAATAAAATCTTTTTTAAAAAAGTACTGCTCTGTTTCCTGTTACCAGATGAAATGTACTACTTTATTTTTATCTAATTATAAGCTAGTAAATAATGCTTTCAGTCAGAAATTTCAATTCTTTAAGATGTGAATCTCTCAAAATACTATTTTTATACCCCTGATTTCAAGATTGAGGATAAGGGAGAACTATTATATAGTAACCCAGTAAACAGCAATTCTATCTGTCTTGTTACGCAAGCCAGACCCCTCCCTTCCAGCCTTGACTCCTCCCTTCCTCTATACCAGGGCTGTCAAACTCATTTTCACTGGGGCCACACCAGCCTCGCGGCTGCCTTTAAAGGACTAAATGTAATTTGAGGACTGTATAAATGTAACTGGTCCTTAACAGTTAAGCGAGAGCTTGGCACTGCCGCTGGGTAGAAACAAGGTGGAGGGCTGGATAAAATAAGGTGGATTCGGCCTGCAGGCCTTGTGTTTGCCCCCTGTGCTCTATACCCACATATGCCCTTAACATATTACTGGACCTTCGATCTGCATATACCTGAGGTCTTTTTACCTCCTTTATAGGCCACCCTGGTCCAGGCCACTGCCATTGCTTGCCTGGATTCTTGCAAAAGGCTTGTGACTGTTTTTGTTCTTGTCCTCATACCATCTATCTTAATAGATCAGAATGGTCACTCGTCTTCTCAGCCGCCCCCGCCCCCCAACCCCGTTGCTTTCCATCTCCCTTTAAAATCCTTACAGAGGCCTTCAAGTTCTTACACGATCTGCCCACACTGCTTCATACCTACAACCCCTGCCTCCCTTCCCTCTTTGTTTTAACCCTGGCCTTTTCAAACACCCGAAGCATGCTTCTGCCTCGGCACCTGTGCCCTGGCTGTTCCCTCTGCCTGGAATGCTGTCTCACATACCTGCGTGGCTCACACCTTCACCTCCTCCAGGTCTTTGCTCAGGTGTCACCTGCGCGTTGAGACCTCCTGACCACCCTGTTTAAAATAGAAACCCCTCCTCTGACCACTCCTCTTCACTGCTTTACTTTTCTAGTGCTTATTGCCTTATGATCACAGCTGTAAAGTGGGTATTTTATTACTTATTTATGTGTATTATCTGCCTTCCTACACTAGAAGCTTCATGAAGGCAGGGATTTTTCTCTGTTTTGTTCACTGCCATAAATGACTGTAACAATCAAGTGTCAGTATCCCCAAATCACCATGCCATCCCATACTTTCAATTCATTTTATTTTAAAAAATAGAAAAGTTTCTAAATATTATTTGACTCATATATGTGACATTTTTAAAAATGTGGCTATAGATATAAATCTGTTACCTTAATTGCTTTTTATTGTGTTGTCTGACTACACGTTAACTTGTCCCCCGTTGGGGAAGATTCCAATTATTTCCAATTTTCCTGTTACTACAAGCCGCAGGTCGCTTAAGCTTAATTTGAGCGCAATTTAAGGCCATTGTTGACATTTGATAGGAAGTGTCCTACTTCCTGTTCAGGATAGAAACTTAGGTTATAATTTTGAATAATTGTGTTCCTTTCTGTTTTGTAAAGTCAGAATCCAGAGTGTTTGGACTTTGAATAATATATGATCTTATATAAGTTGTCATGAAAAAGGAAGAAACTTCAATGTTTACCTACTTCATTTTCAGCTTCCAGCTTACCCCAACCTTTATATATGAAAAAATAGTTTTTATTTACATGGATGGGGAATGTCAAATGGCCACTATTTAAACAAAACATTACATTTAAAACAAATTCTTTTATTGTGGGCTATCCTGGATGTGATATATGTTACTTTAAGCAAAGACCTAAAAGTAATTTGCTTATCTTTCTCATGAAAATATCTGGGTTGCTTTATCATTTAGCCCAAACTGAGTTTTCTGCAAAAATATATTATGAAGATAACAAAGATTCTGACACTTAGTAGGTAAAGTCTTACTTGGTGTTCAGTATCTATAGCCAAGCTGTCCAATAAAAATATAATGCAAGCCATGTACATAAATTTAAATTTTCTAGCAGCCACATTTAAAAAGTAAGAAGAAACAGAAGAAATTAATTTTAATAATTTTATTTAACCCAATACATCTAAAACATATCAACATCAATATGAAAATATTGAGATATTTTACATTTTCTTCTAAGTCTTCAAAACCTGGTGTGCAATTATAGCACATCTCAATTTGGATGCTGAATTTTATTGGAAATACTTGATCTGATTTCATAACACAGTTGAAAAAGTAGACTCACAAATGTTAGTTGTTACAAACATAACTAAAAGGTTTAAAATGAATGAGCCAAGTTATTTAAATTTAAATTTGAGTTTTAAAATGTAAGGTAATTAAAATTAAGTAAAACATAAAAATGCAGTTCTTTAGTTTTACTAGCCTTACTTTTCAGGTGCTTGCTAGCTGCACCCAGCTAGGGGTCACAGCACTGGTCCCCGCGGCACTGAGGGTAACTGTTCTAAAAGGAGATGCAGTCCCCTCTGAGGGGGGATACCACTTCCTCATTAATCTAAGTCAGGAAAGTGAAGAAAAGCAAGTTCCTGATCCATGTGGATGTTTTCAATCTGCATTTCTATATGCTCAATTAACCATTTCTTTGTGTTATTGTTATTGGTAGTTAATATCTAATAATACTTTACTTTTTATACAGACAGTCCATACAGTTTCTCTTCCCCGGTATTTCTACAAATAATAGAAGTTTCTATCATTAAAAATAACTTATGTTTTGTTATATTTTATTTATCAATTTTACTAGCATCAAATTTTGTTATTGATGTTTTGTTATATAAATTTGTTATATGTATTATATATATTTATAGAAACTTAAATTTTATTACCGTATTTTTTCGCACTATAAGATGCACCTTTCCCCCCCAAATTTGGGAGGAATAATGGTTGTTAATGTTGCTGTTGAGTTCTGTTTACATTTACATTGGTGAACTATTATATTATTTATATTATTAAATATTTTACCACATTTTTTGCTTCAAAATTTTTTTCCCTATTTTCCTCCTCTAAAATCTAGGTGCCTCTTACGGTCGAAAAATACGGTATCTAGGTCCCATGGGGACTTAGTAATATTTTTAGACCCTTTAAGAGATATTTATTTTTGTGCTTGGTGCCTAAGACGTCTGACTCTCAATTACCTTGCCAGAGACACCACCCACTTGGAAATTGAGCCCTTCACTCTGCTCGGGGTCTGCGCCGGCCTGATCCCGTACCCACACCATAACCAGTCCCCACGGAACACGTACCAGTGCGCCATGGGAAAGCAGGCCATGGGTAAGGCTCCCTTCTCGGGTCTGGTTCTAAATCCTTGGGTAAAAGACGTGTCTTCATTCCTGCTGCACTAGTGTTGGGCGTTAGTGACACCTGAGGCAGCCCTGTGGCATTCTGCAGCACTTGCAGCTGCCCCTGTCATGCCTAAAGCTTAAACCAGCATGGAGAAAACCTCTCTGAACTTGTTCCCTCGACCAAACGGAGGGACATGAAACCAATGTCACAGAATTATGAAGGGGTAAGTATGCAAATTGCTGTAAAATGTAAGTTGTTAACCCAGAGAGATGAAATGACGAGCAGAAAAACTCAAGGTTGAGGGAGGAGAGGAAAAGGAAATAGAAATAAAGATGCCTAGTATGTATTAGAACAGGGACATCAAACTCATTTTCACCGGGGGCCACAGCAGCCTCGTGGTTGCCTTCAGAGGGCCGAGTGTAATGTTAGGATTGTGTAAATGTAACTCCTCCCTAACTAGGGGCAAGGAGCTCGGTAGTGCCGCCGGGCAGAAACAAGGAGGGCCAAATTCGGTCCTCGGACCTTGTGTTGGCCACCTGTGTCTTAGCGAGCACTTAGTAATTGTCTGGGTGACAGTCATTGGACCCATTATATCCTTGCAATTGTTCCTGTAGCTTCTGAAAGGTCCAATTCCTGTCACCCCGTTTCTGGATTCATTTTCCTATTTTGCTTCCTTTTTATCCACTCATCTATTGCTTTATCTATTATACCCCACCTGTGACATTTACTGAGCACCATCTCCAGATCAGACACTGGGGCTGGAACCTGAAAATGCAGAGAGGAGGACAGAGCCCTGCCCTCAGGAGTTCACAGTCTGGCAGGAGAGGCCAGCAAGCACAGTGGTAATTCACTACAGTGTGATAGACGGAGAGCCAGAAGTCTCGGGGAGCGAGAGCAGAAAGATCACTAAAGGCTGGAGAGCAGGTTGTTTCTGAAGAACAGAATCAGACTAAATCTTGAAAGACACTAGCGTTTTTTCACAGGTGTGGAAATCACGGGAAAGCCTTCCACGGGAAAGTCCCGATGCTTGGGTGTGGCTCTTTAGAAGAGAAGTGCCAGAGAGGGGCGTGTGTGTGAGTGAGTTGGGGGTTCCTCTCGAAGTGGATTCAGAGAGAACACCAAGCAAAAAGGTTTTGCTTATAAACTTCTTTTGAAATTTTTTAAAGTCATTTAAATCCTAATAAGTATAAGTTTTATTTTTATATATGTCTGTGACATCAATATGACTTATCTCAAAGTATGATACAAGGAGCTTTGTAAACAAACAAACAAAAACCTGTTAAAAGGTTTTTACATTGGCTTTGGGTAACAAGCAGAATGAATGCAGTTAGCTCTCAGTTACCAAGAATCAGCTGCAGTGGACTGTAACTAGATGATTAAGGAATTCTGTTTCTCGTTATGGATAAAGAGTCTGTATGCTTTTCAAGTTTTTATATTGCCCTTTCCTTGGTCATGAAGAAATAAGAAGCATGTTGTCCTGCTACCATTTACCTGAATGATGTGATGCCTGGACAGTTCGGAATAATTCCCAGTGGGAAAATCTAAACAGCGGCTCATCAATTTAGCCTTTCCCATTCATCCTCAGCTGCATGCAGCAGAGGCTGATTTCCCGCTTGTGCTTCTGACTTGCTAACAAGTTGAAATATACAGTACTGAACCCTGTGTGTCATGAAAGGGCTATCACTTCTATTGGGTTTACCAAACCATTTTGTTTCATGATGTGAATCCCGGCTGAAACAATACACCTTTTGTGTAGGACCTTCAGCAGAATTAACGGAAGACTAATCACTTCATCGCCAATGCTGCTCTTTAGTGTGTTTGCTTGAAGATTGAAATAGAAAGGGCTTTATCTGTCTCCAGAAAATGATAGTGGATCGCTTTCTTTTTTTTTTTAAATAAGAGACCTGAAGGAAAGAAATAATATTTTTATTTTTGTTACTCCTCTTCCTACCTACCCTCCCCCGCCAAAGCCTTTATTTTGTGGCCCCGAGTATCTGAAGCGTTCGGTTAGTTACCACACACAGTTAAGCAGGATCAGTGTGTACAGAAAGCCAATTCAGTGTCTGTAGAGTTCTTTTGTAGTTTTCTGTGTGAAGGTTTTTTTCCTCGTTTTGTTTTGAGTGTCATTTGCAATTCATTGTCTGTGTTTTCTGAGGTTGGTGTATTCAGCTGCTCTGACCCTGGGTCCTGCACATTTAGCTCCTTGGATACAATCCTCTGACGTTACTGCTGACGCTGGGAAGACAAAAGCCGCTGAATATCTTAAGTAATAAAAAAAAAGCCTTTGTTACTGTTTGTTATTATAAAACACCTGACTGGAAAGAAAAGCAGAGAGATAAAAGTACATTTAAAGTTGGCACATGACATGGCCACATTTCTCTCTGGACACTGAAATAGCTGCAGGAGTCTTGAACAAGGTCTGCATGAAAAGTCACAAAAGGGAAAGGCCGACAGAGGGGGGAAAACCCACAGCAGAGACCCGGGTCTGCAACGCAGACCTCGCACTTTGAGTTGGACTTCTCTGAGTCGTTTTAGTCGAGTACAGTCTTAACAGCCGATCACTCGAGTCGCGCTGTCCGATTTTAAGTGCGCACTGAAGACCACGTGCTGTTCATCCACTGGTCCTTGTGGAAGGCCGAGGACAGTAGCCCAGAGTTCATTCTAGCCAGCATGGAAAATTTGCTGTCTGCCTTTGACTACAAACTTCTCCCACCCAACAGAGGAAAGAAATAAGTGAAAGTCCTTTTCTGTCACTGCAAAGGAGACCAAGACTAGCGCAAACCAGAGACTGACAGGCTTACCTTATACACTAGAGAGAGCGGACTTGAGTCCAGCACAAAACACCAGCAGAGGGTGTTTCTTAAATCTAAGGCTCTTTGAGGTATTAATAAAGTTCAAGTTTCCACATGGCATCTTACTACACTCTTGAGCAACACCTCCCTTCCGTGGATACAGTGTTTGTTGTGACGGGGTTCAGAGCAAGAATCAGGGAGACGTGTGTGGAAGTGGCGAGGTTTCCAGGTCTTTCGGTGCCACAAGTAAAGGCTGCGTGTCAGAGCTGCATTGTGCATACTCTCCCCGGCACCGGGTGCCAAGTTCCCGTGAGTCATGCCTTCATATCTGCCCGTTTTATGAGTTGGCAACCCTGTAGTGGAACAGCTTCTCCTGTTTAAAACAATCTTTCCGCCATCATCAGCTCTGTTAATAAATATGCATCACATACCTCCCCTGGTCTTGGCCGCTTCTCCCCAGTTCTTCCCCTGCAGCTCCAAATTGCCAGGACTTTTTTTTTTTTTTTGTAAACTCAGGAGCTAATGCAGCTTCTGTTTTTGTTTTTGTTTTCAATAGATTCCATTCCTAAGCAGATCGTTTCCTCTTTTGTATCTCCCACTTAAGAAAGAGTAGGATGGGACGTACTAGAGATATTAAAAACATGATGTATACAAAGATCCTCATAACATTTCATTTTATTCTACATCTCCTCCCCCACTTTCTGTGTGAATTTTGATTTTAAAGACGCCTTTATCCATTTAAGGATACAGAATGAAAAGATGTTGTGGTCAAATGGTCCCTGGCAGTTCTTCTTTCTGAATTCTGCTGTTGGTTCAAAAAAAATGAAAATCATTGTTAACTATTTTAGGTGTAAGCTGATATTTCTTGTGACTAGCATGTTAATAGTAAGTGCTCTGGAGGTTAAATTAGAGCTCAGTACGTGGGTTAGAGTTGCAAGTGGAGTGAGTGGTATTGCAGGGTGCTGGCATGTATGTTTTATCACTGCTAGCATTGTTCATGTTAGTCATGGTGAGTGTTGCCACTTGCTGAAAACACAAATGATTTACGTGCATTTCTTTTTTCATTCATAATAACACTGCTGTTATATTGTTATTTCAGATATATATTGTCAGATATCATTCGTACTTCTTTTGTTTCTGGCAAGGGAACTCAATCCCAGTTTGGTTGAATAACTTATAAAAAAGGTTATGTCTTCTATACAATTCCATCTATAAAACTTCTAAAATTCTTCTCACCTGAAATGAACTTTGGATCATGATCCAGGTGCCTTTCCTATTAGACTATAGATTATAAACTCCTTGAGGACAGAGGTTATGTCTGTGTTGTCTGTCACTCTATCCCTTGTGTCTAGCACAGTGCCAGCCTAAGCAGAGTGTAGTCAGTACTTAATAAATGTTTCCACAATGAGTGAATGAATCTTTGAGCACATTAAAATTGTTAAGGAAGCAGGTGCAGATACTTTAAAGGAATCTTTGAAGCAAAAAACTAAGTGGGAAGGCTTATACAAACTGATTTTAAGACTTACCTGAAGCTGCCCTGGCTGGTGTGGCTCAGTGGACTGCGCACCGGATTGGGAAGCAGAGGGTCGCTGGTTCAATTCCCAGTCTAGGGTGCAATGCCTGGGTTGCACGCCAGGTTCTCTGGTGTGGGGAGTGCAAGAGGCAACCACACACTGGTGTTTCTGTCCCTCTCTTTCTACCTCCCTTCTCCTCTGTCTAAAAATAAATAAATAAAATCCTTAAAAAAAAAGACTTATCGAAGCCACAGTAATGAAGGCAGTATGAGATTGAAATGAAGGGTAGACTTATAGGTAATGGAACAGAATAAAGAATCAGAAATAGACCCACACATTTATGGGCAGTTGTTTTTCAGTGAATGTTTCAGGGCAATTCAGGGTAAAGGAAAATCTTTTTAACAAAATAAAATGTGTCTATGTATATCTATAATAGGAAAAAATGGACATCTTCTCCTACCTCATACTGTACAAAAAAATTAACACAAAATGAATCATAGCCCTAAATGTAAGAGCTAAAACCATAAAACTCATGGAAGGAAATGGGCAAACATCTTCATGACCTTGAATAACCTAAGATTTGTTAGATAGAGTACAAAACTACAACCTATAAAAATGAAAAAGTAAGTAATTAGATTTTCTCAAAATTAAACTTTTGCTCTTTGAAAGAAAGATACTTAACAATGTGAAATTGGCAGTTACAGAATAACCTAGGGGCTGTAAAGTATAGGAAGTGGAGTAAGCAAAAAACTTACACAAATGACCCATGGACATAAACAGTGGTTAAAATTGGGACAACTGAAAGAAGTATAGTCAATAAAATATAATTTGTAAAAAGGCAGAAAAAGAATATGAAAGAGACCTTAATCCACATAATGGGAGCAAGTCTTTGCAATATATCTATTTCATAAAGGATTTGTATCTAGTATATAGAAAGAACTCTTTACTAATAAGACAAATGAATTAAAAGGTGGGAAGAACAAAAACGAGATACTTCACAAAGAATAAGAATGATAATAAGCTCATAAAAATATATTCACTGTTGTTAGCCATCAGGTAAATGTAAGCTAACACTGAGATACCACTACACACTCAATAGAGTGACTGGAGTGAAACGGGCTCGCGTCCCGTGCTGGTTAGGATGGGGAGCAGCCAGAATGCTCGTACACTGCTGGTGAGAATGCAGAATCCTGCAATCAATTTGGAAAATTCCAGAGCAGTTCCTTCACGTTATCCCTACCCTTGTGGAACCACGTAGAAGTTCCACGCGTGTGCATTGACTAAGAGAAAGGAGCACACAAAGTTGTGTGCACGAGCGTTCAGAGCAGCTTTGTGCCCGGTGGCCCAGAAGTGGAAGCACCCTAAAGCCCTCAGTAGGCGAGCATATACGTACAATGGAGTACTCACTCCGCAGTAAAAAGGATGAGCTATGATAGACACAACCACATGGCTGTGTCTCAGAATCATTGTGCTAAGTGAAAGAAGCAGCAGGAGAATATACATACTGTCTATTCCCATTTTATAAAATTCTAGAAAACGCAACCAAATCTGTAATCATAAAAAAGTGGATCAGTGGTTTTCTGGGGCCAGGGGCGGAGGCAGAGCTCTTTCGGGTGGGTTGGAAGTGTTCTAGATCTTGATTATAGTGGTGGTTTCACAGATGTGTGTATCAGAACTTCAAATGGATGAAGTTTATTGTATGCAATAATATTGATTAAGTAAAGAGAAACTGGGCAAAGGAAGACAGAAAAATAGTTAAATGCATAAAGCTTTATTTTTTTTTCAGTATGTATTTTCTAAGCTATATGAGTTCCTACCAACTTTTTTCATCCCACCGTAAAATAAACTTCCTCACTCTTTTAACCTACATTTAAATACTTTTCTGTGCCAACTTGTAGCTTTGTAAGAAAGTATAATCAAGAATATATGACTTTGCAAGAAAAATTATGCCCTGGTAGTAAGAAATTGAAATCATTGGTGACCGTAGTTAGGGCAAAATCGGGCTGTAAAAGGAGAATTCAGCTTATAGATATTCTCGTTAGTTATTATATTCATACAATGCCCTGTTTAAGGAAGCTGAAAATATGAATAGAAGCATTCTAATTTGAACATGTGCTTCACCCAGACTAGTCTTACAATTTAATTTCTGTATGACATTTTCTCAAAAAAGCTTGTTTTGGGCAAAAGAGCTAGTCAGTTGATCATAATTTTTATAATAATTACGGGGTATGGTGGCGTTTTGAAGTTTAACAGTATAGAAGTTCATAGTTCATAAATCGTGTTTTCACCTATGCACCATTGTCAGTGCTGCTAAAAAAAGTTGTACATGTGTATTGCTTCAAGTTCTTCTTTTCAAAGTCTTTAAAGAAAAATTGCCAATGAGATCACAAGCACCAAACATTTGCTAAACCATTTTGTTGTTGATCCATTCAGTGGTCAGTTGTAATGCCCGAGAATTACGTTCTGGGCCTCGTAGCGCAGTTTACAGCCGGAGCCGGTCTCTTTCACCATTGTCTGGAGGTGCGGCCATGTACGCTCCCCTGCTGCATGTAATGCTCGTCTGGGCTTCAGAGGAGAGTTCGGCAGCCTGGTGGGCAGTGCCTGAACCCCTGCCTCAAGCTGGGGAAAGCATGCAATTGGAGCTGAAGTGTCAACATAAATTTCAAATGACTTCATGTAAAGGACAAACTTGCTGCCAGTGAACTTGACCACAACCCAAGCAGCAGTGATTTTATTTCTGAAACAGTAAGTGATCTGTTACCAGGTATCCTGTCCAGTTTATTAGCTGGCACTAAAATAACACAAATTAATTGGCAATTTATAGTGTAAACTGGATAAAAAGTGCATGAGTTCAGTTTAGCTATTGTTTTTCAGCTGAATCTTGATGCATTTTCTAGAGATTCAAGGACAAAAATACACTATCATGAAGAATATAGTGCAGTTCTTCAGTGTCATTTACTTGGTATTTATTGAGCATCTGTAGTGAGCCCAAGCACTGCACTAGGTGCTCATTTCTTTAGTATTCTATAGATTTTAGAATTTCTTTCTTCATGCCTAAATAGGTTATTTTCGTTCCTGAGTCGAAATTGCCATTGATTTAATGACATGTGTACAGAGAAAAAGGTAAAACAAATACTGGGTTTTGGGTCTTGGTTCACCTTAGAGCTTAACTCCATTAAATGACACATAGGCATCTTGGGGCATGTGGGTGTTGTGGATGCATCGCTGTGGAAGCACGTGCAAGAGAGAGACTTCCAGCTACCCTCTTAGCCACTCAGGGGGAAAGAGGAAATACCTGGGAGAAGTTAAAGAGCCTCGGTAGCCCACATCAAGCTCAGCAGTAGGGCAAACATGAATTTCCCTGTTTGAAGGTCTCTGAGTAAGACCAACCCCAGGAGAGTGAAAGCTTCTTTTTCAGACAGGTCTGTGAACCCTAATGAACTCCTGTAGGGAAAAGGGGGATGGAGGGCAGGGGGAGTGGGGGGAGGGGAGGTGGGTAACATTCTGATTTCATTTCTAGTTGACAGTAAAACCCTTCCGAGGTCCAGTCAGGTGGAAAGGCTGATTGCTAAGGAGGGAAGAGCCCATCTTTGACTGGACAGGGCTGGAGTCCTTAGGGGACAGGCATGGTCCTTTTCTTCTCCACTGTTGGGCACAGCGTAGGTGTTTATGAACTGCTTGATAAATGAGTAGTTGAGCAAATGAAGAAATCTGTCCTCTGCTTTCAGTTTCCTCTTTATTCTTTTTCTCCAGCTTTCTTGTTCATTTAGAACTTTTGTAATTGTTGATTTCTTTTCATGAACTATATCTGTTTGCCCCACTGTATAAACTCCTTGACTGTCAGCTCTGGGTGTTGCTCTGGTTACCTTCCCCCAGCAACTGGACATGTCCTGGAGTATAGTAGAACCAAATACAGAATCGTTGACTTACTTTGAAATTAACTAATGGAGACTAAAAATTCCTCAAATGGGATTAATTGTATAAATCCAAAAGGTTGAAATTATTTAGATTGGTATATCTTGAGTGTGGTTTTTCTTCTTTGTGGAATTTTTAATACTATTGAGAAAAATTAATTTTAAAAGTTGTTAGCTACTGTGAGGGTATTGCTTTTGAAATGTTTGACTGGAAGATTTTCTTCAATTAGTGGAATTAATGTGTTTATCATGGTAATCATTGCTACTTAATTATTGGACATAATAGAACATCGCATTTGGTTTCTTTCCCAATGTCAATGAAGGTACCATTGGATACAACCAGCGGAACAGAATTGATACCCTCATGTATCTGCTAGCGTACCCACAGAAACCTATGGTCAAAACCAAGACCATCGAGTTGATAGAATTTGAGAAACTGCCGGCTGGACAGAATGCGACAGTGGCTGTGATGAGTTACAGTGGCTATGATATTGAAGACGCCCTTGTTTTAAACAAGGCCTCATTGGACAGAGGTGAGTGCATTTGGAAAGCTCTAACACCGAAAGTGCTTGGCACAGGGTTAGATGTGGGGACGGTCAATGTAGAAATTACTTGGTGTCAAAGTGCTAACGTCAGTATCAAGTGATTAGTATTGTATCATGTACAACCAGGGGGCAGTTATGTTGTGGTGTTGACTTTTTAAAAAAATGATATTATATAGAAGTAATTTGTTAAGTGTATTAATAAACAGGCTTTTTTGTTATTGTTGTTGTTATTTTACCTTTTTGGCAAATTGAGACAATTCCTCAATGGAAAACATGCAAGAATTGTTTGGTTTTCCAGCAGGAATTATAATAAATGAAATACGGTTTCAACAATAAGCCCATTTGGTAGGGTAGTAACAATATTTGTATGTAAAAGGCTGTTTTATTTATTGTATACCTCAATCCCATAATATTAGACCTTTTTGTTAGCAGAATGATAAAAGTTAATGCATATGCATTAACCGTGGCTTATTATAGCTGTTACATTGTTCTTTCTCAGTTTCTCGATCGTTCACTTTTTCAGGTCACCACATTATGGTGTGTTAGCACCTGAAGTCTGGCTTCTCCCTTCACGATCTCCGTTTCTCTTTTTCCTCTCGGGCACACCCACTGTGCCTTCCCTCACTCTTCGTAGTTGCTAGGCAGCCGTAATGGTACTCCTAGACATGTGTCTTTGGCATTAATGTTGGCCGCACTTAATTTATGCCTCTTTTTTTCCTCCGACTGACAACAGCCATGCTTTAAAACTGGATGTTTTCCTTTCTGATTAACTGGTAACGTTTATGTGCAAATCTGAAGACTTTGTGATATCTGTCAGAAACTTTTCAACACAGTTTAATGACCTAAGTTTCCTGTTCACTAGCTGTTAAGCTACCACCTGTAAATACAATGCCCATTTACCCTTGGAAGAAAACACTTCTTGATTTCATGCAGTTCAGATTCACACTGCACTCCAGCATTTTGCAGTGAATGGCCACTGTATGAAATTTGAAGATCATACAACGTTTCCGAAGCGGCTGGCTCTTGCAGCTGAGTTTATTATGGCCGTACACAATTTACTGGGAGCCGTAATGACTGAGACCTTTTTCAAAGACACACAGACATCTTCATCTCTCGTCCACTCGTAGAAATGTGTGTTGTTTTATTGAACAGTAACCTTTGTATTTAAAAAAATTACCTGGGAGCACTGAAATTTTATTTAGAAATCCCCTTTCCCCTGATGGGTTTTCTAAATTCATATTCTTAGGTTTCTTGAAAGTGCTCTGCTTTTGCTGAAGAATTATACATGAAGCATTTTACAGCCATGCATTTACTTCATCAGTAATAGCCAGTATTTGATCCTGAAACATTTTCCTACTTAAGTGAACTCTTGACATGGCTTAGTAGATCCTGGGGAGATAGAGAATCAAGTTTAAAATAGCTGGTTGGGGGAAAAAAAACAATGAATTCAATAAAAATTAAAAAAAGGAAAAGAAAAACCCCTTGGCCAAACTGGAGAAGATAAAAGAAATGCAGCCACAGGGTCTTGGGAAATGCTATTTGGTGTTGAAAGAATGACAGCTCTTTGAGAGAACTCGATAGCTGATGAACCTTTTTGTGGGAGTCAGTGGTTGAGTTTTTTGCTTCATCTAAAGGTGTTCTGTTCCTTTTGCTCATTTTTATTAATGTGTAGATTGTTAGTTAATCTCAGGCCTTTTCCCTCATCCACTAGGTAAATGTGATCTAAAAAGATAATCAAAGTAAACTGATCTTCAGAACAGAGATGAACTATTTCTGTCATTAAAATCATTTGATTGGCCCTGGCTGGCATAGCTCAGTGGATTCAGTGCGGGCTAGGAACCAAAGTGCCCCAGGTTCGATTCCCAGCCAGGGTACATGCCTGGGTTGCAGGCCAGAACCCCCAGCAACTGCACATTGAATCTTTCCCTCTCTCTCTCTCTCTCTCTCTCTCTCTCTCTCTTTCTCTTTCTCTCTCTCTCTCTCCCCCCCTTCCCTCTCTAAAAATAAATAAATAAAATCTTTTTAAAAAAGGATTTAAAAATCATTTGATTGTTTCTTTTCATTTTCTCTGCTCTTTGGAAAAAAATTTATTTGTTTACTTCTTTGAGACTTCTTCTGATTGCTATTATCAGAAAAAGGAAAACTTTCCAGAGAAGGTTAGCAAAAGTTATGCAACAGAATGACATGTAGGAGGAATCCTGGCTGATCGGTGGAGTTGGTCTGCCTCGACTTTGCCGCCAACTTCCTGGGAGACCTTGACCGTTTAATTTCTCTGGCCCCAGTGCCAGTAAGACAGTGGGGTTATGCCAAGTGATCCCTAATGCCCTTTCCATTTCTCACACCCTGGGGCTCTGTGCTCCAAGAGAACCACAGCAACACTTAGGTTTCTCTCACCTTCCTCCAACGTGATAGCATATGTATAGTCCGTGCTGGAAATGGTGGTAGAGACTCCAGTGTTTACATGGATAATAATAGGTACAGGGAGAAGTCCTGATTTCTGGATTGTTCATTGGTGTGGCCCATCCCAGACTATCCAAATGTAGATTGTTGTGGGGGGAGAATGGAAATGGAATGAGGGGGTGTTGAATAACACGAACCTGTGTTTTCTCATAGTTTTGTATTTCTGGTGGTTCTGATACCCATTTTGGTTTCGCTGTAGGTTTTGGGCGTTGCCTTGTATATAAAAATGCTAAATGCACATTGAAACGGTACACTAATCAGACCTTTGATAAAGTGATGGGGCCGATGCTGGACGCTGCCACGAGGAAGCCCATCTGGCGCCACGAAATTTTAGATGCAGATGGCATTTGTTCTCCAGGTAAAAGTCTTTAAAGAATTCACTGCGTGCCTTTTGACATTATGAAGGTTATTCAAATAATATATCCAAATACTTGATAAATGGGATAGAAAAAATAACAACCTGTAAACCCACTGTCCTAACTTAGCCAGTATGGTCATTGTTTGGCGAATTTCATTCTAGTCTTGTGATGCATATGATTTTACTTAGCAATAATCTATTTCAGGTTTCCTTTCCTAGTTATAGTTTTGAATCATAGAAAATCCACTGTAAGGAAATAGTTAAAATAAGAAGGTCACGGTCCAGCAGCTACACTGGTATTCCATCATTTGCACACTTCGCTCACAGACTGGCTTTGGAATCGATCTGATGCCCCTAAGAAGTGTGACTCCATCATAATTACAAGTGCATAATGAATGGTGCCGGTGCAGCCCACAGCCCCTGCCCTCATGAGCATCACGGCTAGTGTGGGACACGCATGGAGCAGAGGAGCACACACAAACCTGTCGAATTACAACCAGGTTACGGAATCGTGTAAGGAGCTAGGCAGCCACTCTAGAGCGAGAGTGTTTACCCTTGTCAAGACTGGGGCAGCCGTCCCATGAAGTGAGCTGGAATTCGAAGGATGCGTGGAGTCGACCAGGGAAGAGCGGGGAGGAGTGTGTTCTAAGCAGTGGGAAGGGCTTGTGCAGGTGTCCTGCAGCGTGACAGGTAGAGGGTCTGAGAGAAGGCCAGTGTGGCTACAAAGAACAGAGTGTTGCGGAGCATGGTGAACACGAGTCTAGAGAGAGAGAAATGGGGGGGGCAGGCAGGGGGTTGTAGCCATATTAGTATTTTCATGATGATCCTAAAAGCAGTGATAGGATCAGTGCTGCCGTTTGAAGTGACCATTCTGACTGCCACAGAGAGAGCAGTAGCAGGGGAGCTACGGCCAAAATAGAGGGAGGCCGACTGAGAGCTCTCACGGCAGACCAGGCGCCGCGAGCTGGGGCGAGGTGAAGAGAAGGACTGGGTGGGGGAGACTCCTAGCGGGAAATCTGCATGACCTTGTCTCAGTGTGCCTGGGTGGTGAGTCCTGCCTCCGCTGTGGTGCCCTGAGCCGCACGGTGTGTGGCTGCCCCTCCCGGCCGCCTCCGTGTCTTGGAGGTTTTCTCTCACTCTTCACCCAGGCCATGCGGCTGGGAAGTGAGTGCTGTGGCAGCACTGTAGTCGTTGGTCTTTGAGCTTCCCCGGAAAAGGTGCCAAGCAAAGGTGAGAACAGCAGGAAAATCAAAGAAATCTTTCTATTTCTTTTGCCCAACGTGGCAGTGACTTATTATTTACTGGTTGAAATAGCTATTAATAAAAGTAAATGGTCCAAATGTGTTCTAACACCCTAAGCAATATATAAAATTGCTACCTACTGACATGGCATTTCTCCTGTTAACGTGGTCCCCTAAATCAGTTTCTTAGGTTTAGGCACACTGCCGTCTGAATCTGTGATGTTCTTCATCTGGGCCCACAGAGCTGCAAACGAGCCCTTCTACACTCTGGTTCCCACTATAGGGACTCATTTCCGACTCCCCCCCACCTCTAGACTTCGTACACTGTCTAATCGCATGGTCTTCACCCCAGCAATCTTTGCGTATCGCATGGATGATAACAGTTTGTCTAACCCTCCTTACTTTCCTAGGTGAGAAGGTGGAGAACAAGCAAGTGCTCGTGAATAAGTCCATGCCCACGGTGACTCAGATTCCTCTGGAAGGGAGCAACGTGCCGCAGCAACCGCAGTACAAAGACGTGCCCATCACGTACGTACTGGGGTGCCTCGGAACTGCATGGGAAGGAGTCCGCCCTGGCCGGTGTGGTTCCTTTGGCTGGAGCGTTGTCTCCTAAACCGAAAGGTCTCGGGTTCAATTCCCAGTTAGAGCACATGCCTAGGTTGCCAGTTTGGTCCCCAGTCAGGACGTGTATGGGAGACAACACTGATCACACTGATGTTCCTCTCCCTTTCTCCCCCTCCCTTCCCCTCTCTCTAAATCAATAAGCATGTCCTCAGGTGAGGATAAAAAAATACGTAGCAAGAGTCACTTACTCTCAGTGCTCCAGTCACCCTGCTTTTGCTGATGACTTCCAGACAGCCATCTGCATGGTTTCAGCTCTTAGCTGAACAGCGTTACAGGTGTCCCAAATCCAGAACAAAGTCCTCCTCCTCCCTACCCCAAACAGGCTCCTCCTGGGTCCCTCTCTTGGTGAGTGGCACCATCATCCCGCCAGTCACCTGCAACACAAACCTGACTTTTTTCCCTCACCTGCAACACAAAGCCAAAGCCTGTAGGTTCAACCGGATCTGTAGGTTCTGTCTCCTTAGCTGTCCCCTTGTCTTCTCAATGACAGCGCTTGCTGTCGGAGCTCTGGCCCTCCTCTCCCGCCGGACTCTTAGTTCTCAGTCAGTGCACCTCTGCCTCCGGTCCTGCACCTCTCCACGTGTCTTACGCGCTCTCCGTGGTGCTGCCAGCGAGGTTTTTCTCTAATGTACTCCTCGGGTCATGTGACTCTCTTGAGTAACTAGAATGAAACTTGAGTAGATTGAGTGAAACTCTCAATGACAGTGTTGCCTGCTGAATAAAGGCCAAACAAAATAATACATAACAAGCCCTGGCCAGGTGGGTCAGTTGGTTGGAGCATTGTCCTATACACCAGAAGGTTGCAGGTTTGATTCCTGGTCAGGGCACATATAAGAACCAACCAATGAATGAGTTGATAAGTGGAGCAACAAATTCATGTTCTCTCTCTCTCTCCCTCTCTCTCTCCCTGCCACTACGCACGCGCACACACACACACAGACATGCACACACACATACATCTCCCTCTCCCTCTATCTCCTCTCCACTCCGTCCTTCCCTCCATCACTTTTTCTCTAAAATCAATAAACATATCTTTGGGTGAGGATTAAAAACAATAATAATAATTACAAGACTATCCATGATTCTTGGCATACCTCCATAGCCCTTTGCACACTCGGCCCCGTGTTTCTAGTAAATAGTCTCTTGCTCTCCAAACCGTAATCATACCATCCTCCTTCAGGCCTTCAGCATGGGCTCCGCCTGCTCCCTCTGCCCGGATGCCCCTCTGCCGGTGAGGTGCCAGCCCCTGGGCCACCTCTCTGTGGAGCAGTCCTTGGCAGCCTGCCCTCCCCGCCCCGCTGTCGTCCCCATCCGCTGCCAGTGTTCACTGTTGTCCGGCTTGGGTCCTTCCTGGTCTCTGCACCAGTGTCTTCACTGCCCTTACCTCGTCACTCTGTTCATTGTGTTGTGAGTCCCTTTGGGCAGGAGCCGTGTCTACTCAATCTTTGTGTGCCCAGGGCCTACGAAGATGTGACATAGAGTGGACTCTGAATAATGTTTGTTGTATGAAAAACAGGTAGAAGAGGCCAAGTGTGTGAAAAACTTCATAATGGGAAAATTCAGTCAATAAAAGTGGCTAAGAACTCGGAGTTAAGTCTGACAGGCATCATCACAAATCCTATGTGAAGGTCCACTTCATACAACCTGGGCAAGTTCCCAACCTCTCTGAGTACCAGTTTTCCTTGTTTACAGTAAGGGAGTGACAGCACATGAACAATATGTGTGGTGAAGGTTAAGTGTTAGCCGTTTTAAACTAGGACTAGAAAGGGGAAATTGTAAAGTTTGAATTTAATGTTGAAAATGAAAGTCATTTTTCAGAGCCCAAAATGGGAATGCCAAGCTGTCCTGTGGCAGATCTTAAATAAAACATGGCCTGGAGGTGACAGGTTCACAAGTGGCAGTCTGAAAACTCTGCTTTGTTGATTTTCCCTTCACACTAGCTACAAAGGGGCAACAGACTCCTATATTGAAAAAGTGATGATATCTTCAAATGCTGAGGATGCTTTTCTGATCAAAATGCTGCTGAGACAGACAAGGCGTCCAGAGATTGGAGACAAATTCAGCAGTCGTCACGGGCAAAAAGGTACGTTGTTTCACTTCTCCACTCGGTTATAAAACTGAATATCCTAAAATACTTATTAACCACAGAGGTAAGAGATGTTTTATATCTTTCCTCTATTAAAAGTTTAGTATGTTTGAAAAGTTATTTATCAAAATTATTCTTGTTTTACTTCTCAGATTAACCTGTTTATATTTTTAAAACATTTTAAAATATACTGTAGAATTGCTTCTCTATGCTATTCATTTCGTTCTGCAACTGCTTGGACCAGAATTATAACTATAAATACGTTCTAGGTGATGTAGCTACTGAAGTACAGCTAGCTGTTTAAACACTAAGAGTAATACCTATTTTGTGTGAAAGGCACATGCTTAAACGACTCCATGTTCTGTTGGGTCGCAGCATCAGCGGATGTCAGCCCTAGAAGGTGCCTCGGCGTTGTGTGCCCCTTTGTGTGACAGGTGGGGAAGCGCAGGCCCTGCGTGGTGAGTGGGCAGTCACGGGCGCCCAGCTAGGGGGCTGCCGAGCTGGTGCGAGAACCCAGCCTCCCGACTGCAGTGCAGCGCTCCGTCCGCTGCATGCACGCCCTCGCCTAGATGGGGTTGCCATCCCCTTGTGGTTTGGTTTGGTTTTCATCTTCAAAAACCAGAGCACTGTGTCACTGTTGATTAGCTCATTATCAGTAAGTTCTCTTTTAGTCGATGTGTGTATATATATATATATATATATATATATATATATATATATAGTTTAAGAGTGGGAAAGTTTGTCCTGGGGTTTGAATTCTGGCTCTGCGTGCTACTTGCCAGTTCTAGGAACAACAGTGGTAGCTAGCGCAGAAGTTAGCCAGCACTAACTGTGTGCCTGGCGGTGTCTCAGCACTCAGTACTAACCCATTTGCTTCCCACACAGTCCTGGGAGGTAGGACTGTTACCATCTGCAGTTTACAGATGAGGAAACAGGCACAGAGAGGTTAGGAGCTGGCCCAAGGTCCCCAGTTCGGTAGCAGAACTAGTTTTTGAACCCTGGCAGCCCTGCTGAACTGCGTGCCCTTTAACTCACTACTGTCTGTCTGTTCAGCTAGGAGCGTTGTGCCTGGCGCAGACCGATTAAGTGCAAAGAAAGGACAGCAATGATCATGAACGTTGGGGGTTAGGTTCATTCCACTCTGCAACCTTGACTCTCACCTTTGCTTATAAATTGTGAGAGTGGTATCTTCTTTGTAATTGATTGGTTAGAAGATAGCTGCACATTGTGGTCTTGCTGATTTTAACTACTTGTTTGCCAAGCAAGTATATCCAGTATTACAGCTTGTTTGGACCAATCAATCCAGCCTTAGTTGTCAGTCCATCAAAGTTTTTCAGGCTAAGAGACCATTTCATCAAAAGCATTTTTAGTTCAGTTGACAGATGCAGGATTATTATACCCTGTCAGTGTTTTATAAGAATCTGTTCCATGTGTAAGTGTGAATTTGACACCTCTGCTTTACACAGTTTTTAAGATGCTAATTCTTAATACCTTTTGAGTTTTTGTAAACATATCTTGAGATTCTAGTGCTTTCTGCTGCTTACCAGTGACAATGAAATTCTCTACCTTGAAACTGTTTCTGTTTCCCTCTTGGTCGTGAGTTTCCAAGATGCACTCCTGAGTCATTCTGGGATGACCGTAACCTTGTTGACAGCCTCTATTTTACTCGACCTGTTACCTTCTTACAGAGTGCCGGCCCTGGGAGCTTTCCAAAGTGCACACTATAACAGAATGTCTCTATTCCGAGTCAGTGTACACACTTTGCATATCCCAAATCCTTGTGCTCTATTCCATCCGAGTATCGTGCAAAGACTTGAGGGCTGGCGTACACTTCAGTGATCATCCACTGTGTTCTCACTCCACGCAACTTTCCGAAGTCTGGGACTGTGTCCTCATATTTTGGGGAAGTCTGAAGGGCCCTCTCTCGCAGCAGACTGGTGATGGGTAGTTGATGATGGTTGGAAGTACGGATGCACTGAAGGCAGGGGATGGAAGGGCACAGATTCTCTGCTCTTGCCGGGTTGTTTTACACAGGTTTTCGTGTATTGCATGTGAGTGTGTGTATATATAGTACAGACAAAGCACCACTTTTGGAAGTGAGAAGCACACTTGATTGGTAATTTCCTGTGAATACAGACATCTAAGTAAAATGTCAGTCTTTGTGCTATTGCATTTCTCAGCCTGCTAATGCGATGATGATGTTCATTGACGGGAGTGGTTTCTAACTCGCAATGGTCCGAACAGCAGCCTTTAGAGAAGACCTGGCTACCCAGTCTTCGGGGGCTTCGCCTTGTGCCGCTCTGTACGGAGCCGAAAGGAGTCCCCGTGGGTTTAGGTGACCTTTCCTCTGCAGTGAGGAGTTTGTCTTGCTACTTTCCCTTTTCCAGATGGCTTTTAATCCGAGGGTAAAAACCTTCTGATTAGCCTAGATCCCCCTGGTATTTCCTTCTTTTACAGTCTCATCAGATTTATGGAAAAGATCAAGCAAAAAAACAACAAAAAAAATAAATAGTGTAAGCTTTTAACAGAGTGATAGGAGGAATGACATAGAACCCATAACTGAACATAATTTTTATTTCCTTTAAGTATAATTTTTATTAAATAATAAATGCACATGATTTAAAAAGGTCAAATAGTACAGAAAAGGGGGAGGTTGTACTGAAAAACATCAGTCTCTGCTTTTCTTCCCATTTTGCTTCCCAGAAGCAATTTTTCCTCATTTTTATCTTCATATCTCAGTGATATTCTTAAATAACTATGTACTCACTTATCTGTTTTAGGTACTGATTTCCTGATACATGGTAGGTAGCAGGACCTAGCACTTATACCACTCTTCCCTACTCTCCACCTCCAGTGTAGATTCATTACAATTTTGGATTACTTAATTATTTAGATTCCATTATTGTTACTACATAAATATTATTCACTTCCAAACCAAACAGTGCTTGAGTGTTGTTCCTCTGTTATATAACTTTATTCTTTTTGAAGTTAATAATCTCATATTTTTACTTGCTTTATTTTTCTTATTCATATTACCATTCCTCAATATCATCAGCAGCCTCTCCACAGTTGTCTACGTGATCAATAGTCTGTTGGACCACTTTTCCCCCAGAAGGCTTCCTTTATAGCACCCCCACTCTTCCTGCCCCACACTGTGGTGGTGGTTCCCTGAGCCCTGGCTTCCCCTGTGTTAAGAACTGGTAACAGATAAGCCGAGACGCAGATGCCCGCAGCCCTCAGGAGTGCTGTGCGGAGCCTGGGGCAGTCAAGGCCATGAGCAGCCTCACATTGTCTGCCCTGGAAGTGTTTTCAAAAACAGTCATAAAGCTCCCTATTAATTTGTTAGGGCTGCTATTATAAAATGCCACAGACTGAGTAGTTTAAACAACAGAAATTTATAGTCTCGCAATTTGGAGGCTGGACGTCCAAGATCAAGGTGTCGGGAGGTTCGGTTTCTCTTGAGGCCTCTCTCCTTGGCTTGCAGATGGCAGCTTCCTCCCTGTGTCCTGGAACGGTCTGTCCTCTGTGCAGGAGTGCATCCCGGTACGTCTCCCTCTTCTCGGAAGGACAACAGTCACGTTGGATCAGGGCCCACTCGATGGCTTCTTCAACCTGAATTACCTCTTTAACGTCCCTGTCTCTAAACACAGCCCCAGGTTGAGGTGTCTGGGGCCAAGGCTTCGACACATGGATGTGGGAGGGGGCGGGCACAGAAGAGCGAAGCAACGGGACTTGCTGACTGGCAGGAGTAAAGTGAGGAAAAGGGCCACAAGGACTGTGGTTTTAAGCTTAGTGAATGAGGGCACCGATCACAAAGCGACTTTGTGTCTCATGTGTGCCAGCTGCTGTTCGAGACGCTGGAGTACGGTGTTGAACGAGACTGACCGGGCCCCTGCCCTCAGGGAGCTCACGTTCTCTTGGGGAGGGAAGCAGAAAAGAAGCCAAGAAAAACAGGAGCACGGCAGTTTAAGACGGCGATAAGGGCTGGGTGCGGAGGGCGGTGTGGAAGAGTGGCTGGCGTGGGGTGGGAGGGCGTGCTTTAGAGGGACGCGCGGGAGTGGCCTCCTGGAGAAAGTGTCATTGGAGCTGAGACCTAAAGGGTGAGAAGCAGCCAGCCAAGCAAAAACCTGGGAGAAATCAGTTCCAGTCCGTGAGGCGTGAACGAGCTTGGAGTATTCAAGAGCAGAAAAAAGGCCAGTCTGGTCAGGCCTGTGCCTGCGGAGGAGCGTGGTGTGAGGTGCGTGGAGAGAAAGCGGACGGGGCCCATCCTGCAGGTCCTTGTGCCCAGAGGAGGAGAGTTTGGGTTTCATTCTGAGTGTGATGGGAACCAGCAAGGCTTTTGGACGGTGAGTGTAAGCAAGGGGCAGATGAGATCTAAGTTGCTCCTTTTGGAGATCCCCCTGGGTTCCGCATGGGGAGCAGATTGGAGGGGGGACCAAGGAGGGAAGCAGGGAGACTGTTGCCGGGGTTCAGGCGAGAGACAATAGTGGCTTGAGCTGGGTAGTAGCAGTGGGAAATTGGACAGGAGTGATGGATGCTGGATATGGTCCGGAGTCAAAACCAGCAGGACTTGCCAATAGCGGAGATGTTGGGAGGAAAAGACAGGAACTGCAGATGAGGTCTGTGGCCTGATCAGCTGGTGACGCCATTGCCCAAGGTGGGGAGGAGTGGGGACGGAATCATTTTTTGGGCATTGGGCAGGGGTTGAGCGTTTGGGCCTCAGGTCAGAGACGCCCATGAGACTCAAAGTGAAGGTGTCGAGTAGGCAGTTGGATAGAGTCTGGAGCTTCAAGGAGAGGTTAGGTAGGGCTGGAGATAAAATATGGGAGCCATCTGCATGTAAATTTGTAGTATTTTTGCCTGTTGTGTATTATTAACTGACAAGCATTCTCATCTATATTCCATCCTTTAGCCTGTTAGTTGGTATTGTTGTCCCTACTACGTAGACCCAGGGAGTCTTAGCTCAGAGAGGCACCTACCACAGCCAGTGCGGTGGGGCCAGGACTCCAGTTCGGGTGTTTGGTTCTCAGTGCCTTGCCTGTTCTGCTAAGTTTGGGTAAGATGGCTTTCTCTTCTGATACCCCATTCCCACTCTGTGCCCTGGGTTGCCGTTTTCCCTGAGATTTCCCTCGGATAAGAAATAGCTTTCTCCTGAGACTGGCCTAATACTAATGTTTCTTTTTTTTTTTTTAATTATAGTGATTACTCCTTTCATTATTTTAACTGTTTTTTTTTAAGATTTTATTTATTTATTTTTAGAGAGGGAAGAGAGGGAGAAAGAGAGAGAGAGAAAGAAACATCAATGTGCGGTTGCTGGGGGCCGTGGCCTGCAACCCAGGCATGTGCCCTGACTGGGAATCAAACCTGCGATGCTTTGGTTCGCAGCCCGCGCTCAGTCCACTGAGCTACACCAGACAGGTCTAATATTTCTTAATTTATCTTTTCTGTTTCCTCCTTAAGATGGTCATCTTCTCAAAATTCCCATTCTTCCTGGATAAGCAACTTTATCCAGCGCTAACTTCGGTAGCACTCCTCAGCCACCGATCCAGAGTAAATACTGTTTCCCACACACCCAGTGGCAGAAATGCTTGCCGAACTCCCGTATAAATACACATTCTCCTCCCAGAGAGCTGGGTTTTCGGGGACCCCTTTCCTTCTGAACTCCACTCACTGTGAAACACTGTTCCTACTCCCTGTAATTCTCTGGTCAGGTTTTAGTAGTCTTCGTTAAAATTCAAAATCTGTTGAGTGTGAGCAGGTATGAAGGAAAGTACATGTTCGAGCCCTCAAGTCTGACCGGTCTCCTGGTTCAGTGGGCCAGCTGTGCGGGGGGGGGGGGGAACCAGAAGGGGAGCAGGGGCAGCGAGCCGCAGTCACGTGCGGTGGGCCCAGCGGGCAGTGTCTGTAGGGAGGCGGAGCCACGCAGCAGCCCCGCCCTTCGTGTGGCGGCCGGAGAGGGACTGGATCAGACGTAAAGTTGCATGTTGGCAAGTAAGATGTGAATGAAATGGAGAGTGTCGTCTGCAACGTCATGTATGCTATTTGTGGTTGTCATGAAGTGAGCTGATAAAATTTCAGTGTCGGGAGTTTTCAGGGTGTACGCGTCACACCGTGATCCTGCAGTGACTTGTTTCAGGTTCGGCCTAGGTCCATGCCAGGGTGGGACCAGCAGTTAGTTAGTCGGCCGTAGTTTTCACTCTTGACGTGGAGAGTTGTTTGGAAATACGACTTTCTTTTTTAACACCACCTGCAAGCTGACACAGGTGACAAGTGTAAAGGTTATTTTGATTTAGTTTATCTCTATGCCCACCTCTTTTTTCCTTCCAGTCAGAGCATTAACTATTACTCTTGGTGTTTGGAAAACAACATGGCCCTGCAGATTGCCTGACTTTTGTCTTTTGTTAAAAGTTGACTTTGACAGAGCTGTTGTTAGAGACTATTTCTGCGCACATACAGTGTGCAGATTGAATTTCTGCACAGAATGCCTCTTAAAATATCCTCGCTGACAATCAGAGGAGACGTGACAACTTCGTTTCACGGAACTTGAGTGTCTATCCTGCTCAAGCTGGAACACTTCAAAGGCGTTAGGATAATTAGTAGCTAAATGCAATATATGTGGAGAGGGAACTAAACAGCAGTGGTTTACGTGTTATGAAAGAGCTCAGGAAGATTGAAGAGGACCGCATGAGTGGGTGAGCTGGAGCAGGCGACTCGGCACTGAGTGGCTGGGGATCAGTGTCAGCGCTGTGTGGTGGGAAAACATCGGATGTAAGTGATCAGAGAAGTCCCGCTGAAGGAGTGAAAGGGCTTGCTCAGGAGCCGTTAACAATGCGATAGACCCGATAAGCAGCGTTGCCTTCCGTGACCCCGGGAGTGGAGGATGGCCAACCAGAGAGCCACGTGTGCAGGAAGAAGAAAGTATTTCTTAAAGACAGTGTCCCAGTTCCCATGAAGACGACTCCGGCTTGAGAAGCAGTCAGGACTCACTCACAGCACACTTCGTAGGTAAGGGAATTACAGTGCGGCCTTCCAGTGAGAGATCCAAAGTTTAACAAAGTGCAGTCCTCCTTTGGGTCTTTTTGAAGACCTATTATGTACCACATCAGCAAGTGCACAGTGGGTCAGCTCCCCCCGGAAGGGCCTTTGATCAAGAATCTTTAGAATAGTTTATTCTTTAGTAGACTACAAAGTGCAGGGAAAGGTGAGATGATTTAGTAATAACCTTCTGTGCACCACGGTTGTGAATTTGTTGTGTGTTTATAACAGAAGGGAATTGTTTTAGTTTTGTTTCAGCTTCAGTTGGAGATAAATGTTAAAACCCTGGAGTTTTCATCTCCTTTCCAAGTGTCCTAGACTTCTGGTGCCATAGAGGGAGGCCACACCCACTGCGCTGGACGCACAGTGATGCCCCGCAGAGGGAAAGGGAGCAGAACATGGGTCTGGAATGTTCCTCGTGTTTTCTCTTTATGTTCTTTCTTGGTCATTTTATACAAAGAGTTAAAGATAGGAAGAGACATCCATATATAATGTGGATCGGAGTGGTGTTTAGAACTAGACTGTTTATTAAAACCAAAATAACATGTTAGCCTCTTGAACTTTGGTATAATAAGTTCTATGTGAAGGTAACTCATCAAGAGCAGACATCTCTATCTTGAGCCTTGCTTTTTCTGATGCTTAGAAGGGGCGAGCAGATTTCCTGCTCTTTTTTTTTTAATTCTTTAACAAAAATTATCTGTCAGCTTAAGGAATTTCCAAGTTTTATTTCATTGCTCAGGCAAACCAGATTATTATAGATATTTTCCTCTTCCTTTTGCTGCCATTCACAATGAGGGAGGAAACCGTGGACTCCTTTGATGTGTGTGGGGGGGGGCAATATATCACCCCCTGAAAGAACATTTCTCAGTCTCTCATGTGAAAAGGGGTTAGCACCTCAACAGAGGTCCTGTAGATCACAGGACTGGGAGACAATACCAAACAGTATTCCTAAGGAGAGGAAGAACTGTATTCCAGCACGAGTGTCCTGGCAAACGGAAGCTTCTTAATAACTGCAAATCTGAGATAATGGCACACACTCCTTGGTACCTCCCCCTAAATCCTCAGGTACCTTGTTCAAATAAGGTCCATCTTTGTTCTAAAATAGAGGTGTATAGTCTTATCAAAATGCAGGTTTTTCACGGAGTGGTTCAGTGTACCTTTGGTTCATAAGGGTTTTTTTTACAGATAAAACTGGAAGATTCATCTTGGACCCTCTCTTGTTCAACAAAACTTCCATTATAAGATCACTTGCCTCCACTTTGCAGTTAGCAAGTTATTCAACAACCTGCTGAATTTATTTATTAAGATTTTGATTGTGTATCAGAAGAAACGAAAGCCTACCCTGACTTGCCAACACATTAGGGAATCTTTGTACAGTAGGTTTGAAGAGGCTGAGGAGGTGGGAAAATGTTAATTCGTGTGTGGCAGAAAGCTGAGAGGAAAGTGTATTTGTTAAATAAGGTTTGGGTAAAAACTTTGCTTTTTCCAGACCTTCCTTTATATCTTTTTTCTAGATTATGTTTTCTAAAACCGAGAGGATGAGAAGAATCTGATTTAAAGTAGTAATAGTAACACCTTGTACTTACGTAGCACTTGAGACCCTCTACAATCCTCTCCGCCTGACGGAAGCTTCGGGGTGGGGATGTCTTTGGTTCTCTCCTTCACTTGATCCTGCGTGAATGAAAGAGTCTGGGGGGCGGGGGCAGTGGAGCTAACAGTGTGAGCCCCAAGATAAGGGGTGTGATGCCGGACGATGCAGCGGAGTTCGGGTCCAAAAAGAAATTCTGGCAGCTGTTACTTTAATGTTAGAAATCAAGATTATTTTGTCTACATAGACACCTTTATTGTAAGGAGACTTTATTTAATTTTCTATTTTAAGAACAAATTTTGGACTTCGGTAGCTAGCCAGTAACCCTCTGACCTTTCAGTAAATATCCACTAAAGCTTTGAAATTAGAGTGTTTAGTGTTTTATGGCCCAGAATAAAAATCCCCAATCCTGTTTCCAAATAGTGTAGCCTCAACACATTTTATTAAGCTCTTGACACATTCAACCATGTGTATTTTGTAAAGTTCCTATGGTTATTGTTTTACAATAGCTGCTTCCAGGAGCATTGTAAGGGTTTCAATTAATCAGCCCTTTGTGTGCTTCAGACTATGCAAATTTATCACATCAGACCATTCAGCTGCTCATGGGAAAGCCATGTAAAAACTATATTGTCTTCCAGCGCCTCCTCTCATTTAGAGTGATGTTTTAATAAGAAAGCTAATCAAGTTTTCTTATGCATTATTTATCTGTTAACATGTAAGGAAGAGCCAAATTAAAATTATGTCAACCGGGATATGGCAAGTGCTGTGATAGATCTGGAAGCGATTCAACCACAGAACAAAGCTAATATGATTCAACAGTTTCTGTGTCCTCCCCTCCCCCTTGGGATTATTTAAGGTGCTGGGGAGAAAATAAAAGAAGGTTAATTCAATCACTGGGAAGGGAGAAGAGAAGAAAGGGAGTAACCACCTGTGCTGGCTTTCACATTTTGATTTAGAGATTTGCATTTCTGAATGTATAAAGGCTTATGGAGGTGAGTTTATTCAGAGCAAAACCATTTCTTGCTTAATATGAACAAACTTGAAAGCGTTCCTGCTGTTCCTCTGGCCCCGTTTACCACTACATTCATCAGCCGTGAACTGCTCCACACTGGAGATCCGCGGCCCGTGTCCTGCGAAGTTCTCGGGTTTGCAGGAGCCACTGTCCTGACCATGTGAAATAGTCCGCACGGCCCAGCCAGAGTGAGAGGCTTTTCAGCCCCTTCAGCCGCAGTCAGTGCGGCTGCACTTGCTTCTCCCGTTCACTGCATTGGTCTCCTTTGCTTTGCTAGTTTGCTTCCCGCTGAGAATAATCAGGTTTCTTATATGATAATAATTCCTTGGATTTAGATGCTGCCTTCCTCTAAGGACCTTCAAGTACCTCTCAGACATTAGTACCTCTCAGACATAGTACCTCTCATCTGTCCTTTTGACACAACTGACTCCTGAAATAGGTGCTAATTGTTCCCATTACAAAGACCGAGCAAGTAAGGCTCCTCAGAAAGTGGCGCTTCCCCCCAGGAAACACCATGTCGCTCGAACAGCCCGGAGTCAAATTAAGGTCATGCGATGCCTTGTTCTCGGGCCTACATAGATCTGAGAGTCTGTGAGGTGATGTCCTTTACAGATGCCAGCCCCCCACCACACACACACACACACACACACACACACACACACACACACACGCACGCACGTGCACGTTTATGAACCTCACGAAGACCAGGCCTTGCAGAGTGCTCACTCCTTCACTGAACTTCAGCTCTCTTCTGGCGCTGGGGCCATGGCGAGAAATCACAGCATCATTTCACCCTTCATTGCATGCAGCGTGTTAAACCGTGCAGAATAAATAGCCTTGTCTCATAGGTAGCTGCAGAAAGTAGAGCATTAAAATGCAGCAAGCTGAATTATGTGTTTTCATTTTCAATATTCAGTCGGACTAATTTGTGTAGGACTCCTCTCAAGAGGAGCTGTATCCCTGAGCCTCTTCTTAGGGCCCCACCTCCAGCACAGCGCTTGTACCCAGCATGTGCTTGGTAATTGAGGGAAGTGAGTCTCTCTTCCCTCACTCGGAAGAGGAAGAGGAAGAATACATACCAACCTCAGGGTGGTACATTTAGTCCCAAAGTGGTTATACGTGGAAGGTGAACTTGCTGAAGAAAAAAGTTTTAAGTTAAAAAGTGAAACAGAATGTGATATTGAAGTGAGACCTGGCTGTCAACACAGCAGAGAACCGTTTGCTGATCAGTTCCTGACGCACTGAAAACACATCACAACAACAGCTCTTGTATCAGAAACGTTGTTACGGTTGTCTTCTGCACTTGCCACCTGCTTTCCTGTCTTGATAAGGTATCAGAATGCTTTAGATTTTTCTTGCCTTTTTTCATTACTTTCTTACCTTCTTTTTTTTTCTATTCGAATTGAGATAGGACCATTATACTAAAACAACCTAGAAAAAAAAAAACCCAAAATTACTTTTGAACAAGTCAGTTGCTGTGTATAAGTAGAAATGGTTTCTAAGAATGATTCATCAGACTATGGATTTTTGCTGGGTCTGCCTGTTCATAAGATGAGTTATATGTTGTTCTGCTGGGCCGTGGGAATAGAAATAATGCACTGGGGCAGGCCCTCTGGTGTCCAGGGCACTGAGGTGCGGCGACAGTGGGTCGGTCCCTAGACTTGCCTTTCCTGAGTGGCCTGGTGGCCAGGCTGTGGTTTCCTTAGATTCCCTGAATTCTCACCTATACTACGTGAAATTTAGATGGTGATAGAATAATATTTTCTTTTGACTGGGTACCCGTAGAACCTTTATGCTCTTTTTACATCCCAGTTTTTTTGTAGTATCTGTGTGCATTTGTTAAAAGTTCTGTAGTGCGATCCAGGGTCTACTTCCCAGTGGCCCCTCTAAGTGCGTTATCGTGTCTGGGCCTGAGAACCGGGTGTGTTTGCCTGTCGCTGCCAGGAGGCTGTGCTGTCCACAGTGGGGTTGGGACAGCAGCGTGAGGGAGCCAGGGGATGAAGTTTTATTTTAAAATCTGAAATGCTGTGTAAGCATTTAAGGTATGAATCAGTGATTGTTCCGCAACAGCTTCCATTAGATATGGTTTATTTGTAGTCCATCCTCTTTTCAAGGATCCGGGGAGTGTTTTAACACACTGAAGCATACTGCATATCATTTACATTTTTAAACCAGCATTACAGAAAAGTGACTATAACTTTTAAGAGTTCTAAATATAGAAAGAGATTTTATGCTCTGTCCTTGGAGAAAACAAATTACAATTTTCCACTTGAAAATAAGAAAAGAAAGCTTCCTGCTTTGATTAAGGAATTGAATAATTCTAAAACAGAGAAACACCGTTTAAAAAAGAAAGTCTGGTTCTAAGATTGAGAATTCTCTTCTCCCCCTAATGAATTCGGTAAAATGCAAACTTTTAAAAATCATCTGTCTAATTTGAGATTCGAGATCATCAAATTCTGTCTAAATATTTTGTTTTAACTTCTAAGCTCATTATGGTTTCTTTGTGTTAACTTGTATTAAAATCTGTCAGCTATGACTAGTCTCATAAGCACAGTCAGCGGACCAGAATAAGTTAATTATTTACTTGTGTCACTAGTGCTCTTCATCTAATGAAATGCACAGCTGTGTTAGATCTGCAGTTGGATGTGTAGCTCCCATTGTTCTGCAAGTCAGCAGAGGGTAGAAGCCGCAATGATGGAGAGCCCTCAGTTCTTTCTGCTGTTCTGGCTTTCTGTGTCGATTTCATGGATCTTTTATCATTCACTTTCACACAAAACAAACAACACAGGGCTGTCTGCTATGGGAACCATCTTGGCATATAAAAGGGTTTTCAGAGCCTAAAGTAATTTTAAGTTAGCTAAGATTTAATTTTTGGCGTACAGGTGCCCTTGATTCAGATGTGGCCAAAGCAGTTCCTATACTGGAACGAAAAATCTGAAAGTTACTTGTGTATTTTTAAGTGCAACGTCAAAAAAGGACTAATAAGAAAACAGCGTCCCAAAAAGGAAGCTCTATGCTCTAAATATTAATCAGATTTCAAGCAGAGTTATTAGAGATTCAGATTTCAGGGGAAGGGGTACTGCTTTCATTTTAATAACAAAATGAAGTTACCTTTGCTGGAATTAATCTGTTGGCTAGAATTGAAAATGCAAAATGCAAATCTCCTTCCCTTCCTCCAGTGCAAGTATGCCAGGCTTCCTTCCTGGGTTTTGGTGCCTCCCGCCCCTCACTGCCACCTTCTCTTGTCAGAGGGCGAGCAAGCAGCTTCCTCCAGAGCCGCCCCAGGCATCCCCCCTGAACTGTTGCTGAGGGGGGCTGAAGATTCTCTGGCCGTGCTTGTAAGGGACATAGCTGTACCCTCCCTCTCCTCACTGCCCAAAATGACACCTCAGCCAAGCACATCCCGGACCGGCCTCTTAGGAATTGCTGTTTGTAACGTTTTGTTCAGTGCCAAGCAATGTTGGTGGTGGTGCACCTTGATTTACAATTGCATCTCTTTCAGAGATTTCCCGGGAGTCCTAGTGTTTTGTCAGGTTAGTTTCAATGTGGACAAGATGGACTTTGGGAGGGGAGACAGAAGGGTCACACACTCTGCTTGATTTGAATTCTGACACATTGTGACTGAATGTTTCTGTTCTTCATGTAGGAAAGTGTACTTTCTTTATAATAAACAATGCAATTGCAACCAAAAAGCCAGTTAAAATACCTACATATGCGAGAATTTAACTCCACAAACCTGATTACCATATTATTGCCAGCCACTAAAAGTCAAAATATTAATAACCAGTGTTGGATAGGCACATGGTATACTTTGACTTTAGACTTGAGCTCTTGATGATTATAACACATCCCCAAAATTTCACTTTAAAATAGTGTGAGTAATTCTGTAGAAATCAAGCTGAGCAATGCAGAGTTTCTTTGAGAGCAATTTCTTTTCAGTAGCTGCAGAGAGTTAATAATTCATATGCAAGAGAAAAGGAGTTTCATCTCACTAGTATAAAGCCTTTTTTTTTTGTCTAGTGCCATTCATTGTATACTAATTTTCCAATTCTGAATTATATAGGTTGTGGTTAACAATCTAAATTGTACCCCTGTTCTTCCTACCATGGACAGGAGATAAGAGGAGTTACCAAGTATTTAAGCAACAAAATTCCCTCCAAGTTAGAATATGGCTAGAGGAGTAATAAAGGTCAGTTAATTTAAGAGACTATTTAGTGTCCACGGAGTTGGTAGGCTTTTGTTCTGTTGTGTTTTTATTCTAAGAACGCATTTCTAATTTTAGTCTTTTCTTCCAAGAATAATTTGGTATTTAATTTTATTATTCAACTTTACAACTTCAAGCAAAGATCACTTTCCTCACGTGTTATAAGTTATGCGAATGAAAATTCCTTAGGGCATGTTAGACTCAGGCAGGGAAGCCCTGGCAAGAATCAGCCAAGCAGCCCGCTCTCTGCAGCTAATAGGTACGCCCATTAGCTCCCCAGCCACACACGGGAACGCCTGGTCACAGGTTTAGGAAGCACAGCTGAACACACCCCTCTCTCAGTCCATTCTGTGTCTGGTGGTCAGAGAGCCTGGAGCCCCGTGGTTGGGCCCAGTGTGCAGCAGGTCATGGACAAGCCGACAAGGAGTGAAATTGCTCTTGGAGTGTTGGGGGCGTTGACGGGCCAGGGCCCAGTGAAGCCGCTGCCGTCCCATCTCGGTGGCACGAGAGGTCGGGCGAGCAGCCTGACAGCACCACTGTGTGTCATACCAGCAGGCCAGTCCACGGGCTGCCATGCCTTTCTGCAAGGACAGCCATTTTTGAACTGTCTAGCAGGGTTGTTGGAAATTGTTTTCGTTACTCTTGACAGAGACCATGGGGAAGGTTTGAGAGCAGTAGAAATGGAGGTAGCGGCAGGGAGATCCCAGTTAAGTACTGTATTCTTCCTTTCTGCCAGTTTGCTTTACAAGGTGTGCGATCTCTCCCCCAGGTGTCTGCGGTTTGATCGTCCCCCAGGAAGACATGCCGTTTTGTGACTCTGGCATCTGTCCAGACATCATCATGAACCCGCACGGCTTCCCATCACGAATGACGGTCAGTGCGATTTTCAGAGGCCCTGCTTTGGAGGAAGAAAGCTGGCAGTTGGTTGGTAGTTAGTGGAGGTGCTGGGACCTTGAAACTGATTTTTAGGAAGGGCCCCTTGGCCCCCAGCCAGATAAGTAGGCTCCGAGCCCCTGACCGTGCAGGGCTGCTGTCCTGTGCGGAGGGCACATGGAGCCGGGGTGCCCCGCCTTAGGGAGCAGCCTTCTGTGCACCACACTTACCCTCAGCAAAGAACCGCCTGTGTCAAGCCCAGTGTGTCTCCCTCTCCGTGGTGGTGGTTTTACAATCCTGGCTCCGCCACCTACTGGCTGTATGACTGGGGAAGTTGCTTAACCTCCATGTACTTGGGTTCCCTCGTGTGTAAAGTCGAGTAATAGTGCCTGTCCTGCGGCAGTTCGCGGAGGCACAGACTTCGATCACGCCCGTCAGGTTTTTCCAACAGTCGGTCACACAGTGAGAGAGCGACAAATATTTACTGTCGTTAATTGCTCACTCCTATTAATGGTAGTAGTCTCATAATTCTTTGGGGAAATAGTCCACATCTAAATAAGCAAACAGGATTTCTATGCCACAGGAAGGTACTCACTTACTTTGCTCACACCCCGCAGGTGGGAAAGTTAATCGAGCTGCTGGCCGGCAAGGCAGGCGTGTTGGACGGCAGATTCCACTACGGCACCGCGTTCGGGGGCAGCAAAGTGAAGGATGTGTGTGAAGACCTCGTTCGCCACGGTTACAACTACTTAGGGAAAGACTATGTGACGTCTGGCATCACAGGGTAAGTAAGTGTGTGTTCACATGTTTTAAAGTAAAGGTATGGATTTATTAGGAGAAGAGGTAGGGGCCCTTAAGATATTCAGCTTTACTCCTTTAAGAAATCTGATATAAGAAAATCCAGATATATGATGGAGGTGTTAGCTAATGCTGTGGTGGTCATCGTTTTGCAATACATAAATGTATCAAATCAACATGTTGTACCCCTTAAACTTGCATAATGTTATGTTGTCAATTATTGGGCTGGCCACAAAGTCTGTTTAATTTTTTTCCATAAAATAAAAGACACATTTTCATTTTCACCAATAACTTTACTGATTTGGATAGTTTGAGTATGTCGGTTATCTCCCGCTATCTAGTGGGTAGAGGCCAGGGGCGCTGCTAAACATCTTCCAATGCAGCAGACAGCCCCACAGCAAAGAGTTATTTGGCCAAAGTGTCAATAGTACCAAGAAACTTCTCAAACCACTGACATGTTTGACCAGTCACAGCACCTTCTCCATATACAGCACACATCTTTTTTTTGCATCTCAGTTGTATTTTCATCTTTCTTGAAAGAATAAAGCATAATATGCCAGAAATGTTGCATGTTTGCTTCCATATTAAATGGTTACACAAAAATTCACCAATGTTGATGACGTTTTTAAGGCGCATTGATATGACAGCTGTCACAATACAATCTAACAAAATTGTTTCAAATGAAGTTAAATACAACTAAGCACTACTAGAGCCATTGCATGGAAAAAAACTAGAACTTTTTGGCTAACCCAATATAACTCAATAAAACAGGGAGGAGAAGAAAAGAAAATTCAAATATAGGATACTGATAAATTAAGAACTGCTGTTTTACTAGTGGGGTTATTTAAAAATTAGAAAATATTTAATTTACCAAAATAGGATTTCTACACAACTTTTAAAGAACAAATTAATTATATATAATGCACAATCCCTTAGTTGTTGAACTTGCAGTGCATTAATATGATGAATATCAAGTAATCAGTGCTGTCAGAAGGCCTGAGGCCTACTGTTTGCACACTCACTAACTAAAGATGTGTTAAATACTGAACATGAGCGAGGTACTAGGTTTGCAACAGTGAACAAAATGGATGTGGTCCCTGACCTATGGAGCTCACTGTTGAGATGTGTTGCTAGATGTTAAAAAGTAACAGATAACTGTTAACTTCTCCGCAGGACCCACCCCGACTACTTAATTTAACACTACAATCCAGTATTGCCCATTTCCAGCTTTCTTTTTCTCTGTAGGATTCATCGTTATCAAACACACTGTGTGATAATGCTATATAACATTATCGCCTGTCTCCCCGAGTAGAAGGTAGCCTCCATGAGAGCAGGGCTCGTCTGTTTTTACTGTTTTGTTCAGCGTCTAGCTCGGAGCCGGATGGGGTGGGCACTCCATAAATGTTTGCTGAATAAAGGAATGACAACAAGTGATGCAAGTACAAGTAGCTCTCACCAGAATGACGACGAAGGGTGGGTTAGAGGGCCCCGGTGAGGAGGTAGATGTTTCAGCAGAGATGTGAGCGATGAGAATAGCCCAGGTGCCGGGTCTTACCCCTCTGTGTCTATTTCTTCGTCTTAAAAATAGGAATGACAATATCTCCCTCCCCGGATGGCTGCATGGATTAAATGGCACATGGTAGATACTTTATTTCTTGGCAGAAAGGAAGTTCTGGGGCAGTAAAAAAAATTGTGAAGTCTTCAGTCCCCTGGCTACCCTTGCTCCAGACTTAAGAGTTGTCTTCTGTCACAGCAGCTCCATGTTCACTCCTTCTGAACTCTCACCACAGTATGCCTGAACACTCATCGAGGGGGCTGTGACAGACGTTTGCTGAGCGTCCGTTACCTGCCAGGCGGGGCCGTTTGTGCCGGAGCCACAGGGACAGGGGAGACAGAGTGCTTGCCTTGCTGAGTCTGCTTCTTGTGGGGAAGGCAGACAGTAGTCAGAGAAACGATAAATAGGTACCATGACACAGACGGGTGGTAAGTGTTCTGAAGAAAATAAAACCCGTGCAGGAGTTGAGACAGGGCGTGGGTACAGCCGTGCTGGAGGAGGAGGAGGGCTCCTCTAGCTAGGTGATCGGGAAGGTCTCTCTGAGGAAGTGAAGTGTTTGCGCCGAGTGACTGCCTGCCGGGAGAGTGATTTAGGCAGAGGAAACAGTACGTGCAAAGGCCCTGCGGCACGCGCGCTTGCTACGTTTGAGGAGCAGCGAAGAGGCCCGTGTTACTGGAGTAGGATGAGCGACGGACAAAGGGAATAGTAAATGAGTCGGATGTGGGTAGGAACCAGATTACAGTGGACCTTATGGCTGTTTACAGAATTGGGGGCGATATAGACTCTGAGTGTAATGGGAAACCACCAGGAGTTTAGAGCAAAAGAAGGACCTGCTGTGATGCCCGTGGTGGAGGAAACCACTGTGGCTCGTTATGCGAAGAGCAGATTGCTGAGTGGGAGAGCAGAGCGGGGAGAGCGGCTAGAAGCCGGTCTGCAGCTGCCCGGGCAGGACGGGTGCTGGCCTGACTGCAGCGGGCGGCCGAGGGGGCACCGCCCCCACGCACTGTGTTACAGGCTGTTTGAGCTTTCACTTCTTCATTAAACAGTGTCTCTCTTAGTGTATCCACAGCACTTTTATGTTTTCAGATCTAGGCTCCTCTTTTACTGCAGACTGAAAATCATTCTCTGACTCGATCGTAAACCCGTTCACAGGCAAATAAGGGCCTGCCAGTGCCGAGACCCGGGACGGGCTGTTTCCTGTGAGCCCAAACTTAGCTTCTCAACGCCAAACTCTGACCTTGTCTTTCAGCGAGCCCTTGGAAGCCTACATCTATTTTGGCCCCGTGTACTACCAGAAGCTGAAACACATGGTGCTGGATAAGATGCACGCCCGGGCCCGGGGGCCGCGGGCCGTCCTCACCAGGTGAGAGGAGAGCGTGTGCAGGCTGAGTGTGCGGGCGGAGTGTGCGGGCATCACACCTCCCTCGGGTCTCCCGGGACAGCAGTGGGCAGATTCAGCGCAGTTTCCGTCTCCCTGGGGTTGCACCCTTCGGGGTATTAGGCATCAACAAAAATCATACATGTCTGATGAGCATGAAAACATGGCACCCAACTAAAAATCACTTCACAGGCGCAAGAGCAAACCCTCCGTAAGTCTTGATAGTAGTCTCCTCACTAATCATTTACTGTTTTCCAGTTTGCTCATATGGTCCCGTTCAAACAGGTTCTTTGTAAGAGTGTAGGTCCCCTGACGCACATGCCTGCCAGTGTGCCTGCGCCCTCCCACACGTACACAGAGGACATGGGCACACATGACCTGGTAGCCTACGCTCTGGGGTCCCTGTGTGCCCCTTCACCAGTGTATTCCCCTTCACTGGGCATTCCAGGCCCAGTGTCCGTGTGTTGATGAATGGGTGTAATTGTTGGGAAAGGGAGCATACTAAGGTTTGCATGTCCTTAATACTACATTTTTCAGGTGCAGAAGCATAGCGTAAGGTGGTAGTTCTCAACCAGGGATGATTTTGCCTTCCAGGGGATGCTCGACAATGTCTGAAAACATTTTGGGGTGTCACAGTCAGGGGCTGGGGGAGCAGCTGGCATCCAGTGGGTGAGGCTGGGAATGCTGCTGAGCATCTTGCAGTGCACAGGACAGCCTCTTCCCCAGAGAATTAGCCAGCCCAGGGTGGGCTGACTGCCCAGGGCGAGGAGCCCCTGGAGGGGAGGAACACAGGCCCCGGACTCGGAGTGCCGTAGACGTGAACTCAGCTCCACTGTGCAGCACCGCCGTGAGCCTCGGACGGGTCACTTACGGCTCTCGGCTTCGGTTTTCCTCACATGTGAGGTTGAGGTAGAGACAATAAAGCCCACTACACAGCGTGCTGGTGAACGTCCGATGCCTGAATACAGACTGTATGTGGCGCTGATCCATGGAGATGCTCAGTAATATCCAATCCCCTGCCCATGTTCACAGAGCGCTGCTTAGGTGTTACAGTGCAGTGGAGGGAGCAGAGGATGAAGGAGCTGGTATTTGGATGTTTGTTTTTTCAAACCAGGGGAGAGGCGTGGATGACTTCACTCCCTGCCCGTGTAACACTGAGCAAGTGCACATGCCTGCCGGATTGATGGGCGTGTGTGTGCTCAAGGTGCAGAAGAGGGAAGAGAAGCCGAGATTCTCAAGACAGCCATGGCTTTAACACTAAGACCGTGTTTGAGTTACATGCATTTTTCCCCGAATACTGTCCCCTCCAGAGCTTCCATTTCAGTTACAACATCCAAAAACTATTTCAGAGCAATATAAATGTCAAAGCAGTTATTTCCTATTTTTTGCTTTGCTGTAGTAAAAAAATGTTACTTTAGTATTACATTTGTGTATTCCATGCGAAGCCGGCCTGGAGTGCATTTGTCTGTAGTCAGTTACCTTGGTAAAATCCAGGTTTTGAGTGCTGCCCTCGTGTGACCTGGCCGCCTTCACCCGTCCACCGCCCGCAGGCAGGGGCGCCCTTCCCCTGCCCAGGGAGGCTCTGCTCGCAGATAAAAGCGCATGCGTGTCGTGCTCGGTTATGAAGCTCCCACCACATCGTGTTCACTGAGAGCTACTTACAAGTTTCTCCTGCGTAGATTTTCTGTTGACAAATAATGTGCAACTTAAATTAATTTTCTTTTGTAACTATCAACAACAAGACTTAAATTTTTGGCATGGCTGGCAGTCATGTGCTTATGTTCTGAACTCTCTGGGAAACTGGCAGCAATAACCACCCAGATTAAAAGACACTATGGAATAAAGCAAACAAGAGCCTTATGGACCCCACCCCCCCCACTGGACCGCCCCAAGGAGCGTCACCCCAGCATGAGCCAGCCAGGGTGTGTGCGTGTGTGCGTCTCATAATTCATGTCATCAGTATCTAGGTGGGGTTGCCTATGTTGCTGCAAAATCCCCTCGTTTTACCTGCATCCTTGATACTGGATTCTTAACTTGTTAAAGTATTCTCAAGCCCCGCAGATGCGTAAGTCACAGGGAGTTCACTCAGGGGGCCTGTAGCTTCCCAGTCCAGTGCTCCCCCTAAGGAGGAGCAGAGCATGTTCATACACGAAGGACCTGTTCAGGAAGGACCTGGGTGGGACACACAGCGGGGGCTGTGAGACAGGGAGGTGAGTCTCTGGAAAACCTCCTACCTGGCTCCAGGTGATTCCTGATCTATTCCAAATTGATAGAAACCCATTTGCTTCTTCCCGTGTTTAATTTATGTAACAGTAAAGCTCCTCCCTGCAGTCCTGGGAATAACTGGAGGACTTGGATTTCTTCCACGGCCTGTTCTGCTCAGTTTTTCTGCTTGTAAATAACAGAGAGCTGAGACATCTCTGAACATATTCCAAAGACACCCTCCCCTGGTAATAGTGATAGTGATGCTGATAGTACTCACTGGTACTTAGCACTGGTATTTTGTATGGTATGTATTCATTTATTTTATCATTATTTATGTCATTTAAGTAATTGTTAACTTTCATTTAATAATAAAAATAGCAGTCGGTTCTAGGGTTACATCTCTTCTCATTTATGGCTCCTTCAGATAGTTAGCCTCATGTACACTGTGCAAATGAGGTTGAGCAGCATGCTCAAGGTTACTGTCTAATAAGGGATTTGAACCCAGGTGATTTGAACCCTGCTCCAAAGCTTTGTGCCCTCAGCCAGAATGCGATGCTTCCCCTTTGTGTAATGTAATAACACCTCTGTCTAACTTGTTTCAAAGGCAACCCACTGAAGGTCGATCTCGTGATGGTGGTTTGCGCCTTGGAGAAATGGAACGTGACTGTTTAATTGGTTATGGAGCCAGTATGCTTTTACTAGAGCGACTAATGATTTCAAGTGATGCCTTTGAGGTTGATGTCTGTGGGCAGTGTGGACTTCTGGGGTATTCCGGCTGGTAAGTGGATACCATATGTCTTTCATACCGCACCTCTTGCCCCTTAAATCACAGCTCAAGAATTGACCCTGATCACACCCACATACTCTCCAGCCTTCCCCGTCCCTGCACTCCTAGAATGGGGGGTTCTGTATGTACATGTTTACTTTGTCTACCTAATGTCCTGTTCTGTACACATTTAAACTTCCAAGGAGTAAGGGTTTTGTCCTCTTTTTAATATTATGTTGAGTACCTTTTATAACACTGTTTACTTATAACAATTCTAGCAGAGCCATTGTTAGGTGTTATAATTATAATATATTATAAATAGAAACATTTTAAAGAAGATTGTGTTGAATACCCTAATTTAACCTCAGACCTAAAGAACCAGGTATGTTGCCCCAGATTTTATAGTAAATTGGTGACAGAGCCAAGACCAGAACCTGGTCCCCAAACGCCTGGTCTGCACCCCGTCTGCACAGCAGGCCGAGTTCCCCTCGGACAGTGAACCCCACAGTGGAAGAGACCGTGTCTGTCTCAGTCTTTCCCTCACAGACACTGAGTGGGAGTCCCCCGGGTGCCAGACTCAGCCCCAGACCACAGCAGCGAATAAGACAGATGAATGGCTGCCCACCGGGTGCTCGTCTTCCAGTTCATTCTAAATATGATTCTGTCTTGTCAACCCCTGCTTCTCCAGCCTGGGACCTGGAAGATGCGTAATGGAAAATAATTGCTAAATGGTCCTAACCCTGCGTCTAGAGGGTTGCCAGTAGGTAAACTATGTAATTCATAGTTTATCATTTCTGTGTAGAGTTCAGTACACAAGGTCCAGCTTAGATAGTGACGCTGCGTACTTTGTGTTCTTGTTTGTGTAGTCAGAGCATCTTCTCTTCCTTGCAATGGTTCTGCTGTCCCACTGTCCCACTAACTACTGCTCTGCTTGGCATTGGTCATGATCCAGAGCCCTGAAACAGCCCTGTAGACAGGAGGGCCTGTAGTTCCCCAGGCTCTGCTCACTGTCCTAGCAGAGACCAGGTCTACCAGGGTCTGAAGCAGGCGCTGCAAGGATGGGAAGCAGCTTCAACTTCCTCATCACCCCTCGCTTTCCTTCCCAGAGCCCCTTTCCCTGGGGAGGGGCAGGGCAGTCCCCAGAAGGAGGGAGTTTGGCCCAGATGAGCACTCGTTACCGGAGATGGAGGGTTAGTTACATGGGCTGTCTTTTCCTCATGAGTTCCCCACTCAAAGCCCCCTTACAGAGAGAACCCCAACTTTTTGCCATCTTAGCTGCCACTTACTTGGTTGAATGAAGCAAATTAAGAGTCAGAACGAGAAGCCTTCTTAGAACACAGTGTATATGACTTGCTAGTTAAATGTCAAAAATCTCTTAGCCAGAATCAATTATTTAATCATTTTGATGTAGAAGGGTTGGTGAGACCTGTGTGTGAAGAAATCATCTCATCTTAAAAACTAACACAACAGGTGGCCGTTTGCCTTTCATGAGGTTGCAGAGATGGGGTGACCTTAAACTTGGCACTTTCTCATATCAGTGACATGGAGGGGTTGCTGTTTCACTTCTGAAATGCACATTGAGTTTGCTTTTTATTGTCCTGTATAGCAACAACAAGAAAAGTATATAATAGGAAGCTGCCTGGAACTTAATTCCACTGTGCTGAAATCTTCAAAGTTGGTACAAATGTAGTGCAGAAGAGTCATTTTCTTACCAATAGGGATCATGAAACTTTAAAAAAGAATTTCTTTTTCTTCATTCTCCCTGCATTCTCCTAAAGGAGATGGGGGTGGGGAGCAGGGGGAGAGAGGAAAAGAGAAGGGAAGGAAAGAGGGAGGGAGAGAGAGAAGGAGGGAGGAAGGCTAAGAGGAAAAATTTTTAAAAGGAAAAAACAGGGAGCAAAAGAGAAAGAAGGGAAGAGACAAGGCAGGAAGGAGAGAAAAGAAAAGGAAGGGAGGGAGGGATGCAGGGAAAGAGACAAAAAGAAGGAAAGAGGGAGAGAGGAAAGAAAAGGAAGGAGGGAAAGAAGAAAATGAAAAAGAAAGAGGGAGTGAGGAGAGGAAGGAAAGAAATAGAGAAAAAGAAAAGAAATAGGGAGGGAAAGAGGAAAAAGAAAGAAAGGAGAAGGAAAGGAAGGAAGAAGGGAGGGAAAGACAAAACAAAGAGGGAAAGAAAGAAAAGAAAGGGTGGGAGGAGAAGAAAAGAAAAAGATGGGAAGGAAGGAGGGAGGGAAGGAAAGAAGGAAATGGAAGAAAGAAAGGAGGAAAGAGAGAAAGAAAAGAAAGGTCATATCTACTCATGTACTTTGAAAGCTTCCCCCCACCCCACCCCACCCCCCCGCCGCCAAATCCCCAGGGAAGCTGAGGTGAGCGGTAATTAATGCCTCCGTCATTCTGTCAAAGTCCTATCTTCTTTCCTCCTCCATTTCTGTCTCACTTAGAGATCATCTGATGGCAGTGCCTGATTTGGAAGCTCATGTGTTCAGTGTGTATTGTATTTGAAATCCTTTGAAAGGGGGCTAAATCAGGTTACGCGGTTTAAGGGTCTTTACTGTAATTAAACAGACCTGGATGTACCGTGTGTCTGATTTTGAATGGCCTGTTTCTACCCTTGTTGCCAACAGGAAAAAATCCTCGTCCAGGCTGGAAGTCTGGCAGCCTCCTTGCGCTGCTGTCAGGCAGGGGAGCGTAATGATGCTGTTACTACCCAGTTACCTGAGCTGTGCGCTGGGCTGTGTGGGAGGGAGCGCCGCGTTTGTCCGAGGAAGCGCTCTGTAATGAACAGCACAATGGAGGCTGGGTAATTAGAGCAGTTCAGAACCTTGAAACTGGCCTTCCGTCATTGATTTGCACATTAGTGAGGCATTGCTATGGGGATGTTTACAGCGAGACCGTTCCACAGAAGACTCGGAGGGCCTAAGTCACAAAAGAGAGGTCCAGAAGGAAAACTGCAGTGAAAAGAAAGCCCCCGTTAGGATAATTAGCTCATAGAGGACATTTTACTGGACAGTCATTCTTCACGTGAAGCCACAGCCTCCTTCTCTGTCTGGCTTTGCCCTGAAAAATCAGTTTATTTGTTGTTTGGGTCAAGTTTTTTCTTTAGAAAGTATTCAGATACAGGGGAAGGTAATTTATGTATTTTTTATTTGTATGTGTGTGTGTGTGTGTGTGCATTGGAACAATTTAAACATGCCAGAAATATTTAATAAGAGAGAAGATTGGTGGGCTTCCTGAAACATCACGAATCAGCACACAGAAGTTTTAAACAGGTTAGCATGGATCGAATTCACAGAGTAATGACAGGAGAACCAGCAAGAAGTTGCTCTAGTTAAATCCATTTCTCCAATTGAATTAAGGCGTGAACATGAGTCCTCAATAAATTAGATCAACCCAGGCACATGCGAAATAGTTTTTAAACTGCCGCGCATTAAAGAGATCCTTAGGTAATCCTCTAGGAAAAAGTTGTGCACCGTGTCTCTGTTAGGACTGTGGCTAGTCGAATCCTCCATGGTGTCTGCTGAGCCGCCTGCAGTCCCTGGGAGGAGGGACCCAGGCCTGGACCCTCGCGGGCTCCTCCTCCCCCGGTCTCTCCTGCTCTGGAAGTGCGGGTCTGTGGAGTTGCCACCACGTGCTCCTTCTCAGCCGTGGTGATTCTGTTTTCTGAAACGATCAAACCTTTATTTTGCTGATTACAAAAATGATCCCTGCTCTTCATAGAATATTCAAAGTTATGAAAAATAGATAGTTACATTAATTCCCACCACCCAGAATTTTTTAGTCACTTTGAGAGATAACTGTGTTTACCCGTAGTTCTGTACTGGTTTTTTTTTTTTAAATCATGAATTCTTTCAAGAGTCTGCTAGTAGCAGGAAAATACAAACAGGTACCAAACAAATCCTGTTACGTGTGATTTGGGGGGCTTCATGCACTTACTGGAACCCATCTGAGAACTCATTTGGGACCATGCTGTTTAGCAAACCGCTCTTCTCACCTCACGGCGGGTGCTGGGCACCTTCACAGTGCAGTAAACACGGGCCTGCACCACTGCATTCTGCGGCCTCACCGTGTCCTCTGCATGAATGTCCTGTGACCAGAGAAATCCCCTGCTGTGTGCTGTTAGAGACAGTGTGATCGTGAGCGTTCTTGTGCACATATCTTTGCCACTTCTGTGATTACTTAAATAACATGTGTGTTTGTAATTTTTGCACATACTGCCTTACTACCATCCACAATAGCCTTTCTCGTTCGCTGAGGAATCCTCCGCCAGGACCTGGTTAGCGCTGGGTCTTCTCAGCCTTGGTTGCCGTTCCTCCTGCACTCGTTTCCTCCTCTGCTCCCCGGGGGACCTGATTTTCTGCCAGTGAAGTCTCAGGACTTGGACTGGGCACCGGTTGTCCCAGGCGCCCCAGACCCTTGAGGTGTAAGGGGAGGCCCTGTTTGGGTCTGGAATCTGATGGAATAGTTAGTTCGCTTTCTTCCTTGGGGCCCTTCTTCGGTTGTAGCTGTTCGGTAAGGCCGAGGGTCAGTTCACTGGCTCTCCTGAAGGGAGAGAGAAGAAGACCCCTGCTGGGAGAGCAGGCACGCTGGGTAGGGACACGGCTGTCTTGTGGGTTCAGGGGGAATGTGCACACGCACACAGGGCCTGCATGCTGTGAGAAAAGCAGCTCCGATGCTAATAGAGCCAGCTTTGAAGGGCCCTGGAAAAATAAGTAACATTTGATTGGACACCACCTTTCTGTATGTAAGTCTCGTCTTTCCCAGAAATCCAAGGGTGAACGTTGAGCCTCTTGCCTAGAATGGCGCAGTGTATGTCGTAGATGCTTGTCACTGCACGGAGACTCAGTCTGTTTAAAACCCTCCCCGCAATTGAAAGTCTAAATCTGAGGAGCTTTCGGACGGCTCAGATTTCCCGGGCTCATTCAAAACAAGTGTGTGGGCAGGTGTTTTGCATTTCAAGGAGAAACCTCGAGCTGTATAGTGCTAACTAATTAAAAGTACATGTTTTTAAAATGGGAGGAGTGATAATTTGTTCTGGTTTTTTGCTGCTTTTCACTGTGTGGACACATAAGCGCATGTTTGGTAATGTGGCTGCACCCCGAGAAACAGAAAACCAGCTTGGTGGAAGGCTGATAGAATCTGTTAGGGAGAATCCTCCTTTCCCAAGTGCAGGCATTTATTTATTTATTTGTTTGTTTGTTTGTTTCTGAGTCGCTGTCCCTCTAACACATGCCGACTTGGGTTCCAGGTGCCACTACTGCAAGTCGTCTTGTCACGTGTCTTCCCTCCGCATTCCGTACGCCTGCAAGCTGCTCTTCCAGGAGCTGCAGTCTATGAACATTATCCCCAGGTTAAAGCTGTCCAAATACAATGAGTGAGGAAGGATGCGGCCGTGGTTATTTAAAGAGAACAATCCGTATGCCCGACGCAGCACAACTTAGAGGGGACTGAGAACCACATCTGCTCCTGGGAACAATTGCTTTGAACGGTCTCCTGGAAGAAACCAAAAAGTGACGGAGAGGCTCTTCAGGCACTAGATGACTGAGTGACCAGCCTTGGCCCGTGAGCCTGGGGCCGTGGAAGAGACGCCCACAACGTGGGTTCCGATGCAGCTCCTCGTCCACGTACTGAATTTGCACCACAAGTGGCCGTGACCTAAAATGTTCTGGTTTCTTGAAATGTACTCGTTAGAAAAACCTTCCTCCTCAGAAAGCATGTTTGGGATTTAATAAAACTCAGGATTTTTATGAAACCCGACGGATAGGAAGAATCTGTTTGAACCGGTGGGCTCGGCCTTGGCCTGGGGGCTGGTCTGAGCGGTGGGGAGGGAAGCACAGCGGGACCCCGAGGGCGTGGCGGGTGAGGCGGGGGCTTTCCTACCCACTACTGTGAGGTGCTGAGTGTCCTTCCTCCCGAACTCTACCTTTTTACACCCAAACTTTACTTACAGTTGAAGCTCGGTGACATATAATAAACGTATTTCTACCACCTTCAGCAAGTTTGCCAGTGATGGCACTTCGCCTTATGAACTTAATTGCTACTATTTTGAATCTCCATGTCGTACCACGTACACTAATACTTGTTGAATATATGAAAATAATTCCATGAATGCTTTGTAGTCTTTCTGTTCCTTCCATTTCTGCCAGGATGTTAGCTTTCCATTTTCGTTTTAATCTGACAGCCTTCTTGACCCATTTCTAACTTGTTCTTAATTGCTCTGGCCTGAAGCCAGATAAACATTTGTGTTAAGAATTATCTATAAAATAAGTCAGAAAAGCTTTGAGCAACAGTCCGACGCTGCGTTCCCAGCACGTCACAATGAACAGGTTTCACAGGATATTAACAGGTTGTCATGTACCGACAAGAAGCAAGTTCTGGTGTCCAAGGAGGTTGAAAAAACGGGTGCGGCCAAGTTGAGCATACTGGACTTCTCTACACCTTTACCAAGCTCCGTACTCCACGAGTCTCCGAAAGAGGGAGGATGTCCCAAAAAACAGACTGGTCGTTGCCCTGAGAACAAACCTGTGATCACTTGGTTCGCCCTCCTCAGCCACTGCCGCCGCCACCTGTCTCTGGCCCCTTCCAGCACTTGAGAGGCGTGGCGGACAGGGGTTTGAGTGCCCAGATCTTTGGCTACACCCAGGGTTCTCTCCCTTTGTGTCACTTTGTAGTTCTCAAAACTGAGGGTGCCTAAAGATTGCTGTACTGGATTGAGTGTACAAAACACGTTCTGTACTGCGTGGGCCATTTAAGGAGTTTTCGAGGGTGACTGGGACTGTTTCCTGCTGTGTGACGATTCTACTTATCGGCTTCATCAAAGGTGGAATCGCCCTGTGATGTTGGCACACCTTTCACCGAACACCCAGGTCAGTTTTGCTGGGTACGTGAGGACTGCGTCACTGGCCACTCGGGACCTGCCACGGCAAGGCCCTGTGCCAGGGACACAAAGACAGCAGGACTTGGCCTGTGCCCGAAGGATCTCGGGACCCAGCAGAGGGGGCCCGGGCATCAGCTGGTCCTACACAGAACAGCACCGGGAGTCGGCGCCAAGGATTAACCTCGGCCGTGCTGTGGGAGCTCCCGGGGCAGGGTGACTCACCGCTCTGGAGATTCGGGAACAATTCTTCACGAGCATGATCATCCCCTTTGCACAGCTGACGAAACTGAGGCACCAAGTAGCTGATGCCCCCAGCACCACGCCGTTCATGGAAACGGCCGTGCCACTAAGACTCAGGTGGCGTGGGCCTGGAGACCGGGCTTTGTGCCTTGGCTTTGCTTGAGCTTCATCTGTGGTTCTATTTTTCAGTTACCAGATGGGACATTTAAAAAAATCTATTTTAGCAAGAGGGTATGGGGGGGTGGGAGAGACATCAACTTATTAATTGTTTGATTCTTCTTGTACGTTCCCTGAATGGGGTTTGAACCCACAACCTTGGTAGCAGGATGACATTGCAACCTACTGAATGACCTGGCCAGGGCTCAGGTGTAACCAATTTTTAAATTCAATTACCACTAAGTGGTTGTATTTCTGAAATACCTTTTTTCAAAAACCATTCCAGGCAGTTCTGATCATTTTGCAGAGTCGCCTAACCAGCCTCCTAGGAAATTCTCAGTTCCCAAAGATAGCAAAGGCTGAAGAGAGCGTAGGTTCCAAACGGAGACGTCCTTAGAGGAAAACATTGTGTCGGGTCGATATTTCAAAAAGTAGCAGGTACTGCATTTGAATAGCATTTGATTCAGGAATGCCCTAATAAAAAGCCAGAATTGGTACGGTAGTCCTGCCGTACTTTTATTTTTTAAGTTATTTGTAAATTCCTCGTTTTAAGAACCACCAACTAGATTTTCATTTTTAGTAACGGTGGAGCACACTTCCACCGACCAGCCTGGCAGCACTCTCTCCCGGCCGGCCTTTGCCGGGTTCGCAGTGGCACAGGGATGAGAGGCCACAGAGCCACAGGGGGCCACGCCCCGACCTGAGCTTCGGCGGAGTCGGCAGAGTCATAGAGCTGGGGAGGCTGACCGGTGGGCTCCGGGTGGCCGGGACGCCAGGACCGGAGAGGCCACGACCCCAGACAGAAAGCAGGCGCGCTGCGGTGCACCCAGCTGCACCACGTTCCCCTTCCTCTGGTCCACTCTGGCTGTCACCACAGAAGCCCTCAGCCCGGGTGGCTTCAGTGACAGACATTTATTTTCTCTGAGTTCTGGATTCTTGAAGTTCAAGATCAGCATGCTGACAGCTCTGGTTTCTGGGTAGGACTGTTCCCTCCCAGCTGCAGACAGCCACCTTCTCACCATGTCCTCATGTGGCCTCTGCTCCGTTTGTGCTGGGGAGAGAGAGGGCGAGCTCTGGTGTCTCTCTCTCTCTCTCTCCCTAAAAGAAGACCAGTTCGGTCGGGTTAGGGCCCTGTGACCTCATTTCACACCAGTTATCTCCTTACAGGCTGTATCCCCAAATAGGAACACATGGGGAGTGGCAGATTCAGGGTAGGAATTTTGGAGGGACACAACTCGGTTCATCATAACCCTCAAGTCTTGTAACAGCACAGACTGAGCTGCTACCTGCATCTGTTAAAGCTGAGCCCGCCCAGCGGCTCCATTCCTAGGTGTATGTGTGCTGGGCAGACGTGTGTTCGTACGTGTTATTGGTGAGCACGTACAGAATTGTTTCTTGTGGCGTTATCTGTAATAGCCCCAACGTATAAACAACTCCTACATACTGCCAGTAGATAAATGCACAACGTTCACACAGTGGAATACTATACGGTAATGAGAAAACTGCTGCCTCCGATGATGTAGATAATCTTGCCACTGTAGGGCTGGGTTGGAGAGAGTTAGATGAGAGAATGCATGCTGTATTCGTCCCACTCAAGCTCAAAGACAGGCGTGATCTAAGACGTTACGATCGTAGGTCCCTGTGCAGAGTGGGTGGCTAACGAGCGTGCGGTGCAGGAAGGGGCTGCTCAGGTGCAGCTGATAGTTTCTGACCTGAGACCTACGTGCTGGTTACATGGTGCGTTTATTTAATGAAAATTCATTGAGCTGTATGCACTCAGGAGTTTTCACTTCTCTGAGTATATGTTATACATTACTAAGTTTTTAAAAAAAGAACACAGGTTCTAAATTTAATAGCTTTGTCACCTCAAACATAACACACTGTCTTTGTTCTCTTAGTTTTCCCATCCTCAAAATGAGAGTTATAATAGCCCCGACACCTAGAGCTATTTGAGATTGAACGAGACGACAGACACACCTGAAGGGCTCAGCGCGGGGCCTGGTGCACGACAGGTGCTCACAAATGTTTGCTCGTGTTCTCCCTGGGAGTAGCACACTGCTTCCTGGTCGTGTCCCGAACAGCTTCACCGGGAAAGGGTTAGGAAAGGCCATCTGAGTTTCCATTGCAGGAGGGAGTTTGGGAACCAGGACCACGTGCAGAAACTGTGGGGTTTTGCAGAAGTTACCCGTGCAAGCCGCCCTGGTTTACAGGGACGGGGAGGAAGGACGGCGGCGGGGTTTGGGAACGCACTTCCGAGGAACATCCATTTACCCCCGACATCAAAGTGAGGCCTGTTGTCGGCACGGGGGTCCCAGAATAGTTTCGTGAAGCCCACAGAACCACTTCTCAAAACATTTCCATGTGGTGAGAATCAAGTGAAGGAGTCTTTTTTTTTTTTAAGAAAAAGAAAAAGGCCTTGATTGGCTGCTGCGTAATGGGATAGTTTTCAGCTGCTTCAGAGCACTTGGGGCCAACACCTCTATCTGCCGTAATGAGTCACATGAGAACGAGCCATTAGGGCCGGTGGCTGAGCCCGTCCACTCCTGGGCCGCCTGAGTAATAGGGGAGCCCGTTTCTGGGGGACCTGCAAATAATTCCTCTGTGAAACGGACGGTCAGCAAAGTGCCTGTAAAAGTAGCACCTCTTTAGCATCCATATTTACTCCATATGTGTCTTGAAAATAGTTTATGTCATTTGCTGACCAAAAGCCGGATTTTTACTGCATTAGCCTCCCAGGGCCAAGGCCAGGAGGAGTCACCATCGGGCTTCAAAGTGGCGGTGTCAGGCGGGACAAGGAAATGAGCGGGCAGTCAGTCCGGAGGCGCACGCCGTTGGTGCCCGGAGCCAGGCCGCCCGCCCGCTGGGGTTTCAGACACAGGCACCTGGGGCAGTGACGAGGTTTGCTTCAGCAAATCACATGTATCGTGGCCAGAATACCATAGCAGGAGATTTCAGGACAGCCTGACACTCACATTTTTGCTCAGAAGTCTGAAATCCCAGACCATGGTCAAAGGAGGTGAACTATTATTCTTCAAGTCCAGGGAATAGCTCTCGTTCCATGCACAATAAACTTTAAGTCTGGTTAACTCCCAATCATCCACGTTAATGGAGGCAGAGTGGTGTGAGTGAATTAAAACAGATGGTGCATCCCAAACCTTTCGTATTGGACGCTGGGGTGGAGTGTACATTCACATTTTTACTGTCACTTGAATGGAGGAGGGTTGGTGAATTTGCTCTCCTTGAAGCAGAGGCTCCTTTGAACACTGCATTTGAAAAAATGGAATCGTAATACCCTTACGGTTAAGTAATGATGACAGATCTTTGCAGTGGTGGGTAGGGTAGCCTTGACTACTGGGTGCTTCTGGGCAGGTGGCTCTCAAAGTGTGGGCCTGGACCAGTGGCATCAGTGTCACCTGGGAGCTTGTTAAAAATTTGAGTGGAACCCAGCAGTCTGTTTGAGCAAGCCTTCCAGGTGGTTCTAATGCAACCTCAAAGTTGAGATCCACTGTTTCAGCTACTTGAAGAACTCGGGTGCCAACTCTCCCATAGATCCAGCATTTAGATTTTTAGGGGTGCCACAGGACCAACCCCTTGGGAATCAGTTCCTCACTTTTCTGTCTTTCTTGCTGGCATGACTTCCCCTTAAGCAGCAGGTTGGATTGGGTTGTTCCTGCCCCTGAGGTTCGGCACCCCTTTCCCAGCCTCCCCCACCCCCTTCCCTGCCGGTGGAGAGTGAGAGCGAAGGAGATGGGCATCAAAGGCCAGATTTGTACAGGAACCAGGAATGTCTCCAGACACTGCCAAATGGACCCTGCAGGGCAAAGTCGCCCCCAGCTGAGAACCACTGAATCAGACAGTGCGTGCGAGAAGGGGTCTCACTTACAAACAAATGAGAACAGTTTCAGATTTCAGTTACACGGATCTGTGCTCAGTAGACTGACAGCCAGTGTGCCTCTGGGCAATCTAGTGGTGATCCAGACGGACCGAGCGTGATCGGTACTCCATTGCACCAGCAAGTGTGAACATGATCCACCGAGCCCTGGTTTTCTCCTCGGCGCACAGCTGTAAACAGCATCAGATAGAACTGATGTCCACCACGTTGGGCCTTCGGTTTAATAAGTTCCGTTCCTTTTGTAAACGTGCTTTTGTATATCTGGTGATAATACTACAGACATCAAAAAGAAAGGTCAGTTATAATCTCCACTTTTATTCACGTTCACCCACAGCCTGCCTTGTTTTAGATCTAGCCAATTTTTGTTTTGTTTTGTTTTTTTGTCAAAGACACATACTGAACTCTCGTCATTTATGCAGTCACATCTTAGCCTTGCGTCTGCCCGCCTGCCTCACGGCAGGGGCTGCTCAGCTCCCAGCCTGACCTGGTGCAAACACTCTGCCTCCTCTCTGTGCAGCCCCGTGCAAGTGAGTGCAGCCGTATGTCCCAGGGAGAGGCATCTCCCAGCAGGCTTCAGTGCTGCCTGCACTTGTAGGTGACAGCGATGGGGTCGGACTGCAGAGCAGAAGTAGCAGCTGTCTTTCCGAGTGACTGGGTAATTTCCTTCCTCCTTACTCTGGGTCTTGCATGTCCCTAATAAGTCTGCAATCTGTCGGGACCTGAAATATCTCAACCCTGGTGCAGAAAGTAAAACAGGAGGCTGTTAGCAATTCATTCCCTGCTCTGCCAGCAGGGAGAGTTATTCTAATGACCTTACTCATTGTCAGATGTAGCGAAAATCTAGGCATAAATATTTGTAGAGATCGAGGCAGGCACAGTTCTGATAGTACAGATGTTGTAAGGACCTCTTAAATAAAGTCAGGGATGCAAATGCACATACATGTGCTTCCATTCTGTGTCTGTATCCCCTTGGCAGCGCCCTAATCAATCATAGCAGCCTCGCCTGCCAAACCCGAGTTTGGCCCCGGACCCTTGAACACCAAGCCCAGAAGCCATACCCCATCGTGGAGGGGCAGGAGCGAGCTACAGTGGTGAGTAAGGACCCTGCAGTCGGACTGCCTGCCCCCAAACCCTAGCTCCACCCCCAACTAGCTTTGTGATCTCTGGCAAATTATTTTGCCTCAGTTTCCTCGTCTGTAAAAGTGAGGTAATAACAGTACCTACTCATAGGGCTAGTTGAATCAATTCACGTGACCCACATAAGTGCTCAATAACGATCAGCTATCGTGATTAATTGGAGGTGGTTTCCATATGGGACCTATTTGCCATCCCTGTATAATAGCATTTCTTCTCTTTCTTAATTAAGTCCGTTTCACCTGTGTGGCTTGTCACCTGTGTGGGGTGGCCTGTTGTGCTCATAAAGCTAGGGTTTGATCCTTGTTGGGAGTGGAAAGTTTAAATGTGCATCTCACCTTTTATTCAAACACTCCTGAATGCATGCCTTTGGTCGCAGTGGAGACTGGGTCAGCGGGTGTGGTTGGCTGAAAGGGAAGCCGTTTCCACTCTGAGAAAATAAACAGCTTCAAGTATGCACCTAATAGTGGGTTAGGAGTGCAGTCTTCATGTGGGAAAGAAATTCAAGACACGTATGTGGCATTACGGGCCTTCCCATCTAGAAACCCCACTCCATCGAGTTACCAGATTTTACAGATATTTATATTCAGCTGTGTGCACTGAACTCAGCATTAATGCCCCCCGCATAAGAATCTGATGACCTGCATAAGAAAGAATTTGTGTATGAAGGAATCCTTGGCTTGTGCGCAAAGGAAAAAGTCTCCCCTGGAAAAATACAGGCCTTACACATTTAGCAGACCCTCGTGTCCGCAGAAACAGTCACTGGCAATTAGGCAACTGCCGGGAGATCAGAGGCAGGAGCCCGCACATGAAACGGAGGCGGCACATGAAGATCGCCGCCTTCTATCTCTGAGTTATGGGCGGCCGAGCTTGCCTCCCCCTGGGCCCAATCTGCTCTGAGCTTTTCCTGCTGTGGACAGAGGCCCCCCGGGACTTTTATGCACCCCAGTTTTCATGCAGCTTACTGATCCCTTTTTCACATGAATGAAAAACGCCTTTGATTTCGAATTCTCACGTCTGTTTTGTGTAACACTTAACTGATGTGCCAGAATCACTCTGTACCTTAAAGGGGGTCAGTCTCACGCTGGGCTATTAAAGTCAGCCCTCATGTGAAGAGTCGCTCTGCTCACTTACAGGATAACTGCCCCGACTTTCCTAATGATGCTCATCTCATTAAACCTGGATTAGGGAAAAGAGGGGCAAGCAGAGCCGCCGTTGGAACCCGGCCAGAACCTATTGATGAGTCAGTCCAGCGCACGAGAGCCTTCAGAGAAGTGTTATCTGCTGATCCTGCTGATCGGCGGGGCTGGATCGAGCCCCCTGAGCCTTCCGGCCCTGCCCTTCTCTGGGAAGCCTGCTCCAGAGCATGAGCTCCAATTAGAATCCTGATAGAGACCTTGAACCAGTGGGTCCACTTCATTTGATCCCGTGACAGAACGGGCTGTTTTATTACCTGCGAAAGCCTCCGTCCCTGGAGAGTTCTGATCCCTGAATCTGTTCACCCAGCACCGTTTCTTCCAGGTGGGGGCGTTCTGCTAAGTCCTGGCAGTGCGGTCATGACTTGGATGCTCAGAACTGGGAGAGAAGGCAGAGAAGCCGCAACGCAGGGATGGGGGAGGCTGCCGTTCACACGTGCGTGTAGCTCTGACAAATTCAATACATGCTCCGCATCGGACAAGAGAAGGAAGGGTAGAACTTACACAAGGCAGACAGCGGCTTTCACCTCCCCATTGTCAAGTCTACATTAAGTGAAATGTAGTCTGCTGTCTCCCCGTGCTTCTCCCAGCGTGAGAGTCTCTGCTCCGGTCTGAGTCTCCAGGAGCTAAAAAGGTTGTGGGTGGCCTTAGATTCTTTGCGCATTACAGACCCTACATTTAAGACACCGTCCCATTGGGTGCTCAACCAGAGACATAGCCAACTGTCCGAATGCTTAGTGGTTTAAGTCATCTTCAGGGGTAATCTTGGCGTTTGGAGGTTTTCCCTTGAAGTGCTGGCTGTAGAGCTGATGCCCCGGTTAGACGAGGCTCCCTGTCATACAGCAGAAGGGGAAGGCAGCATGTGATACCGTGCAGTGGGACCTCCTGAGCATCAGGCCAGCTTTCCCAGACTAGGCTGCTGCCAGAGCAGACTTTTGAACGACTGGACATTAACCGATGCAAGGACAGCCTGGGGTGATGCTGGAGGGGGAGGAGGGGGAGGGGGAGGAGGACAGTGACGACAACAGGTGGAGAAAGTAAGGAAGCGGAATTGACAGGCCTTTGGAGGAAGTGAGAGGAAGGAATCAGGGAGGAGCCTCAAGGTAATAACTTGGTCATGCAAGTAGGTAGCGAACCACCAAGATAAGGAGCAACTAGCAGAAAGCCGGTGTTGGTGGCGGAGGTGGTGGGGAGGGTGGTATGTTGTTACCTTTAGAGTGCACTGAGTTGGGTGCCTGGGGGACACCTGGGTCAGCAGCCCATTGGGAGATGAAAGGCAGGGGCGGCCAGCACAGATTGGCCCCGGGAACGTGTGTGACCTCCTCCCCAGTGAGGTGCGCTGAGGACAGAGGGCCAAGAGGGAACCTGAAAGACACCAACACGTAGGCCAGGTAGGAGCCACAGAAGAACGCCAGGAAACATCAGCGCCCAGCAAAGCAGGGGGGAGGAGGGAGGGTCAAGAGGCAGATGCTGCGGAGAAGACCAGAGAGATGGGGTCTGAAAGGCATCCAATGAGAGCAGATTCAAGGGCATGGAGAAGGGCACTGCTGGGAGCCCCAGGGATGGAGGGTGAGTAGAGGTGGTTGTTTAATGTGGTAGAGCTCCTGGTGTCCCCCCTATGCGGTGGTTCACAGGGACAAGCAAGCCAAGGGAATACCACTGGCCTCCATAGCCTCCGGCGTGGTCCCACCCTCCCCCCCCCCCCCCCCCCCCCCCCCCCCGCCGGTTCTCTCCCCCATCCGTCTGCCCCAAATCCCCCGCTGTTAGACTCCCTGCAGGCAGGTCTGCTGGAAGGACACATTAACCAATGAGCTCCTGATTAGGGTCATGGCTGAGATGAGCTGAGCTGTCTTCCCAGGCCCCTACGGATCGGTTGGAAGGGTTAAGGGCAGCGCAAGGGGCAAAGGGAGCAGACTCAGCGAGGGGTCTCCTTGATTCTTTTCCTTTAATTGTCCAGTTTTCAAAATAATGATTTGGTTCCCTAGCAGGTCCTTCGCCGAGGACCGATGAGCTTTTATGGGGATCATCACGAACTAATGGATTCGATGTATTTCACGTGTCCCGATCCGTTGTGGTTTTCAGCATTCCGGTGCTCAAACTGCCCCATCGCTGGCCAGGGGAGGCTATGCAAATTTGCCCTGAGTCCTTTTGACACATGCCCAGGCGCCCTTGACGCTTCCTTGTTTTCAGGTGTGCCTCGATGTCCCCGTCTCCTGTCGTATGTGTGCCGTCCCGGGCCTGGACTCACCCATCCCTCCCAGGAGGCCGGTTTCCTGTCTGTGGGAAATAGGTCAAGACCGCAGTCCAGGTGTTGGGAATGCTCATTACTACTGAGTGCGCAGTCGTTTCTAGGCCTTTCCGATCATTAAAGCGAAGACAGAAGATGGAAGAGACAAAATAAGGAAGAGAGAGAGGGAGTAAAGGCAAGGAAGAAAGGAGAGAAAGAAGGAAGGGAGGAAAGAAAGAAAGACGGAATCAACCACAGGTCCTTACTAACCCTTCTAATTCCATCTGCAATCCAGGGCTACAAGGCTTTCTTCATTGCATCAGTCTTAGATCCGTGTTCACACCAAAGCTCGCAGTTCTGAGTTCTCAACACCCGTGTGCTCACCGCCCCAAAATATAAGCACAGCAGCTTCAGAATAGCGCTACCGACATCACCACCGACAACCCAGGTAGTGAAGAAAGTTTAGTGGCTTTAGGGCTCTTTCTGTTTATTGAGTGCATCCCACTGGGGGTAGACGGTCAAGTTCCCGGTGGTACGGTGGTTTAGAATCGCTCTCTGAGATGTCCGCTGACGGCATGCACGGTTAGGTTCACTTACAGTGTTTCGTTTGTTTGAGGTTTTAGGGATTTGTTTTTTATTTAATTTTTTAAATTAAGTCTACCTTCTGTTCCTGTCTCCTCCACCCTATTCCCTTTCTTCTAGAGTTAGCCATTTGCATTTTTTATGTTTATATTTTTATCGTTTGGAAATATATGCCTATTCCTCTTCAAACAACAGAAGCTTATACACGTCCTTCACCCTGATTTTCCACCCAGTGTCATGCCCAGTGAGAGCCCACGCAGCAGGGAGGGGGTAGGTAGAGCTCTCCGTCAGTGGGGCCAGATAGGACAGACAGACGGCTTCAGAAGCTGCCCCACATCACTCAAGCACCCCCGGTGCTGCTTTCCCTCCGCCCCCGCCATGCTTTGGCAACACAGCCAAGTGCGCGTCAGCTTTGTGGGGGCGTCTCCATGACAGCACCACTCCGGTGTCTGGTTTCACCCCTCAGTTCAAGACTACACGTGTGTACTACACGTACATTTTGTAAATAATAAAACAATATTTAAAATTACTTCCACTTGTTTAAACCTCTGAAAGGAATCACACTTGCCCTTTTTCATCCCACGTGTACGTGCGCACGGCCTGATGACGAACTACCGGAGACCCCTAGGTAGGGTTCCCATCAGTCTTTTCTCAGTCATTCGTTTTACTCAATCAGAAATGTCTAACAGGGATCAGTGGGTCTAACAGACAGCTGTGGATGTTCACTGTGGGAAGTGTTTCCGTTGCTCCTTCAATCCCCCTCGTACTTAGCAGCTTCCAATAATGGTCTCTTTCTCGTGGCTCTGAGGGTTGAGATCCTGCACAGGGCTTTGCCCGCAGTGCTTCAGCGTGGGCAGGGGCAGGGACGCGTCAGCAGGGGAGCCTCAGCTGGCTGCTTGCAGCCCGGGCCTGGGCCGCTGGGCTGGGCTGGGCTGGGCTGGGCTGGGCTGGGCTGGAAGGCCTCCCTCCCTTTGGCGCCTCAGCTGGAGTGTCTGGGAAGACTGATGGCCTCGCTCACTCCCCCTTCCTGCGGCTCCCCAGCAGGGGTCCAGATGCTTTACAAAGGCTGCTCTGCTCCGAGGGTGAGAGTTTCAAAAGGACCAGCCCAAGCGCTCCCTCCTTAAGGACAACCTTATTACCACTTGTTGATGTCCCATTGGTCAAAACGAGTCACACAGCAGAGTCCAGAGTCAGGGTGGGAGGGGACCACACACAGGTGTGTGGACACCAGGGGCCACCACCACTGGGAGCCACCAACGTCACAGCACGGTCTGCACGGGAGACTTTCTCTCTCATCAGCTCTGTGTCAGAGTCTGAGTTTACAGCCGGGGGAGTAACTGTTTCGATCTGGGAAGCAGTGTCATTGCACCCCTTGATGCAGCGTTGGAATTTCACCCTGGAAAATACTCCCCCCCCCACCCCCCACCCCCCCCCACCCCCGCAGCATGTGGATGTAGCTTTTTAAAGCCTTGACACCTGCTCTGATGAGCAACAGTCATGGAATCCTGACCCCGGGGGTGACAGGCTCTGGCCACACAGAATACCTGTCATTTCACTGAGTTGCTTCCCTTGAGCAAGGCCCTCAAAGTCATTGAAGTGGTCCTGAGTGGAACTATCAGCATCAGGAAAAATGTTTTGATCTCACCACTCATTTAAGAGGAAATCCTAATACCTCTAGGGCAAGGATGTAGGATCAAGAATGGTAGTCAGGGGTCTTTAACTGGTTTTTGATAGTCAAAGTATTCTCATATACTATTTGTATAACTAAAAAAATAGACGAGGCAGCCTACACAAGCCCTTTCCCCCCCCCCCCCCACCCCCCAGCCAGCGTGCTCCACTGCGAGAAAGCCCGGACTCCAGGTGGGTGCCTGGGATTGGCCATAGTGCTGATGTCACCATTTCCTCCAACGCCGCGTCCAGGTCCAGGGCTGATCATCGCCACTGACTGTTCTCTCTGTGTGTTGGTCTTTAGGGGAAACTCCTTGGTAGAGGATATTTTTCTTGCCTTTTGATGATTGCTGGTCCCATCACACCCTGTCCCATCCATGCATCTCAAACAAGAACTAACTGTTAATCACGTGGGAAGATACCTTGTCTCCTGCATCAGGGTTTTCACTAATAAAGAAACCTAATTTCCATATACAGTACACGCTGTGCCTCGTGTGTGTGCTGCAACACACTGTGAGCAGAACCACTGTCTGTATGTCCGAGGCTTTGTCCATCTGAGCACGGGCAGACCTTCGAGCACGTTCCCCCAAGAGTGATGGCTGGTCCATGCTGTGCACCTTTGATTCCATGCACCAGCCAGCGGTCACTGGAAAGAGAGGAGCTGCCAAATGCTCACTGCACCCTTTTTTAGAGCACAATCTTAACGGTGCGGGTGGTTTTCGAAGCTTTTAACCAGGTGGTGTGACTCATGGACTGAGGGCAGCTGAGGGGGAATGAGGACTGAAGCTTCAGGAGGCAGAAGTTGGAGAGCCAGCCCTGCCACTGTTAGCTACGTGCATGGGCCAGCAGGTAGGTGACCAGGGGCATCCAGTCTGCGGGTCACTTTTCTGAGAACTTCCTGCAGCGAAGGATTGGGCCGAGGGTCCTTGGGACAGCTTGTGCTGGTAGTGGGCACTGAGGCTGCGTCCCAACGTTCACAAACTTCTCAAAGGCATCTGTGACCATCAAACCTTCAAATGATGGATGTAAAGAGAGCATGGCCCCTATCATCTTTGTGACCTGGCTGCCACGTGGAGAGGTCCTGAGAGAGCAGACGCCAGAGCTTATGATTTTGGGTGTAAGCAAGTTAAATTTGGGTGTTCTTGGTTCAAAAAGGCTGGGAACTATGGCCTTTTTGGCAAAGGGCCCCAAGTCTGGGAACCACAGAGTGGCCCCGTCTCCCGAGTCAAGGAGCCAGACCCTCTGCGTGGGGCATGCTGGGATGAAACCAGTTCTGTCGGCATCAGACATCGTCTGCCTGTAGCCTGCAGAGGGAAGGAGGTCGAAGAAGCCAGAAGCAGAGGACTTCTTCGGAGAGAGACGTTGAGTCTCCATGGCATTTCCCCTCCCCCTCCTCTGTAAAGGGTAACGGGGCCAGGGGCTTCTTCTGCCCTCTCAGCCCAGAGGAGAAGAACTTCCAGGTGATGGCTGGGTTCTGGTGTGCGCCCTCCTCTGGGGTGTACACTGCCTGCTTCTTACTGTGTCTTCACATGGTGTGGGTGGTGAGCGAGGGAGCTCTTTGGGGTCCCTTTCATGATGGCACTAATCCCACTCACGCGGGCTCCACCCTCGTGACCCAGGCATCCCCCCAAAGACCGCACCTCCTAATATTTCCTCACTGGGTGTTAGAGTTTCAACATATCATTTCAGGGGACACAAACATCCATTCAGAGCAAACTGTCCCCCTGAAATCTGGAGAGACGGGCAAGCCCGGAGACGCATCTGAGATCTCACCTGTGGAAGCTGCTGGAGACATGAAGTAACAGAAAATTTTCTTTTTAAGATTTTATTTATTTGTTTTTAGAGAGGGAAGGGAGGGAGAAAGAGAGAGAGAGAGAAACATCATTGTGCGGTTGCTGGGGGTCATGACCTGCAACCCAGGCATGTGCCCTGACTGGGAATCAAACCTGCAACACTTCGGTTTGCAGCCCACACTCAATCCACTGAGCTACGCCAGCCAGGGCTTAACAGAAAATTTTCCATGGTGATGTTGAAGAATTTCTGGAGGGTGAGCATGAACTAGCCTGAGAGTGAGAAACTTCTGGAGCCTTCCATTTTAGGGGGGTCTTCAAACTTTTACTTCTAGTAACCCCGTCAGGTCATCAAGGTAAAGATGCCAGAAAAATCCCCTCGAGGCTCTGGCAGGGGCTGGAGAAAAGTGACCATTGTTGTTGCATACACCCAGAGTGTTCTCCGCAACAGAGACCTATTATCCAGGGGGAAGAGATTATGCTAGAGCCTTGTCCCATTTGGGAGAAGGGCACCCACCCCTCTTTATTTCACTCTGATCTTCTGTCTCACTTAGAAGGGGAGATCTATGCCAATAGAGAATCACGCGTGAAGGTCACAAGTCACTAGAACCCGAGATTTAACCATAAGGGTATAGAGCAGTCTCCCTCCCCACCGTCCCACTGCTCTGGCAGGCTCCGGCACAGTAACGGTGGAGGGGAGCTGGAAACGCTGCAAGACACAGACTTGCATCTCCCAGAGGAGGGGTCCTCAGGGAAACCCAAGTCGAGAGAGCAGACAAAGCGAGAGCACCGGAGGAGTTTCAGTGCCCAGACCCCTACAGCGACAGCACACATTGAACCCACTTCAGCTTGTAGCCCAACTTATAACACAGTCCTCACACCAAACGTGCAGTTCCCCTTACTCGATGCAACACGTCTGGCATTTGACAAAAAGTTACGAGGGATGCCAAAGGCAAGGAAGGAAGAAGAAACACAGTCTGAAGAGATCAAGCATCAGGACCAGATTCAGGCATGGCACGGAAGCTGGAATTATCAGGGACTTTAAAATAACTGATGCGTATGGTTATAGCTCTAGTGGGAAAAGTGACAACATGCAAGAAGAAATGAAAACTGTAAGGAGATGGGAAGTCTAAGACCCAAGAGGAAATGCTGGAGATAAGAAACACCCTGACATAAGTGAAGAGCGGCCTTCGATGGGCTCACCAAAGGCCGAGGGAAGAATCAGTGAGCTCAAGGACAGGTCATTGGAAACGGCAAAGACAGAGCAAATAAATGGAAATCAGAACAGGACATGCAAGAACTGCGGAACGATCTCACAATTTCACAGTATGTAGCCTACGTGTAATTGGAATATCGGAAGGAGAAGAAATAGAAAGCAGAGCAAAAGAAATACCTGAAGTAGTGATGGCCGAGAACGTCCCAAAATTAGTGACAGACACGAAACCACAGACCCAGGGAACCTGGAAAATACTGAGCAGAGTAAATATCAAAAATCTGCACCTAAGCATATCATACTCAGGTTGTAGAAACCTGCAGACAGAGAGGATCTTGAAAGAAACCAGAGGGGGGAAAATATCTTACGTATAGAGGGTAAGCATTACACTGGACTTCTTATCAGAAAGCAAGCAAGAAAGAAAAAAGCATGAAATATTTAAGATGTTGAAAGAAAAAAAGCCACCAGCCTAGAATTCTACATCCAGCAAAATGACCTTTAATTAGTGACGAAGAAATAAAGACTTTCTCAGACAAATAAAAACTAAGGGAATTTATCGCTGGCAGATCTTTCCTTCATGAAAAGTTAAAAGATTTCCTTCAGCAGAAGGAAATGATATAGGACAAAAACTTCCATTTACATAAAGAAATGAAGAACATTAGAAAGGAATACATGAAGGTAAAATAAATCTTTTTTTTCCTGAATTGATCTAAAAATAACTGTTTAAAGTAATAAGCGATGTACTGTGTGAGTACAACATGAAAAAGTGACATCGGTGCCAGCAGTGCCCTAAGGTGACAGCGAGAGGGACTGGGGTGCCGTGTCAGAGTGGGTCGGTGTGCGCACGGAGCGGGGGTTCGAAGGAGGAATTGGGTTAGTTAAAAGTGCACTTTGGATACCCTAAGGCAACCAGTAAAAAAAAAAAAAAAAAAGAAGTTTAAAAAGAAGTCCTCCTATAATGCTGTCCTAAAAGAGAAGATGCAATGGAACCGTGCAGAAGGTCCCACTAAAACCAGAGAGGGCAGGAGGAGGCACGGAGAAACAGAGGGCGGGGCAAGGGACAGGGCGCCTGTGCAGACGCGGTTGATGCTACCCACCGCGCCAGCAGCCGGTTGCAACGCGCGTTGTGTAAACAGATGAGTTAAAATACAGGTCGTCAGAGCAATGCCAGCAGAGCTGAAAATCGTGACACAATTAGCTGAAGTTACAAGTGCAGTTTAACCGGAAGTCGGTGACAGAACGGAAGAACCCATGGGAGGGGAGCGGAGGGGGACGCGCACGCCTGTGGTCCTCGTCCACAGCCAAGGTCAGTGATTGCTGCTTGAAGGGAAAGAGGATCAATCACATAAACTACTAAACTAACTTTTAAAACGTTGAACCACTGAAGTGAAACAAACGAAAAACCTTCCAGATTATCAGGAAATCCATGCACAGGATGAAATACAGAAAATACAAGTCACATCACAAAGAGATTTTTCAAGGGCTAAGAAGGACAGACTGTAACATAAAACACTGTTAACAAGCACCAAATGGATTTGTTGCTAGTTTATAATCAGGGGCAGACTGCACAATGAAGACCTTCTATTTCTACTTGTTTACGCATCAATACGGTAGGATCCAAATTCAGAAAGCAGAAACTTGAGGAAGTAAGAGGTAGACATAGAAGTGGGAGGCTTGCCCTGGCTGGCAAGCACGGGCTGTGAACCAAAGTGTTGCAGGTTCGATTCCCAGTCAGGGCACATGCCTGGGTTGCAGGCCATGGCCCCCAGCAACTGCACATTGATGTTTCTCTCTCTCTCTTTCTCCCTCTCTTCCCTAAGAAATAAATAAATAGGATCTTTAAAAAAGTATCATTCTTTAAAAAAAAAAGAAGTGGGAGGCTTTATCTCTCTCACCCTATTACAGAGTTCACAAAATAACAAATAAGCTGAGAGGAGATCTACATAAAATATTAAGACAAATTTAATGCATTGAACTCTACACAACCGAAGCAGTCAATATCTTCTCAAGAAACATACAACATATAAGTTCTCCAGTCACACTGCAACAGAAATCAATGACAATACTCGAAAACAAAGAAAAACTATAACTCAGATCAAAGAGGAACTCAAACAAAAGTTACAGAATATTTTAAAGTAATAATTTTATATTCAAACTTGTGAGATATGACTAAAATGATATATAGAGAAAAATTCATAATCACACATTCATAAGTAAAAAAAGAAAAATTCTCTAACTTAAGAAATTAGAAAATGAACAAAAGAATAAACATCAAGAGAGCAGAAGGAAAAAGTAATGTAAAAATAGTATTTAATGTATTAGAAAATAAAAATGATGTAACTAATAAGTAAAGGGGTTATTTAGAATAAAAACAAGAATATAATCAAGAAGAAAAGGAGAGAGCATGAAAAACACAAAATAATAAAGAAGAATGATGAAAATGACCCCAGACTAAAATTATATGTCAAAGTTTTAGAGATTTAGTCTTCCACCCTTATCCCCACCCCCCAAAAAATCCCACATGGTTTTCTAGGGAGGATTGAAACAGAATTTTAAGGGACTCTGGAAAATAAAAGACTGTAGTTCTGTAAGTTCACGCATTGAGGTATCCCCATTTTCCCAAACATATAACAATAATGGACAAAATACACAAACAGATCATTAAACCAGCATAGCCACGCTCATAAACAAACATCCCCACTCACTAGGCAGCAGGACACGAAGTGAGAACCTTGGCTACAGAAGCTGGCGAGCTGAGTGTGGAACCTGCCACAGCAACACGGCAGCTGGGAGTTGATGTTTTGCTGGGTTAACTGGGTCTAAACACATTCATACGCAGCCAGGGTCGTCCCAAGAAACCAGAGGCTGCTTGGTCTGTGAAGGGAGGCTGAAAAATCATGCTGAGGTCCTAGGGAAGCAAAGAACACAGCACCGTTTATGACCAGGAATTAAATCAAGCTGTCCACTGACGGCTTGGCAGCGTAGTTGCCGTTGCTTCCATATCACCATGGGGCAGGAGCCCTACATTGCCAAATAAGACCTAGGTCAGGACAGAGAGAACTGGGTGAGACCACTAAGATGGCTGGTAGGAGATGGGGGATGGGAGCAGCGAGGGTGATGACAAAATAGACAGTTTCCAACATACAAAGGCTAAGAGTTGATTGCCCATTAAATGTGCTCTTCAGCAAGAAGAAAGGAGGGAAGCTGTGGGATTCAAGACACAATGGTGAACACAAATTAATAAATGTGTGGATAAATTTAATTAACTGTTGACTATGCAAACCATTCACTTTTTGTGTATAGAATGGTGAAATAAATTATAGGAATCAATATTAGGTAGGGTTTATGTTCAATGGGCAATTAAAGCATGTTAAGGTTCTTGTTTTATTTGTGACTTCAGGCTTTTTGCAGGACGAGTAATAAAGTGTATATGCTGAAACTTCAAGGGCAACCATTAGAAGAGCAGAAATACAGTCAGCCCAGAGGGAGGTGAATGAATGTAGGAAGCCTTGTCAATTCAGTAGAAAGCAGGAGAGAAAATAAAGCAGAAAAAAACGGTAAACAAAATCCAAAAATAAATGTTAAAAATACACTTAAATGTACCAGTTATCACGATAAATGTAACTAGGTTGTATTAATTTTCTAGAGCTGCAACAACAAATTGCCACAAACTTGGTAGCTTGGAACAACAAAAAGTGTATTCTCTCAGTGTCCTGGAGGCCAGAAGTCCAAAGTCAAGGTGTCAGCAGAGCCATGCCCCCTCTGAAGGGTTTTGAGGAGAGTCCTCCTTGCATCCTCCAGCTTCTGGTGGCCTCAGGCACTCCTCCGACCAGCGGCCACACACCTCCAATACCTTCCTCCTTCCCGTGGCCTTCTCCTCTTCGTGTCTCTCCTCTGTCGGTGTGTCTCTGATAAGGACACTTGTTACTAGGTTTAGGGCCCCTCTGGATAATTCAAGGTGATCTCATCTCAGATCCTTTGTATGTGCAATGACCTTTTGTCTAAACGGGGTCACAGTCACGGGCGCTGAGGGTCAGGGAGTGCACATGTCTTTTGGGGAGTCACCGTTTAACCTGCTACACAGGTTAACTCACCCATTGTAACAAAAAAAAAGAGAGAGAGAGAAACTATCGATTGAATTTTTAAAGTCCAACTATATGCCAATTATGAATGATATATCTAAAGGTAAGTCACATATAATGATTAAGAATCAAAGAAAAAATATATATACCAAGGAAATGCTAATCAAAAAAGCTGATACAGCATTAAGGCAGAAAGCTTATAATTTCCATTTTCACTTAATTTTCAATGTCTTTTAATGAACAGCTCTTAATTTTATAGAGGCTCATCTATCAGTATTTTCTTTCACAGTTAACAATTTTTGTATCTTGTTTAAAATATCATTATGTACAAATTAAAGTAATATTCACTTATTTTCTATCAAAACTTAAGCTTTACTCTTGACATGTAAGTTTGGGATTCATCCAAGTTAATTATTTGTAGGGTGTGAGGGAGGGATCAAGTACATTTTTTTCAACAGGAACAACAATTTCTTTAAGGTTCACTGATGGAATAGTCCCCCTCCTCACCACTGAGCTGCCATGACGGATAAGTCAGTCCGTTTCTGGGACCTCCAGTCTGTGTTTAAACTGTTGATCTGGGCTCTGTCCCGTGTTATCCTGATGACTGCAGCTTCCTTATGAGTCCTAACAGCTGGTAGGACAGGTCTCTCCTTTTTTTTTTCTCTAGAAGGTACTGACTTCTCTATCAATCAAGACACTAAATACAGATCTAAGAAATCTATTGTATTCACGAATAGGAAGATAATACATAGAGATGCCCGTTTTCTATAGATCCAGTGAAGTTCCAGTCCCGGTTCTGTCAAGACATCCATGAAACTCGACAAGCTTATTTTAAAACACATGTTTTCTTTGATCAAGCAGTTTTATTTCTGGTCATTTAACCTACACATACTTTCATGTGTAGGTGAAATGAATAGACAAAGAAATTCACTGTAGCATTGTTTGTGCTAGAAAGAAACGATTATAGAAACAATCTAACAACATATATGGAACTGATTAAATTGCAGAATATCCATATGAAGAAATACTATTTAAAAAATGTTAAAGACCAGCTCCATATATATAAAATATATCTCATGAGCTCCAACATACATTAAGTGACAAAGGAGCAGAAGCATGATTTAAATGGACATTTAAATGATTAATTTTAATTATCGTTAGCCTCACTAAAATGCATTAAACATTTGCCGTGACACAGGCGGTTCTCTAAGTGAAAGGGCTGGGCGGAGATGGGGTTGCCCTGACGACGTGGTGAGAGGCGGCATCAGCGGTCATCTGCTGCGGTCAGAGAGCAGGGCAGGGGTGGCGCACACACCCACACACTCAACCTGGGGAGTGCAGCCCTGGGTTCAGGAGGAGAGGACGTGAGCAGGGAGGCGCCTTGTACACAGCACAGGCATGCCCACTCACCGGTCCACGCAGTGAGCACGTGATCGCGGGACAAAGACCCGTAAGGGACATAAGCATTGACATAGTCATTAGAGGACATTGAGGAGAAGAACAGGGTATGATGAAGGTCGACAGCAAGAGAAATCATTTATTGGGAGCCTTTTGATGGCAGACAGCAGAGACCACACTCGCATCGCCTTAAGCGAAAAGGTGAATGTGTTGGCTTTCGTATCAGCAAAGTTGGAGAGAAGACTGAACCTCGGGCATGGCTGGATCCACTCCAAAGGTATGCTTTGGATTCCGTGCCTTCATTCCTTCACCGCTTCTGCCCGTGCAGGAGCCAGGCTAGGCAGGCTCGCCTCTTCGGTGGCCGCCACAGATCCAGCGTTTCACCCTCCCGGTTTAAGCTCTCCTTTGCAAGAATCCTAGCAAAAGCCCAGGCTACGTGTGGGCCACACGCCCACCCCCTGGAATGGGAATGGGGTCAATCCCGTGTAGTCCAACCACACAGACTGAAGGGGATGGTATCAAAGGAAAACGGTGCTGTTTTTAATAGAATGAGGATGACTGCATAGATGCTGAACAGGCAAAAAACCTACAGATGTCTACAATTGGGGCTTAACTTAGTTGTAAAAGACCCAGGAATGGCTATTTTTGGAATGTGAAATTTAAGAGGAGGATTTAGAAAACTCGACCAAAGATGAAGAAATGTTCTGCATGAAGGTTCTTGAAGTTTGCGTCGCTCTGCTGCCTTTCATTGCTTCTACCCTCACGTGACAGCAGCGGAGGGCACCCTGAGCCGGACCTCAGCAGAGGAGGAGGAGGAGGCGGAAGCGGAAGATGAATTCCAGAAAGCACTAGGATAGGTTATATAGTTGAGATATAAAAAAGAAAGGTTGACATGGAAAATTGAAGTAGAAACACTAAAAAATAAAAGAAACACTAAAATTCAAAAAATATAAGTCACAGAAGAAGAAAAATATCGGGGATGGAATGTTTAAAGAAATAACAACAGAGGATTTCTCAGATTAGAGAGTCTTAAAACCCCCGAGTATAAATGTTACTACTTAGAGAAATACAATAGATGGAGAAAAATATACCTTAGACAATTTCTGTATCATTTAAGTGCATCAAAGAGAATAGTAGAAACACTTCTAGACATAAAGCAAATTGCCTTACAAGGAGCAAGAATCAGACCCTCATCCTACTTCTCAGCAGCAACATCTGCAAGGAGAACACAGAGCGATATTCTCAGCATAAATATTGAAGTAGAAGAACTTGGAACCTAAAACTCCAAATCCAGCTAAACTGTCGTTTCAACGTGATGTCAAAAGAATGTTTATCTCACAAAGTCCCTCCCTGAAAACATCTGCAGAAGAAGTGCTCCAGCAAGAAGAAGACAGCAGGGGGGTGTGGTCCAAGAAGGAAGGGTGAATGAATGGCTTGGTTCATTTCACTGCCGTCAAACTCAGCAACCACGATGACAAAATAAAGTAACAAAACTTGACATGCATGGCAATCACTAACTAACATTGACCCGATAGATTGAATTTTTTTTTGCTTAAAATTGTATATTAACCTGGCTGGCGTAGCTCAGTGGATTGAGTGCGGGCTGCAAACCAAAGCATCGCAGGTTCAATTCTCAGTCAGGGCACATGCCTGGGTTGCAGGCCACAGCCCCCAGCAACCACACACTGATGTTTCTATCTCTCTCTCTCTCTTTCTCCCTCCCTTCCCTCTCTAAAAATAAATAAAATCTTTAAAAATTGTGTATTAAATTTTATTTTTACGGTGGTTGCTTATAACTTACTAACAGACAAACTTGGCTTAATTTTACCCTTTGAGTAGCAAGTAGGAAGGAAGAATGAATGAAAGCATGATGAATAAAACACATGACATGAAGGCAAATGTGCTTTTTTAAAGAATTTAAGTATAAAGGTAGTTATAATAAATAAAATAAATTAAACTCAGTATAAAACTATAAGGACTCAGAGAAGGTTGATGTGCAGTTTTATCTACAAGAGAAACACTAAAGCCAAAGAATACAAAAAGAAAGATGAATAGCACAGGGAGGAAGAGAAAATAAACCAGAGAAATAAGAGTTTTCTTAAATGTAGTGATTTTATTATCAAAACATATGTCAAAAAAGGCTGCCATATATTTGTAAAATGTATTTTGATAGATACTGCGATCATATACAAACATTCACCGTTGAAAGGAATAACTAAGCCAGCAAATGTGATTGGTAGCATGAGATACACAGGTGTAAGCATTCGTTATACTTATGGAACAATAAACTTAAGATCCCTGCATTGTCCTGTATGCAAATTATTCCTTATCTCTGTTCAGGTTCTCAGAGAAGCTGAAGGCAAAACCACATCAGTCACGCAAGAAATTTAGTGGGAGAAACACCCATAAGGAAAGAGTAAAGGGAACAGAACAGAAAACAATGGCGAGAATCTGCACCGCAGCGCACGTCTGAGACCTGAGACAGGGGAGGGGAGGCAGCGTGGGCAGGGACACTCAGACAGAGTTCAGGAGGGCTCTGAAGAAAATGTGGGCTGGGCACAGAGGGGTAGGCAAGCCAGGTCTGTGTCCTGTGAGAACAACGCCCCCCCCCAGCGCCCCTGCTGTGCCCAGTTACTGAAGCGTGGTCCCAGCAAGCACGAGGGCCCAAGCAGTTCGGCCAGAGTGGGTTGGGACTGGCAGCAGCAAGGAAGGTCAGTCCGCCCCTCCCTGCAGCAGGTCCCCTGGAAGGGGAGCTGAGCGACGCCATCTCCCAGATCACCACATACCTAAATAAAGTTACGAGAATCGATCATCCAATGGACCAGCAATAACCACATGTAAAATATAACAAACAAGACGTCATGCACAACAGCAACCCGATCACAAAGTCTCCTGGAGTACGGAACTGAAACCAAGGCAAAGACTTCTTCCAAGAAACTCAATTACGTGGCACACCATTTTTTTTAAGTGCATGGAGAGGTTATACTATGTTCATATATGGAATGACTAACATGTAAACATGCTGTTACAACTCGAAACAATTTTACCTTTCATTCAAGTCTAGTTAAAGCTCGTCAAGGATTTTAAATAACTCTGACAAATGTATTTTAAAATTTGTATGAGAAATTATGTCCTTGGGCAGCTCATTTTGAAAAAGGAGAGAAGGGAGATCTTGCCTATTAGACATAAGGAAATGTTACAAAGCCGACGTGGTAAAGATGGGCAGGCACCAGTTCAGGAGCAGCTACACAGATGGAATAAAAGGACTAGAGAGCACCTATACGGGAAACTAGAATATGGTTGTGGTGGGACCGTAGCCTGGTGAGCAAAGTACGGGTTATTTAACAGAGCGTTGTGATGGATGAATCGCGCCCACCCCCCAATTCATGTGCTGCAGTTCCAACCCCCAAGGTGAGTGTACGTGGAGAAAGGGCCATTAAGGAGGTAACTAAGGTTATTAAGTAAGTCACAAGTGTAGGGCCCTAATCCAAGAGGATTGGCAGACTTATAAGAAGACAAAGAGGGAAAGATCTCTCTGTCTCTCTGTGCACACACACCAAGGAGAGTCACGTGAGGACACGGAAGGTGGCCATCTGCAAGTCAGAAAGACAGCCCTCCCAAGAAGTTCAAGGGACCAGAACCTTGACCTTGGACTCCCAGCCTCCAGCACTGTGAGCAAATAGAACTCTGCTATTTAAACCAGCCAGTCTATGCTATTTTGTTTTGGCAGACTGAGCTAAGATCCTAGTTTGGTGGGGCAAAAAAATGGCTAGCTATATTGGGAAAGGATTCATATGCAAAGATGAGCTATAGATGAAGGATTAATGTCTGCATGGAATGATAAAAAGGTTTAGCTAATGAAAGAAAACCAAAAACTTTATTTGTAATTTTGGAAAAAGGAAAAATTCTTTAAGACACTCACAGCACAAACCATGGAGTGGAAAACCACTGGAACTGACTCCCCATCACTCTTGGCAAACTCTGTTTATTGGAAGTGAACGCATAGGTCCCGCTTCTGCTCCAGCAGGGAGACTCACACGGGAGTGTATGAGTATCCGAGGCGGGGGTCCTGGGGGCCACTTTAAAGGCTACTCAACACAGGGTAGAAATAAGCAATTTACAAAGGACAAAATGCAAAAATCAAATAAATACAAGAAAGGGTACTGAACGTCACTAATACAAATTAAAACAGCAACTATTCATCATTTTTACTCCCCATTTAGCTACAAAATGTTTTAAACTAATAACATTTAGTGCATGCAAGGGCAGGCAGAAACTGGCACTTTAATATAGCGATGGTGGAAGTGTGAACCGTTAAACTTTTTGGTAAAGCAATCCATCAAGGTCATTAAGAAATTAAAAGCACCGATACTTAAGAACACGTGTACAAGAATGGTTTATTGTAACATTATCAGTGGTGGCAACAACAAACAAAGTTCGTTTCAACTAGAAACGAACAAACAAAAACCCTGAAAATGACCCGAATGACCTTCAAGAAGGGGAACACTGGAGAATTTGTGGCACAACCAAACTATGACTTATTCTTACCTAACTATTCAGCTGTTTATGTTTGAGCATAGAGGAAATTGTCGAATCACATACACCAAACTATGAATATGTGTTACCACAGTAAGATTACAGGGTGGGAATGAAATGACTTTTAATATATCCTTATATACTTTAAGGTTTAATAGCAAACATGTATTTGTTATTTAACAAAGGCAAAATTTTTTTAAGATAAAAATTTTCTTACCCTGGCTGATGTGGCTCAGTGGATTGAGTACCGGCCTGCAAACCAAAGGGTTGCAGGTTCAATTCCCAGTCAGGGCACATGCCTAGGTTGCTGGCCAGGTCCCCAGTAGGGGGTGCATGAGAAGCAACCATACATTGATATTTCCCTCCCTGTCTTTCTCCTTCCCTTCCACTCTCTCTAAAAATAAAAATAATAAATAAAATAAAATAAAATCTTAAACTAAAAAAAAACTTTAAAAAATGGCCCTGACTGGTGTAGCTCAGTTGGATTGAGCACGGGCTGTGAACCAAAGGGTTACCAGTTCAATTCCCAGCCAGGGCACATGCCTGGATTGCGGGCCTGGGGGCCAGGTGAGAGGAAACCACACATTGATGTCCCGCTCTTTCTCCCTCCCCCTCTCTCCAAAATAAATTAAAAAAAAAAACTTAAAAAAAAACTTTAAAAAATGATAAAAATTTTCTCGACTAAGTCCCACCATTTAACACTTTCAGATAAACCGAAATCACATTGGAATCCCTCTCAGAATTGCAGAAAGTGTACACATTATTTTCCCCCGTCAGTTATGCATTTTAGAAGCAGACATTCACTCACTCCATGTGCGATTCCCGAGCGTGACCTGCCTACCATCTGCAGCAGCACTGGCAAGCGAGAGTGAAGCATTTCACTCCAGTAAATCAGTTCCTCTCATGAATAAGAAGAGAGAGATTTTTGCAGGGCTGGGAATGGATCTCCTTTGCAGCCGTCAGACCAAACCAAGGAACTAAGTTTTGGAGATCACATCATAAAAGATGTGCAGAGCAGAAAGTTTCATGCCGTCCTGGGTCAGTATTACGTGTCACACGTGATCTGTCCACGGGAATCCGACAGGCGAGTGGTGGAGGCCGTGGGCCCTGACGAGGCAAGGGCCTGCAGCGACGGGATTGGCCGACAAGCTGTGCGTTTTCTTGGTTGAACACAAGCACCCTTCCCACCAGGCGGCATGAAGCTTTGCAAGGCCGGTCCTCTCTTACACGGTATGGCAGACACCCCTGAAAGAACTTTGGTGCATCTGAGCCTGCCATGGCCTTTAATTGTCCTTTGCTGTCACTGGTTTAGGAACGGCCAGGTAAATCAATCATCCAACAGGACAGGAGGAAAATTCTTCCAAGAGGCTTTTGAGACAGTTGTCCTACTCTTAAAAAAGGACAGCGGGAGAAACATAGATCTCTTTTCTCCATCCAGGCTTTGAGAAGTCGGCGAAGGAGGCCATGGCGCCTTAGCAAGCACAGCCACCTTGTGGTCATAAAGAATGAATAATGTGTGATTATGTCCTCGTAACAGAGGACCAGGGCAAGCAGAAAGCGGGAAATAAGTGTGCACGGAACCTGGAGCCTGGGAACAGCCCTAACGCGCTGATCTTAGCAACCCAGAGGGATACAACATCGACCCCAGCGTGACACGATAGAAAGCACATGAGCCCACCTATGTGCCCTTCTTGCCCAACACTGGAATCTGAATCTCTCTCCAACGAACTTCCGTCAGACCCAACTAACTAAATCTTAGCCTCAACTAACAATTCACAGGCACCGTGGGGGAGAGGGGAGCGCCCTAAATGGCACAGCAGGGGTGCCGGTAGCGCATTGCCGGCGGTTGGCCACACAGCAGGCAGACGACCTGGTTTTGTCAACAAATACATGGGCGGGAATAACAGGGAGGGAAGATCTCCAGCGTCAAAGAGACTTAGGAGACACAGCAACCAAATGTGTTGCGTGGGTCTGGTTAGGATCTCTAAACCCGCTTTTAAAGAATTATTTTAAAAATTAGGCAAATCTGAACAGTAAATTTAATTTTTTTTTAACTGATGGATTTTTAGGGAGAGAGAGGAAGGAAGAGAGGGAGAAACATTGACTTGTTCCACTTACTGATATTTTCGTTGGTTCATTCCTGTGTGTGCCTTGACCAGGGATTGAACCTGCAACCCTGGCGTATCACGACAACGCTCTAACCAATTGAGCTACCTGGCCAGGGCTGAAGAGTAAATTTTTGATGGTTATTGAATGTTTTAGGTGTGGTGGTGATAATATGATTGTGATTTTTTTAAAAAAAATCTTTTAGAAATACGCAGTCAGAGAGTTCATGGATGAAAGTACATGATGACTGGAGTTTGCATTGAAGTGGACCTATACAAGGTCAGGGGTCATGGGTAACGGTGGAATTGCAGATGGAGCAGCATCAGCCACGTGTTGATAGTAACTGGAGCTACTTTATGGTCACGTGGCAGTGCCTTGCTCTATCCCCTCTGCTTTGACATTTCTTTGAAATGTTTTCAATAAACCTTTCTTCCAAGTACGTGCTCCTGGGCCCACTGCAGACCTCCTGAGTCAGGGTTCCTGCACACAGAACTCAGCAGCGTGTCCGGCTGACGGGCTCTCGGCTGGCTCTGCTGCACTCCGACACTTAGGAAACAGCGCAGTGTTCTCTGAGTTAGGGAGTGAGAAACCAGACTGCTATCCTGTCCAGATCTCTGCCCGTATCTTCTTGCATTTTTCTGAGTCCCAATGGCAGCTGTGAACAGAAATCAGTAAGAGCTCTCAGGTGGCTCCAGCGGGAGCGGGGCGGGGGGGTTGGGTGGGGGGTGGGGGTCACCCCTCCCATCCCAGCGCGGCCCTTGTAGAACACTGAGTGACCCAGCTGTCCGTACTTCTTCTCGACTCCCCTGCACTGAACCAGGACACCTTAGGGCAAACACAGTCTCGTAGGACTATTTATCCCCACACCTCACGGAGGTGTGTGAGGTGCCCAGGCAATGTTTGTTGAAGTAATGACTTAACGAATTAGCGAATGAATCATTAACACACAAGGTTGGGGCTTCTCTCTTTACTATAATGTAAGGCCTATGAAAGTGGGAATATTGTTTATCTTTTGTTTCTTTATTGCTGGCTGTCGGAACAGAATGTAAACTCCTAAGAGGTGGAGGGGAGGGGAGGAAGCTTGTCTCTCCTGGTCCCCTCCAAACCTCTGCCTAGAGCAGAGCCTGGTGCATGACTGGATGCTCACATATCAGCAGGGAGGGAGGAGGGAGGGGAGGGAGGGAGGGAGGGAGGAAGGATTTACTCAGCAGAAGCTTCTCTGCTGAAGGTGATCCAGGCTTAGAGCCACACATAGTGCAGGTCTAAAATAGAAATGTGCACATGTTTTGGGAGATTTAAAAAATATTTTCCATTACAGTTGACACACAGTATTACATTAGCTTTCAGCGTACAAGGTAGTGATCAGACACTTACCTAACTTACGAAGCGGTCACCCCAGTGAGTCTAGTGCCCACCTGTCCCCACACAACACTGTTGACTGTGTTCCCTCCGCTGTACTTGACATCCGTGTGGCTGCTCCAGAGACTTTCCTGCAGATGTACCAGGTGTCTACACGGCATGACGTGGTTGTTCTGGAGACTTTTAAAGAGTAGATACTGACCTTTCAATTTCATTTTTAGCATCTGTTGAACAGGGCTGTATCTGATTTTTACTTAGAACAACTAAGAGCCTTTCAGTACCGTGCAAGGTGGAAAGCTCACAGCCAGTGACTTCACTGCGCAAGGAAATCCATCCTCCTGTGGCACGCGTGGGGCTGTGTCACCTGCTGTTGGTCGGGCCAGTGAGCGGGCCGTTCATAGTGGTCACTAAATGCTGTCCAGTGACAGCAGTGAGCAGCAAGGACAAGGTACCAGCCCTCCTGACGCTTGCATTCTGGAGAGGGACAAAACGAACAAGAAAACAAATGAGTTTAGATGGTGAGGGTTTCCGTAGAGGAAGGGAGCACCAGACAAGTAAATGCCTCCAGTAACCTGGGCGTTGGGTGTGCCGGGCACCGTGGAGAGTGCAGCAGCGGAGGCAGTGCACGCCGGGTGGTCTCGGTGAACTGAGAGGGGTCCGTCCCGCACCTGCCCCTTCCGCGCTGCTCATCCGCCCACTCCAAGGGCTGCAGCAGCCATACCGGGCGTACGTAAACAGAGCCACCCCCACACTTTTGTGGGGCCGTGCCTGTTGTCACTGCTGGGCTACCGGGAAGTGTTGCGAGCACTTCAAGTCACCTCTCCCTGGCTGCCAAATCTTCCCTCCTCCTGCCACCCCCACTCCCCAGTGGGCTGATCTCTGTGAATGGCATCAGTAGCTAAGTCAGAAACCTCGACATCACCCCCCTTTGCCCCTCACTGGCTACATCCAGTCAACACCAAGGCTGGTGGAGATGGCCCCCACAGTTTATCTGACACCCCCACTGCCATGTCTGTGTTTCAGACCATCCATGCATCTCTCTTACTGCCCTCCCAGGACCCCTGCACAATGACTTTCACCTTTAGTGACCAATCCCCATCCTGAGATTGCACTGTAACTACATTGGCATCTCCAAAACACAAATCTAGTCCGATATGCTCCACCCCTGCCCCAAGATAAATTTCTCAGCACGGCCCTCCTGATGGGATCCCTACCTGCCTCCCAAGGAAATCGCCCATTACTTCCCCTCCCCTTCCACCTGCAGCTGCTGCCCCCAGCTCCAGCACCCAGACGCACTGCCCGCCCTCTGCTCTTTGCCCTGGCCTCTGTCTGCCACACCCTCCAGCCGTTGCCTGGCTTAGTCATCACTTCCTCGAGGAGCATCTCCCCCCTCCCCCAGTTTCCCACAAGACCCACAGTTTCCCCACCGCAGGCCTGCGCTACATTTGCTTTAGACGTGGAGCTTCCGGGGGGATAAGAACTGGATGGTTCGCTATTTTGTCCGAGGGCAAGATCCACTCTGAACCCCAGGTGCCCTCCTCCCTAAAAGTGGGCCCGACAACAATCGCTGTAGGTCCGACGTGTTGTTCGGACTGACGAGACAACACGTGGCACTGCCCATCGCAGTGGGCGCGCCCAGTTCGTCCACGCACAGAGACAGGGTGGACTGTAGCTGTTACTGTTGTGAAGTTAGCGTGAACTCTAAACAAACATGGTACTGAAGTTCAAAATACACGTAAAAAATGCACAATCATAGTGTGCACAGCCGATGAGTTTTCACAACTGGACACTCCCTTGTCACTAGTCCCTCAAGCTGGCACGAATTTAAAGTCCAAACGTGACCTTCACAGAGAGGTCCTCCCCCCTTGTCCCACCGCCTGCGTGAGGCTCATCACCTGTACGATCCAATGATGCACTTGATAAGTTGTCTGTCTCCCTTCGCTCCCATGGAAGCTCCAGGGCGACAGAAGTTTTTTGTTTTGTTTTTCATTTTTGTTTTAGTCTCTTCTGTGCACCACTGTATCCCCAGCTCCTAGAATAGCGCCGGGCACATAGTAGGTGTGCAAGACAAATTTGCTAAGGAATGAATGAATGAGTGCTCATTTTTCATTTCTTGATGCCCCCAGGTGCTGCGGCACAGCGGTGGCTGAGAACCGGTGCCCTCCCAGATCAGAGGGCGCAGGGCCGGACCGGCTGCGGCCAGGCGAGCCTCGTCCCGAGCGTGCAGGGCACGCGCCCCGCCCTGCGCGGCCCCCTTTCTCCCCATTCCTCCTCCCCCGCCCGAGCCGGCCGAGTCCACCTCCACTTTTCGTGAATAACAACAACAGCCATAATAATAGTGTCTCCTGGCCCCTGGACAGTACCGGGATCCCCTCAAAGACTCTTCCCGGGACCGACGCCCTCAGGGTGGTGGCAGCTCTCCAGGCCGATGGCCCGTCCCCAGCTGCCACCGGAATGCACCGGGTGAAGCCCCGGCCTCTATGCCACCCCCGGACCGGCCCCTGCGGCCGGCGCAGGGGGCTTTTCATTCGCCCAGCTTCGCGGAAAGAGAAATCGAGGCTGCGAGCAGGAGACGCAGCCGCTCACATCTTCTGGCTCCAAACTTTGCGGTCCGTGCCGGCAGGCGCGGCACCGACACCGGCGCCTTCGGTTGCCTAAGGTTTCCGTGGACCCCTCCTCTTCACCAGCCGCCGCAGCCAGACCACAAGGAGCCTGGCCCTGCAGAACCAGGCCGGGAAGAGCCAGGCAGCGGCCGAAGCCAGGGGAGACCCTCGCACGCGCGGCCAGGCGCAGACACGCGGAGGAGGCGACGCTAGCGGAGACCCGGGGGCGGGAAGCAGCCGGCGGGGCGGGGAGGTGCCGCGAGGGGCGCACGGTGGAGAGAGGCGCACGTGGAGGAGCCGCACACGCTCGGCTCCTCGGACATCCACCGCCTCGTGGGACCTCCTCCCGGACCTTGTGAAGGGTCCTCTTTGCCACATCTGCCATTTTGCAGACGAGGAAGCTGGGGCCCAGGGAAGTGCGGAATCTGGCTGGATCCGAACCCAGCGCCCCGAAACCCGCCCTGGCCGGGGCTCTGTCCAGCCCGCCCGCCCCGGCGCCGCCTCCCTCCCTCCCGCGCCACGACCTGGCCCGGCACGTGCTGGCCCCCGGCCACAGCCCCCGCCCCGCACCCCGCACACACGCACGCTGTCCCTCCCGGCCCCGGTCGGGACGGAGACCGGCTTCGCCAGCGGCTGCAGGAGGCCACCCACCCCCCCGCCCCGCTCAAGGTCCGGGTTAGAGACCCCCCTGGCCCGGCCGTAGGGACCCGCCGCCCGCCCCGCCCCGCCCCTTCCGCGCCGGCGCTGCCTCTGTCCATGGTCGGGCACCGGGTAATCCGCCTTTCTCTTCCGCCGCCGGGCCCCATTCATATTCTAATCACAGCGCGGCCGGCCCGCGAGCGGCCGCTTTCGGGGGGCCCGCGGAGGCGCTGCCTGGCCCCCGCCCCGCTTCCACTTCCAGCCCCCGGGCCTCGCCCCCTCTTTTCTGCACTTTAGACTCGGCCGAGGAGGGGGTCCCTGGGAAAAGCGCGTCCCCGCTTGGACGCCGGGGCTTCCCACAAACTTCGCGGCGGCGGGTGGGGGGAGGAGGGCGGGAAGCGGGAGGAGGGAGGGAGAGAGGGAGGGACTGAGACGCAGACGGACTGACAGACAGAGTTACGGGAAGAGGCGGGGAGGAGGGGTGCCGGAGTGACCCAGGGGACAGAGACGGAGAGGGCCGGAGTCCCAGGGGGAGACAAAGAGGCGCGGGGGCAGGGGCTGGACAGGAAGGCAGCCTGAGCCGGAGCGGGAGAGGGGCGCAGGGGCGGGAGGGGGACGGAGGGGAGAAGACAGACCTGGAGGAAGGCAGAGAAAGTTCTGGAGGAGACGGGTCGGCCCCTCACACCCTCCCTGCCAGGCGGCCTTCTCCTCGCCCAGGTTGGGCGGTGGGGGTCTCAGGAGCTGCCGTTCCCCTTCCTCTGCACCCCCTCAGCTGGCTCTGCTCCACGCGTGTCCGCGGATCCGCGTGGAATGGTTCAAGTCGTACCTTCTCCCGCATTCCCAGGGCCCCCATTTAAATCCAGCTTCTGGACCAAACTGGGCGGGGGGGGGGGCGCATAGGAGGAGAGGGAAAGCAGTGGGGCCCACTCGTGGCCGCACAGACGACTCCCCGGGCTCCCCGGAGTCCCCTGCCGCCACCCCCACCCCGTGCCTGCGCCTCGCCCGGCCCGGGGAGGGGAGGGCCCGGAGGGGAGGGGAGAGGGGCCACATCTAAGCCAATTTTGATTCCGCCTGTAATGAGCGCCGGGCGCAGGCTGCAGAAGGCCTCTGGAACTTTAAATAAGAAAAACGTTGCTAATGCTATAATAGAAGGGGGAAGTCGGAGGGCTGGGATTGCGTCGCTCCGAGCCCCCCTTCTCGGAGGCGGCTTTTCTTATTCAAAACAGGCCCACAATGGGCTTCACAGTGCGCCTCGCCACGGCCCCATCTGACGAGCGGCCATTCATCAGGCCGGCTGGCCTATCAATGACATTGCTCCCATCGGGGCTCCTATAAAATGATGCTTTTTCCCATGAAACATCCGCAAACATTTTGACGGGTTTGGCTTTGCCCGGCTGGATTACTGAGTGTCCCCTCGCCTGCTCGCTTGCTCGCTCGCTCTCTCCCCCTTCTCCGAGCTCTTTCTCCTCTCTCTCTCTCTCTCTCCCTCTCCTCTTCTTTTTCTTTCTCTTTCTTTCTTTTCCTTTCCTCCTTTATCCTCTGCCCTTGCACTCTTCTGCGTCTCTCGTTCCCTCTCCCATCCTCCTCACTCCCTCCCTCCCTGGGCGGCTCTAGCGCAGGGGATCCCCAAACATCAGGACTTTTGGGGGGCGCCTGTGCTGTCCATGGGAAGAGCATGCATTGTGGGTTACTGGAGGAACCCGACATGGATTCCACAGGTTAGTCCTACTGGCGGAGGTTGGAGGGGGGCGGGGGGGGCACTGGGAGGGAAAGAAAGGGGAGAGGGGGAACTTCGGAAAGAGTTGCAAAAAGTTGAGAAAGGTCAACTTGACAGTGAAGCCCCAGGGAAGAATGGAAGGTGTACACAAGTTTTCGGTCCGGAGTGATGTGCAATGTGTGCAAGTGGATGCGTAGAAGTGTGTGCAAATGTGTGTGTGTGTGTGTGTGCACGCGCGCGCGCTGAGGCGCGCGCTTTCGCTGGTCCTGGACAGAAAGTTACGTAAAGATCCGCTGGCTCGCGGCGAGCTCGAGGTGCCACTTGCAGAAACTTTGCGAGCCGACCGCCCCTGTCGGGCGCGCGGTTCCTCCCCCAGGTGGGGGCCCCTGTAGCGCGGTGCGCTCTGGGGCTGGCGGCAAGGGCCGGGAAGCGGAGCGGAACGCCCAGAGGCGGAGTAGGGCTACGACTTCGCGTCGCGCCTGGGTGGTGGGGACGGAGGCTCCGGCTGGTGTAGACCTGCTGCTGGAGGGAGTGGCGATGGCGAACCCGGTGGTCCTGGGGAATCCGTGCCGGGTCGGGAGATGGGAGACCCAGGCTGTCCGAGGCCGGGTGTAGCCTCCCTGCGGGGAGGGGCGCCCAACCACGGGCTCCGCTCCCCGGTTGTGACTGTGCTGGAGGGAGGGCAGGACACAGCGTAGCCAGCGAGGCCTGGCGGCAGGGTCTGCAAACTGCTCGGCACTTTGGCAGCTGTTGGCTGTGGGCAGTTAGTTTTGGGGTCGCCGCGATCTGTAAAAACGGAGGAATGAAGCCAAGGAATCTCTTACAACGAAAAAGACCGGCGCCTCCGTTCTTTCTCCAGTAGAGCCGCCGCCACTTCCCATTTCTAGAACCTTTGAAGAGCCGCCAAACTTCTAGATCGGAGTTATGCGCCCCACGTCCCTTCCAGGTGGAAGAAGTTTACCTCCTTCTCCAGCCGCGTTCTCCCAAGCAGCCTGCTCTTAGTAGGGCTCTGCAGCAGCCTCGCGGTTTCTTGAGGAGACGCGGTTCGGGATCGGGCAGAAACAGGGCGGTGAGCGCAGCAGCCTGGGCCGAGGTAGTAGCTTTAACACCGGGCTTGCTTGGAGGAGGCGCGGAGCAACAAGTGTCTTTCAGCCTCTGCTACCCCCTCACACATGCGCGACCCTTTCCTGAGCGCACACTGACCGCGAGGATGTTTCCCCACGTCCACCCCAGAGCAGCTGGGAATGGATGGGGGGAGGTGGCGTGGGGCACCCGGGCATCAACCCAGGCAGCTTCCCGGTGGTCCCTGCAGACAGATTTCCAGCCCCCACCGACCCACCCCCAGGTTTCTGCCCATACCCCGGAGCCCGGGGAAACCACCCCCTTTGGCCAGGGGCATCTTCAGTTGTCCCGGGTATGTGTGTCTGTCGCTGATCCCAACAGCGAAGTTCCCCTTCCACTGCGCTCCCCCGAGTGTGTGTGGACCCCCAGGGACTGGGGACGGGCAGAGCTTCGAGGTCCGCCTTACTATAGACGTCTCCTGCGTGCACGGGCGCGGGTACCGGGTGGGCCCTCCCAGGGTGCTCTCCGTTGAAGGTAAAGAAAGCACCCAGAGCAGGGAAAGAGCCCCTCCCTCCACTTTTTCATGCCAAGTGCTTTCTGCACTGCGCACCGCCTGAGCACCCCAACTTTAGAGGCGAGGATCCTTGAACAAAATTAAACCCAGGACTGCATTGTTTGGGGCCAAGTATTTGCAAGGGGCCCACACAGGGACCTGGGGTCTCCCCGCACTGCAACACTGACCCCAGCCCACCTGGGGACTTAGGCGCCCCTTCCACCCGACTGGAGCGTTTAGGTGCGTTCTGGGGGCTGTAGAGACGCTCTGATTCGTCTTCCACGCAGCTGATGGTCCTGAGGGCACCGGGTCACTGCGGCTTCAACTGCAAACACCCCAAACAGGGAAATGGAAACCTTGTCTCCATCCACTCCCCTCTCTCTTTCGCACAAGTGAAACATCTAGATAGCCACCCTAACCTCAAAACCAAAAGTTTTGGTGAAGGGTAACGTGAAGAAATGACACGAGGCGCGCCAGGTGACAATTCCCCTCCGGCTCCGAACCCGACGACCGGGGAAGTGCGGCGGGGCGCGGCCAGGTCCGCCAGCCTCCCTCACCTCCCTTCCAGCGAACTTAATCCAATTAGCTTTCCTGGTGAGTTTCCCTTGTTATGTAAAGGTCCTCACTCCCCACGGCTGGCCGAGGCTGGCCCTCCCGGGAGCAGTTCGATCGCGCGCGACCGGAACCACGAATATCATTAGCATTTCATTCCGAAAGGGCTCGAACAACCGTTTCGCAGCAAGTGCTGGGGCGAAGTCGGGAGCGTCCAGGATCAGAGAGGCCGGCGAGCCGGGCCTCCGTCCCTTATTCTTAAAAGGAAAATCCCCGCAAAGTGCCCCGGGCTAGCGAGAACGGCGTTGCAGAGGCCGGGCTCCAGCGGTCGGTCTGCCTTGGGGCCACTTCAGCGTGACCTGAGGAAACGCGCCCCTTTGTTCTGCGTCCCGAGCCGGTAATATATTCCTCGAGTTTTTCCAAAATACTCAACAAGTGTGGGGCTAAGACAATGGCCCCGTCGGGGGAGGCCCGGGAGCCGGCGCGCGCCCTGGGCCTTCAGCTCGCTGGCCCAAGAGCGCGACAAAGCAGAGCCCCTCTCCCGGGAGGCTGGCCGCGGGGCCGAGCCCCGGCAGGCGGCGCGGGCTGCAGGCGCGCGCGTGGGCCGTCAAAGCGCCGCCGGCCCGTGAGCCGTTTGCACCTAGGGCGGGCGCACGTTTCCCCGACCCACGCCGCAGTCCACGCCGCGCAGTCCCGCGTGGCTCACCCCACTCACTCCGGCTGTCCGCGGTGTCTACGTGTTTCTGACCTGTGGGTCCAATCCGGGCTGCCCTGCCCAAGCGAGACGTTGCTCAGTTACTGAAGGTACCAGAAAATTCGAGAACGAAGGGGGAAAAGTAGGTAGAATTTTAAGCCACGCAGAACTTGTGCGCGTTGGGCCGAGGCCAGGTTGGGTCGCCTACGCAAGAGAAGAGTTGTTTTCTCCTTAAACGGGATGGCGCGTTAGAGAGGGGCCCTGCTCAGCTTGGGCTGGAATCTCCTGCCTCTACCCGCTTTCTGGTCCCAGCTCTGGAACCCAGAGCCTGGGCGGCTGGAGTACCACTGGAGCCGGACTGGAGCCCCCGGGGCCGCAGCGGCGGGAAGGCTCGCTGGTTCACAGGTGCCGGCTCAGCACCAGGCCCGACCTGGCTCCGCGGGCCCCGAGGTGAGGACATTCAGCGGCCTGGGCGCAAGGCCCACCGGGCAGTGAGTGCCCGGTGGGAACGGGGCCCGGGCCTCCTCCACTCTCTCTCAGTCTCGGCCTCAGGCAAGGAGCCCTCTTCCCCGTCCCGGGGACCAGGCCTGCATACTCAGGGATCCATGGGCCGGGGTCTGAGCTTTGCTCCCGCGCCCAATTTAGACCCTCTCCCCCCACGTGTGTGTATGTGGCCAGCGAGGGGGAAATGCGCGCCCCCACTCCCGCCGCCAGCCAAGTGCCGGCGTCTGGGTTTGGCTGTAGGGTCAAGTGAGAGTAGCTTGGTCCCGCGGTCCCCAGGCCCAGTGGCTCCAGCCTTCACCAGCGCTGACACAGCTCGCAGGCCCGGGCTGGGGAGCCTTGCACCCGAGTCCGCGCGACTGCTCTTTCCCACCGGGTCTGCGGGACCCGGGGACCCGGAAAAGTTTGCAGGGGCCGCCCAGCGGCTAGTCCCTGGGATTTCCGTAGCCGCGTCCGCCCTCTCCCCAGTGCGTCGCCATGGAGACCGTTGGAAGTTGGTGGCGGAAAACAGACCCGGCGCAAAGCAAAATATTATGAGTGCAGTTGGGGTGACTTCAGGGGGGGCGGGGGACCCGAGGGCATGAGCGGGAGCCAGAGGCGGACAACAAAGGGCCCAGTGCGAGGAGGAGAGAGGAGTTTGCAGGGGCCGCCCCGCGGCCCTGTGGGAGCCGGGCCGTCCAGCTTCCCGGAGGCGCCGAGGTCTCTCATGTCCTGCAGCCACACACCTTTCCTCAACCCCAGGCGCGCCCGCCCTTCCACCCCTTTTCTCTGGGTTCTCTCCCAGCCTCCCTCCTCCTCTGGACCTTAGGCCCGCTGGGCAGTGCGCCCGCCTCTCCCCACGAAACACGGGCTCACCAACGTAAAAGGGTCTGGCTTTTCTTCCCCACCACCCGTGGGTCACTCAGCCTAAGTTTTTCTCCCCGCTGGTCCAACCGGATCTGAAAGCGCAGGGAGATAAGATGAGGCAGGAACCTCTCGGAGGGGGCTGGTGGACAGGGGAGCCTGCCTGTCTGACTTTTTTGTCGCCTTTGTAGGGCGGGGGAAACGGAGTTACAATTCCGACCCAGCCACTGGTAATGTTCCTTCAGGCAAATCTAGCCTTTCCAAGATTGATTTTCCTTGGAAAGTTCCTGTAAAATGAAGGGAGAGACAGCGCAGAGTCTGGGATTCTCTAAGTTAAACATCTCTCTTTACTGTCTATGCATGTGTGAGCTGGTCACTGCTCTCCGAATTGTGGGCCTCTGCACAGCTAGCGAACCGCCCCCCCCAACTAACGACAAGCTAAACTCTTTTAAAAAGCCATTTAGGTCCCTTACGATATTGAGAATCAAGAACTTTTGATAGCCATTTCAAAAGGCCGATGATTTTTCCTTTCTCAAGGACACCTGAGGAACATCCCTTAAGTCTTTGGCCAACTCCTTGCATCCCAAAGGGAGTTACTGGAAGACACTAGGTTTTATGGGACTGTTTCCGGTGTTGATCTAGGAAACACGGACATGCCGGTGGATGGCGAAGCCAGCGTCACAGACACGCACACGCGTGGGAGAGGAGTAAACCCTGGCCAAGGTGGTGAAATGTTGCTATCAAAGGAAAACCACACTCTATTCCCCTTGCTCAAGCTTTTGGAAAGAGGTGAGGCTGTTGTCACCTGCAGCCACCCTTCCTGGCAATCATTTGAGCAGATGACCTCCTTCTCCCTCTGGCTGTGAATGAATGAACGGATTGACTGTAGGGACAGGGACTGCTGTGGTCTGTCTGGACTTCAACTGCTCGGTTACCTAAGTCTGCGTGTGTCTCCTGGCACATGTGTAGTAGTTTCACGGTCACAGATCCTCACAAGTGCTCCGAGAGAGGCCTTATCGTGACCTCATCAAGCACAGGTTTCTCTTTCGTTTCTGACACTGTGAGATCGTGCTTCCGAGCCAGGGCCTGTTTTAGTTTGCTGTGGTGTCCTTGAGGGTCAGAGGGCTGAGAAGGAATGAAATGGTGGCATCGCAAAGTTGGGATACCAGGTGGCAGGTCTCTGCTGGCACAGAGCCCGGACAGCCTGTCCCTCGTGTTCTACAGGTCCCGGGGGACACTCTTCCTCCGTCCCTGCAGGGCCTCAAGGCCCTGTGGGATGGAAGATGTGGGAGAAGTCTCTGATGTTGCTCTTACTCCTTTCACTCCGTGCCCTATGTCTCTGCAATTTTATTAAGGTTTAGGGGACCAAGAATAAACCCAAAGACAGATTATTTGGAAATTCCAAGTAGAGGTTTTAAAAAAGCATTTCGGTGAATTAATCAGAGGTTTGGGTGAATTCACTCAGTCTTACTGAGCACCTGTTAGGTGACAGACCCAGGAGATGGACAAGGCCATGGTTCCTGCCGTCAGGGACTTTGGAATGTGGGCACATCGAGAGTGATGAGCACGTCAAAGGACACAAACATAGTCCTCTCGGAGCCTGGGAGAAAGGGCGCGCTCTCTGTGGAGTGCCCACCACGTGTCAGCCCCGGAATGCGCAGCTTTCCACACATTGGCCGTGTGAGCCTTACCACAGCTCCGCATTGTCCCTTTCTACAGTGCAAGGGGGCCTGGGCCTTTCCTGGGGTCGTAACTTGCACGTGGCAGAGCTAGACTGGAGACCAGACTGGGGAAGCCCATTCCCTTGTCCCACCCAGCCCACCTCATCTGGCCGCTGCTGGGGTGCCAGCCGGGCGGGGCTGGGGCCAGGCCCTGACCTTGAGGTGGCTTTGGATCCCACTTGGTGAGAAGGGGAATGAGTGAATGAGTGTGGAGAATCACAGAATGCTGTCGTCTTTGGGCTCCAGAGAAAACTTCTTCGGGGGAATCATGCGATTCTGCATATGAAGAGGATTTTAAATGATGGCAGTAAATGGGTGACAGTGCATCAGAGTGGTCAAGTATAGAGCCTGGACAATTTTTAGCTTCATTGATTGATTGATTGATTGATTCATTCAAGGAAACTGTGTCTTTTTTAAAAATAAATTTTGAAGATTTTACTTATTTATTTTTAGACAGAGGGGAAGGGAGAGAGAAAGAGAGGGAGAGAAACGTGAATGTGTGGTTGTCCCCCATGCATCCCCCACTGGGGACCTGGCCCTCAACACAGGCATGTGCCCTGAGTGGGAATTGAACCAGCGACCCTCTGGTTCACAGGCCGGCGCACAATCCACTGAGCCACACCAGCCAGGGTGCAAACTGTGTCTTCTATGTGCCCAGCACTCTCCCTGGTGCTGGGCTTAACAAAAATGCCATCTCTGTTCCTCCAGAGCGTACATTCTAGACAGACAAACAAGAAAACCTGAAAAATGGTAATTGCGGTGGGCGGTGAGCCCATGCAGAAAATAGCCACTATCTGGAGTAACGAAGATAGAGCACGGTGGAGGGGAGGTTGCTGCCTTTCACAGGGTGCCTTTCTCTGCCACGTGAAGTGGTGTGCCTTTGCTCCGGAAGCTTAATAGTTGCCAAGCCTCAATTTTCTTATGAAACTGATTTAACCATCTAATAGGGCTGTTGAGCATGAAATGTGAAAATGGTAATAGATAACATACTCATATATCTGTATTCGATACTTACTATATGTCTTCACTTTGCTAATAAGCATTTTGATATATTGAATAAATGCATTATTTAGGTAATGCTCACTTCAACCCTCCACAGGAGGAACTGTTACTACTCACGGTTTAAATAGGCTGAAGACAGAGGGGAGAGCTATCGGGTGTTCAGCGACTCACGGCCCCCAGCAGTGGGGCCGGTAAACACATGCCTTGCTTGCGTGGGAAGCAAGATCAGTCTTAATGCCTCATTTTCCTGAGGCAGAACACAAGTAATAAATCTAGCTTTTCTTCGTGTTTTTCAAGTTAATGTCTATTAAACGTCTTTCGTGTATGAGGCATGTCCTCAGTGCTTTAAATGCATTATTACTTACATTTTAAAATATGTGTTATGGGTACTATTATTATCGACTCCATGTCATGCAGTGGGAAACTGAGGAAGATACAGGTGAGGTCCCCGAAGGGGGGCAGTGGCCTAATGTATGTGTGATCAGTACTCTTAGTCACAAGGCTGCATGGTGTTCTCCTCTCTTCTGTTTTAGTAAGGGAGAAGCTGGTGGAGGGAATGGCCATGAAAACATACAGCATTTTAGCAGAAGCAAAGGATTTGCTATTGTCTCCTGATATGAAAGTGTTAAGATAGTCCTTTAAAACTGCAGAGGCAATTTTAAGTTATTGTTGGCAGAGATAGGGACATAAAGTATTCTCATCTTTACTACACATGTAAAGTATGCTGTGGTCTTTGGATGGGTGGAGAGGCGGTGCTGATGCGGAAAGGCGCCCGTGGCAGCCGCAGAACAGATGGGAGGGGCACGATGGGAGGGGCCCCTTGGGAGCCAGCAATCCCAGTTCCAGGCCAGAACACAGCCCAGGGTTGCAGAGCCCAGGGTTCTAGCACCAGGAAGGTAGATCCCCATTATCTCTGGCTGTAAAAACCAGCAGGGGTTGGGGTGGTGGAAGAAACTGCCAGATTTTCACCATTTAAAGGGCCAGCACAACCTTACCACTTAGGCAAATGCACCCACTCCAGGATTCATCACCTGGGCGGCAGCTGGAAGGGCACCGGTCACACACAGGAAGGAGGTGAAGTGACCGGAAACTGGATGAGTGATGGGCAGATCACCAGAAGTCAGAAGGCAGCATTGTCCCTTCTTGGAGTCCTCCCCACAGAGCCACAAAGTGGAGAAGTGGGTCATCCCGCCCTGGCAATTACCTATGGTTCCGTCCCACACAATTTACAGGTGGCTTTTCTGCAATAGGCTATACTACTAAGACGGGGAGTCAAAGCATCTCTACCTCATACACAGAAACAAACACAGGGAGGCTGCTAAATTGAGGAGAGAAAGAAAAACAGCCTAAATGAAAGAACAGAACAAAACACCAGAAAAAGAACTAACTAACGAGAAGAAAACCAACCTATCAAATACAGAGTTCAAGATACTGGTTTTCAGCATGCTCAGAGAACTTCTTGAGAACAGCAATACATACATACATACATACATACATACATAAATGAAGGTGAAATAAAGAATAATCCACAGGAAACTAGCAGAGAAGGAATTCAAGCCATCGATTTGGAACATAAGGAAGAGATAAACATTCAGCCAGAGCAAAAAGAAGAAACAAGAATTCAAAAAATATGAGGACAGGCTTAGGAACCTCTGGGACATCTCCAAATGTGCCAACATCTGAATCATAGGGATGCCAGAAGGAGAAGAGGAAAAGCAAGATATTAAAAATTTATGTGAAAGAAATAATGATGAAAAACTTCCCTAATTTGGTGGAGGAAATAGCAATACAAATCTAGGAAACACAGAGAGTCCCAGACAAGTTGGACCAAAGAGGAACACACCAAGACACATTGTAAGTAAAATGCCACAGGTTAAAGATAAAGAATCTTAAAAGCAGCAAGAGGAAAGGAGAGACTTACCTACAAAGGAGTTCCCCTGAGACTATCAGCTGATTCCTCAAAAGACACTTTGCAAGCTAGAAAGGGCTGGCAAGAAGTGTTCAAAGTGATGAAAAGCAAGGACCTACAACCTAGATTACTCTATCCAACAAAGCTGTCATTTAGAATGGAAGGGCAGATAAAGTGCTTCCCAGACAAGGTAAAGCCAAAGGAGTTCATCATCACCAAGCCATTATTACATGAAAAGCTAAAGGGACTTATTTAAGCAAAAGAAGAAGATCAAAACCATGAACATTAAATAGGCAACAAGTTCATAACTATCAACAACTGAATCGAAAAATAAAACCTAAGCCAACGAGCAGAACAGGAACAGAATCCTAGATATGGAGATCATTTGGAGGGTTATCAGCTGGAAAAGGAAAGGGGTAGAATGGGGAAATGGTGCAGGGATTAAGAAGCATAATTGGTAGGAACAAAATAGATAGGGGGGAGTTAAGAATAGTAGAGGTGATGGAGAAGCCAGAGATCTTATATGTATGACCCACGGACGTGGACTAAGGGGGGGATTGCTGGGGGGAGGAGGGTATCTGGCAGAAGAGGGCAAAGTGGGAAACGTTGGGAAAACTGTAGTGGCATAACCAATAAAATATACTTTAAAGAAGGCCCAACTCAGTCACTTTCTAGCTGTATGACCCAGGACAAATGACCTAACTTCTCTCAGCCTCTGTTTCCTTCTTCGTGAGAATATCTACTGCTTACTTTCTTAGGTTGGTTTAGAGATTATAAGGGGGTTATATTAAATTAAGCCTGGTTCCTAGTAATTGCTCAGTGAACGTCAGTTTTTATCATTGCTACTAATAATAACCTGGTGTTTCTATGCCCAACCTTAGGTGTCTAGTTGGGAAAAGGGGATAATTCTGGAAAAAAAAAATCGGACTGCTTCCGCACATCTAGATGTTTTCTGTACTATGTAGACATAGCCCCAGTTCTAATTTCAAGAGAAACCATTCTTTTCTGGAGGGGTTAGACTGAGGGGTTAATTCCTTTTCTCCACCTTTCCCATGAGGAAGGCATGTGATGTGCCCCTGTTTGCCGTGATTTCGTCCCTGTGTTGTCTGACCTGTTAAAGGAAGAGGAAAACGAGTCTTTATGGAGGCAGCGCCTGTTGGCTGGAGTTTGCATCCTGGGAGAGAGTTGCATAGATCGCTCAGAGGAGACAGATGTTGCACACCTCTGGCGGGGGCCCCTCCGCCACTCCTGAGGCCCTTTCGGTTCTGGAATGTGATGGCCCTCACTCTCACCCCCCACCCCCCCCACCCCAGTACTTGCAAGCATCACTGTGTTAAAGACGGAACCATTTTACACTTGATTTTCGGGAGGTGGAAAGCTCAGTTTCACACAAACCATTCTCTGAAGCTCCTTCTAGCAGGATGCAGAGAAAGTGTTTGGTTCTTTTGTATTTTCTTGCACATTTTTTAATATAAGGAGAGAGTGTCCATTTGTTCTGTTTCTGTCTTTCTAATTAGATTTTTAGCTACATGTGGTTTCTGAGTTTTTGAAATGTTAACAACTTCCTTTGAGAGAAAGAGAGAGAGAGAGAGATCATAAAAAGCAGAAAAGAATGAAATCCACTCGTTATGTGTTCCATTCAATCTGGCCCGCATTTAGGCAGCTAGGGCCGGGTTGACCTGTGCCGGTAGATTATGTGGTTTCCGTGTGTCAGATCGGATGCACGGAGCAAAATTGCTTTAAAATATGTATATAGTTTCTATGTTTGTGGTTGGTTCATCTTCAATAAAGCTTAAACGCATCATCTGCCTATGAGCCATCAATAACTGTTAGTTGACAGGTGAACTTGGACATGCTGTGTTTATATTGTTGTGGTGGTTTTCTTTGAGTTTAAAGGGATAATAAAGCCTTTGAGAAGGTTGCAACCCAGTGAAGCACTGTGTGTCCTGGGTGTTTTCTGGCTGCCCAACTGTGCTAAAGGTCAGCGTTATTCAGATGCAACCTGAGTGAGATTGCTGAATCTAGCGGGTTTTTATTTCATCAGAACGGAGCATTGGCGCTTCCTGAGCACTGACCCCATGAACCCACCACGTCAGAGAGGAAGTGCTGTCAGTCAGTGCAAGGATGGCTCTAGAACGAGATTTTTAACTGGCATCTGAATAATCTAGAGAGTGATTAGCAATTAGCTACTTATACCTCCAGCATCTCATTTTTGAGGCACAGATGCATTGCATGAAGACAATTACGTCAGCGTGTTCGTTTTGACTCTTGTGAGTGCCACGAAATCCTTGGCAAGCTAATAGTAGACCTTTGACAAAGGAAGTATTTCTTTGAAGGTTGCAATTCCAGAATTTGTAATTTTTAAAAATGAGCATGAGTGCTTTGTTTGAGTTCCACATCATCTTTTTCTGAATGATGACTCTAACTTTGGATGTTCCTACCTGTAATGTATTTATAATTCGTGTACCAACTCTAAATCTTCATGAGTGGGCCAAGTTCCTATTGAAATCACTGGGATTTTATAAAGTTTCCGAATCGGGGCCATGACACAAACGCGAACCTCTTTCCAATGGAACTGAGTGATTGTTTTCCACGTTTGTCCTGTTTTCGTTGTGGTCTTCTGCTGGTACTACGCCGTGAGCGGTGGCGGTGGAAGTGGGGGGACTAGGGAGCCTAAATTCTTCACTGCATCAAAAGGAAAACCAACCCATCTCGTATCTTCCTTATATGACTACTAAACAGGGTGAAATTTCTGCTGCTAGGAGTTTTATCTCTTTTACTTGATGACTCCTTTTCAAAAGCAAAGCAGTTTCTCCATGGAGCATTATCTGACATTGCAGAAAACGAGTAACATCGCCGAGAAACCCTGGGAGCTGACGAGGAAGAAGGGGTGTGGAGGGCTCGGGGGCCTCGGATACGGCATCACAACTTTCAAGCGCTGGACAGGAGATTTCTAAAGCGCTGCTGCGCCGTCGTTGTGCGAGAGCCTTTGGTCTGCACGAACTTTCATGTTCAATTCAGTGGGCAGAGGTTGTGAGCTTGCTGTGGTTGGGTAGGGGACCTTTTCAGAAATGCCAGACTTTTAGAAGAAAAACAAAACAAAACACAGCGTTTCTTCTCATCAAGTCTCCATTTTCAAGTTTGAAAACTTTGCTGTGATTAGAAGAGTGGATTATTTTGCTGCTTCATTGGGGTTTCCTCCGTGTGCCCAGGTCACAGGACACTCTTTCTCTCTCTGTCCAGCCGTCTCACAGGGCGTGGCTGGGGGTGTGGCTGAGGGCGCCTGGGGAGCGAACAGCTGCCCGCCGGGGCCTGGACACGCCTGGACCCGCACACACTGGGTGGGCGTGGGGCCCGAACACAGGCTGGGTGAGCCCCGGCACAGCCCGGAAAGCATGAAGGGCAGAGAGGCACAGAGGGAGCCAAGAAATGTGGAATGTGGAACCTACGAAAAGGCTTCCCTGTGGATCCTGTGTTTTGGTCAAAGTTTTGCTTGGTATTGACAGGTATTTTTAAAAAGAAAAAGAAATGAAAATACCAAAACTGTATGATTGTAGAGAGTTCCCATTTAATTTAATTTTTAAATTACAGTTGACATTCAGTATTGTTTCATATTAGTCTCAGGCATACAACACGGTGTTCAGACACCCATGTACTTCACACAGCCATCCCCCCGATATTTCCAGTCCCCACGGGGCACCGTACGCGCTTATTACCATGTCATTGACTGTATTCCCTAGGCTGTACTTTACATCCCCGTGACTCTTCTGTAACCGCCAATCTGTACTTCCTAATCCCTTTACATTTTTCACCCAGTTTCCCAACCCCCCTCCATCTGACAATCATCAGTCTGTTGTTCTATAAATAGATTGTTTTTGAGAAGGGAGGAAGGAAGAGACCCAGGGAGGCTGGGACAGAAGGAGAAAGCATTGAAATCATTTTGATAATTGATGGCAGGCTGACTTAATGAGTTATTGTCAAAAGTATTACTTTTTCAAAAATTAAAGTGACTCCCTTTTCAAATTGGGTAGTGCAATAATGAAACTTATCCTTTGCAGGCCCTGTGCAAAATGTTAATGCATGTGTTACCTCATTTCATCTCATGCTGAACCTGTGGCATTATTAGCCCCATTTCACAGATGAGGAAACTGAGGTTCAGAAAGCCCAGTTAATGTGTCCAGGCCAAATGGCTGGTGTCACACCAGGATGTGAACACAGACTGCTCTGGTTTTGAAGCAGGGCTGCCTCCTGGCCTCCTAAAACCTGGATCTAGAAGGAAGACCTTGTAGCTCCCCTCCTCTACCGATAAAGAAGTTCAGGAGGTCAAGTCATCCCTGATGCCGGTGGGGGACAGCAGCTCACCCTGCTGATTTTTGGGACATGCTGTCGTGGCTCTCAGTGGGCGTTAGCTGCCACGGGTGGTCTGGCGAGACTTCGGCAGCAAGCTGCTGACCGAGGACACCCACGGGCACTCTATCCTGCTCGGGCACCTTCATGTAATGTGTGACTTTCCTCTCCAATCAGTCTCAGAGCTTCTGAGTTCAGCCTGACACCACCACTGGGTGGCCCTCCCCTGCCCGCCAGTTACTGTGGCAAATTTGACATCTTCTGCATATCATCGAGGGCTTCGTACCTATTTGCTTACAGACATGATTCTCCCTATAATAAGTTCAATGTGAAAACCTTGGTGTTAAAGTAGCAGCATCTTCCACTTGCCCAACACGTTAGTTGGCAATCACTGATACGGTCATGAATGGCAGGGAGTTTGCCATCAGTGACAGGATCATTAACAGCATTGACTTTGCCAAGGGCTGGATGGATGGACTTAGCAAGTCCGATAACCTCTCTGAGCCTAAGCTGGTTTGTCAGTAAAGTGAGACCATGCATGGTACCTGCCTTACAGGGTATTCTGAGGATGAAATGAAGCAATTCATGTAAAGTGGTCAGCACAGGGCCTTGGCGTGTTGTCAAAGCTCAACAAACAGAAGGTGCTGTGAGTGCCGCTAGCTTCTCCTCATTTTCCCAGTAGTGTCCAGGTCTCACCTTCTCCCCGTCACCCCACAAGGACCACACAGACGAAGGGAACACAATTTATACGACACCTTTGCTGCGCTCAATCTTTTTAAAATGTTATTTTTAATTACAGTACCGCATAGGGGACATCACCAATAATGTTGTGCTCAGTCTTCAGTACTCTACCTGGTAAATGGATCATCCCCACTTGATACTTAGTGACAATGCCGTTCAGGGGGATTAAGTCACATGCATTGTTTTGTATAGCGAATGAGCGTCTGAACTGAGGTGTGTTCTGGCACCAGGGCTGGTGGTGCTTTCTTTCACCCAGGCCTTGCCCACACCAGCTGGAAACATGTCATGGGCGGGGCTGGTGCTTTTCCTTCCGTGTGGAGCTCTGACTGTCCCCACGCTACCTCCCGGTGCCCTCAGGCACGTGGATCTAAGGGGCGCACCCTGTCCACCCGCATTTTACAGGGTGGCTTGGCACGTCTTCCTTTGTTTCTCCAAATTTCCACCTGTACTTTCATTACCTGTGCACAGTGCAGAGCATCCACCAGAGCGGCTTGCACAAGTCAGTGCTCCGTTAGTGTGGACTGGACAGCCACCGCTCCCTCCTTTCCACCGTGCAGGATGCTGGCTGGAGCTCAGCTTGCTTCTGAGGAAGCCTGGCCCGAGGTTCCATGCAAACAAGTGCTTCCTAATTAACTGCAGGTGACCCGACACTCTTTTGAGACTCCACTAAGTACCAGGCACCATGCTGGTGCTTCATTCATTCCCTCCTGTCCCTCCCTTTTCTCCATCCTTTCCTCCCCTCTTCATTGGCCTGCTCTGCTGGGTCCAGCACCACCCACGTGCAGGGGATAGTGGGTGAACAGAGTACGCTCAGCTCTCAAGGAGCTTATGTTATTTCTCCTAATCCTCACATTAACCTGTGATGTAGATTCTTTTATGCCATATAGGAAGGAAATTCAGGCCCATGAGCTTAAGTAATTTTGTCCAGGGGCGCAGAGCAGATTTTGCCACTTGTAAGGAGAGGACTAGAATTCGTGTCCTCCTGGCTTCCAAGACCATGTTCTTTGCACAACACCAAGAGATCCAAGAATCACACGGAAAGAGCGACAACAGAGAAGGGACTAAAGTGGGATGCTTTGGCGGTGGGCGTGATATGACGATTATAATAGCCAGGAATTATAGTGCTTATCATGTAAGCAGTCTCTGTGCCTTATTCACTAAACTCTCATACAAACGCCATGAGGAGCTGCATGCCTGCCCCCATTTTTCAGATGACAAAAACTGAGACTCATGGAGGTTGAGTCCCTTGCCCAAGGTCATACAGTAAGAAAGTCAGACTTGAACCTGCCCGTTGAACCCCCAAGTCCATGTTCTTGACTGCTGCACTGTCATTAGAACAAAGCGCCTCTGTCATGAACAGGCCCCTGGGAATCACAGTGGTTCCGTGTGTCTAGGCCTTGCTCTGTGCCTGGCGCTGTGCTAAGTGCTTCTCACGCATTTGCTCTCGGAAATTCTCGCGCCACTGAGATGAGGCAGGCAGGTTATTATTATCCATGGTTTTTAAAAATTTTTATTTATTTATTTTTTTAGAGAGGGAAGGGAGGGAGATAGAGAGAGAGAGAGAGAGAAATATCAATGTGCGGTTGCTGGGGGTCATGGCCTGCAACCCAGACATGTACCCTGGCTGGGAATCGAACCTGGGACACTTTGGTTCGCAGCCCACACTCAATCCACTGAGCTACGCCAGCCAGGATTATCCATGTTTTACACGAGGGGACCCTGAGGTTTTGGGTATAAAGGCTTTGCCTAAAGTCTAATCTAGTAAGTACTGAGGCTAGACTTCAGGCCTTTGCCGTGTAGCTCGTTACCAGACCCTCATGCTTCTTTCACTGCTGCTACGTTTTCTCAGGAAGGGATTCAAAAGAGAGGCAAGACAGTATGAACTAAATTGTTCATTGAAACATTATTAAGAGATAGGAGCGTTAGCTCAGTGGATCCCCGTGGCATCTATTAAACAAGGATGAATATGAAGACTAGCAACATAGGAAAAATATGCAGGGTAGAATGTTAGGAGGAAAAGGAATAGAAATTGCATGTTCCCTGGGGTTGCAGTTCACATATGTGCGCAAGTAGCTCACATGTTAGAAGGGTAGGCTTGTGGGTGAATATGTTTTTCTTTTTAACATTTTAAAGTATCATTTCTGTAATAGATTGACATAGGAAAGAAAAAATAGGAGGCTATTTGGGTGATTTATCTCAAAAGTTCTGGCGAGTTTGAAGTCTGTTTGGGGGAGAGGTAAAAAAAAACAACGCAGGGAAGAAATGATGTCAAGAACTGCATAATCTCAGGTGCCGTGCACAGTGGGAGGCTGGCTCCCGCAACCTTTTCCAGGTCTTTATGTGTTTCAACAATATTGTAATTATAGAGAAGCAAAGTCCACTGGCATTAGGAAGTAGTGGGTATGTTCTCCCCAAAAGTCAGGGGAAATGAAATTCTTACAGCCTGGTTTTGCAATTATGTGCATTAGCCTGGTGCTCGCAGGGACATTTTCAGAGCAGGGATCTGCTGGTGCATAGAACTTATCTTCGACAGGAGATGGCACCGAACACCTTAGCATTAATTTCCTCTAGTCTGCAGGGACTGTTTCTGAGCTCACGATCTGTGAGCTGGAGGCATCGGTGCACCCTCGGGGTTCCCTCGCTAACTCTTGCGTGTTGCAAATAATGATGCCTTAAGTAATATCTTTGCCCACTTTAGAGTTTTTATATACTGAGTTTCCTAAAGTGTGAAAGGGCAGTAACATTACTGAGCACCTATTGTGTGTCTGGTGTTATGTCAGATGCGGCTTAGTACTCACAGTGAGACTTGAAGGCGTATATGATTATGGGTATACAGACGGTTAGGTTAGAGTCAGATTGAAATCCTGTCTCAGCTGCTTACCGCTGTCTGGTCTCAGCCACGTCATTGCTGTGGGGATGCTGTTGAAGATGGCGGTGCTTGGATTGGGGGACCACATTCTGGGGGATGGTATCAGTGTCACCTCGGATCCACCTGCATCATGCTGTGATGGAGACTCCAGCAGATGAGGAAGAGACATGGGGACACTGGTTACGTGGACTGGCTGCAAGAGTGAATATATTTCATAGTTAATTAGAAAGAGAAGAGTTCTCATCTTATCTCGCATTGCCGGTTCTAGATCAAGCCTCTAAGACTTAATTAGGCTCTTGCAGTGGCCTCCTGTGGAGTGGGACCATCAGATCCTGGGTTTGCCCGGGACAGTCCTGGTATACACATGTGGTCCTGGCAAAATTGGTAATAATGTGGCAATTTCCAATCTCAGAAGGGTCCAGGTTTGGATGGTAAGTGACATGGTCCCCTGCTTCCCTTTTTCTTCCCGCTGAGGTGGTGTTCAGGGAGCTGAACTCAGGCGCTTAGGCCATACTCTAGTCAAAGCCTTTCAGAGGTTCCCAACCCCCTGCAGAATACACTCCAGACTTGCTCACTGAGCCCAGGCCTTGGGTGCGTGCCCGCCCCGTGGCGTCTTGCAGAGTGCTCATCGGTCAGGAAGGTCTCCGTGAACACAGGCGGGATGACTGCCTGAAGGAGTGTGCGCATTTCCATGCGGATGCTTGTCAGTTTCTGGAACGCCTCGTCCTTCTGCCCGCTTCAGGGCCTTTGCACACGCTGGTCCTTCCGCCAGGAGCACTCCTCCCTCCCTCTTTACCCAGGGTGGTAACATAGTGCCTTTTGGTTCGTCACCTGGCACTGTAACGCTACTCCCTCTGAGAAGCTTCCCTGACTCTCCCAGATTGGGTCAGGCCTCCCTTCTCTTCTCTCCCGTGGCTCTCTTGTTAACTACACCTCGCTGTGTGCAATTATTTAATAGCAGGCGCCTGCACTCATGTCTAGACTTCCACGAAGACACAACCTGCCTGTCCTGTTCACTGCCACATCCCTACCGTGTGTGTTGTTAGCCCAGTGCCTGGCACGTGGTGCTCCCTGAACAGGTGATGAGCAGATAGTGGGGTGAATGCATGAAAATCCCCTAGGAGGCTACCCCTCCTGAGCCAGTGGGGTTGTCACCCATTTAAAGCCCTTCAGTTGCTTCTTAGGACACTTGGAATAAATGTAAAGTTCTTCCCAAGTCCCTACAGACTTTGGGCGCTTCCTAACTTCCTGGCCTCGTTTCCTCCTGCTCTCCCCTCATCCTGGCCCCGAGGCCACCCTGGCCCCTGGGTCTTCATCCCCATACTCCCAGCCCACCACCACCTCAGGCCTTTGTGCTTGCCCTGACATCATGTCCCTGTCACTTAATACACCATCCCCTTCTCTGTCCATCCCATGCTGTGGCTTCATTTTCTTCATAACAATGGCTGCACTCTGAAGTCATCTTGCTTATTTGTTTCCATCCGTCTCCGCCACAGAATATAAGCTCGCTGGGAGCAGGGATCTTGCCTGCTGTGTTCACCATGAGGTCCTCAGAGCCTGGTAAACAGTCGGAGCTCAGGCACTCAACCCGCATTTGGTGGGCGGGGAACGGAGTAAAGGCAGGGACAAGGTGGGGCTGCCTCTGGGAGGCGGGGTGGTGGGGGCCCTCCTAGAACCCAGAGGCCCCTGGGGCAGGGCCTGGAGTGTCGCCATGGCAACCCCCTGACCTGAGTTCTCCCCCTGTGAGGCCATAGCTGCCCACCTCCTCAGCCCAGACTTCCCACCTGGTCCTGTGTGCCCTGTGTGGGGAGGGGGAAAAGGGGCTGGGGGAGAATGATCAAGAGGAAAGCCCCCCCTGGCGTGGGGGAAGACGGCAGCAGGCCACGCCGCGGTGGCTTCACTGGTAATGACCAGGGCTGAGTTGGGAGGGGGGTGGGGGAGGGGAGACTGGGGGGGCTCTGGCACCCCCCAGAGGGACCTGGAGCCTGGCCCTCCCTCGGTGGCTGTGAGCTCCGCACACCAGCTCGTCATTGTAGCGTTTCTCAAGCCGTGAATTCCTAAAATAGGCCGCATCCCAGCGCCCCGAAAGACTATTGATAGAACGAGTATGAATAATGCCTTCTATTAAAACCCGGGACACCAAGTCAGGCGGCGTTTCCTTCAGGTGTTGCGTAAGTCAAGAACTCCCTGTTCTCGTCTTGTTCCTCAGAGACAAAGCTAGTCCGCTACCCCCTCCCCCGGCTTAAAAATCAGCAGAAATCACGGCTGGCTCCCAGCCGCCTGCAGGCTCTTGGCCTGGTGGGCAAAGCCTCTGTAGCCAGCTCCCGACTGTCCCACCTTTCCCCCAGTGAACTCTTCACCTTTCCCAGAACCCACTCTGAGCCCCTGTCCGTGCCAGCAGGCCCCCTTGTCCACAGTGCCCTCCTTCCCTCCTTGGTCTGCACTGGCTGAAATGCCACCGTGGTGTGAAGCAGCCAGGCCAAGCTGGAAGCCCCCTGCTGGCCCCCTCCCTCTCAGTGCCGCCACGCACCTTGTGACAACAGCAAAAGTGCCCCTGGTTCCCTGCTGGCTGCCTAAGCAGTGTGCTGGGTGAGCAGGAGCGCAAACCAGCGTTGGTTGGAGGCAGAGAGGCCTGACCCAGCCGGCCGGCAACCAGCTCACCCGGGGACTTTCGTTCTCTTCCCGGAGTCTGTTTCCCCCTCACCCACCCAAGCTGTTCTAGGCTCTGGTGCCGGGAGGAGGAGAGGGGAGGCTCTGAAACAGGGTGACTGGTGCTGGGAGGTGGCCCAGTCCGGGCTCAGCATCGCCCTGGCCGTCTGCCCCCGTCTCTCAGCTGTGAGCCCCCAGTGGACAGACCGCTCTCTCCTCAGCTTCCCACAGCCCACGGTGCCAAGCCTGCTGAGTGTCTCGCCTGTATCATTTCAGTTCATCTTTGGAGAACCCAGGAGGAGGGGCCTTAGGAAGGTTCAAGAACCATCCCAATGTTACACAACTAGTAAGGGGCAGGCTGGGATTTGAAATCCAAACGGTCTAACTCCAAACAAAGCCCACATTCTCCCCGACCTGCCTCTGTCTCCTTTTTTGTCTGTACGGTCCCCACCTCGGTCACTCCATCAGCCACGGCGCCTTCTTGCCGTTCCTTAAGCCACCACATACAAGCCCTCCTCGGGGCTTCCGTGGTCCCCACTCTCAGAAGCCATCCTGGGGGTGGATCCGCCTGTCCATCATTCTCTGTCTCTTCCCCCTCCTTTCCTTCGTCACACTGTCACCCCAGTTCTGTGCCTGTCACCATTCCCAGTTCTTGGGGAGCTAAGCATTGAGCAAGATAGAAAAGGTTGTTAGAACCTATATTTTTAAGGTGGGGGAATAACCAATAAAGAAGAAGGCGAACATACAAGGTATTTTCATATCCTGAGACTCCGGTCCCCAGAGATATCTTGGTTTAATATATTGTCTTCTGCTTAAATAGTATTTGTTAATTTCTTCTGTTGAAACCTTACATCAAAGGTACTTGGTAGTTATTTGCAAGGTGGGCGGGTGGATGGACGGGTAACGTGAGAGAGAACAGTAGCTCTGTGCCCCACGTGAGGCAGAAAGAAGCAGCGGCATAGGCCTCAGAGCCTGAAGATCTATCTGGGTTGGAGTTCTGACTTTAACCTTTCTCTGGGACCTTGGCCAAGCCACTGCCAACAGGCCACGGCTGCGTTCCAAACCCCCATTTCCTTACCTGTAAAGAGAGATGAGTTTCTCCCTGCTGAGGTGGACTGTGATGATCAGGTCAGGCTCTGTAGGTCACTGGGCTCTGTCAGCTGCAAGGGCCACCTGCCTTTGGACAGCCGTGTTTGTGAGGCCCTGCTCTGAGCCTTGGGTTACCCTGGACATGCCCTGTCCCTGACACAACTACTTCCTGGTGGTTTATTGCTGCTGCAAAGGGAACCAAGCCTCCTACAAAACCTGAAAACCATTTATGGCTCTGTTCAACCTCATCACACATCACATGAACTTGAGGAAGTCCCTTCAAGTAGGAGTTTCCAAGCCTTGGATCCAAAGTGGGATGCCGTTCAGATCCGCCTCTGAGGAATGTGGGTGAAACTCCTTGCAAAGTGAAAATGCACACAGCATTGTCAGCATCCTGCTTCCTGTCCAGCGCCCCAGAGGAGTCTGGGGAGGGGATGCTCCCGCAGCCCAGGAGCCTAGACTCGCTGCCATCCCTGAGTCCTTTGGGGCACCTAGAGCAAGCTCAGCCCTTACGGGTAGGTTAGCTGGTTTTTATGAATCAGAAATGAGGCACCTGAGGGCAGAGAGTTATCCCCGTGTGAACTGAGCTCTCTTCCTACATCTTTAAATGCAGCGACTGTGTTAGCGTGCAGCATGGACCGCCGTCCTCTTGTGTTTGAACCCTTGCTTCAAGCCTCAGTGTCCATCTCCGTAAACAGAGGTATTAAACCACACCACGTAACATCGTTGTGAGGGTTAACTTAAACCACATTTGTGAAAATACCTCGTGTAGTACCTGGAACTTAGTGTTGTTTTTTGAGAAAAGTGATGCATTCAACAACACATATTTCTCCTGCCACGTCTCTGGGGCCAGGTGCAGGGCCAGCCACGGGGAACAAGGCAGGGAAAAACCCCAACAGGGTCCTCACTCTCATGAGCTTGGGGAGTGGCATCTGCCCCGCTTTCTAGAAGGCAGAACCCCCCTTGTGTATGCCTGCATCCCCGGTGGCTTCTCTCCACTGCTGCTTCTTGTATCCAGAAGGCACAAAATAAATGTTAAGTTGTGCTTGCTTTATTTAGGAAATTGCCTTTGATGTCTTGTACTTTTTCATGCCTATGTAGTAAAAAAAAAAAAAGAAAAAAAAAAGGAAATGATTAGGAAGTCCTGTAGCTAGGGGTTCATATCTGTCTGTGCTGTGTATTCTTTGATGTCCCGTGCATCAGTGACGTAACATTTTTTGAGGCCAGGCTAAATGAAAAACTAGACCAGGCACTAGTGAAGAACAGTCCAAAGAAATAGAATAAAATGGACTCCATTCTAGAGATGTCTCAGTTCTAAACTGAAGAGCCTGCTACGTATAGCAAAGGCTGGCAAAGAAACACGCAAGTGAATTTTAGCAGAAGTTGTAACATGTAAGAGGTTCAGCCAATGCTCTGGTGCGAGGCAGACTGTGACCAATGCGGTCACACTGGCACCGTGTTCTGGGGACTGTGTGGGACCTGGGAGGAGAGGTGAGTTCGCACCGGGACAGAGCACTGCGGCTGTGACTCAGGTTAGAGTGCTGGTCCTGTCTCTTACTGGCTAGGAAACTCTGGATGAGTCCCCTGATCTTTCTGAGCCTTAGTTTTCTCGTCTTGGAAATATCTGTGTGAATAGGGTGGCCTGTCACAGGGTTCTATGGGCATTAAGTATGATGGTGATGTCATGTATTTGGCTCACACTTGGCCTATAGGGGCTCCATAAATGGTGGCCTTTATTATTAAATCATATCAACACAAATAAGTAAAACAGATGAATGCCATGCACCATTAAACACTCAATATAAATGTCATTCTGGTTGAGTAATTCTTGATCTTGGCAAGACCAAAATCCCTTGTTAATAGTTTCCAAGTATCTAAAGTTTCCTTCTGGTGACGCCAGTCGGGGCCTTTCAGTCGTGCGGACAACCTAACTCAGGGGACACGAGCTGCAGACGGGCCCTTCTGCAGGGAAGATGACAGAGGTCACGGAGCACCTGTGGATCCAAGACCTGTGGCCCGTTGGGATATTTCAAAGCGTGGCAGCCACGAGCTCTGGAATGCAGGGCCTTTGAATGCTCCGAGAACTCCCGGTCTCCAGAACAACCGAAGCCACGGCTCTACCATTCTGGGCACTGCCCGGCCACCATCCGAGCCATCTCGGAGTCCATCCCGGTGCTGTGTGTTCCGATGGACACTGATTAGCTAGAAGCCGTCCAGATGCACGTGAACTCGATGGCAAAGAAGTGGGGACAATTTCTTCCATGAAGAGCTGAAACAGGTTTGGGCACTGTGACCAGAGAAACGGAGACGTGACGGCTGCCTTCCCCTAGCTTCCGTGTGCAAGGGAGACCAGACTTACTGTGCGCCACTCTCCGGAGCAGAGCTGCGCAGCAGAGCGAGGGCAGGCATGGGTCACGGGGTCAGAGGGCCTGAGTGGGCTCCATGGGAAGGGGAAAGGGCTCCTTGGTGAGATTCCTTCTCTGTTTTTTAAACTGCGCTTCGAACCCTCTTTCCCTTCTTATAACCTTGCCTTCCTCGGTCTAGTGTTGGGGCTGAGCGGTATGGAGGAGGGGACAGTCCTTACTGGACTTGAAGTCTTGTGGGCGGGTGTTGCCCTCTCTTGGCCCCCTGGTGTTCAGTGTGTCCTCCTCTCCAGAAGGCTGCCAGGTTGCTCTCTGGAGAGTGCCCCCCCAATCCCTGGGGCATCTCACCTGCAGAAGTAAAAGGCCCTTTTAACGGCTCCAATTTTAGCAGGCCTACTCCTGGCACAGGCAAGTGGGTAGGAGTGAGAGGGAGATTCTCCTTGTTCCCTGTTTCTGCTGAAGGGGGCGGGGGTGGTGAGTGTGTGATGATGCGTGCCCCCCCCCCCCCCCCCACACACACGAGAGTAAGTAGGTGTGAATACCTAACTTGCGAGACCAGGCACTGGCCCAGAACTATAGGAATCACTTTTGGTGGGGTGGCCTGCTGGAGGGAGGAGAAGCTGTACATTTCGGTAGAGGCCGTCCAGACTCAGCCGTGGCTGCTGCCAGGGGACGTGGGCCAGGACTGAAGGGATCCAAAAATCCAAGGGAGCCACTGCAGAGAGTCCTGGAGAGAATTCGGAGGTTTGTGCTCAGGTGCCTTGTTCTGTGCAGCCTAGTGACCAGCGCCCACCTCGGGCCCTCACAGCTCTGACGACGAGACGAGCCTTCGGTTGCCAGCCTGTGCGTTTGCAATCTGGAAGGCGCGGGGCTCTAATATTTTTACTCTCTCTGCTGCTGACTGCTTCCTCAGAAATACCAGATTTCCATATCCTCTTTCTTAACAAGCTGGCTCCCGTCCCTCCCTGGGGATACACCCCTCCTTATTTACAGTTTTGGAAGCAGCTTTTAAAAGAGCAGTTCGTTGGAACGTGAGGTGAAAAACAAACACCCAACATTTCTCCCTGCTGTTTGAGTGTGCTTCCCCGCCCCCACAGGCTGCTTCTCGTAGTGTGTTAGGAAGGTGTTAACTCATGCTCTTTTCCTGGGCTCTTTGGATTACGAGGAGCCACGTTATGTAATCTCTCTAAGCTTCGGTTGCTTTCTAGGAAAAATGGAGATGAAAATCTTCCCTTTGGGAGCTGTCAGAATTCCGTGAGGTAGCGTACCCAAAGGGCCCGGCATATTATAATGGGTGTCCGATAAATGCTCGTTCCCCCGCGGCCCAGACGGCGACAGGAGCCTGCAGCGCGCGGATGCACACGGCCGCAGCTGTAGTCAGTTCTGCCGTACGCCCTCCTGAAAACCGCCACCGTTCTGCAAAATTGCACCGTAAAAATCACAGTTTACTGGGGAAAATAAGCCAGGGGCGTGGGACTCAAAAACTTTGTCTGTGACACACGAATGCAAACCTAATAAAAATGATAGCACAGTTTGCACATGTTACATGGCGGAGAGACCTGAGTTTGCTTTGGAAGTAGACGTCGGAAGGGCTGCACCTGGGACTATGGTGAAGCAGTGGAACTTGGGTCCGTTATCTGGGAAGCTGTGGCTCGTAAGGCACACTGGAAAAGTGGCTGGTAGGTGCTTGCAGTGGGAGCGTGTGAATTTTGCATATTCCTGCCGGGCTCAGCTACGTGAGGTTTTCTGCATTCACCTCCTCTTACAGAGGAAATCAAGCGTAAGCAGACACATAGCTTGCTTCATGCTCAAATCATTCCCTAACATACCACTTGCACTGGAACCCACTCATTTTCAAAACAAGTGCTACAGCAGAACGGGCTGCACTTTGCCCATGTACTTAGTTCAGGTAGAAGGAATGACTGTCTAGTGGATGGCCTAGAGGATGGGTAGCGTTGTGCTACATTAGGGGGAGTGCATCTGTAGCCTTTGGACTGGGTTGTAAGAACCATACTCTTCTGGATTTTGAAAGTACTGCCTAGCTGTCAGGGAGCTCTCAACATCTCCCTCCTGCAGTGGCGTTCGGCCTGTGCTTGGAAGAGTCCTTCAGGGGTCACTGGGCAAAGGGAGGTAGGTGAGCTGCAAGCTTCCCTGCCCGCCTCCCCTTCTGCCAGAGGCCGCAGGGATTTTTCCACCTTCCTTTTTGTTTTTGTTCAGAGGAAGGGTCCCGTCGCTAAGTTACAAGTCTGCAAACCACCACCAGTGATCTAGTTGACCCTATTTTGTTTTACAAACTACTTCCCAAGAACGTATCTTCTTTTCAAAAAAAGGTAGACCTCAGTGGGCACTGCCGGGCAATGAATACTCCAAAACGAGTGGAAGTTGACCAAGAACTGCTCCAGTGGGGCTTCAAATTGCCGTTTTGCCTTCGAACTACTCGGCAAACGGTGCACATAGGGCTTCTTGTAATGCCCGGCTCCAGTGGAGGCTGTTCTCAGATGGAAACTGATGGGCGTTTAGCAAATCCAACACATTTCTGGTGTTCTTGTTCCTTCACAAGCACCAGCGGCGCTTCTGCAACTGTGTGATTTCTTTCTCTTTTCAGAGAGCTGGATCGAAAGATGTCTCAACGAAAGCGAAAACAAACGTTATTCCAGCCACACATCTCTGGGGAATGTTTCTAATGATGAAAGTAAGTGCTCGAAACTCGGTTTTGCAGGTCGTCCTAGACACCGGCCAGCCTCCTGCCCCGAGGGATAGCGCTCACTCCCGTGCTGCTAGGCCGCAGCGAGTCCCCGGACCCGGAGACTCTGGAGGCATTCCCGCGCCCAGGCCCTGCCTGTAACGTTCCGAAGAGGGGGTGCCGCTCGGCGGACGTGCAAACTAAGGCCACCGCCCAAACCTGCCGTGTACCCATTCCTATCGCCTGAGACCCCACAGGCCCTGTTCCCATGATGCCCCGGTTGGGCAAACGTGGCCCCTGAGGGGCAAAAGCCCTTCTCTGTGTCGCTGTAGGTGTGGGTTGTAAGTAGTATGTCGTGGGACTGTTGTTTTACACTCACAAAGATCCTCGCTATTGGCTCTTGGACCAGAGAATTGGAGTCAATGGAGGGGTGTGAACAGCTGTGTCTACACCTCCCCCCGGGTTATGTCAGATGGGGGCTTCTGGGTGCCTCATGTGAAGAGCGAAGACTACTTGGGCCTTGTGTTTGCCCCTTAAGAACTCTGAGAGGGGGACAGCTCCTAAATGTCATTTCTAGCCGAGACAGAAGTCCTTCTCCCTTGCCTGGCCAAGTGCATCCCAGTGGAACTAAGGAGTTCCATTTCCTCAAACATGGGCCAGTGACACCCAGTCCATAATCCCCGAGGGTGTCTGTGGGGCACCCTTCCACCCTCCCTTCCACCGTAGTCCTCCTGTCATCGCCGTTTTGCTTCGTTTTTGTTTTTTCTTAATACCTGAAATTTCCTGCCTATATCTCTCTCCTCTAGGACTTTAATGGTGTCACGACTTATATTTAAATCTTTTTAAAATTTTATTTTAATTATTGTTCAAGTACAATTTTCTATCTTTTACTCCCATCCCAGCCCACCCACCCAGCCGTCCCCAACGTTTTAGAAAATTGAGATAAATTGAATGTAAAGTACCTAAAATTTGCATGAATAGTTCAATGAGCATCTTTTTTTTATTCAATATGTTGTGTCCTTCTGGGCAACCACCACCCAGAAAAGAGGCAGAATGTTCATAGCACTCCAGAAGGCTCCTGCATGTCTCGTCCTTGTCGATAGCTACTGTCCCGACTGTTATCACTGGAGTTTGATGTTGCCTGTTTTTTTTAAAGATTTATTTTTATTTATTTTTAGAGAGGGAAGGGAGGAAGAAAGAGAGAGACAGAAACATGAATGTGCGGTTGCTGGGGGCCGTGTTCTGCAACCCTGGCATATACCCTGACTGGGAATCGAACCTGCGATGCTTTGGTTCGCAGCCCACGCTCAATCCACTGAGCTATGCCAGCCAGGGCTGATGTTGCCTGTTTTTGAAACATCATACAAATGGATTCAAAGACCTTGTATTCTTTTGTGAATGGCTTTTGTCACTCAGTAGAATGTCTGTGGTACTCACTCATGCTGCTGAATGTAGTCCTTTCTTCTTCCAGTGCCGTACAGCGTTTCACTGTACGCATGGACCGCAGTGCACATACCCACTGAAATCTGATGGATATACGAATCGTTTCAAGTTTTTGACAACTTCTTCAGCATCTCTGAATATTCTTCTTTTTACACTTTATTTTACTGTGCTCAAATACATATAATGCAAAAGTGACTGTTTTGCCCACTTGAAGTGCACGGTTCAGTGGCTGCAAGCACATTCACCTCACGCAGCCGTCACCTGGTCTACACACAGAACCTTGTTTATCTTTCCATCAGAGACTCTGCTCCCTGGTCAGGCAGTGCCTGCCCATGCCCTTCCCTCCCCACCCCGGGCAACACTCTTCTGCTTTCTGCCTTTATGGATCTGACTACTCTAAGCACCTCATAAACGTGGGATCACACAGGACAAATCCTGTGTGACGGGCTTATTTTACCCAACACAATGTCTTCGAAGTTCATCCATGTCGTAGCATGGGTCAGAATTTCCTTCCTTTCCAGGACTGGCTGACTTTCTGTCATCCGTGCGCACCACATGGGTTTAGCCGTCCGTCCACTGATAGGCATCTGGGATGCTACCGCTGCTGGCTGTTGTGAAAATCACTTCTGCGAACATGGGTGTACCAATATCTGTCCAGGTTCCCACTTTGGATGATTCTGAGTACACAGCCAGGAGTGGAATCACTAGACCACATGGAATTCTGTGTTTAGTATTTTAGGAGCTGTTGTCTTTCATAGCAGCTGTGCCATTTTATATTCCCACAGGCAACGCACAAGAATTCCAATTTCTCCACATCCTTGCCAATACCTACTATTTATTTAAATTGCCATCTTAATGAGTATAAAGTGGTGTTTCATGGTTTTGGTTTGTATTTCCCTGATGATTAGTGATGTTGAGCATCCTTCCGTGTGCCTACGGGTCATCTGTAGATCTTCTTTGGAAAAAGGTCTGTTTGAGTCTTTTGCCCGCTTTTTTAGCCCAGTTGTTTATTTATTTTTTTTTTGTCATTGAATTGTAGGAGTTCTTTGTATGTTCTACATATTAACCCCTTATCAGATAGATGGTTTTCAGATATTTTCTTCCATTCCATGGGTTGCCTCTTACCTGTAATTGCGCCTTCGATGCACAGACCTTTTTAGTTTTGATCTCGTCCAGTTTATACTTCTTTTGTTGCCTGTGCTTTCGATGCCACGCCCAAGAAATCATTGCTAACTCCAGTATCATGAAACTTTTCATCTGTTTTCTTCCAAGAGTTTCATAGCTCCATCCCTTATGTTCAAGTCTTTATTTTGAGTTAATTTCTGTATATGGTGCAAGGTAAGGGTCCAAATTCATTCTTTTGCATGTGGATATCCTGTTTTCCCGACACCATTTGTTGAAAAGACTGTCCTTTCCCAGATGAATGAACTTGACACCCTTGTCAAAAATTATGTAACCATTTATGCAAGGGGTTATTTCTGGGTACTCCACTCTAGTCTATTGGTCTATATATCTGCCTTTATGCCTGTACCATACTATTTTGGTTACTGTAGCTTTGTATTTACTTTTGAAATCGGGAAATGTGAGACCTCCAATATTGTTATTCTTTTTCAAGATTGTTTTGGCTGTTCAGGATCTCTTGAGATTCCATATGAATTTTAGAATGAACTTTTCTGTTTCTGCAAAAAACGTTATTGAGATTTTGATAGGGGTTGCATTGAATCTGTAGATCACTTTGCATAGTACTGACTTAAAAATATTAAGTTTCCAATTCATGGATATAGGATATCCTTGCATTTATTAGTATCTTCTTTAAGATAGTAATAAAAACTATAAAACAATGTTTTATAGTTTTTTAGTGTACAAACCTTTTTAAAATTTTATTATTTTTTTAATCCTCGCCTGAAGACATGTTTATTGATTTTAGAGAGAGAAGAGAGAGAGGGAGAGAAACATTGATGTGAGAGAAAAACATCAAACAGTTGCCTTTCATATACACCTTGACCAGGGATCAAACCTGCAACCTAGGCATGTGCCCTGTCCAGGAATCGAACCTGCGACCCCTTAGTGTACTTGACGATGCTCCAGCCAGCTGAGCCATACCGGCCATGGTTGGGCTATACAAGTCTTTTGCTTTCTTGGTTAAAATTATTCCTAAGTATTGTATTCTTTTGATGCTATATTAAAAAGAATAGTTTTTTTTTTTTACTTTTAAAAACCTTTATTTACTTATTTTTAGAAAGAGGAGAAGGGAGAGAGAGAGGGAGAGAAACATCAATGTGTGGTTGCCCACTGGGGATATGGCCTGCAAAACCCAGGCATGTGCCCTGACTGGGAATTGAACCAGCGACCCTTTGGTTTGCAGGATGGCACTCAATACACTGACCCACACCAGTCACAGCAAAAGAATAGTTTTCTTAATTTCCTTTTTGAATTCTTGATTGTCAGTGTAGAGAAATGCAGCTGGTTTTCGTGAGTTGATTTGTATCCTGCAACTTTGTTGAATTTGCTCATTAGATCTGACAGGGGTTTTGCGTGCGTATGCGGGACCTTCTTGTCTGACGGGGCTGCCCAGGCCTCAGGGAACCGTGTTGACTAGAAGTGCTAAAACTGAGCATCCTCATCGTGTTCCTGACCTTAGAGCAAGCGCCTTCAGTCTTTCATCATCGGGTGTTGAAGTAGTTTCCTTCTTTCCCCATCTTGTTGAGTGTTCTTATCGTGAAAGAGTTTTATCAAATCTTTCTCTGCATCCATTGAGAAGATCATGTGGATATTCTGTTAATATGGTTTATTACACTGAGTGGCCGATGTATGTTGAACTAGCCTTTCATTCAGGGAATAAAAAAAAAATCCCACCTCGTCATGGTGTGTAATCCTTTTAACACACTGTAGAATTTTGTTTGCTGGCATTTCATTGAGAATCTTTGCATCAATATTCATAAGGGATATCGCTCTGTAGTATTCTTTTGTGTGGCGTCTTTGTCTGGCCTTGGTGTCGGGGTAGTGCTGGCCTCACAGAATGAGTTTGGAAGAGTTCCCTCCTCTTCCATTTTTTGGGAGAGTTTGAGAAAAATTGGTGCTCTGAACATTCTTGTGGATATCCTCTTTTGTGAACTCCCTGTTCAGGTCTCTTTCCTGTCAGTTTCTTTAAATGTTTATTTGTTTATCAAGTTTACTGAGGTGACTTGGTTAATAACATTATATAGGTTTCAGTGTACAACTCTACGATACATCATTTGTATATTGCATTGTGTGTTCACCACCCAAAGTCTAAGTCTTCCTCCATTTTTATTTTTTTTAAGATTTTATTTATTTATTTTTAGAGAGGGAAGGGAGGGAGAAAGAGAGAGAGAGAGAAACATCAATGTGTGGTTGCTGGGGGTCGTGGCCTGCAACTCAGGCATGTACCCTGACTGGGAATTGAACCTGCGACACTTTGGTTTGCAGCCCGTGCTCAATCCACTGAGCTACTCCAGCCAGGCATCTTCCTCCATTTAAAAAAATTGTGCTGTTTGTCTTTTCCTTAATGATCTGTAAGAGGTTTATATATATATATATATATATATATATATATATATATATATATATATTCTGAATAGGAGATATTATCAGATAAAAGTGTGGCCATATCTTTTTTCAGTCTGTGATCTGCCTTTTCAATTTCGTAGGGGTATCTTCATATGAGCACAAATTCTTAATTCTAGTAAGCCAAGCTTATCAATGACTTTCTCTTAGAGTTAGTGCTTTTTGTGTCCTATTGAGAAATCTTTACCTCCCTCTAGGTCATAAAGATATTGTTCATGTCATTGTCCAAAAATTTTATTATTTTACCTTTTGCTCTTGCACCAGCAGTCCATCTGGGCTTTTTGTACATGGCATGAAGGAGGAGTCATTGGTTGTTTTTTCTTATTTTTTTATTTTTGACTAATAGAGCACCTTTTGTTGAAAATAACTCCATTACCCACTGATCATAATCAGAGCCTATGCGTGTGAATCTGTGGGTCGCTGCTCCCGAGGAATTTTCAGTCTAGAGGGAAGTCAAGGTCCACAGGTGAATATCAATAATCGGAGGCCACGTGCGATCAACCCCATGCGAAGGATGCAGGGTGTCCTGCCGCGCCACACCCATGTGCCCCGGGCTCCAGCGCACCCTCGCTGGGCGCTTGTTAGAAACACAGGCTCTGCGGCCCGCCCCAGACCCACTGAAACACGCTCTGCTTCTCAACAAGACCCCCCAGGTGATTGGAACGCATGCTGCAGTTCGGGAGAGGTCACAGGGTTGGACGGTGACTGGAGAAGGCATCTCGAAGGAGGTGGCATTTGCGCTGGGCCCAAAGGATGTGGTTCCCGTCAGCGGGGATGATAAAGGGCTGGGAGGCAGAAAGCCACCCGGCAGGTTTTGGGCTTGGAGCGTTTTCCAGATTGGCCTGAGCAGAGAGGTTTGAAGAATCATGGGAAACAGGGCTAGGAAGGGAAGTTTGGGCCGTATTGTCGAGGGACTTGAAAGGCAAACAGGGGGTTTGGAACTGGGTAGCTAAGGTGCCACTGAAGGAGCTGGGTAGAGGGGTGACTAATCTGAGTGGCATTTCCAGAAGGTTACTGTGGAGATTAGAGCCAGGTAGACACTTCGGGGGCCTCCAGCTAGTCTGGTTGAGGTGAGGGGGCTGTAGTCCCAGGCTGTCTTAGTGGGATGGAGACACTTGGAGAGACTGGGGTGACAGGATGGGGCCCAAGAGCAGGAGCCCAGCCGGATTCCTTGGGACTCCCGTTGCCCTCCTTGGGAGATAACACAGGTTAAATGTGACCCAGATGTGCCCAAGTCCTCTAGCGTTCAGGTCACTATTTCCTTAATGTATACGTCAAATTCTGTATTTGATTCTGTATCCTAGGTGGGCACCCAGGGTCTTCCCTTTATTTCCAAGATTTATCAGATTCTCTGGGGGCGGGTAGTAGATATGTGGGAGGGGGGTTCGGCTTCCCCTGAGACAGCCCATACTGTGTCCTGTTCCCTCCGCTCTTTGATGCTTCGTAGCAACTGCCATTGTCCTCCTGTCCTGCCTGCCTCGTTCTGAATGGAGCTCCTTCCTTTGCCCTCCCCAGCCCTTTACCAGCCCTTCACCAGCCCGTCATAGCTGTTACTGGCTGGTGGTGACAGGAGGCACTTGTAGCACAGGGAAGGGGAAAGCTGGAATTCAGTGTCATGATAGCGTAGAACTGGGGTCACAGTGGGTCACCACTTAATGTGACTCATCATTATCGCAGTAAAATCACACTGTATCAGGGCTATGTATGCGAATATTCACTCCCTTCAGCTCACTCAGAACGTCAGTTTATTATCCAGCTTGGGCGTAACTTCCTAAGAAGGGGTCGCAGAGGAGAGGAAATGTAGTTCAACTGTTCCATATTCCCATCGCGCTGTGGACAACCGCCCATCCCACCCCAACGGCAGAAAGGTGTGGGAGGGCCCCTAGAGCAAGGACAAGGACTGAGAATAGGAGGTCCATGGGCAGTCCCACAGGGAGCTGGCGAGGGTGGATTGCTGCCGTGGGGCGCACGCTGCAGTTCTAGTCCCGGCTGGGAACTGAGGCGCAAGACTGCCGGCTGGCTGAGGAGGCCCAGAGCTTAGTTATGATTTAGGACCCCGCCCGGACCCCGCCCCGACCCCGCCCCTTCCTCAGCCAGCACAGCTGCCCCGTCTGTCCCCTGAAGTGTCCGCCTGTCCTCTCCTCCCCTCTGTGTTGGGCGCACTCCATCAGGGCCCTCTGTACCCCGCTCCGTCCCTCCATGGGCCACAGCTCCCCCAGGGAAGGAGCGTGTCTGGCTGACTGTAATCTCACCTGCTCTTGATGTGGCAGGGCCTGGCACACAGTAGGTGCTCAGGAAGTGTTTGTTAAGTAAATGGGTATTAGGAAGGCAAAACACCCTCAGGCCATGCCAGGTTGTGAGGATTTGTAATTCGCTTTTGGTTTTTGGCATTTGAATGTCCTTCCTTCAGACATTTCCACTCCAATGGGGTCTCTTAATTGGTTCGAATTTAGAGTATTTTTTAAAATATGTTATTGTTCAATTATATAGAGTATTTTCGAGTAGATGATACATTTATATAATTTAGAAATCAAAATGCTTTATTGAGAGATCTTGGTCCCACCCCTGTCTTCCCACCTCAGCTTTCTGGTGGTGAGCACTGTTACTGGTGTACTGTGGATGTTTCCAGTATTTCCAGTGTTTATTCTCCTGGCATGTTATTTCTTCATGCAAATAAAAATTCAAATGTATGTTTCTTTTCTCACACACACAAAACCAGCCCCCTACATGCATTGTCACTTTCTCTTTTCTCTTCACAACAAACCCTGGGATGCTCCACATCCCTGAGAACATGGCGCGCATCCCCTGTCTCTGCTTGTCTTTGGTACCCACCCCCCATCCGGCCGTGTAAGTCTTCCCTTGCGAGCGTGGAGCGCAATTCCGTTAACCAGGTGGACGCGGGGCTGTCCCCAAACCTCCGCTGTCACCGAGGAGCTGCAAGGGACGGACGGGTAGCCCTGCGTGTGGGCGCTTCCCCTGTGTCCCTGGGGAACGGAAGGGGTGGGGCTGCCGGATACAGGGCGTGCGGGGTCGCCGTAGATTCTGCCCAAGGACCCTCTGTAGGCGCGGCGGGCGTCACTCTGCTCTCCCCCATTCCCGGTAAGGTAGGAGGCCCCCCCCCCCCCCCCCACCACCACTTCACAGCAGAGCCATGTGGTCGTGCTTTGGGTTTTTGCCAACCTGATAAGTGAGCAACGACATTTTCATGCAATTCCCCTTCCCGCTGATCGAGAGCAATCGCTTTTCCCCATTTCAGAAACCCTTGTATTTTTTTCCCATCAACTGAGTGTCAGGAGTTTTGCCTATTTTTTTTTTCCTTCTCGGTTCTTGGTCTTTTCCTCTTAGTGTTCTGCGGGGTGGAGATAAGACTCTCTCATCTGTGCTACGATGGCAGTTTCCGCGAGCAGGTCACAATCTTTGTACCTACAGAGTGACCCGCCCCCGCCAAAACACAACCCATGGAGAAGCCTTGGGTTTTTTTGTGCAAATTCATCAGTGTTTTCTTTCATGGCTTTGGATTTTGTACTCAAGTGAGGTAAGCCCTTTCCTACTGCAAGGCTGTGAAGGAACCGGCCCAGCGGCGGGGGAAGGAGGCAGGTGTGCGGCCCCCAGGGCAGTGCTGCCAGCATCGGGGTTTTGTCTGGGACGGAGCCCCGTTCCCACGGGGAGAAGGGTTTGCTGCCAGAGGCCCGCACCCAGGCACCCCGATCCTCAGCTGGCACCCTTCGCAGGGGCCGGGGAGGACGTAGATAAGCGGAAATGAGATGTTTGGCAGCCCTGTGTTCACAGCAGGTGAGGTCTGTCCAGGTGCAGCCTGGTTAGTATAATGGAGGGAAATAGAATTAAAACTTTGACATGAAACTCGAGACTTGCATAAACTTGAACCTTTTCTGGGATTTGAAAAGAAGTAATTAATTTAGAAACGTTCTCCCCCCACAAATTAAACTCTGTCGCACTGGTTCCAAGCAGGAAACAGCCTAGAATGGGTTTCCAAATATGGTGAATTCAGTCCTCATCGAGGCAGAAAAGAAACGACTAGGCAGATAATGTGTCCCCTAAAATCTTCAGTCTGGGGCTGCAGGTGTGAAGGGAGAGCGAGGCTTGTAAATGTTCGGGTTTGGGGAGGTTTGGGTGTTGGCTAGCCTGGGTCGCTCTCCTGATCCGCCACTGTGTGACCTCAGACAGCTCGCTTCCCTCGCCTGACCCTCAGTGTCCCCTATGTAAAAGGGGACGATGCTAGGTATTAGGGCCCCTTGGTTAAGCATTACCAATAGGTCAAGCGCCATGTTTGACATTTCATGTTTTATGCATTCACTCACTCGCTGTCTCGGGCGGCTGTGAAAATTAAATGCAGTAACGTGAGAGTTTGGCACCTGACAAGCCCTCAGTAAATGGACCTGGGAGTATTGTTGTTTCCTGTGCTTACTGAGATCAGATGGGGTGGGGGGGGCAGTGCTCAGCATTGAACTGTGGTATTATCTCAGCCATTCACTCATTTCACGAATACTTTGTGAACCCCCACCACGTGTGGGTGCTGGAGACACAATGGTGAACGCTGTCCATGCCCTGCAGAGCTTACGGACAAGCAAGACGGATGCAACACACTGTGGTCAGCGAGCGGCAGTCACACTGTGCAACAAGGAGCTGGCTAGGGACCAGCCAGGGTGCTGTGGGAGCACGGGGAGGGACGCATCGCCCTGTCCCCGAGACGGGGCTTGCCGGGCGCAGCCTGTGTGGGCCGGGGATGCAGGTGCGCTGTCTCCCAGGGGAGTGACAGCTATTCTAGTTTCAAGGAACGAGAATAGCATGTACCTCGTGCCAGGAGGGGTTCCATCAATCCTCACAGTATGTGCTGGATACCATTATTCGATCTGCAGATATGGAAGCTAAGGCACCAAAAGGTGATTCAAGGGCACACGGTCGGCAAGTGGCAGAGCCAGGTCTGGAGTCTGGAAATTGGGCCCCAGAGTTTATACTGGGAGATGGATCTGGAGAGGGGAGCGGAGTTGCCCATCCCTGGCAACTGGGGGACTTTCCCTGGGGTGTGTTAGGGACCGCACCTGCACAGCGGGAGCAGGACAGAGCGGCAAGGAGGAGACCGGGCCCCAGGCAGAGTCTGGGAGGGAGGTCTTCGGGCAGATGGCCGCTCACGGGCTTTGGTCGGCCGAGCCGCGCGGGCCTGGAATGTGGACGGTACAGTGTGTGCCGTCAGTGGCTCCAGGAGTCCGGCCGGACATTCTGCCTTAGGGACGAATGTTGTTTGGCTTGAGGCATTTCTGCCGGTTAAAGTGGAGGGGCGCTTGGCAGGGCCGGTCCCTTAAGTTTCCATCCACTGTGGCTATTTCTGTCTGCTTCAAAGGTCTTCTTCCCCTGTCCTCGCTGCCCAGACGGCTCCTGCCCCTCACTCAGACCCCAGGGCCGGGCTCACTCTCCACACTCGGGGCTGCCGTGGCACCCTGGACCTGCCCTTCACAGCTCTAGCGCAGAGCTTACGCTTTATTTGCTGATAATTTGAGCTCAAGAGACCACGTCTGGTTTTTTCCTCACCTTTTAGGCCCTGGCATAGGGCTAGAATGTGTCAGACACTCAATAAATACTTGATTCCTGAGTGAGTGCGTCACCAGCACTTCAGGTGAAACGGGGTGGAGAGCCATCAGATGGGAGGGCCAGGCCTGGGAGTGACACCCCCCGCCCTCCGTTTCCGAGAAAGAGGCTGGGCGCTCAGACGCTGGGCGTGAAGTCAGCTGCCGTCCAGAAAGGGGCTTGCAGAGGGGAAAGGCACCTGTTTGGTGCTGAGCTGAGGTCCATGTTGGCACGGGGGTCGACCTGTTCTTGTCTAAATACTGTCGTTAGTTGCCGCTACCTGCTGAGCACCCAGGGAGGTCCAGTCTCCACCCACTGGCTGCGCGGCCTCAGGCAAGTATCAGACCTGCCACAGCTCGGTTTCCTTACTCGTCAAATGGGGATGTAAGTTGTCTTCCGAGCACTACTGGGAGGAACAGAGTGGAAGGTGACGCCCAGTGCCTGGCTTAAGTATTTGGCCAATAAATGCTATTATTATTGTTCTAGTATTCTTTAAAAATGAATCTGGTCTTTAGCATATATTATGATACTTCATCTTCAGACCACCCTCGTGACATAAGTTATGATTCACTTAGATGAGGACACTCTGCTTGGATGATCAAGCCTCCATACAGAGTTAGGGGTGAAGGTGGGATTCAAACCCAGGTCCGCCTGCCCTCAGAGCCAGGTCACTTTCCCATCCACTGGTGTCAGAAATGGCTCGGAACGGAGTTCCGTTGGGAGAGAAATCTGACACAGCAGAGACAGGCGTCAACTGTGCCGAAGACACTGGGATGGAATCCCAGGACGAGAACCGTTGCCGGCTTCAGCCGAGTGGAGCCCCGCAGCCGGGGATTCTGAGCTCTTAGTCTCTGTCCAGTTCATCCCGCCTCGTCTCCCTGCCCCTTCGGAGGGAGGCATTGCTGTTATCCTCCGTCTGGAGACAAGGAGCTGTCTTGCAGCTTACACGGGATCCCTGGGTTGTCAAACAGCCCCTCTCCATCCAGCTCCCTTGCTCGGCTCACCACACCTGACAAGGACTTGGGTGACAGCCACCTCACGCCTGGGAAGGTGGCATGGTCTTTCCCGTCCCCATGTCCTTGTCTGTCTCTTGCCTTCTCTACCCTGACTTGGTCTCACTTTCCTTGCCATGTGATGCCCATCTCTGGCCCGCGCCAGGACTTAGCTTCCTGCCCCTTCTTCCAGGAAGCCTTCCCTCCCAGGCCCGGCTTTTTCATGCAGCTCCCCTCCCCCTTCCCCCTCTGCCCTTCCTTCCCTCCCTCTCCTTCCCCTTCCTCCCTTCCTCCCTCCCTCCCTCCCTCCCTCCCTTTGCCTACCTGTATCTCAGTGTTTCTCTCTTCTGATTGAACTTGGCCTCTCTCTGCACTGTTGGTCTTTCCCTTTCCCCAACCGGACTCAAGGACAGGAGTTTCATTTCTTTATCCCCAGTGTCTAGCTGGCACAGATTAGGTATCCAATGAATATTTGTTGAATTCATATCCTTACAATAGCCCTTTAAAATGACCATTTTATAAGGGAAGAGAAATGAAGCCAAGAGTTGGATGGTTTGCCCAGTCATGGCCAAGTGTTTGAGTTGATTCTAGAATACGGATCTTTGAAATCTAGTCCAGGTTGGCCGGAATGCCAAAATTTAAAGAAGGAGGAGGTAAAAAACCCAGCCAGTTCTTGGGGGAACAGAAATGTTAATCACGTTCCAGCATAAGCTAGGCAGAGGTATATTTAAGGTTGTTTATATGCTTCTTGTCTCACCATTTACACATCAGCATTGGGAGTCATTATTTAAAATTTGTGTTACTTTCATAGATGTGAAGTTGGGCCTTATCATTTTCTTTTTATTTCTTTGTGAACAGCAGAGACTGAGCATTGTTCTTTGTGTCTATTTATCTGCATTCTCGTGAGACTCATGTGTTCATGCTCCTTAGTGTACACATGTTTAAGGATTGTCGAAGTCATTTGTGGAAGACAGACTTAACTATTTAAGTGCCAGTTGAAAGGCACTAGAAGGAGGGAGAGCACAGGTGACTAAGGTACCATCCCTGCCTTAAGTAGGAGTTTATTAAATAGGACACTCAACTTGGTGAGATGAATATGTACAGAAATAATGATCTAGGTGGCAACACTCTTCAGCTGAGAAACAAGTAACGTGTTGTAGAAGAACAGAGTTAGGATCAGTGATTCCTGACTTGGACTGTATCAGGGAAGGCTTCAGAGAGGTGGTGCCATTTACTCAAAGCTGGAAAGGATGAGAAACATTTAGAAGGAACTCCAGGTTGACAAAGCAGCGCGAACAGGTATTGAGCCCATGCAGTGTGGGATATTTTGTCTCTGAGAACATTTAGTGTGTTTGCATCAGTTAGGATGGTTTTGGTAGCAGGGAAGAGAATGCCTAATAACAAGTTTTATTAACTAAGAAAAATGTCTTAGCTCGCAAAACCACGAGGCAGTTGTTTTTAGGGTTGGTTAATCAGAGGCACAACAAGGCATTAAGGACCCATGATATTTTCCTCTTTTCCTTTCAGCCTTGACTTTGTCCTCAGGCTGCTCTTTTCCCAGGTGAAACTTCACTGCCTCATTCCAATTGTTGCATTCAAAGGCAGGCCAGGGCCAGAATCCATTCCTTCCTTCCTTCCTTCCTTCCTTCCTTCCTTCCTTCCTTCCTTCCTTCCTTCCTCCCCCTTCCTCCCTTCCTTCCTTCCTTCTTCTCTCCCTTCCTTCCTTCCTTCCTGAAACAACAAACATTTGTATTTTCAACTTTGGAGCAAAATTTGGCTCTTGCTCCATTTCATTAGGAAAAATATTTTTCCCAGAAGCCCCCGGGGAGCTTCTCCTTAAGTCTGACAGGCTGACACTGGGTCACGTGCCCCATATAATCCATCACTGGCGAGATGACATAAAATTACTATAGATTCAATCACTATTCACCGCTCTAGGATTTGCGAGGGGATCACCCTCGCTGAACACATGGTCCCCTCTAACCCGGGGCTTTGTTAATGTGGAGGAAGGTCAGTACGTACAGTGGTTGGCTAAGCACCAGCAGTATCCACCACAGTGTTCAAGGACAGACATTTTAACCTGAATTATAATAATATTGACACATTTTCATCAAGAAAATATTTTCTGAACTCAACCTTATTAAGCTAATTTATTTTTTTAATTTTTGATAGTTTATTTCATTTTTTATTTACATTTTTGTTTTTACTTAATTACTGTCATGAGTACAGATTATTTTCCATATAACTTTTACACCAGAGATTTATTTCATTGCCTATTCTCCATGTTCTTATTGAATTTTGTTGATTATATTTGTAGGTTTGGACATTGTTCATTTTCTTTTGAAACTGTTATGTGTATCCGTCTTCTTGCATCAAATTTTGTGGATTAAGAACTTTTATATTATTTCTATGAAAATCTTCATTAGGAATTGGATGAGACCATATGTATTTCTCAGTTGATCCATGATAAAATTATGGACAATTCTTCTTAGGGATACAAAGATTGATCTGTTGTTCAGACTGCTGGGTGGCAGAGGTCGGCAAACCAGCCCCCACAGGTCAAATCTGGCCTGATGACAGGGACTGTGAACTTTGAAACCCACTTAAAAAATAATGTTACCCGCTTCCCCCAAATAGTTACATTCTTCTCATCAATAGACCTGCATTACAAAAAAGTGTACTCCATTGCTCTTCTTTGGAATTTTGTCAATAAAAGTTCTCGTGGAATTTATTTTCTCTCATTATATAAATATTGCATAATATTCTTGATTTTTGCCTCTTGGACTCAAAACCCTCAAACATTTACTGTCTGGCCCTTTCCAGGAAAAGTGCGATGACCCCTGCTCTATTGTTTTGCTAACGGGATTCTTCTGAACATTCCCACTCTCCCCACCTTTCCCTAACTTTCTGTTCCGACAGAGTTACAGGGGGAAATGCTGAGCGAGGTCAGGATGTTCGAGGTCAGGATGTTCGTAGGGTCAAACTGTCGAGCCCAACGCCCAGCTCCAGCTAGGAGAGGGATGAGTCGGATGAGTACGGCCTTCAGTCATTCAGTGATGACCAGAGAGAGCTCTTCAAACTGGACCATGTCGTGTCAAACAAAAATACAAGTTGGTCTAAGGGTTTTCTGTACAAATCAGTTTCCCCCTTTTTTCTTATTAATGTATGATACGTCTACAATGTTGGGAAAGCCAAAATGTCATTTCTTTCAAAGCACCGACATTTGAGGGAAATATAGTGTTCTGTGAGCTGAAAGGCCTTTGACGTCTCCCTACTGAAGTGAGCTCCTTTTTGTCTCCCTCAACAGATGAGGAAAAAGAAAACAACCGAGCCTCCAAGCCCCACTCCACTCCCGCCACTCTGCAATGGTAAGTGCCCCCTGCAGCAAGGCCTCTCTCGACAGGAGGCTCACACCACTCTGTCTTTCTGCCAGTAGGGCAGTGCGTGGCTCCTTGACATTGTCACGATAACTTGGTATTCAATAGCCCACCTGCAGTCAATTTAATTTGCAGGTGTGTGTACAATACTCAACCAGGAGCTAGCCTGGAGATTAGAATTTTCATACTTATTTTGTTTGGGGGGTAGATGTTTTTTTCCCATCATCAAAATGCCGGCAAGTTCCGGATTCCACATGGATGCTATTTTAACTGTTTTTTTACAGATTTTATTTTATTTATTTTTAGAGAGAGAAGGGAGGGAGAAAGAGAAAGAGAGAAACATCAATGTGCAGTGGCTGGGGGTCATGGCCTGCAACCCAGGCATGTACCCTGACTGGGAATAGAACTTACGACACTTTGGTTCGCAGCCCGCACTCAATCCACTGAGCTACACCAGCCAGGGCTCTATTTTAACTGGTTTTAATGGGATCCGCCACTTCAGTTAATAATCTCGTGGCAGACTATGGAAACAGGGGTCCGTTCAGCCCCATCAGTGAGCCCCCATGAAGGAACAATGACTTGCAACTACACCGAAGTTATTTTAACATTAATAAGGATTATCTACTAGAGTGGCTTTCTCTTTAATATTTGGAATCCCTGGACTCGCCTATAACATGCCGTGACATTGTTTAAGTGGCTGCACTCATGTTTGACGTTTGCAGGTAAATTTCTCCTCTAAGAGCCTTACTTAGAAATCGTGTCGCTGTGCACACCAGAGCTATCTGTGCGTGGGATTCACCCCTCGGAGGATCTTGTCAATCAAGGGCTACTGTTCCTCGAGCAGTGCAGCCCTGCAGACCTGAAGGGATTGACAGATGAAGGGGAGGGCAAAGAGAAAGCGTTGGGGGGCGGGGGGAGGGACCTGAATCTGTTTTGCGCCAGCCTCCATGCTAGGGGCGATGTGCCTACGCCTCGTTTCATGCTCGCAAGTCTGGGAAGCTGGTGTTGCTAGGCCCGTTTCACAGATGAAGGAAACAAAGCTCAGGCAGTTGAGTCATTTGCCCAAAGGGACACAAAGCTGTGACACAGCAGAGGCAGGAACCTGGCTGGGTCTCTTGAACTGCAAAGGAAGGATGGAGAAGAGAAGAGATCTGCATGGAAAGCAGATGGGCTCTCCTGAGCAAATCCTATTAGAGTCTCTGGTCGGATCCAGCCACCGGTGGGAGGAAAACAGCATTCAGGACCGTAACTCAATCTTCTCCAGCCAGCGTCTCAGCCGTTGACTTGTCTGGCCGCAAGGGTAGCCGAGGCTGTTTTCAAGAGCTCCGCTTCGAGCCTTCTGGCTGGCTTCCCCGATCTGTCCCCGTATTCTTCCTCTCATTGCATCTGCTGTTTTTTTTCTTTTATTTAAATTTCCATTCTGCTTCCCTGATCAAATCTCCTCTGCACCGTTCCCCTAAATTATGGCTGCACAAATTCCCACGATGCCAGGGCACCAAAGGAGACATCAACGGGTAAGGGACTAGGAGCGAGAGTTTCTAGGAATCAATAGACACTCTTGCTTTAATACCTGGAACGTGGTGTATATTTTATTTTATTTTATTTTATTTTATTTTATTTTATTTTATTTCATGTTATGTTATGTTATGTTATTTATTATTTTTTAAAATCCTCACCCGAGGCTGTGTTTATTGATTTGAGAGATGGAGGGAGACAGAGAGAGAGAGAGAGAGAGAAACATCAATCAGTTGCCTTCCATACCTGCCCCAACCAGGGACCGAACCCATAACCTTTTGATGTATGGGATGACTCTCCAATCCAATGAGCCGCCCAGCCAGGGCCACATGGTAGAATAAAAGATTTGAAAGGGACTGTAAGGAAATCACCTCGTCCGTGTTTGTTTGCCTGCAATTCTCTGACATCTGCCTGGCAATGGCGAGGCCGGAGACAGCGCGGTCTCCCAAGCCAGACTGCCAGGAATTAACTCCCAGCTCTGCTGCTCTCCAGCTGTGGGACCTTGGACAAGTTCCTTAACCTCTCTGTGCCTCGGCCTACTCCCTGTGAAATGGGGGCCGCATAGGGTGGTCACAAAGAGGAAGTGGGTCATACAATAAAGGGCTTGAACTTGAACACTGCGTGGTGCAGTGACGGGTGCCCAGCACATCTCCACCGCCTTCACTAGTCGCCCAGCGCACCGCCTCCTGCCGAGTCCCGCGAGGACACCCAGGGCCGGGCTTCTCTCCTGCCCGACCGTGGGCAGTCGGTCCTCTTCCTGCTGGACGTAATTCTACACAAACCATCTGTTTTCTAAGTAAAGGGACACATAGATCGTTCCAGAAGAAGTTTCATCCTCCAATTCACATAGTTAGGCACTGGATTTGTTTTTAATGATATATTGGTTTTCAAGGGCGAATCAGGCTTGAAAAATATATAAATTTTATTCTTATTTTTATCCAAAGGCATCCAGTTGTTCGGACATCAAATTGCCCTTTAATTCCTTTTGTTTTATATTTTTATGATAGAATTTCAGTCATTAACTAGTTCAGGAAGTGTTTACTGGGCACCTACTATCTCACTAGGCCTGGTCTAGGCCCTGGGAAGGCAGTGGGGGATGAGATGGATGGAGAATAGGGGCTGATGAGGCCTCAGCGACCCCACGGGCAGCTCTGAAGCTGGGATGGCCCTTCACAGACGGCCGCCTGGCGGCTGTGGATCCAGTTCTTTGTTCCCCCACCTGGCCCGTCACTGGATGTAGGCTGTCCCCTGGGCACTTCCCTTCATGTTCCACTGAGGACAGCTGCCCAGGGAGGGGACTCAGCCTCAGGAACGACCCTCCCAGCAGTGGGGAAGGACAGCCCAGCCCTGAAGGGTAACCTGGGCACACAGCCCAGCACCTGCCTCTCTCCAGGTCTGGAGCAGGAGGAGCTTGGTCAGGGGACTAGACAAGGGCGCCTGTGCAGTTGGAGCCCCGTGGGCAAGGGGGAGAGTGGTACAGAGCAGGGGGGAGAGGGAGGCGGGGGAGAGGGTTTACTTAAAACTGGGCTGCAGGACACGTGGCTGCCCATATAAAGTTCCACACGAGTAAATATTTTTAGGATATGATTTTAGTGTAAAACCTGTCTCAGAAGGAACTGGACACACCTTCCATGTTATAAGGAAATGTGGCCTCATTGGTACTGTCTCTTTTTCGCTCTGGTTGCCAGGAAGCTGAGGGCTAAACCTGATGCTTGTGTATTTTTCTATCTCTTTCCTTTGTCTCCTCTTCTTCTTTCTAAAAAAATGTCGTAGCTTTTTATAAAAAGACGAGGTGCAAATACATTGAATCAAAACATTATTTTTATTTTATTTTACTTACACAGGTAATACATTTCCTTATTTAAAAACAAAAGCATTACAGATAAGGCTAAATTCTTCATGTAATTCCTTGCTTCCTTCTCCAGAGCAGCCCAGTTACCAGTGAGAAGTACATATATGTGTGTGTACATACGTGTGTGTACATACATATGTATGTGTGCTGTCCTTTGCCCATGCATTTACACGCATATGTACTGATCAAAGCTTCTGAACTGTGATTTTTTAATTTAATATTTTCTCCTTTTTTAAAAAAGATTTTATTTATTTATTTTTAGAGAGGGAAGGGAGGGAGAAAGAGAGAGAAACTTCAATGTGCTGTTGCTGGGGGCCGTGGCCTGCAACCCAGGCATGTACCCTGACTGGGAATCGAACCTGCAATGCTTTGGTTCGCAGCCTGTGCTCAATCCACTGAGCTACGCCAGCCAGGGCTCAATATTTTCTCCTTTTTAAAAAGAATTCAGACATAGAGCAGTAAAAATGTTGTTATACAGCATGGCACACTATTGATCCATGCCTTGCCTTCCTCCTCAGTAGAAAGTTCTGGAGCTATGCCCACATCAGTCCACAAGGAACAACCTCACTGTGACCCCTGACTGCTCAGTCATCCCCATACGGCAGCAGCGGAATTGATGTCACCATTTATGTCTTGATGGACATTTAGGCTGGGTCCAAATCTCGTCTCCGCCATTGCAGATAGGGCCCCAAAGAACATCTTCATCTGTGCGCCTTGCACGCTGCTGAAGTACTTCTCCTGTACACAGAAAACGTTCATGGGATTGCGCGCTTGCCCTCTCCAATGACCTTACCATTTTATACCGTCACCTGCAGTAAAAAAAAAAAAGTGCTTTTCATAAACACAGGGACCGGGCTCCACAGCATGGCCTCTCATCCTGGGAGGCATGTGCGTCCTTCACATCGTCCCCTCTCTCCAGTGGCCGTGTGCACCCGGCGGATGTTGAGGAAAAGGACATTGGCTTGGCCACCAAGGTGGCTGTCACCTGCCCGACAGTGCTGAGCCCTCCGGGACGTTGGGCTTGGTTTTGGAATTGGGTCAGGAGCTCTCCGCCTCATCCTCGCCCGCCCATCTCACCCTGAGCCTCTTCCCATCTCCCCAGAAACCATCCCCGTCCTAAGAACACACCATACGGCAGCCACGCAGCCTAAAATAATCGAAGCCACGTCCTCTGGAGGCAGCTCCCAGCAGAAAACAGGCAAATGTTGTCAAATGCCTTCTGCCAAACGCCTTCTGGCACCCTCGGTCACGAGGGTGAGTAAAGCCCAACCCGCTGGGGATGGCGGGTGCTGCTGGAGTCCTGGCGGCACAAAACCCTCTATTCACGCAGAGGAGTTGGAAGGGAAAGCAGCCTGTCCCGCCACCCTGGCCTCCTTGCTGCCAGCACACGTCCCCTCCCCTGTCTGGGAGACACTCCCAGCTCCTTGGGACCCTCAGGGTGCACCCATTTCCCCTTCAGCAGTCTGCTGAGGAAGTCAGGCCACCCCCAAAGGAGGAGGGCAGAAGATCAGGTTGTCGCTTTGTGGGGGGTGGGGGTGGCACGTTCCCCTTTCTTTTGAAAAAATAAGGAGGCCTTGGGTGGTTGATGGGCTTTCAATATTTCAAATTAATATGAAACAACATAAATATTTAAAATGCTCTTGGGGGCCAGAGGGAGAGGACTGGATATGGTACCGTTTCAAAGAGGTTACGTCGTGGTTTTTGACCAGGTCGTGGATCCTAGGCCAGGCAGACCCCCTGGGTATGGTGGACGCTTGATGTTTCAGGTCAACATCATTTACTTTCATAATGTGAGTTCCAGGAAGGGAGGCTGGACATTCTAGCTCTGAAAGCAGCCAGGGGCACTAGATAATGCCAAGGTATGACTGTGTCCTGTTAGAAGCCACAGGTACAGAAAGGATAATTCAGCAGGACAACCCGACAGGTGTAAATGTCCCAGAAAATGAGAGGCTGTGTTGCGGAGCTAGGTTCCTAGTTTTTAAAAAGCAGATTTTGTGCTGTAGTTAAGATATAAAATGGTAAAGCTATCTCAGTGGGCGATTTTGCAGTCCCATTAACAGTTAGCATGTGCGTCCAGTAATTCCACGTCTTCATCCTGACACGGAGAATGCCCACAGGCGTGCGAGGGGCGCAGGGGAAGGTGTCCTCGGCGGGCCCGTTTGTAAGGTGCAGACGGGGAACGGATGGGGAGGCACGGCGGAGGGGGATGGTTTATGCTAGTGGATGGTGTCTCTGACCATCTCAGTCATGAGTTATGACATTCCGCAAAGTTGTTTTTTTTTAATCCTGTTGTCTTCTCTTTTGGTAAAATGAAGACAAAGTGCTCTGTTTTAGATGTGTGTGCGAGGGCTCGGGAAGTGGAGACTTTGGACGGAGAGCTCACAAGTACACGTGGGAAAACCTGGCCTGGAGGTGAGAGCGGCCGGACAGCGGTGCCAGGCGCTCTCTGCTCCACGTGGTAAAGCGCTAACGCAACGCTTCCCCCGAGTGCCCTGCGACGCTGGGCACCTGACACCTCCCGAGGAGGCCTTTTACAGACGCCCACCGCAGATAATGACTCGCGCCGGCTGGTGGACCGAGTTCATTATCTCCGTAATAGGAGAGGCTCCATTCAGATGTGACCAAGTCGTTGAATAGAAGATCAGAACGTGGAAGAAGCGGGGAATTTTTTGTGTGTGATCATTAAAGACACCCAGGTCTGATGCACTATTGTTCACTGCGTCAGACTAATGATGTCCTCTAAAAGTGCAGAGGAGAAGGGGGACATTTCCTCAGATCTGAAGACACATAATTAACTGCCCTTCTCTCTCGGCCTTGCCGTGGTCGGGGAGGCGGACATTCCAGGGAGCGACATGGGCGCCTGCACAGACCCTCCGGGCTGGGCGAGGCGGTCTGGGGACAGATGTCACGGCGCTATTCCTGACGGCGGAAACTAATCAGACGTCAAGGTTGCCCTTACTGACAATTGCGGCTGTTCCTTCACAGAGCTTATTAAAATGCTTCATGGTCATAAGCCACCTAGATACCTTGAGGCGAGGGAGCTCTGGTGAGAGGCATGAAACACGGGTGCAAATGTAGTTCTTCAGGAGGCTCTGGCCGTGGGCAGGTAGCTGCCTAATCAGCTCAGCCTGTGTGATCTGTGCCTTAGCCCCATCTGACTCAAATGGTTTGTTGCTGCGAGGGGTTCATTTAACGAGATGTATTTTAATCTCGGCCTTGTATTTTAACCCCGAGCTCTCGGCCAGATTTCATGAGCAAGCAAAGCCACGAGAACAGCAGATAGAAACGGAGCAGGGGGCTTAAGTGAGGGAACTAATGAGCGGGAGGACCCAGGGGTTTACCTGGGAGCCCGAGCCCTTTAACACCACATTTGGAAGCATTGTTTCCCCCCAGCTCACCGCTCCTGCAGGTTTTAATCTTGGGGAGTGAAGCCCCATCTGTCCATTCAGCCCAGTTAGGAACCTGAGAGCAGGCCCTGGTTGCTCCTACCCCTCTCACATCTGACAGCAGGAGCCCACACCCCGAACGTTCTCTCTGCCCCGGGGCCATTCCTTCAATTCATGCTCCACCACTTCTTGTCTGGACTGTTGTAGTAGCTTCTAATTGTTCTCAGTTGTTCGTTCATTCATTCATTCTCGCGTTCAACCTATACTAGTTAGTCACCCACTGTGTGCCAGCCCTACTATTCACCTTGTCCGCCCACCACAGACACGCCAGGGAGACCCTTCCACAAAGTAAATGTGGTCATGCTACTCCCGGGTTTCAAAAAAGCTTAACCGCCCCCTACCATTTTCAAGGCTCACGCACCTTTCATAACATGGATTCTGAACGGTTTAAAATGCATGTTAGCTGCATGTATCTGTGGATTTTTCTGGCCAAAATGGATCTTCAGAAGTCATTAGCAAAAATAAGCAACCAGGGATACTTTCCCCCTCTCCACAGCTTGTCACGCACGAATCTCCTGCCGTCCAAATTGTTCACGTGCACACCCTAACCTGGGAAATGTCCCACGATAGCCTGAGGAGTTGAAGGCAAAGGTTTTCAAAGACAGTGGGTCGTGGAACTGGCAATTGTCTAAGGTGAAATGTATGAAATGATTTTTTGGATGGTTTTATACCCAAGCCATTGCTGGTATAGAGAACATATTCAGCTTTAAATTAATGTTAGTGTTGTTAATTGATGACATTATTATTCTTCCTGCAGCATCCCAGACACACTCGGGTCTTCCTGCCTTTGAGTCTTTGTTTTTTTTAATTCTCTGAGTATCCCTTCATTGCCTTCTGAAAAATAATACTTTCATAGCAACTCTTATGCCAGGCCATATTCTTGTGTGGGCATCTAAAGATTCTCCCCACCCCTCCCCCGTGGTTCTCTCCTTTTAGATTCCTGCTTACAAGGCCCTTTCTCTACTCTGACCAGTGTCTCCATCACCCAAATCACGTGCCGTGTTTGTCTCTCATCCTCGCTGGTTCTCTTACCTAGGACCCCCTCCGTCCGCCTTGAAGGAGACCACAGTGGTCTAGAGTGAAACACTCTCTCTCCCATTTACTAGCCAGCTGTGTGATCCTGGGCAAAGGGGTTCCACCATTGGAGCCTCAGTCTCCTCATCTATCACATGGGTATAACACCTACCTCACAGGGTTGTTGCCAGGATCAAATGAGATCACGGATACCCAGAGCCTTGTACCTAGTAAGAGCTCAGCAGATGCTGCTATTGTTGCAAAGTTGCAATCCCAGCTCCTGCATGAAACCATCGTCATCTGCTCTCACCTAACATTAATCTGTTTCCCCACCTTCCACTGCACCTGTGGTCGGCAGTCTGCAATACTTGAATATTCTTAGTTCTGTGCATCCCACCCCCTGCCCCCAGTTAAACTGCAAAGTGGACTAGGGCATAGATTGGGTCTCCTGTCAACACAAGAGCCAACAGAAGCCAGGCGAGGAACAGAAACTCGATTGGGTATAAGAAAACTCGGGAGGAGTGAGGACTCCAGCCAGTTTGAGGGCACACGCGTAACTCTGGCCAATTGTTGTCATGCGGGAATACGGGCCCAGTGTTGCCAGATCTCAGCCTTTTCAAAAGAAGCCAGAACTCCAGATTCTAAAGGGAAACGTCCTGAATTTTAAAAGTTGGGTCAACACTGTTCAGGCAAACAAAGCATGCCTGTGAGACCCCAGTTTGCGAAAGCTGCGTTACTCAGATGGCTCCTACGAGTTCGTTGCGTACGCTTGTTATGTAGACCTCTGAGCTGCCTCTCACAGAGAAACAATACTGGGAATGGCACTCAGGCATCCAGGCTGAGCTGGAGAGGGCTGGCTCCCATTCAGGCCCGGCCTGAAGTTAGGGCAGTCCCGAGGAACCTAACCTCTCTCCTCGAAACCCTTTTCCCACAAGAAACCCATTTCGAGGTCCGAGTTATGATGTTGGGGACACGTATACTAGGACGTAAGTCCTGTCCTGAGAGGTCAGGACAGGGCCTTTGTTTTATTCCGTCCCCTCTGCCATGTTTGGAACGCTGCCTGGCATTCAGTAAATATGTGTTAAACTGAAGGTGACCTGTGTCTTTATCCATCTGTCCACCGTCAGTCTGTTCTCCGTATGCAAATAAGGACCATGTTGCTCACCCTGGGACCCCTGGCACCTGAGTGTGATAAGAGATCAAGGGGTGTTTGTTGAATGACTGTATGACCGAAACAGTCTATTCACCAAACACTTACTGAGCGTCTGCTGTGTGCCAAGGGATATGCTGGACTTCGAGGATGCAGAAGTGACTCAAACTCAAGGAACCAGGTTGCCCAGAAAGGGTTGCATAAAGCATTTCCTGAAACACTTTGAAAAACTGTCAGGAGGTACTTCACATTCCCCTTCCCAGAAAAGGAGCCAGGGTGGGTGGGATGACCTGGGACCAGTAGCACGGCTTCGTGTATCGGAGCATCCCGAGGCTGCATCCACCCCCGGGGTCTGACTGCGAAAGACTGAACTGGTTTTCTGTCCACTGCATGTCAGAGGAGCCAAATGAGCGCTGCCCGTTCCAGCAGGCACCTTGGGAGGCCGCGTCCTCATTCCACTCCGGCTACGACGGCTCTGGGCCACGTCTCTGGCAAGGGCTCTGGGAGCACGTCAGAAGCCACTTGAGGACAGTTATTGCGCTGCTTTAGAATCATGCCTCATTTCTGACCCCTTCCCCCAACGTGTTTGGGTAAAAAGGGGTTATCCCAGTAGCTTTATCCCTCAAACTTGATTCCAAGTGACTTTGGATTGTCTTCTAAAGTCCAGTTCATGATCCAAGGAGAGCTACTTTCTGCTGGCGCGTTTATTGGGCAGCGTGTGCCCAGGTTCTGAAGGGCGCGGCCCGCGGAGAAGACCCGGGTTGCCACCGGCCTCGGCAGCTCTGCTGGAGGGAGCCTTTAACCTTCCAGCGTGCCCACGGCGAAGGAGGCAGGGTTCTTGTTGACAACTACATCCTGGTGTTCGGGTTAAAGAGGAAAAACAATCTAGTTTGCAGTCTATGTTCCCAATGTCCAGCACAGGTCCTGGACCTGTAGGAGCCCACAGGTGTTTTATGAAGAGAGGAATGGGTGGTGATGAGGTCCAGCATCTACTAAGTACTCACCAGGGGCCAGGCACCAGGCTGGCCCCTGTCACACGTCACATCCAATCGTGACGACAACCCTATGAAGTGGTATAATCGTCACCCCCAAAAGGAAACTGAGGCCTGAGGTTGAGTGACTGGCCCGAGGTCAGCACGCTGGCCAGTGCCAAGGCTGGGATTTGACCCAAGTTGAAAGCCCCTACGGTGAACCCCTGACCTACACTCATTAAGAAGGCCTAGAACCATATAGTCCTGGTGCAGCTGAGAAGGCGACTAAAGAAACCAAGAGGTTCGGCTCCTTGCTGTGGGTAGAGAACCTCCCTTCAGTCAGCGGGTTAGTGACTGTCCAGCCTGTCCCAGGGCACGTGCTTTCCCAGGCTGACCCCACCCACTGCTGCCGTTAGCCAAAAAGCCCTCTGTGATTGTGACTCCTGTTAGAAACAGCTACACTGGGAGCGTGTGGTTCGAAGCTCGGTTGAGGTGCCTGCAAGACCTTCTACCATTTTTTGGAGTTTTGGGGAACCCGATCCACCGAGAATGTAGTCAGACCAATGACAGTGGTCGAGGAGAAGGACTGGGAATTTAGGCTGGAAAAGGGACCCGCGGTCATTGCCACGGGCACCAGGAGTCTGATCCGGCTCACCTGCTAACTCCATCCTGAGCTCTGGCAGGTTGCTTTGTCCTCCTGGGCCTCGGGTCCTCATCTGTAGGAAGAGTTACTTCTGAGGTCGTCCCAAGCTCTGGAGGACTAGAAAGATCGTAACTGTCTGGCTGGGGATTGATTTGCTCACTGGGCGTCCGTGTGTTTCCCCAGGCTGGAGGAGAACTACGAGATCGCGGAGGGGGTCTGCATCCCCCGCAGCGCCCTCTACATGCACTACCTGGACTTCTGCGAGAAGAACGACACCCAGCCGGTCAACGCTGCCAGCTTTGGGAAGGTGAGTCCCGCCTCCCCGGTGTGCTCCTTTTCTTCCTTCCTTTTAAGTAATTCATGCACACTCCTTAATCGTGCCGGCTGGTTCTTTTTGAGTGACCGCACTCCGTAAGTTAACACGCCACTGCAAATAGTTTAAGCACTGGTTAACAAAGGGATACCAAGCCAAATACCAGAGCAAAATAATACCCAAGTATTGAAGACGTCAAACAATTCAGACGGGTTATAAAGGGAAAAGTGAATTTCCTCGGTACTCCATTTGCAGAAAGTAACTTTTTCCCTCTGTGGGGCAAATATTAAACCCACGCGGGTGTTCTGGGTATGTCGGTGAGCCTGGGGCGGGCGGACCACTTGCCTTTGTACAGGGCAGGCCTTGGCGACACTGGCAAATGGCCTCATATCATCGGCCTGGCTGCCCGGGAGCGGTCCCCTGGGAGTGGTGGTGTTTGTCGTGTGGCTGCAGGCCTGGCTGTTCTCTGTCCGTCTTACGATGAAGCTCTAGTCCACACTCAGGGCTGCATCTATGGAAAATCGTTATCTCTGGTCGTTCACACTTACCAGGCCAAGGGAAGCCACTGGGGCACCCTAAGGCTGATTGTTTGTGGGATAGATAAAAATTTAGATTTTTACACTGGCAATATAACCAATTTAACCAGTGCATCCAAATTCTTTCTCCTCTTGTTAGCTTCTTTTCTCGGTGTCCAATTCTGAGTGCCTCTGGCAGCAAACAATAGGCAGGCTTCCTCCTTTCCTCACCGGTTCTCGGCATGCAGGCGTAGTCAAGCTTGGAAAGACAGGAAGAGGTGGGCGTATAAGTTTTGGGGGTTCCCTTTGCAGATCCCCAACAGATACATGGTCAGCAGGAACGAAAAAAGCATGGCGTCGGACCTGAGCCAGCCTCCCTGGCGAGTGAGTCCAGAGCTGAGTGGCTGAGAACTGGCTCCACTTGATCGAAGGGAAGGAGCTCCAGACACTTAGGAAGGGGGAAGCGTTTTGGGGACACACTGATGCTATTTCCCCGAAGCGAAGAGAATGTTTTAGAAAGTCAGGGGAGAAACATTTGCTCTTGCGTTCATTCGTTTCTCCAGTCCATCCGTGTGGGCCGAGATGGGTTGGCTGCGTGGCTGTTAGGCAGAGAGACCCCACAGTGAACCTGAGTGGGCCCTGATGTGGAGGGGCTCACAGGCCAGGGACGGAGGCCGCAGGCCCCTTGGCAGGTGAGAGCAGGTGAAGCACACCAGGAACGCGTGTGACCCTGGAGCTTTGCCACGTGTCTGTGGTCCTGAGACATCCATTTGCCTCTACACGCTCCCTGGCAGCGACCACAGTGGGAAGTCCAGAGGAGGCCTCTTAGATGGAGGGGCAGGTTGGGTGAACCGAAAGCTCAAAGATCTTAACTCCCCTGGACTTGCCATGGAACTTCTCTGGGCCTCAGGCCTCTGCACTGCGACGTGGGGATCAACCCCTGCCGTCTTGGAGGGGGGGGGTAGGGGGGGCAGACTCAGCTGAGAGGGTGTCAGCGGATGATGCAAGGCACTGTCCGCTCAGCCATCGAGTGGCTCAGATGTTCGGGGACACCCACCATGCGCCACCACCATGGCTGTCGCTGTACGTTCTCCATGGGGTGTTTGTGTGCAGATACAAATGCCCGTTTGTTAGCTTCGATTCTGGGGGGAAAGAAAGAAAACGCACCATTTCCGGCAACTCCAATTCGCTGGTGTGAGGACCTTCTGTTCCTTTTTTCTCGAATACTTCTTGTGTAACCCTGTCGTCAGCCGAGGGTTTCTTTGGCCCTGTGATCTAGGTAAAATTGATTTAACTCATCCCTCCTCCCCAAACCCCGGGTCCACCCTAATCTAAGCCTGCAGCCTGCCAGCAAGACTTCAGCACACCCCAGAGGACTTGCATGCAGCTCAAGGGTCTGGGACTCTTCCCCCTGCACTTGCCACCTCTCTCTGCTCCTGCGCTGTTCCGTGTGGTGGCCACTAGCCACGTGTGGTCGGGAACTTCAGTGAAATCACGTTCTTCAGTCACACTAGCCACGTTTCAAATGCTCAGTGGCCACATGTCACTGGGGGTGCAGATAGAAGTTTCCATCATCACAGGGCTGTTAGACAGCCCCGTTCTGAACCGTCGTGAGCCAGGGGTGCAGTACAGGGGCCTCTTTGCTTTGCACAAAACAGCCCTGGTGATCCTAGTGGACTGACGGTGGTGGGAGGGGGTTACATCCCACGCTGTCCTATGGGACAGACATCACCACCTCCAGCTGCTGTGCCACCCCCCACGGCAGTGGTGGCTCACCGGTCCTCCACCTGCCAGGTCCCCGCTAGTCCCAGCCCTTCTGCCCTGCTGGCTGCTGGCTCCTCACTCCCCTGCCGGCTTCCTCTGCTTCTCCGCCCGCTCTCCGGTTCTTCTTGGGACAGCCTCCACCAAGTTTCCCCGTTCCCTGGTCCTTGGTTTCTGCTGACAGCTCTGCCCATAGGTCTTGTTTACCCCAAAGAGCTATTTAAAATATTTTCCCAGCCATGACCAGTGTGGCTCAGTGGGCTGGGTATCACCCTGCAAAGCAAAAGATTGCCAGTTTGATTCCCAGTCAGGGCACATGCCTGACTCCGCACTCATTCGGGGAGCATACAAGAGGCAACTGGTCAATGTTTCTGTCTTACATCGATGTTTCTCTTCCTCTATTTCTCCCTCCCTTCCCATCTCTCTTTAAAAATATATATATATTTTTTTCCAAATACTGTTTTTTCCTTAAGAAGTGCAGTACCAGCTGCTTCCAAAATAGTAATTAAAATAAGTATCCAAACCTCCCAATAAACACCTGTCTTATCTTCAGTTCAGAAGCAAGGCAATGCTCTAACGGTATCAAAAGGACAAATGCAGAAGCTCTGCGGCTGCCTCGCTGTGGATCTCACATGCCTGGGGAGTGGGGGCGGCCCTCATAGGGGCCCGCGGAGGGCGGGCTGCACGTTGAGCTCACTGCATGGAAACCCCAGACCACTGCCCTTCCTGAGGGCCCCCCGGCACGCCACCGCTGCCGTCTCCCTGAGGCCTTAGGCTGTGACTGTGGACAGTCTTCCTTTGCACCGCTTCTTCCGAACTTGTGATTTACCTACGGACTTTTAACTCAGAGCAGGTGAGGGTCACTGTTTCCAATTAGGTTGGGGGTGGTTTCTCCACCCAGCTTGCCAGTGGGCTGAGGCCAAACACACATCAGTGTCGAAGCTCTCCCGTCACCTCCACTTGCCCCGTGTCCCCTGGCTGGGGTAGTGTCCTTGACAAAGTGGCAGCAATCGCTTTGCCGCAAGGAAGATCTGAAACAGAGATCCTCTTTCCGACGCCGTGGCTGAGCTCCACAAGCGCTGGCTCCCAGGAACGGTGTATTACTGACTTCAGGTCCCGGAACTCATGTAGGATGCACAGAGGGTGCTGAGGCTTCTCGCTGAACTGGCCTTTGCCGGCTCTTACCGTGGGCAAGGGTCACGAAAGGTCACCCAACTTGGAGTCACTGAACTTTGCTGAGCTCTCACATCCTTATCTTTAGACCGGAATAATCTCCCACCAAATCACTCTAGGGGTAAAATGGGACGGAGCTCACGAGAGCACTTCTGCAAACCGTGAGGAGCTCTCGCTGCGGAAGAAAGCACCACCATCTGAAATCGGCCCCCGTCCCTCCTGGCTCCCCTGTTTCCGCACCACGCTTTGCTTCTCTTTGTAGCCCTGACCACTGTCTGCAGTGCCACACATCGATGGTGTCGCTGATATATAGTACACAGAGTTTTCGATTCTGTCATTAAATATTATTGTGTATTGCATAGCTGTATATTGTCTAATATACTATATGTAATTGTGCATGTTATAATTGTATAAGCCATCATATATGTGACTGATAGATATTCCCTATTACATATATGTCCGTTGCTGTGTGTTATCTGCCTCCTTCTCCGCAATGGGAGCTGCACAAGAACTTTGTTTGTCCATGTAAATGCCGGGCACCCAGGACAGTGCCTGGTACTCCGTGGACCCCCAGTGTTTGCTAGAGGTTGAGGGACCTTTGTGAGTAGTATTTGCCAGGGGCCATGCGTGACATTTGTGGATTTGTGCCTCGTGCGATAACTCCATGAAATGGGCATTGTCCCTGTTTTCCGTGAGCTCGTTTGCTGAGTGGGGGTGAACTTGTTAAGGTGCTAGTGGAACTGCCTGTACCTTGACTTCCTTTGAACAACCACCTTGAAAGTCCTCTGTCCAGCCCTGCTGATAACATCACAGGGAAATCCCGGAGCATCCGGCCATGCTCAGCCGTCCCGCCGGCCTTGCTCAGGTCACTAAAACTTGGCTATGAAAAAGCCCAGTTTGGTCCAAGTGAAAACTCTCATCTCACGTGGAAGGCGGGGCCTCCGCTGCCCAGTGGCTCAGCATTCGCTCTGTGAACGGGTGACGCTGGCTCTTTCTCTCTCCTCTTTGGGTGCCTCCCGGGCAGGGGAAGAGGGTACTTAGAGGGAAGACCAGCTGGTGCTCTTGGAGACTTCCTCCTGGAAACCAGTGCCCTCTGCCATGATCATCACTCCTATGCTGGGGGAAGGGGTCCGGTTGGGGGGCTTGGGGGAGCCCCTGTGGATCTCTGTCCCACTGGCTGAAGGGACGTGGTCTCCAGCCAACCTCCAACCCCCCACCCGCCCACAGCTGCTCTTGCTGCTGCACTGAGGACTCCCCGGTGGCTCCATGCCCATGCTGCCTGATTTTGACCAGCTCACCGCACACCCAGGGCTCCACCCTGACTCTTAGAGATGCCCGGATGAGCCCCGGCACGTGTAACTGGGGTAGGAACAGGCTGAGCTCGGTGACATACACACAGAAAATGGCTTTGCTGTGTTCCAGTCACTCCTTCAACCGTGCGGTGCCCAAACTCCCTTCTCGGACCCCTGATGGTTTCACGGCAGGTTCAATAGCTTCTTGGTGGTCAGCCATAAGAACAAGCCTCTTTTCAATAATTTAGACTCTCTTTGAGACATTAAAAGTCCGGTCCCGCGCTCCCGCAGTCTTGCACCCCAACCCCCAGCTCAGTCCAACCTCAAGTGGCCTGGGGACCTGCCGTGGGGGAAGGGCGTGTGTGGTTTGACCTCCAGCTCTCCCCTGACCTTTCCCGCCTGCTGCTGGTGCCTCCAGGCTTGTCAGGTGGAGAAAAAATGTTTCCAAAATGATAACCCTAGTTCTCCCCCAAAAGCAGTAACATTAAATATTCGAGAACAACGGAACCGTAAAATGAAAACACCCTAAGGTAATGTGGGTCAGAATTGACCTACATGTATGCCATCACGCTCAGCCAAATTGCCCATGCTTATCATAGGTGATTTTCTTAAAAAGATGGTAGAAGCATCTTGCTACATCTAATTATGAATGTAGCATTTCCAGATTTCTCACACAATTAATAAAAACAGCAACCACGTACCTGGGGCTTTCTGGGCAACTGGCACTGTTCTAAGTGCTTTACGTGTATCAAGGTCGTTTAATCCTTGAAACAACAGTTCTGGGAGGGGCAAACTGCTATTGTCCCCATTCGTAGATGGGTAAACTGAGTCCCAAACAAATTAGGTAATGTGCCCAAGGTCACACAGCCAGTGAGCAATGAGTTCAGGATGCGAACCCAGAAAGCCTGGCTCCAGAGTCCGTGCACTTAACACCTCCTTTACACAGAGCAGGTTATTTTGGGGGGACAGTGGGGGTCTGTGTGGAAGCAGTTTTGTGTACAGAGTTTTGCTTCCCCTTTGGTGTAGTCATTAGCAGTCCCCTGGCAGCCTAGATGATGGAATCTGGGAGAGACGTCTCTGCCTCTCTCTTTCTCAAGGGTCACGGGTGCTGGTGGTCGCTGTCGAGAAATGGCCCCTCAGGGCTTCCCCCCAGGGGGTGTCCGGCACTGTGAAGCCCCTGCCAGTATTTTCCCTGCTGCTTCCTCCCTCAGCGTGGGGCTCCACCCATTTGTTCGATACTCGCCGGTCTCGCTCCGCCTTGGGCCCTGTGCTAGGTGATGGGTGCGGAGGGTGGAGACAGCTTCCCTGGGGACGAGCTGCAGAGGGGACATCTGCACTTGAGAATCCTCAAAGCAAGATGGCAAATGTGCCTCTTGAGCTGTGAAACCCTGGGTTGGAGGGACGCAGAGGAGGAAGCTTCGGGCCCTTTTGGGGTGGGGGTTGAGGGCAGCGGGGTCAATGCCGGTCCTAGAAAACCCCCAGGGGCCCAGCATTCTGGGAGAGGTCCCAACCCGCAGCCTTATGGGACCCACGGAATCTGAAGTGGGTGTTTTCATTCCACCAGTTACTTCTTTCTCCCGTTCCCACTGGTCTTTGGGAAACTCGGAAGCAAAAATTGTACCTGCACACGGATGAAGCGTCATGTGCTTAGCGACAAGCTAAATCCTTTCAGAAAGAAACATGGGGCGTCTGATTTCTGAGCAGAGAGAACATCTCTAACCTGGGCTTGCTTTCCCCGCATTCGTAACAGGCAGGCCAGCGGCCGTCTGAAGACCAACGAGTGTCTTTGGCAAACCTCTGTTGAAGGCCCACCCTGTGCTATAGGCCAGGGGCTTCCAATACTGCCAAGTTTGGGGCCTTGAACTTGAGGATCTATTGGTCTCTTTCCCTCTCTGAATCTCAGTCCCTCCACCTATCCAGTGGGAAACTTAGTCTACAAACACGTGAAGATGTTTACATCAGCGGGAAATACAGGCATGGCCAACTCCAGGGCCGCTGGAGCCCGCTCTGTGGAGTGAGTGCCGGGTGGAAATCGGAAGGTGTATCAGTTCGGACCTGGGCTGGGGTGGCGGGTAAAAGACGCCCCTCCCTACCAGAGAGAAAGGCGCAGACTCCGGGCGTGTCAGCCTTCTTCAGGAGCTTTCCCAAGGCCCTGTCCCGCGACTTCCCGATGCAGTCCTCCGCTGTCAGGGCGGCAGGAAACTGGAGCCTGTTGACTCCGGGAGTGAAAAGCCAGAGGTTCATCAGAAAGGGAAGGAGGTAGGCGGCCAGCGCTTTGGTCCACCTGAGGGCACTTCAGGCATCCCTGTATTCTGTTTAATTAGCGTATAACACTATATTGGTTTGATAGATCAATGATTTGACGTAATGATTTGATATATGTATATACTGAGAAATGATCATCACAAGGTTATCATCCATCACCACACATATTTACAATTTTCTTCTTTCGATGAGGACTTTTAAGATCTACGCTCTTAGCAACCTTCAACTGTAATGACACGGTGCTGTTAACCATAGTCTGCATGCTGTGTACATCACATCTCCAGGGCTCATTCATCTTACAGCCGGAAGTCTGCACCTTCGGCCTCTCTCCCCGAGTGTCGAGCCCCCGTGTCCTCCTACGGGCTGCAACTCTGAAACGGGACCTGGATCCTGAGAGAGGGCAGGGCGTAGCCCCAGTGAGGAGCCCGTGGAAAGTAACATGGGAGGTCGCAGTGTGGCCACCAGGACTCTGTGAGGGTAACGTGACTTATGGCCAGTGGTGTGCAGAACTCGTCAGGGAGAGGCACGTTCACAGATGAGCACTAGATGGCTGATGACAGCGTGTAATTTCAGTTTGTGGAGAGTATTCCGCCTCGCAAATACACCTCCCCCCGAAGGCTTGTGGATGCCCCCAATTCCTCCGTTCCTTTAAAAAGTCTGTGAAAGCACAACTAGAACAGGACAGGATACCTCGTTCACACTCCTCAGTTACGGTCACCTCAGTATAAATAAGTTCACTCCGTCAAGGGGACTTAGAGATCTGTTGGTGGAACTCCGTCCTCTTCCAGATGCGGGAATTCTCAGTGGGACTGAGTAGTTTTTCCAGGGCCATTCGCTCGGTGGTGGGGCTGGATCGGAAGGTTCAGGAGGAGCCCTGGACCCCCTCTGCGGGGCAGGGACACCAGTGAGAGGTGGGAAGACCAGAGCAAAGGGTGTTCTTGTGTGACTTGAATTGACTTGTACTCTGCTTTTTCCCGTGAGGATTTGCGATCGTTGGCAGTTTGGGCTGTGGGTGGGTCTCCCTTGAACATTGGGCTCCTTCTTCCCTGCCCACTATGTTTGAGCAATGAAAAAAAAAAAAAAAACTAAACAAAAAACAATACCAATTCTGACATGGGGACCTGTGCCTCCTGCAGCCACGTGCACCTGGAATGGAAATGAGGCTAAAGATTCCTCTCGTTTTACATGACCGCCCTTTCCCTCAAGAGTCCTTATAATCCACCGGCCCCCTCCCCCACACACACAACTCCCTCCCAGACTGGAGTCTCAGGCGCCCCCATGGAAGGCCACGGCAGAAGGTAACGGTGCTCTGAAGCATCCTTAGGCTCCTTCAGGGATGGTCCTTTTCCAGTGTTTGAGGAAAAAATAAGTATATGGAATATACTTGCAGCATTCCTGCATGTGTTATCCTTAACCTTCCGTGTCGGTGTGCAGTGTCCGCCTCGGAATGGCTGGTTTCGCACAGGAGCCCGGAGCTTGTTATTTCAGGGGTCTTCAGTGGCGTGCGCTGCACAAACTCTGGAATCAAACTGTTTGGGTTTGAATCCCCCGCCCACTGCTTACCAGCTCTGTGAGGGTGGGCTGTTTCTTAACTGCTCTGGGCCTCTGCTTCCTCATTTGTAAAGTGGGGAAATGCTAGCAGCCCTCTGGAGCACTGTGGAGGCGATGATGGTTAAAGGGGCCTCCGGGGCGAAGCGCCTGGTAAATGCAAACCCGCGGCGCACGTGGGCTCTGAGGACGACTCAGTTTACCTCGGCAGCGTTTCGGGGCTTTCATACTGGATGTTCTCCATGTATCGTCACTGACACATCAGCGCTCAACCCTTCTAAGAGCTGCTCTTCGTTCCGAACGATCGTGAGAACAATTGTTCTAAAAGTGTCCCACATCGCACACACGCTGCCATCGCCGCCCTCACCCTCTCCCATCACTGTCTTCAGAAGTATTCCGTTTTTGACTTAACCTGTGTCTTACGTAACTCACCTCATTCCAGCTGAAGCAGTGAGTGATGGCTGGCTTTTGTCGGATTCACACGTGTGACTGTCATCCAGTCAGCACGGGGACAGTCCAGGACCTTTGGACTTTTTGGAATTGTCAGCCATGGCACCCTTCAAGGGACAATAGGCTAAGCATTACCTCCCTGACCCAAGGGGTTTTCATGGTATCCCGCATTAATCCGTATGCACGGTTTGAAATTCCATTTCTGTCTTAATGCAGTAGAGGGGAATTGCTGAAAATGTTGGAAAATTTTGGGGGGAATTTCCTGCAGCACTTTATCCTGTGGACCACCAGTGCCTGGCACCACGTAGGTGCTACCACCACCAAAAAAATTATCAAATGGATAGAGTTACATGACCATAATAAGATTATTTTGGCAACTGTCCGTTTCAAGATGGTGGCACTGAGGCAGGGTGTTTTAAACGTCCTAATTCATGCCACCAGGCTTCACTATTTTATCTTCTCCAGAAAAGGGGCTGGAGCTGCTGTCAACAAAGAAAGACAGGGTCCCACCTTTAGACTTAAGAGTCGTGATCGTTGGAATCCCTTTAATGAACCCTTTTCTGTAATCATTTCTGTCTCTCGTTGAGAAAATTGTGTTATTTAAGAGAAGGCACAAGACTTCTGCAAGACACTGTGGTAAATCAGGAACACAGAAATTTTCATTGGATGAATTTCTGATTTCTCGCTATTTGAAAAGCCCGTTCTTCTTTTCCCACACCCCAATGACCTCTGACGCAACGCCCGCAGCTCTTGTGTTTGCACCGTTTTAAGTGTAGCTGACGTTGCCCGCCCACAGGAGTTTGTCTCCTCCGAAGCACGGGAGGATCTGCACTTACTGCCTTCCTTCGGAACCTCTTCTGGATCCGTTCTCGTTGGTGGCAAACCTTTGCCTGCAGAGGGTGGGCTGAGTTTGGGAAGCCATCAAAAGCCTTTCTGCAGAGCCGTTCTGATGACCAAGTGTAGAGGTCAGGCTGGATCAAGATGATACAGGTCGGGGTCAAAACCAAACGACGTCTGTCTGTAGAGACCACGTGGCTGTGCAGCGCCTTCTGAGGTGACACCTAGAGAGGACGTCCACGGTGTCACGCCCCGTTAGTGGACACCTCGCTGGCTCCCGTGGTGCCAGCCACCGTGAAGAACAGGCAAGGATAGTGGCCCAAGATTCCTGCTTCTCCCCCTGGCCGGAGTCTGTGAATCGGAGAAGCCTTGTCAATCACCGTGGATCCCAGCTTCTCGTCTGTGCGGCGGGGATCATCACACTCTCTCACGGTGTTGTTTGTGGGATAAAATCTCATCACCACGTGTGAAACACCCGGGGAGTGCGTGGTGCCCAGTGATGCTCAGCGGGTGTCGGCTCCTCTCCTCACTCTTCCCTGTTCTTCTCTTAAAGGAGGGCATTTCAGGCATGTTCACCTAAAACTCGTGGTTTTTAAAAACCGAACCCACAAAATTACGTCGGGAAAGCCCGCATGCTGCGTTTCCTTCAACCCAGAGCAGTACGTTGTACAGGGAGAAGAATGGGCTGGGGAGATAAATAACGCGCCCCTCCCCATAAAAGCTCCGGAGAGAGTAGTTCTCCCGGGAGCCCCTACTTCCCACCCCCAGCCCCTTGGAGCCCCCCCGGCCCCCGCCCTGTCTGCCAGGCTGAAAGAGAGAAGGGTGGGATTCCTGAGTAATTAAAGGGACTCGGGGAGGCTGGATGTGGCGGAATGTTAGATCACTAGCTAGAACAGCATGTGGCGTTCTTTAGGCAGGCTTCATTGAACCCGCACAAAAAAAGAAAGAGGGGCTGCCTGCCGTCTGCTCATTTATCAAACAGCGAAGCTCAACTCTCACAGCTCCACAAAAGTGTTGGACTGTTTGCCGAGCCCCGCTCCAGAAATTAAAAGCTGAGCAGCTTTAGCGGGGCTGAACCAACCCTGCATTTTGAGACTCAAACTAAATGGTGCTGGGCTTTCAGATTCCTGGACCAGTTGATTATTTGGTGAAAGGAGAGGAGAATAATTTGTAATTTGCAGCCCATAAGAAACAGTTAAAAAGCAAAAAAAGGAAAAAAAAAAAAGCAAACCCCCTTCCCACAGGGTTTTGTTGGGGCTGGAAGGGGGAGGCCGGTCTGCACCAGCCTTTCTTTGCTCGGAGTGGGAAGAGTCTTGACCTCCATTTGGGCAGAAAGTGATGTGGCTCAGCAGTGCCTGCACCCATCCCCCACCCCAACCCTTCACCAAATTCCTTTCCTCTGAGTTCTTTTCTGTGAAATCACCTTTCTCTTTTTTGCCAGGAGGAGGGGAGGATCTGGCTATCCAATATGTTCAGATCAAAAGTATTATTTACCAACAGAACTGAACATTCTCACCACACAAATATATTGCTCGGGAGGCCATAATATACGGCGAAAGCCTGAACACTGGTGTGAATGAAGATCCTCTGAAAATCCATCAAAGGACCGAAGTATAGACTGCCGTTCGTCAGTGAAAAGGACGGGCTAGAAAAGGATGAGGACCAGCGGAGGAATAATAAGGGAGGGGTGTTCGGCTTTGGACCCCTTGCTCCGGCCCCTCCCTGGCAGCTGGTCATCACCCCTCCCCCCACCCTGACCCTCCCATGCATCAACAAGCCAGTGAAATCCCAGTTGGGGTGGAACTACCTCCCTCCTCCCTCCTCCTACTTCTGGCTAGTAAAGCCCAGGAGATGGGCTGAGGGTCCACGCCCTAATTCCCTCCACCCTGCTACAAGCCTGTAAGCCGAGCAATTGTTTAGAAACCTGATGTTCAAATAGAAGAAAGACAACAAGTTCTTTTGGGGTGGGGAGGATTTGTCAACTTAGCACACTCTAAAAAGCAATGATACCCTTCCACCCTTCATGGAAAGCCATTTGACAGTATGTTTAGGAGCCTTGAAATCTTTCTCCCCTTTCATCAGGCAGCTCCACGCTCAAAAAAACTATTACGAGGGGGGAAAGACAAACCCAATCAAAACATCAGCAATAAAAGTAAAAATCACTATGCAAACGGCATTGCGTAGAGCATTGTTTACATTAGCACAACATTGGAAACCCCTTCAATGGCCAACCAAAGAGGAACGTTCATTTATGCTGTCTGTCCTTTACTGAGTCAATGAGTTAATGGACGGAGCCAAGGTATCTCCGGCCCGGACTGCCACAGTGGCATCTGACTGGTCTCCCTGCTTCCACCCTTGCCCCCTACAGTCTCCTCCCCACACAGCAGCCAGAGCGGTCCTTTGAAAGGTAAGTCAGACCTTGTCCCCCACCCCTCTGCTCAAAGCCCTCTAAAGTCTCCCCGTGTCATTCAGCGGGAAAGCAGGAGTGCTTTCGGAGGCCCCCGAGGCCCTCGTGAGCCACGCTCGTCACCCCTCCCAGCCTCTTGACCTCATCTTCCGTCCAGAGCACTTGCTCTGCTCCAGCCACGTTGGTTCCTTGCTCTTCCCGCAGCTCGTGCAACAAGCTCCACCCCCCCCCCCCCCCAGGGTCTCCACACAGGCTACCTCCTCTGCCTGTAGTTTCCCTCCCCCGGATACCCGCAGGTGTTGTCCCCTCCCTTCCTTCAGGTTGCCACTCAAAGGCCACCTTCGATCGCTGAGTCCTTGTCACCCTAAATAAAATAACACCCCCACCTCCACATTCCCTGTTCCCCTCATTCTGCTTTGCTGGTCCCTCTTACTTGATAGAAGACATGTTGACTTTTTTATGTGTTTGTTTGGTCTTCTCCCACTAGAAGGGGAACTTCCTCCACAAAGGCTGCGTCTGTCCTGCTCAGTGCTCCGTCCCGCAGTGCCTGGCGCGGTGTCGGGCCTGTGGGACAGCTCGGTAAATGCCTGCTGTTGAGCGAAGCCAGGCCGTGCCCCAGGAGGCCTCTTAGGTGGTCACGGGGGCCAAAGCTTCTCAGACGGGGGAGGAGCGGTAGCAAACGAGGCTGGGATCCAGTTTGTGTGAGTCTTATGGGCCTGGGCGAGGACTCTGTAGAGCTGAGAAGACTGTTGGTTAGGTGTGAGGGCGGTAGGGGCCACACACCCATGGTCTCTGAATCCAAACAGGTGGCCCAGGAGGAAGGACATAAAGGACAAGCTAAGATTTGAAGGATGAGTAGATGTTATGCAGACAAAGGGCATGGGGAGAAGGTTCCAGAAAATGAGAACAGCCTATGGGGAAGGCCAGGGGAAGAGAGAACACGGTGTGGTCATAAACCTGCAAGAAGTCCCATGTGGCCGGAATGGGGCGATAGGGAGAGGATGAGGTGGAGAGGCGAGCTGGGATGAAGACAGGACTCGTCCAGCAGAAGCTGGGGGGTGTGGGCTTTGTCAGAGGCCTCACAGAGACAAGATCGTGCTGGGGCACGACTGGACACAGAGGTGACAAGGAGACCGCTGCAGCCATCCAGGCCCGAGAGCATGGCCCTGGGACTGGCAGAGATGGGCAAGTGTGGGCAGAACTAGGATTCCTTCCACCTAGGGGAAGGATGGAACTTGGTCATGGATGGCAAGTAGCAGGTGCCGCCGTGGTGTGGGGAAGGAAGAGCTCTTACCCGTTCAGGGATCGGGCTCTTTGAGGAGGAGTGGAGCCCGCTGGGCGGGAGGGTGGGAGGGCGCCCAGGGTGAGGGGGGTGGGGGCTGTTGCATGTGGAGGCGGAGAGAGTGGCGGGTAGAAGAAGGTGCAGAGGTGTGGAGCCCAGAAGCCAGGAACCATTCAGAGAATCGATGGGCACTGAGTAGTCTGATCCGAAGGGAGCTCGGAGCTCCTATGAGGACATTTCAAGAGAGAAGGCGGGAGCCGAGAGCGGAGCTGCACGGTGGTACCTGGGCACGCTGCTGAGTCAGATGGCCGTGGAGAGCAGTCGGGGCTCTGAGCAGACAGACGGGTGAGGATCTGGGCAATTCCCTCGGGGACCTCCACTGTCCAGACAGATGACTTTTCTTAGCGCTTTTATTAAGCAGAGAAGTGTAATTACTTGTCCGATCCCCACTTTGCTGGATGCCGGTAGATTTCACCTAAGAGGAAACGGCAGGCTGCTTGCTGATGTCACAGTCCTCTGAGCTGTGCCCCTCTTCCCCTCGCAGGTCTGGGGACAGAGCTCTGAGACCCTCTTCACAGCAGAGGCCACCAGCACATTTCCGAGAGGGTGAAAGTGGGGGAATCGAACAGAAATCTCCCCTGAACAGTAGATGGGAACAAGATGTTATTTCACTCTTCATGTACACCTAACATGTATAAATGCAAGACTATTAGATAAAAGAAATAAAGGTTGCTGTTAAAAGAAGGAATGAGGGGCTCTGAGGCACTTGCATTCATCCAGAGGCAATAATATTGTGGTAGCCAGACCAGGTACTTGTAATCCGATGTCTGCATCTTGTGAGCTGTGTGACACCGCGCAGGTTACTTAGCCTCTCTGAACCTCAGTTGACTGTGCAGAGGGAATGGCAGTGGGACCTAGCTTGTTGTGATGGTTACCTGAGATAATACCTGCAAAGCTGTTGGCACAGCGCCTGAGTCAGGACTTGACCCCAAAGCCCGTGTGCTTAACCACTGTATTCTGCGGCCTCCCAGCTGGCTGGGAAGACAGAGGTGAGCTTCTAAGGCTTCATGGAAGGGCCCCAGGGGGAGTGGGAGAGGCTGAGCAGGAGAGAGGAGTTCCTTGGGGGTGAGGGAGCCCAGCGTGGGCCTGGCATTCCAGGCAGAGGGAAGAGTGTGGCTTGGAGCTCAGGGAGTGGGTAGGGGGTGGGGTGGATGGCTGGGTGGGAGGCTGGGGAATCGGGCTGGGGTCGGTCACCCAGGGCCTCGTGGACCAGCCCAGGGGGCTGGACTTTTGTCCACTGTAGGTGGCGGGAAGGCACCACGGTTTTCAACAGGAAATGATCTGACTGTGGTTGTGCTGCTGGTGGGGCAACACACCTGAAGGCAGGGCACCCCATTAGGAGGGCATGTCTGTGGTCCAGGCGAGAGGTCCCGGGCATGGGGCAGTGGCGCGGGAGAGGAAGAGTCTGGGCTCCACAGATGGCCTGGGTGGAGTCAACAGGGCACCGGCAGCGGGAGGGGATGCTGGTGGCAAAGGCGGTAAAGCTGCGTGTGCTTGTGCACACAGCATTCAGAAGGAGCAAGTGAAACCCATCAGCTGCGGAGGGATCAGAGTTCAGCTGATCAGTGAATCCACAGACCCCGTTCTGTGACTTGGGAACTCCTCAAGATCATAGAGCAGAGTTACAAACACACAGGTCGTGCGTTTTCCTGCCTTGTAGTGGTGGAGCGATCGGCTCCAGAAGCCTGTCCTCCGTCCCAGCGGCGCCTGGTGCGTCTCAAGACCAGAGTCTGTGGCCCCTGGTCCCTGAGCCGAGGGCTGGGTCCTGCCATTTGCTTTGTGGCCGTTAGGTGGGACACTCTTCTGATAAACACTTGGAAAGGTTGCAGAACTTTGCCCATTCTCTCCAGTGAAGTAACACTAACACTTAGCAACCCCACCCGAAGTGGCACTTTAAAAAATTATGTTGTTTTCAGGGTATGGGGAATGATTTTTTTAAAAAAAGAAAAAGACAATCACTGTAACATTATGGTGTATTTTGGGTGCTTCTTTCAAAATTAGCTTGAATTTCTTTTGTCAATAAGGCATATTTCTAGTAAGAAAGTCCTTTCTACTTGCAAAAAAAGTTGATTTCTGATACAAATGTCATACAAAACCCTTTTAGTTCTACCTAACAAACATCCATTTTTATTTTTCCACATTCCCTTTCCATTCCTATATTAGTCCAAACACGCATAAGTACACATAACCACAGCATAAGGATAGCTCGGGTTCCGCTATTTCATTTAACATTGTCGTCAGCATTTTCTCTGTTGTGACGTAGCTTTTGTTACCATCATTTCTAATGCCTGTGTGATATTTTATCGAGCATATAGCTAATCATTTATCTAGCCAGTTACCTATCGCTGGAGGCTTAATTTGTTTCTAATCTTTCATTCTCATTAGTGGTCCTGCACACAGCTTTTTCTTATTTCAGATTATTTTCTCAGAATCAATAGATCAAGAAGTATTACTATTTTTATTGTAAAAATGCTTCGGGGAAGGGCCGCACTCACAAACAAGGTTATCAGCCAGAAACGAACAGTTCAGTCCCACTGTGCGCTCGACAGCACGCAACGTGCCCATTTGCAAACTGTCAGCTCACACAGAGCCTTCAGCATCACACCTTATTGTCGTGCCCATGTGCACGGGAGGTTTCCCAGGCGGGAACATAGGAAAATCTCTGCTTTTCCTCAGCAACTGGCATGCGTTTATCTCACAGATACAGAGATGCTTGTAGCTTTTTGGTGTTATCACTTTGCTTGGGTAGGTAGGAAACTCAGACCCCAAATCCTAACCCACTTTTTAAAAGCCAGTGAGAAGACTCCCGTGGCCCCGTATTTCTCCTTCCCCTATTTACCCTCCATCTCTGTGGCACATCTGTGTCGTCAAATGCCTCGGTGGACCTCTGTGAGCAGCTGCCGCATATCTTGGCTCTGAAACCAGCCCCGAGGTGGAAGTCTGGCCAGCGCATGTGGTCGGGGGTTAGAATTAGTGGCCCAAGGTGGCGTGGCCACCAGACCCTGGCGTGGTCTCAGATGGCACCACAGGATGGAGTGCTGCAGGGCCCTGTCGCCGACCCTGGGTCCGGCTGTTCCCGCACACTGCATTGTCCTCGGGTCACAACCGGGAGGGGCGGGATGTAAAGTGAGAAGCCCACGCCCGTAGCTTACGGGACTTAGGGGTAAAGGAAGCAGGGGTACGCTGCCTACAGGAGTGACGCTGTTAAGGGATTCAGAGAACCTTCACGTCGTGTCCTTCACTGTCGCACTGCGCAATAACATTTTAGAAGCCCGTTTTACCTTCAGCAGTGCTGTCTGATGTCATCTGACGAGATTCTCTCACCGTTCTTGGGAGGAATGCAGATTTTTTTTTTCACCCACGATTGAGGCCTTACTAAATGCCAGGCACTGTTGCAAATTACTGATACTTGCTTTTTTTAGATTTTCACAAAAAATGATCTAAGGTAGGGGTTGGTTATTGTTACTCCCATTTTACAAGTGAGGAAACTGAGTCATCTAAGTGTTAAACAGCTTGCCCCAGAGGGGTCCTGCTAACAAAAGTCCGAGCTTGGATCTGACCCCTGCCTGCGGCCCAGCTCCGGAGCCTTTTCGCCCAACCTGCGTCGCCCCGCCTCCCCGAGGACACCAGTGCTGAAAACGCCAAGGACCAGGCCCCTGGCCTGCGTTTTCCCCTTGGCAGACGGCCCCTCCTCCCAGGTTTCTGGCGGGTCTGTGTGGTTGTCCAGAGCAACAGCAGTTACCTTCCTCCACTCTGCAAAAGAGGAAAGCGTCCCCTCGAGGGCTGGGGTTGGGGGTCATCCTTTCATTTGTCAAATAAGGACTGAGCTCTTCACTTCCGCCAGGACCCTGCTCTCATGGAGCTTCTGGTCTAGTGGGGGTGGGAGGGTGACAAAAAGGAGCTCTCAGAGAGGGTAAGTGAACAGGCTCTCTTCAGAGAGTTCTAAGCGGGGAGAGGACCTAAAGCAGGGCCTGTGGTGGCGAGGGGCAGTGCACTGGCTGGGCAGGGGACCTCAGCCAGGGGTCCTCATGTGCTGTAAGACAAGGAGCCTGGCTCTAAGGTTAAGTGTCAGGTGAGATTGCAATGCAGGCAGGGGGACCGGCTGTGCAAAGGCCCCGAGTGGGGAGCATGCCTGGTTGTGTTTCAGTGACAGGGAAAAAAGGCAGTGTGGCTGGGCCCCAGCCAGGACAGAACGGGGACCAGGTTCCGGAGGCTGGGGTGGGTTTTAGTTCCAGGTGCGATGGAAGCCACTGAAGGGCTTTAATCAGGGAAGTGACGTGTTCTGAGTCCCCCCTGTACTCGCCCTACTTTGTGAGTCAGAGGCATGAAGCGCAGAGCCACCAAGCGAGACCCCTTCGGGGCCCAGAGCCCCACAGCCACTCAGATGCTGCCCCCCGCAACACTGGTGGTCTTCTCGGGGGTCCCGACGGGCTCCTTATAAGCCACCATGACCAAGGGTACGTTTCCCCCCTCCTCCAGATTGCTGTTTATGAGACTCGGCCGCTGTGCTCCCGCCCTTCCCGCCGGGTAACTGACTCTTGTGTTGACTTGCAGATCATAAGGCAGCAGTTTCCTCAGTTAACCACCAGAAGACTCGGGACCCGAGGACAGTCCAAGTAAGCACCGAAGCCCTTCGCCCGGCACGGGCCCTGGCCCCAGGCCTGGCTTCCTGAGCTCTGTCTGCAGGCCTGGACGGAAGCCCGCGTCTGGCCGGAGCACAGAGGAGCTTCAGGCAGCCTGGCCCCCTCTCCCAGGACCCCTGAGAGGTGCTGCCCGGGGCCCGCTGGCCCAGCTGCTTGAAGGAGCCTGCCTTTTAGCCGCCCTGCCTCTCTAGGCGTTTTTGTAAAATCGTCCTGAGCATTATTTAAAGGAGCATCTTGTAGCTTCTCGGATTGTTGTTTCCCTGAGCGAACTCTCCATGCTCCCAGTACCCAGCCAGCCTGCGAGCAGCCTGTCCTAAGAACCCCCGAGAGGGCAGCGGGGCGGGAAGGTCCAGAGCTCACCGTTTACCACTCCTCAGCTCTGCCAACCAGCCTCACCCATCCTGTGTGTCCGATACACGGGGCCAGGTGCCGGGAACACAGGAGCAGACAAGCCACTGCCCTCATGGAGCGTACGTTCTGGTGGGGGAGACGGGCAGGAAACGCTGTCGGGTTGTGGCAGAGAGGGTTGGCACGGAGAATAACAGGAGGGGGGTGGGTCCAGACAGGCTTTTGCGGGGGGGGGGGTGGGAGGCAACCTGAGGAGTGAGGGGGGCATGTGGACACCTGCCGGCCAGGTGTGAGCCAGCGGGGAGGGACGCTGCCGCCACTGCTCAGACGCCACCCAAGTCTGCGCTCACGAGACGTGCCTCGGAGGCTGTTCAGAAACTGTTGGACTTCACTAGGTGGCCCGTGAGGAAGGTGTCTGGTGGCCTCGTGAGTTTGGTAGGCACAGAGTTTCACACAGATTCCTCGAGGCAGGACCTCCCGGGGCCTTTTTTTTTTTTAAGATTTTATTTATTTACTTTTTAGAGAGGGAAGGGAAGGAGATAGAGAGAGAGAGAGAGAAACATCATTATGCGGTTGCTGGGGCTTATGGCCTGCAACCCAGGCATGTACCCTGGCTGGGAATCGAACCTGCGACACTTTGGTTCGCAACCTGCGCTCAATCCACTGAGCTACGCCAGCCAGGACCTCTCGGGACCTTTATTGTGCCGGTGCACGAGGCGACTCCACCAGAGGGTGCCTCGTGTGCGACTTTCTAGACACGGTGCCCTGTTAAGTCGCAGAGCAGCACACGCTCACTGGTGGACTACCGAAACTTGAGAAAAACAACCACCACGTAGAGTTATAAGACTTGTGACCCAGGAAGGGCAAGGGCGAGTCAAAAGCAGCATGTCCGGTGCTGTCCTCTCATTGCCCCCACTCTTGCCATTCCTGGGTCATCCCCACCCCCACCCCCCACCCAGCGGGGCTTAACTTTGGAGCCAAGTTAAAGGAAGTGGGTGATCACTGGGAAAGACCTTCTTCGGTAAAGTTCTAAAGGTACCGAGAGTAATTTATCTGTGGGGCCCAAAGCTCTGGGGCGCGATTAAAGATTTGTGCAGAACATTTTTTTAACCAGGGACCTTTTGGGCTCAATTTCTCATAAACTTCCAAGGTGACTACTCTGAAGAACAAATCTTGTTTGCAACGAGAAATTCCAGGATTGTTTTAAAATGAGGGTTGAGGCTCGGTAAGAGCATCGAGTACAAAAACCAGATTCTTCCTTCCTTGTTTGCACAGCGGTTGGTGCCCAAGGGGCAGCTGGCAGGCTGGTTGAAGAGATAGATGAGTGGATGGGTGGAAGAATGCCGAAAGCATGGAAATGAACCCTTCTTCCCCTGCTCGTGGTCTTTGGAGAGTTACACTAAAGCCCATTTTTAAGAGTAGAAATAGTAAAGATAGAGCGGAAGGTTTCCCATCCTACATAAGCTTGGAGAAAGCTGCTCTGTCTACACAGCAGAGCCTGGGGGTGTTTGTCTGTCTTGCACCTCAAGGTTAGCAAATTGGAAAATGTTTCTTTAAAAAAATCCGTGTCATCCATTTCATTGTTTTTTCTCCATGGGGATTTGCCAAGGTTGATCACCTTCAGCCATTGGAAAGGTGATAAGGAGCCCTAGCCCCCAACCTGCCTCACAGCCTCAGAGTGAAAAAAAAAAACAAAAAGCAAATTTACCTGGACAGACTAGATGGGGGGGGGGTGGGGGTGAGGGTGGCCAGTGTGCTGACCTGCCCTCCAAAGCCGAAACAGAGACATTAAGAAGTGATCAGAGCAATAGCTTCCTGCACTGGTGGATTTTAGCCACATACACTCTGAAAATTCCAGAAATGGTCTGATCGGAGTTGTTATTGCTGTCTGGGTCTTAAGAAAGGATGAAGGGGGAACTTTGTCAAAGGTAAGGAAGCTTGTCATAACGGCCTTCCCACCTCCAGGGCGCTCGGAACCCCGCCCCTCCCCCACCCAGCCCCGGCTTTGGCTTTGAGTGGGAAAGGCAGTTATGACAGTTGGGAAGTAGAAGGCGAGGAGGGCAGATCGTTCTCCCCACGGAGAGAACTTTCTGAGAACCACAGCGACCTAAAATGAACTGGGAAGCCTTGGGAGCGCCCGGGTACTTCGTCCCAGGAGGCGTCCAGATAGAGGCGAGGTGCCCACTAAGCAGAAATATCTCAGAATGGTACGGGGGGCCACGGGGGTGGGAAAAAGGGAAGGTTTTGTGTGCTTGTCTCTCCCCTCCCTGTGCAGGCTCTCTCCTAACTCAAAGTGCTTTCTCGTTGGTGTCGTGTTGTGGCCACCACCAGCCATACTTCTACGAGCAGGGAAGAACAGTTAACTATGTTGCCAAGTTTCTGGAAGCCAGGTCCAGAAACTAATTATAGTTTCTTAATGAATTATATGGGTACTGCTGTGTGATTGTAAAAAATCCCTTCTAGACCTACAAAATCAGACTCTTTGGGGATGGGACCCGGGAGTCTGTATTTTAATATGTTCTGTAGGTGGTTCTTACTATTAATATAGTTTGAGAATTACCTGCTTAGTGGTCAAGAGCGCTTGAGAGGTTCAAATCCTGCCTCTACCACTAACTCACTGGGTGATCTTGGGTGTGTTATTTAAGTTCTCTGGGCCTTAGTTCCCTAGTCTGTAAAACGGGGATGATCATTAGTTACAGCCTCGAGGGGTTTTGGGGAGACGAAATAATGTGTGTAAAGCACTTAGCGCCTTGTGAGCCGCTGCGGTGGGCATCCCGTTGACAATAGCAGATGAGGACAGTCCCTGCGGCGACTGGGGACCCTAGAGCTGGGAATGTGATGCAGGTGATTAACCCAGCGGGCCAGTCGGCCTCAAGCGGATGCGCATCAGAATTCCCTGGGGTGGCTGTCTCAATACTGATTCTTGGGCCCCAGTCCCACGTGTTGAGCCAGCCAGTCTGGGGAGGGGGCCTAGGAATCTGTATTTCTCTATGCTCCATGAATGGCTCTGACAAACATCAAAGCTTACGATGCCGCCCTGCAGGGGTATCAGCGGGGCAGCTTTGTAGCGGAACAGACCTGTGTGTTCCACAGCCTGTTCTTCCCCGAAAGAGCCGTATAACCTTGAGCGTGTTAAGCGCTCTCGCCTCCATTTTCTCATCTGAAAAAAAGACTGTAACGATCCCCATCTCACAGTGTTATTTTACAAATTAACGCCCATACAGCAAGCACGTTGCCAAGTGCCTAGCACAGAGCGAGTGCCCAATAGGTTGCAGCTAACATCCAAAATCCAAGCAAAACGCTGCCTCCGTCCACGAGTCTCCATTGAAAATGCTGCTGTCAGTAAGGCCCCTCCGAGTCGATAAAATGTTCTGGTCTTTGCTTGACACTCAGTGTCAGCTGGTGGTTTGCAGTCACAGACAACACCCTTCTCCTCGGGTCCTCAGGGAGGGGAAACTCCTCCGCGGTCTCCCTGGGGCCCCGCTAGGCTAGATACAAGAGGCTAAGTACAAATGGAAAATTTTCCGTCCCCTTTTCGGCTTTGCAAAGTATTTGACTTCGCAGTTTCTGTAGGAGGCAATTTCGGTTATTTTTACCCGTGTGATTGATGGCTGGCAACATGGCACGTAGGTTCAGTTCCAGATCTCAGAGCCGCCAGGTCTCACAGGAGAGTCAGCTCTTCCAGCCCCTGGAGGAAGGGCCCCATCACCCTTGGCCTCAGGCGCGCCCCGCTCAGGACACCCCTCCTGGTAACCGTGCACGTGGCTTTCTCCCGGGGGCCCAGGTACCACTACTACGGCATCGCGGTGAAGGAGAGCTCCCAGTACTATGATGTGATGTACTCCAAGAAAGGAGCCGCCTGGGTGAGCGAGACGGGCAAGAAGGAAGTGAGCAAACAGACGGTGGCCTATTCCCCCCGGTCCAAGCTGGGAACGCTGCTGCCCGAGTTTCCGAATGTCAAAGACCTAAACCTGCCGGCCAGTCTGCCTGAGGAGAAGGTGACCACGTCTGAGGGGTCCCCGGGGGATGGGTGGGGGGGTCTCACTTTGTTACACAGCACACACACACACACACACACACACACACTTTAATTGCAAAATGGTGAGTTAAAAACTATAAAGCTAGCGATCTGAATCAAGTGTGGACTTGAGTTAATAACAATGCATCCGCCCATTAGTTAGGACAAAGGTACCATATTCATATAAGATGGTAACAATAGAGGTAACCGGGCGTGGGGTGTATGGGAAGTCCCTGCAGTATCTTCAAAACTTGACTGCAAATCTTAATATGATTCTAAAATGGAAGGTTTGTCTAACCCACCCACCTACCTACCTGCCCACCCACCAACCTACCTACCCGTCTCTGAGGCTGCACTGTCTCAGTCCACAGGGGAGGGACGCCTCTCCTCTAGACGGGTTGTTTAAAGGATAAAGTTTATTTCCCGTGTGCCGCAGAGGATATGGTGAGTCCAGTTTTGTAGACAAAAGAGATTTTGTAGGTATAGTGCGTTATACCATAACTTTAAAATTCTTGAGAAAAAATCTTTTGCCAGGCAGATTCCAGAGGATTTCCGGCGTCCTCTCTGTGATTTTGGCAAAAGCACCTCTCCTTATTAACGCACACTAGGTTTTAGCTTTTCAACATGTCAGCTGTTGAATTAACTTGTAATTCACCAGGCCCTACGAAACTGTGCTGCGTGCCAGGCACCGTGCTAAATGCTGGGTAATAAGCCCTTTTATTTTCCCAGAGCCCGCGGGGCCAGGGGGTGGAGAATGGGGACGGAGAGAGAAACCCCTGTTTTCCGTACCAAGCGCGAAGGCGCCGACAGAGAACCCCTCTCAGGTGCTGTGCGAGCTTGGAGGAGGGAGCTGAGGGTCGAGCGTCCCCAATGGGAACGGCTCTCACCGGGGTCAGGGGGACGAGCAGGGGCGAGGCGGACTCCGGCCCCTCATCAGGGAACAGATGACTTAAAAACTGAAACTCCAAGGGCGGCGGTAACCCTGCGTTAATGCATACCTTTATTGTTGACCTCCCCTCCGACAGGTTTCTACCTTTATTATGATGTACCGCACACACTGTCAGAGAATACTGGACACTGTAATAAGAGCCAACTTTGATGAGGTAGGTCAACAAGTGCTGAGCTGTGAACACCCTGTTAAAATATTGTAATGAAACTAGCTCCTATTTCACGAGCTCCTGCTAGGTGCCGGGCCTCCCGGAAGCCCCAGGTGCACATTAGTAGCTCCCTCACCCCTCACACTGATCCTAGGAACCAGGCGCCGTTCTGACCCCGCTTTAGAGATCTCCTGTGGGAATCGCAGCTGGCACGGCCTTCTCCCTGGTCTGGCCAGCGAGCTGCGTCCTGCCTGGTGGGCCTGCGAGGGAGATGGTTTTGTCAGAGTATCGTTGCAGCCAGGATTACAGGTTCGGAAAACCTAAAGGAAAGCCTCCCTGTGTTTTGGGTCCAATGTCTCCCGGGGCTCACCTGCGGCTGGTGCCTCTGGAGCTGCTCACCCTCCGGCCTCCAGGTCTGGTGCGCATGTCCGTCAAATCCTGCCAGTAGGGGACCGCAATGGGCAGTCCAGGAAACTTTACTTTAAATAATCACTTTCAATCATTTGCCCCTGATTATTTCACTGTGTCTGCTTGCAAAGGGTCAGAACTCCTTCCTTATGCCTGGTAAGAAGTTTCCACTGGGTCTCGGCCCACGCGGTGCCAGGCCTTCTATGTAAGGTACCTGACCTCACCCTGGTGATAGGGAGGCACGTTGCCTCCACTGTGTAAAGCTGACAACCCTCCTGTACTTAGTCCTGACCTCCAGATGCAGCTGACACGTAAGTCAACACGGGCAAACCGGAGCACGGATTTTCTGCCCCAGATCTGTGTTGCGAGTCTCAGTGCACCACCGCAACCCACCCACCGCTCAGGCCACGCACGGCGATTCTCCTCCCTCCCTCCCCTGCGTGTCCAGTCAATCGGGAGGCCCTGGCGCCTCTGCCTGCAGATAGGACCCTGTCCGTTTCACACCTAACTTCATCTAAGTATCAGCTCTTACGCTTTGCACTCCCCTCCCTCTTTTCTCTCTCTCCTCACTCCGAGGAGCCGGCACCTTTGCACACTAAGTGGCCCCGAATGCAGAGAGGGAAGGCGGTCAACACTGGGTGGAACCGCCCCCTGCCCTGCCCCACCACCCGAAGGCAGCCCCAGAGCTGAGCGCTGCTGATGGGGCTCCGGCGCCTCGTGAGGCAGATGCCTGGGAGAGACCGAGTTTCCACAGATTTGTTTTAACACACACAGCCACTGATCTTTTCCAGAATGTCTGCTAGAAATTGACTGCTCATAAAAAAAGAGTAGGACTGTGTGCCAGGAGAGCTTAGATGGCAATGAATTCAGAATCCGCCAGCTCTTAGGAATCTACTCGGCAGAACTCCCTCTAGGAGTTGAAAGGACAGGCAGTGGGGGGGGGGGGGGCAGGACCCAGCAGGAGGCCAGCACCCAGGGATGGGCTGGGGCGAGGGGACAGCAGAGGGCTCTCTGGAGGGCAAGTGCCTTGTCTGGGAGATGTGGCTGTCTCCAGGCCCTGCCAGACCAACCCTCAGCCACCAGGCGTCCCAATGACAGGTGAGCAGAGCCGCAGTGGGGATCCTGGCTGGGAGACGTTCAGAACTTAGGCAAGGGTGTGCCACGTGCTCGGACAGTGCACCGACTCCTTGGGCCTAGCAGGGCTGGTGCCCCCGAGATGTAATAATAATAATAATAATAATAATAATAATAATAATAATAATAGCTAACCTTCATTAAGCATCTATTACATACCAAGCACTACAATAAATACTTTTAAGGAGTCTTTACCAAAGCCTATGCACAATAAATCCTACTTTTATTCCCATTTTACATGTAAGGAACTCTGGAAGGCAATCTTCACTCATCTGGGCTGTTTTTGTTTTTGTTTTCAATCTGGATGAAAAGTTTGCAGTGTCTCCATGGTCATGGAACGAGTAGAACGGTGACCGGAGTTCCACAGTTTACAAACCTGACTCCACTCACCACCCTGACCATGTTTTCGGCAATTACCGTTTTCCCTCCAGGAACTCAGGGGACACCTTCTCTTCCCATTCCTCGCCCCCCACCCCAAGCGTCCCATCCAGTGTCGACCCTGGGAAGCCCAGGCAGGCCACAGAGGTCGGAGAGGTCTGTCCCCGAGCCTGAGGTCAGGTTGCCAAGCTGGGGTAGGGTAGCCTGGCGAGGGGAAAGCAAGAGCCTACAGCTCAGAGGGGCCTGAAGGACACAGCAGGCCACCAGAGCAGGGGCCAAAAGCTGGGAGGTGGGCAGCAGTTCAAGGAGGGACATGGGTCCTCGGGAGGCGGGGGGAAGCCCAGTTACCTTGTGAAGAACCAACCGCCCCAGTGGCAAGACAGGCAGACACGAGCCGGCTGTCATCTGTCCCCCAACTTGCTGTCTGGCTTTGGACAGATAGGTCTATGTCACCACAAAATGGGAGTGACGGTTTCTCAGCGGCAGTCCTCCCGTGAGTGTGAAGTGAGAGAACCCGTGCGCAGTACCTGGCAGGCGGTAGGCACTCCGGTGATAAAGCTGATGCCAATGAGAGTACCACCTCCAGGGTTCTGGGCCGGGTACTAAATTACCTCCTGCACTGGGTCCAGGATTTCTATGGGAGCCAGGCGTGGGGATAATGCAGTAGGTGGGGAGAGACCCCGTCTGCGGAGGAGGGGAGGGCACCTAGCCCAGGAACCAAGTCGAGCCCATGAGATCACAAATCTCAGCTGTCCCCTAACTTCAAGATGAGGCCACTCCTCAGTGCTGGCTGCAGTCTAGATACTTTAAAATGTTATGACATATACAAGTTCATTCTCTTCTGCCATGTCCCTTCACTTCCCTGATCTGGTCCCACCCCCATCCCCCCTGCTCTGCTCTTTCCCTGACCTCCAGCTCACACACGAAAGACACAGGTGTTGGGGGTCATGGGGGGGGGGTTTCCCTGCTTTGGACATCCGCTCTGCATCTTTTCTCAACAGTTCGGCCTGGGTCCCTGCTGTCATCGTATTAATAACACCTCCACGTCGTCCGAGTGCCTGCTGCATTCCTGCTCCCCGCCAGGTGTTGGGGTGGGGCGGCCACAGCTCACTGCCCAGATATCACCACCATCCAGCACCCCAGAATGGCGCTAGCGGGCCGGGGCTCTCTGGGAAACGGAGGGATTTGGATAGACAGGGGCCCTTATACTTTCTCCAGGGTTTGGCACCCAGGTTTGCATCTGGAGATTTGTTGGTGGTGCTGCTCTCTTCCCTCGCAGACTCATTCCCCTTCACAGCAGCTCTCACACTGTTCCCTCTTTTTCTGGAACTCCCAGGGACCCCCAGGGCACCCATGGGCCCAGACAATAGTAACTTCCAGTCATCTGAGCTTTTAAAAAACAATATCACCGCCTTCCCTGCCTGAAACTGTCCCCAGACCACGGTAAGCACGCAGGTGCTGATGGGTTCATGTGCTCACCTTCCCCTGGGGCGGACCCGACCCGGGCTGCCAGGCCACACGCGTGGGCAGGGGCAAGACTTGGGACAGGAGGACCCTCCCGGGACTCCTGAGCTGCACCAGGCTGGGGTGGCCCTGGCCACTACCGGGGAAGTGGATGACTCCAGCATTGCAGGCTGAGTCGGCCTTGGGAGGGTCCCCAGGCTCTGCCAGGGGGGCACTGTGTGACCTCATGGTTCTTCTCTCTGCGGGTCTGTGCAGGTTCAAAGTTTCCTTCTGCACTTTTGGCAAGGAATGCCGCCCCACATGCTGCCCGTGCTGGGCTCCTCCACGGTGGTGAACATCGTCGGCGTGTGCGACTCCATCCTCTACAAAGCTATCTCGGGAGTGCTGATGCCCACCGTGCTGCAGGCATTGCCCGACAGGTGGGTGCGCCCTCCTCGTCTCCCCTCGGGGCCGGTCCCCGGTATTCACCCTGACTCCGACCGCGCACTGTCTGGCGGTCTCCCTTACAGGGACCGTTAACACTAAACTCTTAGGAATGAAGTGTTTAAAAAAGTGGTTCGAGACTCAAAAGGTATAACATGGCACACCGTGAAAACTTCCCCTCACCGTTTTTCTTCAGCCCCTCGGTCCCCTCCCCAGAGTGTCAGATGCAGTGGTTTCCTCTCGGGTCCGTCCACACCAGCCGTGCACTGTGTGCGTGTAACCAGTGCATACACGGAACACATAGTTTTTCTCACTGAAATGGGGTGACCCAAGTGTACTCTTCTGTGCCTCCCTTAAAATATAAAATCTTGGAGATGAAGTGGGACATGCCCGTGCAGAGCACTCTCCACTGTGCCCCATGCTGCCCTTGCCCTGGGGGGCGGGCCACCTGAGGCCCCTCACAGGACTCCCTCTCCCGGGGCTGCCATCTGGGATCAGCCCTTGGGGGGGTCAGAAGGAAGATCAGAGAGAGGGAAGAGAGTGAAGTCAGGAGATATGGACTCCCTGCCTCTCTTTCTGGGAGGCCGCCTCGGGCTGGTGGGGCTGGCCGTGTCCCCACACCCTACCCCCGGGGTTCTGCTGCCTTCCGGGTCGTCCTTTGGGCATGGAGGTGGTCAGAGCCCGCCAACCCCAGGTGGAGGCAGTCCTCCTGTATGGGCTCCTCTTCGCCTGTCTCGTCCCTTGTAGATAAACTGTCCTATTCGAGAGGCATCTGCTTACTCTCGGGACTCTTGCAGACAGCACTGCACGTGGGTCTGTAAGGACCTCTGTTTTGTTCTTTATACCTGCATACGGTGCCACTGCCTTGAGTTTCTCGCTGATTGATGTTTCCGGTCTTGTCCCACCACAAACAGTGCTGCGCCGAGTGGTGTTCGAGTCCGTTCTCCACGCAGCGGGGTGTGTCTGTTTCCAGGACTGCAGTAGCAAAGTGCCACAACTGGGTGGCTTAAAATAACAGAAAGCTATTCCCTCGCAGTTCTGCAGGCCAGGAGCCCGAAAGTCAGGTGTGGGCAGGGCTGGCTCCTTCTGGAGACTCTGAGGGAGGGCCCGTTCCATGCCTCTCCCCGCTTCCAGCGGTGGCTGCCAGTCCTGGGAGTGCCTGGGCTTGCAGACGCCTCCCTCCAGGGCCTGCCTCCATCTTCACATCGACTCCCGCCTTGGGTGGGCCGCCGTCCTCCTATAAGGACCAGTATCATTGGAGTTAAGGCCCACCCATCTCAATGAGATCCTCGATTTAATTACTTCTACAAAGGCCCTTTTTCCAAAAAGCCACCTTCACAGGTCTGGGTGGACACACGAGTATATTTGTGGGACATGAGTGTACGTGCAGGGTATATTCCTATGGGGCTCAATTCCTGGTTCAAAGGGCATGTGACTTCAACGTATCTCAGTAAACTTTTATTTGCATCTGTCTTTTGATGAGTGGAGTTGAACATATCTTCGTATCTTCAAGAGTGATTTCTGTTTCTTATCCATGAATTCTCTGTTCTTGCCCTGTGTCTATTTTTCCATTTGATAGTTGATGTTTTTTCTCATTGACTTTTAGGAACTCTTTATTTATTAGGGATATCAACCATTTACTTATAATAGGAGTTGCAAATATTTTTTTCGTTTTGTCTCTGCTATACAGAAAGGATATTTATGTAGCTGAGTTTGTCAGTCCTTGTTTTTATGGCTTCCGGATTGTGTATCGTAGTTGTACAGGGCTCCCCTCTCTGGTTAGAAGGTAACTTCTCTGAGGTTCATCATCCCATTTCACTTCATGGTTTAATTTTGCACTTTTGGATTTTGGGTCAGTTTGGAATCCAACCTGGTGTAAGCAGTAAAGTGTGGCTTCGTTCCCATGCCCCCCCCCAGCAGCTATCCTATTGTCTCAACTCCAGATGCGAATTAGGCCACCTTTTTTTCATAGGTCTGGGGTGGCTCCTTTTTGTAGAGTGCATTTCATAGGTGTTTGGGGCTATTTCTAGACCTCCTATTCGATACCAGTATCAATACATTTCTATATAATTTATGTTCCAGTGTCACTGTCTTTTAAGTTTTGTACTTTTAAACAGATTTTGATATTTGGTAGGACAAGCTTTTAGAATTTTCCTTAAAAATGTTCCTGTTATTGGCAGTTGTTTTTCCATATGAAATACTTTGGCATCAGTTTGTTTATTTAAATACATACCCAACATAGATACAAATATACGTAGCTTTATTGGGGTTATGTTACACTGATAGAACAATTGGGAGAATTTTATCTTTATTACAATATATTAAGAATTCCCGGCCCTGGCTGGCGTAGCTCAGTGGATTGAGCGAGGGCTGGGAACCAAAGTGTCCCAGGTTCGATTCCCAGCCAGGGTACATTCCTGGGTTGCAGGCCATAACCCCAGCAACCCCAGCAACCGCACATTGATGTTTCTCTCTCTCTCTCTCTCTCTCTCTCTCTCTCTCTCTCTTTCTCTCTCTATCTCCCTCCCTTCCCCCCTAAAAATAAATAAATAAAATCTTAAAATAATAATAAATAATAAATAAAGTCTTAAAAAAAAATTCCCAACAAAGACACAGTTTGCCTTGCTGTTGATTCTGAGCTTCAATTGTGTGGTCTTCAGGAGTGCTGTAAAATTTTAAAATAGAAATCTTAGACATTTTTAAAGTTAAATTTGCTCTTAGATATTTATTTCTTTTTTAAGTATATTCTTTTTTAAGATTTTATTTATTTATTTTTAGAGAGGAAAGGGAGGGAGAAAGAAAGAGAGAGAGAAACATCAATGTGCGGTTGCTGGGGGCCATGGCCTGCAACCCAGGCATGTGCCCTGACTGGGAATCGAACCTGTGATGCTTTGGTTCGCAGCCCGTGTTCAATCCACTGAGCTACGCCAGCCAGAGCAGATATTTATTTCTTGTTGTTATTATAAATGCAGTCTTTTCCTTTATATCTCTTGGCTGATGGTTGTTTATATATATGAAAGCTTTTGATATTTATATATTATATTTTGACCTGACGATGTTAAAATTAATTCTTATTGTTGTACTCCTTTCTTGAGGTTCTCTTAATTTTTTCTGGTTTATAACTGTATATTATCCAAAACATAGATAATTCTACCTTTGCCTTTCTAGTTCTTATACCTCCTGTTCATTTCACTTGTATAATTACATTGGCATATACCTCAAGAACACGGTAAAGCTCTTGACTTTAATGAGAGTACATCTAGTGTTTTGCTCTGCCTGAAACATGAGGCTGGCTTTGGGTTAAGATTGAAATATTTTATCATGGTGAGGAATGTCTGCCTTTTCTTAATTCATGAAACATTTTATGAAGAATGGTTGTCGAATACTATCCAACACAATGCTTGCTGTTCACGGTCTGTGGAAATGCTCAGATGGTCCATCTCCTGACGTGAATCGTTCTTGCGTCTCCACAGTGCAGTCAGTCCTCTGACTCACAGTAGATTGCTTTCTGCAATGTGTTGCAGGACCTTAGGTGCTAATGCTTTACGGAGGTTTTCGGCATTAAAAGTCGTCAATGAGACTGGTCTGCAATATTCTCTTTGTGTTTGATCTTTGTCCGTTGTTGGTATCATTGTTTTTTGGGTTCTTGTTTTGCTTGGTTTAGTTCTGGTTTGGGTTGGGTTGGGTTGGGTGTTCTCGCTTCATAAAAGGAACATGAAAGCTTCCTGCCCTTTCCCCCCCCAGGGTCTGCAGCAGTTTAAATGGCACTGAAAGTATTTGCTCTTGCAGATTCCGTAGAATTAATTCTCCTTTGAAGGCATCTGGGCCTTGTGTTTTGTGGGGATAAATCTTCAAAAACGTTCTCCTTGTTTTCCTGTAGTAATTGGTCAGTTTAGATTTTCTGTCTTCTCTGAGGTTAAGTTTGGGTGAAGTATATTTGCCTAGAAAATGATCCATTTCTTCCAGATCTTTAAATGTATTCACTTAGTGTTGAGCAAAGTGGGTTTGTACACTCACTGGATTTCTGGCGTGTCTGTGAATACTTCTGCTTTACTGAGTTTTAGTGTGTGTGGCCGTGCTTTCTGCCATTTCTTTGTAGTTAGGTTACCTAATTATTCTTTCAAGGAAAAACCACTGGGATATACTTACCAATGTTATTATTTTTCCTAATGTATCAATAACTGATTTTACTTTACTAATTGATTTATTTTCCTTTCTGAAGTTTACTCTTATTTACTCCGTAAATACTTACTGAGCGCTTCCTCTCGGCCTGTCCCAGTTCTAGGAGTTTGAATCACATCAGTCACACACTGCCCCCAAATTAACCAAAAAATAGATGCCTGCTTTATTTACATGCTTACCCCTCGTTTAATAGCATCAGTATTTCTTAGCTTTTTCTTTGAGCACTCTTTTAGCTGTATCCCACAGATTTTGATATGTAATATTTTAATAATCGTTATGGTCTAAATATTTTGCAACTTTGGAGTTCCTCTCTGTTCTAAGATTTGAAAAAAAAAAAACAAAACCACTTTAAAATCTTCAATCGTTGGGAGCTAGTGTCTTCTGGTTATGTTATTTTATCTTTTATTGCTTTGTGATTAGAGACTGCTTCTGAACTATTCTTTTGAGACTTGACTTAGGTTTTCTTTGTTGTCTGACACATGGTCATTTTTCTTACACTTGAAAAGAAGCAGCGCTCTCGGTCTTCCGGGCACAGACTCTGACATACTGTGTGTGTCTGGACCAACTTTGTGGTTCTTTAGTTCCGAGACATCTTCTCACTTAGAAGTCGAATAAAAGTGGTGAGAGTGGGCGCACTTGTCTTCTTTCTGATCTTAGAGGAAACGCTTTCAGCTCCTCCCCATGGAGCCTGATGTTAAAGCCGTGGGTTTGGCATACCCACTTTGCTGAGAGGGGTTTTTTGTGTGTGTGGTTTTTTAATCATAAATGGATGTTGAATTCTGTCGAATGTTTCTTCTCCATCTATTGAAAGGACCGTGGGATTTTTATCCTTTGTTGTGCTGATGTGGTGAATCACACTGATTGAGTTACGGGCATCGAACCCCATCGTCCTTGTATCCCTGGAGTGGATCTCGCTTGATCCTAGTGTAGGATTCTCTAATGTGCTGCTGGACTCGGCGGGCGCATGTTCTGTTGAGAATATTTGTATCATGTTCATCAGGAATAGTGGTCCCTAGTTTTCCTTCTCAGTAGTGTCTTTGTCTAGCTTATGACGTATCAGACTAATGTTGGCCTTGTAGAATGAGTTTGGAAACATTTCTTCGCTTTCAGTTTTTGGGAATGACTAGAGAATGGGTATTGATTCTTCTTTAAATGTTTCCTGTGAATCTACCTGTTCCTGGGCTTTTGTTTGTTGAGAGTTTTTGTGATTACGGATTCAGTTTTGTTACTAGTTCTGTTAAAGTTTTCTGTTTCTTCTTGGTTCAGTCTTAGAAGATTATAGTTTCTAGGAGTGTGTCCATTTCTACTAGATTGTCCAATTGTTGGCATACAATTGTTTGTAATATTCTATAATGCTTCCTTGTATTTCCATGGTGTCAGTTATAACTTCTTTTTCATTTCTGATTTCATTGATTTGAGCCCTCCCTTCTTTTCTTCTTGTTGAATCCAGCTAAAGGTTTATACATTTTATCTTTTCAAAGAGCCAGCTCTTAGTTCCCTTGTAGTTTTAGTCTTTGTTTATTTCTACTCTGATCTTTACTATTGCCTTCTACTAACTGTGGGCTTTGTTTGTTCTCCTTTTTTTAGTCCCTTTAGGCATAATCATAGTTATTCTAAATTCCCTCTTTGATAGTTTGGTTCAGTTGATTACTTTATCTCTTGAGAGTGGGTTCCTTTTCTTCATGTTTTGTGTGTCTTACAATTTTATGTTGACAGCCAAACAGTGTGCGGAACAGTGCAGACTGAGGTAAATATTGCAGTGTTAGTGCCTGGAAATGAGCATGCCTTTTCTTCTCCTAGGCTCTCAATGGCAGGAACTGAGTCCGGTTATTCAAGAGTTCATTGGGTTTGGGGCTTGCTGTCGCTATGGTTACCGTCAGTGTACCGGCAGATTCGAATTCTTTGGGGGTACCTTGAGTTTAGGTTGGAAATTTGTTTATTGAGGGGCTTTCTCAACGTTCCTGCCGCATCCTCAGCATTGGGTCTCCCCTGTGGACCTCTGCGGCACTGGTCAGCCTGTTTGGGGATGGGGTGAGCGCGGGCGGGTTTGCTGTTATCCTGACTCGGTCTTAGGTAAGCCCCGTGGTTTTTGGCAGTCAGAGCTGGGCATTTTCAGTGATCATGCCCCACCCCAGAGATGAATCTCTTTAACAGTCTGAGCCCAGGATGGTGTCTACCAAGTCAGAAAGCTTTTTTGTTTTACCCTCCCCCACCTGCTGTGAGTCTCTCCCTGCGTGCCCAGGCCAACAGCATTTTCTGCCCTTCTCCCTCCAGCCCCTTGTGGCCCCTGTGCCTTAAGGGAGAGGTGTCCCGGGCGGGCCTCATGCTTTTTCCGCAGCAGCGGCTGCGCCCCTCCTCCAGGCATGCACCTCAGAGACGGGCTTTCTCCGCTCCCCCTCCCATCCTGCCCCCAGTCTTCCTCGGGAGTGTCTGGCCAGGTCCATGGAGATCTGGTGAGCAGACGCACACTTCCTTTGCATCTGTGGTTCCCAGAGTTCCAGACGCTCTCATGCTATCTCGCACTTGGCCTTGAGCAACTGGAGCCGAGTTCTTTTCGCTGGACGCGGGACGTCCTGCGGTCCTCCCTCCGGCACGGCCGAGCCAGTGCCTGGGTCCCCTCTTTGTGAAGGTGCCTGTCTTTCCACAGATTCCAGGAAGGCGGTGTGACCTCAGCTCTCGGGTGGGTGAACAGAGAGTCGTGACTTTCAAGGTTATCTGGCTTCTTATTTTTATGGTGGGAGTGATGCTCTTTCCCATTTTCCACACTCTCGGTGGAACAGAGGCATACCAAAATGGGCCGGTGAAGGTCCGATGTTAGGGTTATGCTTCTCTGCATGTTTCAGGTGCTCTGCACTAACACTGAATTGTTTTTATAACTTGGAATTAAGAGGCAGGAGAAGGGCAGACGCTGGGGCCACAGACGTGGCCACCGTCTGCACACAAGGGAGGAGAAGGTGTTTCGGGGCAGGAGTGCAGGGCGGCCTGGGCAGTGCCGGCCTGGGGAGGGAGGCGGAGCGGGGTAAGTCAGCAAGGAAGAGTCGGCTGCAGGGTGGACACTGTGGGAGGAGAGGATGTCGGGGAGCGGGGTGCTGCTGCTGCAGGAAGGTGGGGTGGGCTAGGCAGCCCCTCAGACCAGGAGACCAGGGAGGCTGGGCCTTTCCGCACCCAAGCAGAGCAGCCTGAACATTTAGATTTTTCCTGAAAGTCCCGCAGTCCCATGTCTGGGTCCTAAAACAGAATCCTTTCCAGGCTGAGTCCCTCCTTACTTTTCTCCAGCTTTAATAAAGTCAAACAGTTGCACCGAGCAAAAGGCCCCATCAGCGAGCCTGCTGCTCACTTCCTGCTCCCGGACAGAAAGCCAGCTCCCCCATTCCAGCTGTGAGTGATCCTCCTGAATACGTGTCAGGGACGGAGAACGGCAAACCCACCCTCCCGGACGGTCCAGCAGCCGTAGGAGGGGCACTCCAAACTCTCCTCCAAATTCTGACCTCCGTTGAGTGCAGCTAAATGTTCTGAAGATGTGGTCTCAGAGTTGGATCCAACGCACCTCAGTTGGATACTGTAACCTCTTTTGCTTTATTAGATGTGCAATACTTTAGGTTCCCTCATTATTCAGCATTTATTAAACACCTTCTGTGTATCGGGCACTCTGCCAGGCACAGGGGCTGCCTGAGCCCTTTTCTTTCAGGAGGACACACTTGACATCATTCTTTCCTCATCCACGCACATCCACACACCGGGGCTGGAGGAAATCCCGGCGGCCCTGCCTGCAGAATGTTTAAATCTGACCGTGTCGCATTGTTTCCACTATGAACACCTTCATCCGGGCCCCTCTCTTGCCTGGACTATCGCAGTAACCTCTGAGTAGATCTCCCTGTTCTCTCCTCGCCCTCCTGCAGTTGATTTTCATCACAGACACCGAAGTCGTCTTTTAAAACCACAGGGCAGGATCCAGGGTGTTGCGATAGTGGGGGCAGCTGAGAGAGTGGGGAGACCAGCGATTTCCAGTGCTGTAGTCAGCACTGCCCTGGCCTGTGGGCTGGGTATCGTCCCACAGAGCGACAGGTCGCCAGTTTGATTTCCGGCCAGACACGTGCCTGGGTTGCAGGTGCGGGCCTTGGTCTGGGTGCGTAGGAGAGGCAACCAATAGATGTTTCTCTTTCACATCAGTGTTTCTCTCCCTCTCTTTTTTCCTCCCCTATCCCCTCTCTAAAAAAAAGTAGAATCTCTAAAAGGAAAAATACTGTAGTTGACACTGGGACAGCCCTGTGGAGTTGGGAAGGAAGGCAGCCAGGTGCTGTCCGGGCTGGCAGCTTCCCCAGCAGCAGCGGCAGCAAGTGCATAGGGCCTGGAGAAACAGACAGGGGTCGGTGTCCGAGCTGGTGGGGGTGGGGATGGGGGTAGGGGTGGGGGTTGGGTGGAGCTGGAATCAGAGATAAAGGGGGACATTTGGGAAGAGTTTTGCGGGGGACGTGTCTGAGCTCTGTCCACCTTGGGAGCCATTCATTCATTCGTTTCACTTAACAAACATTTCTCACATGCCTGCTAGGTGTCCGGCCCTATGCTAGGTGCCAAGGACACAGTGGTGCATACAGCCTAGTGGGAAAGATGGACACGGATCAGATAATCACACCAGTTAGTGTATAGTTACCAACCATCACAACCACAGGGCCCTTCCACAGGAATCTCTGGGGGCTCTGACCTCGTGCCGGGGGCTTCAGAGAAGGTTTTCCTGTGGAAATAGCATCTGGTCTGAGATCAGAGAGGTGAGGAGGGGCCAAGAGCGAAAAAGGGCCAGGGTGCTCTCAGATGAAAGGTTGCCAGGGGCGCACAGGCCCAGAGGGGGCACAGACCTGGGTGGAGGCCGCTGGGGCGGAAATGTGGGCGACAGGTGGAAACACACAGTGGGGCAGCAGTGCGAGCTTTGGGGGTCATGGTGAGGATGTTGGTTTTTATGGTACATAATGAGAAGACACTGAGGAGTTCTAACCAGAAGTGAAATGGATCAGAAGTGCAAGGTTTTTGGAAAAACCCGTAATGGACGATGGGGAAGATGGGGTAGAGGTGAGGAGGTGAGCTGGGCAGGGGAGACACCGTGGAAGCTGTGGCGGTGGCCCAGGTGAAGGACGGGGACAGCGTGAAGCGGGAGGCAAGAGAGAAGCGGATGTGGCTGAGCGGGCACTGAAGACGACACCTGTCACACCTGTAACGATAGGAAGGCAGACTGCGTGAGTCTCCAACCAGTGGCCCTGCAAGAGAGACAACCAGATATTGTAAGCTTCGCAATGCGACGAGATGGGCAGCCATCTATGAAAAAAATGAAACCGTGACTGAGTTTAATCAAGCCTTAGGCCTCAGAGCCCATTCATAGGAAGCACATAGGATAGACGAACAGGTTAAATGCACCGCAAGGAAGGCTTCAGAATGTGGGACATTCCAGGGGACGAATCACACAGGGGTGCCAATAAACCAGTGGTGTGAAATAGATTCTTAAAGAGACCTAAGAAATAGAAGAAGGCAATATTATATGTGTGTTATACAAAGAGTAGAGCTCGTTTGGATCCTGGTACTCACAAATGGAAGGATTCCTGGAAGGCAGGAGGGGATGGGATGGGGCTTGGTCCTTGATTCTATGGAGAAATAGGTGATGCCACCTGCTGGTGCAGACGGGGGAGTCGGAGGGAGTGTGGGGCGGGGGGGCGTTGGAGGTGTGAGAGTCTTGGGAGAAGGTTGGAATTTGGTGTAGAAAGGGCAGGAACGAGTGAGCAGAGAAACGTGCTAGGGTTGCCCCGTGGGGTGGAGGCCAGTGATCACTGTGCCACGGGAGAGTCGATGGGAGCTGGAGACAGGGTGGCGTAGGCGGGGTCAGTGGAAGGCAAGGAGGGTGTGGCTGTCGTGTGGGGAGAGGTCCCCGGGGCCCGCGGGACTAAGGAGAGGCTCCATGGAGGACACTGGGCCTCGGGCTGGGAGCAGGTGGTTTTGCGGGTGGGACCCTGAAAACGGTGCTCAGCGTCTTCTCCACCCCAAGTTTCCATCTTGTGTTGTCACCTACTGTCCCCCAGCCGACCTTTCACCCTTTAGCCCCCTCCTACCTCCCGCTCTAACACCGTCCTTGACTTTCCAGATCTGATAGGATTTCAGGGTCCATGTCAGGGTTGTTTGCAAGTGTAAAAAGAGGCTGTTGCTTCCCAGTCCCAGCCAAGCCGCAAGCAGTTGGGTGAGCCTGGGCGCAGACTGGGGGTCAGGCCTGCGGTGTGCTGTCGGAGATCCTGTCCGGCGGGGGCTTGGCCAGACAGGACTGGGCGGTGTGAGGAGGCGAGGCCAATGGCACGTCGGCGCTCTCACACGAGGCTCTTCGGAAAACACGGACGACGGTGTTCGGTGGGCGGGAAGAGATCTGGATGCCACCAAGCCTTGCAGTGGGCTTCTGCCACACCGTGCCTGCCGGGCCGCCCTGTCCACCAGCACTGGCACCAGAGCACACCCTGCCCATGCGCTTCTCAGACCCACCAGCTCTCTGCAGGCCTGGGCTGCCAGCCTTGTCTCTGAAGTCGCTGCTGTTGGGTGCAGCCTAGCGGAAGGCCCGGGCAACGCAGGAGGCACTTAGCCACTTACCACGTGCCCCTTCTCTTTCTAGCTTAACTCAGGTGATCCGCAAGTTCGCCAAGCAGCTGGACGAGTGGCTCAAAGTGGCTCTCCACGACCTCCCAGAAAATCTGCGGAACATCAAGTTTGAACGTAAGTACTGAGTTTGGGGATGGAGCGGAGGTGGGAGAGGGTGGGAAACATTTTCTTGCCAAACCTCCTACATAGGTGGTTAATAAAATACTATTTAATAATAGCTTCCACTTCCTGTTTGTTACTACGAAGCACCAAGTAGTATTCTGAGCACTACCGTGAACTTATTTAATCTTTACAAAACATCCATTCCGGTGGCACACCTGCTTCTACAGGAAAGGGAACAAGCGCGGGGAGTAAGGAGCAGAGGCAGGATTGCCCCCCGGGTCTGTCTGTTTTTGCTGGAGTTTCTGCTCATCGCCTCCACACTCCTTATTCAGTCCTCCTGCCACCTCTGCGGTGCAGGAAGCAGGGTTCCTATTCCCCGGGTGGGGCCTTGGGAGGCAGAGCAACTTCCCCAGAGCCACTCAGCCCCCGGCTAGGGGCCCGGGGTGCAACTCCAGTCTGCCTGACCCCGCCGACCCCCACCCCCGAGCTTTCCCCAGAGCCCCTGCCCACCAACTGGTGGTAGCAGGAGGCAGAAAACAGCTTCAGGGGTTCACATATTCCATTCCCTGCCTAATGAGAAAGCCAAATTAATATTTCTCGCAAGGGGATGGGGACCACGAATCTTTTCTCTGCCGAGCATCGCCGCTCATTCCGCAGCAGCGCTGGTGCGGCGGGAGGACACGGGTCCTGTTCCCCTGCCTCCGTGTGGCTGTGCTTGTGGCAGAGGCACATGCTCTTTGAAGATGAAATGATTTTAAGCAAACCACACAGTTTGAAGATATATGTTCCTTGAAGCCCCGTTTGAATACAGCTTGCCGTTCTGCCTGAAGCTGGTGTCCCCCCCCAAAACTGAAGGGGCTCAAATTACCCTCTCCCCGGGGCGGGGCGGGGGGGCCCTTTCAGCTGCTGCACGGCCGCCCGCGGTGCTGTCACCTGTGGAGAAAGCCCGCTTTATTTCACGGCTCTCAGGCCTTTTCTTTTCGCCGGCGCTAAATTCCACATCACAAAGTTAAAGGAAAAGTAATTAAGGAGGAGGATTAACGATTGATCGGCCTGGAAAATTAGAAGTTCATCTGTCCCCTTCCCCACCCCCGCCCGCCCCACTCCTCTGCCCCACGCCCTGCTTTTCAAACCCAGCCGGCCCAGGGCGCCGGTGACAATGCTCCCGGGGACGTTTCTGATTGCTTCGTGGCCGGTTCGGAGATTAATAAGAGGAATGCCCGAGCCCCGTGTTAATTCTGAGGACAAAACAAACCTGGCGAGGGCTGGCAGCGAGGAGCTCTCCCGGACCTTGTGCCCGTGGGTGCCTGGAGACACCCACTCTTCCCAGGCAGCCCCGGGGTGCACCTCAGAAAGGGGCAAGGGGTGAAAACACACACCGCTCCAGGGGACTCTGTCGTGGTGACGACTCTGGGCGGGCACGTGGCCCGTCTGCCTCAAAACCCGCAGGAGCGAGACGGCCCGACTGCAGGCCATCTGCCTCCTGCATCAGTGTAGGAGACACCAGAACGGGCCAATGGGTCATGAGGTTCATTTACAAAAACTGGCCAGGGATGACTGCAAAGCCACGTTCAAGGTGCAGCCCAGGGCTCCATCCTGGGAGCAGCCCCTAGCACCCCCCTCTACCCCCCCACTCAATCTGCTTTCCTGTTGGACAGACTACCTTTCAAAGGGCCTTCTTCAAAGCCTCCACTTGATTCCTGCAATTATTTATGGGGAGAAGTGATTGAGCTTGCAATTAGCTAAATGAAAGACAAGTAAATAATTGCATTTACTCACGGTTGATTGACGCCGCCGTTTCTCACACCTGCTCGTGTGACTCTGAAATGTGCGCCCCCACATACCGCCATTTTAGGAAATAGCTGTGTGTTGGGGGGGGGGCGGGAACAAAGAATGGAGAGCTGGGTCGCGCCGGCGGGCCCCCGGAGTGCGGTCGGACGAGGAGACAGATTCAGGTCGGGAAGGCATCTGCGCCGGTAAATCCAAAGCAGGACCGTGATGCCTGCAGATATTTCAAATGAACATATTTCAAACGAACTCTTTTCTCCTTCCAGTGTCAAGAAGGTTTTCCCAAATTCTGAGACGGCAAACGTCACTAAATCACCTCTGCCAGGTACGTGTCCTGTGTGTGTGTGTCCTGACTACTGCTGAGACGGGACCAATGAGGACAGATCCCCGAGCCGGCTCCCCGTGGGGTGCCAGGTGTGGCGGGGTGACAGTACCCTCCGAGGGTTCTCGTTCGCTTCCACAGAGAAGGAACAAAGCTGTTAGCCAGTCACCACTTTCCACGGGCATACAGAACACTTTCGCATGCTGGGTGCCCCTTACGCTGTTCTAGGTTCTCAAGCCTGTGTTTTCCTCACGTAAACTGGGGTCTCTTGGCCACTGTTGACATTTTGGGCTGGGCGTGTCTCGGTTGTGAGGAGTCGTTCTGTGCTTTGTAGATGTTGCGTAGCACCCCAGGCCTCTGCTAAGCAGATGCCAGGAGTGCCGCCCACCCCAAATACCACCTGGATCAGGGCAGCCGGGAATGTCTCCCGGCGTAGCCAGGCGCAGGGTGCCCCTCCGTGAGCCGCTGGAATCGGCGATTCAAACGGACGGAGGGGACGGGTGGTCGGTGGTTTCGTGTCGCCCAGGAGAGCTCAGAGCCACAAAGCATGTTAAATATTTAGCCAATTTTAGTTCTTCTTCTAGGTTTCTGTTCCTTTTAGCACAAAAGGAACACATGCTTACCATTTGAAAAGTTCAAAAATAACAAAAGTGTGAATCAGTAAAAAGTGGAAGATTCCACTGTATCTCTGGACTTACAGCTTGGTGGCCTGAAGCCTTGTGCTTCCCACTGACTTTGCACCTTCGGGAAGCGACCCCGAGTCTGCCCGGTGCCGTTCATTACACCACCAGTGATCTAAGGGAGAGGGGGCAGCCTGGTGGTTGCAGGTCCAATCTGGCCCTCAGATGTGCGAGGTTTTGTTCGATTTGCTCATGTTCAAAATGTTTCCCTTTACTTAGTCACTAACCGTTGAAACATGTAGATGACAGCCGAACACCTAGATTTTCTGTTAAAAAACAAAAAAATGCTGAAGAGCTGGCAACCCCAGCGCTGCTGCTTCCCCGGGGCAGTGATCAGCTGGACGGGCTGAGCTCCTCCTCTCCAGGGGGCACCATCCTCCTCTCCCCCACCTCACTCAGGCGTGTCCCCTGCCCGCCTGCTCTCGGGGTTTGCGTTTACAGCCTCTCCCTTACAGTCCCGGTTGTGGGCTGGTGCCCGCTATTGAGGGTCAAGGTGGGAGGGGAGAGGTTTCCAGTTAGAGTGGCCTGAGGCAGGCTCCAGGCCAGGAACCAGAAACTCTGCCACTGGCTCAAAAGCACAGCGAGTGCTCTGGGGATCAGAGGGAAACCCTTCCACATCCCTGCAGGCAGGTGGAGACCCCACACTGGGGCATTGCTGGGGACGTGGCGCAGCCTGCCAGATGAGTATCGGCCAATGAAAGAAGCCCTGCCGTGTGTCCGAGGCTGCGTGCCTGGGGTCACGTCAGGGAGCGGGCGTGGTTTTGGTGTGTACCTCAGGGCCCAGGAAGTTTAGGAAAGCCTTTGGCTCTTGAATGAGCAGGGAGGTGAAAGCACCCACACTTGTGCCCGTGTGTGGACACACACGCGGTCCCTCTCCACGCTCCACGCAGACAGTGTGTAATTCAGTCATGACTGCAAGTGCTGCCTGTCCGTTCCACGGACAGCTGTCAGACACATTCCTGGAGCAGCCAGGGGACTGGGGTTAGCGCTAAGGACGTCTCACGGTACGTCTTAGCATGCCAGCGAGCTTTCCTAAACACACACGAGGCAGGTCAGACTGGCCAGCACACAGCCAAAAACTCCCCCCAAACACTTAAACCCAAGCGCTAAATATCCAGGCCCTTTGGATGCCCTGAGCAAGCAACTTGGCATTCGCCTCTCAGCCGTTCCTCCCACAGGATCTTTTGAGTGCCTTCTGTGTGCTGGACACTGTGTGTGCTTAGTGGTGTTTGCCCTCGGCAGAAAAAACGAAGTAAATAAAAAATCGCTGAATGTGGTTAGGTGTCGGGAAGGCAGCACGGGGCAGGGAGAGAACAACGGGGCCTGGAGGCCCCAGTGGGACCCAGTGACCGGGAGGCCTCTCAGCAGGAGCAACGCTGAAGCTGGAGCGCATGTGAGGTGAGGGTGGCCGGGTCAGGCCGGGGGAGACGGAGCGTTCCAGCCGCAGGAACGCCCTGTGCAAAGGCCCTGGGGTGCGCTGTGCTCAGCGCAAAGAGACGCCCTGAACGGCGGCGGCCTCTTTCATTGAACTCGCCGTCTTGGAACGGTGCCCTCTCTAAACGTAATTGTAAGACATCCTCAGCAGCGTCCCTCTGTAAGAGGCAGGTTGCCTCCCATGTCCGTCTCACAGATGAGGAAACGGAGGTTACTCCGCTTGCCTGACCCTGGTTACTCGGCTGGTCAGCAGCAAGGCCAGGACTCAAGCTGGGCCTACTTGAACCCAGAATCCCAGACCTTTACACTTGTTTTCATTATCGTTCGGCTGACCCAGTTCGTGTGGCCTAGGCCTCTGGGACTTCAGCTAGAGGGCCCTGTGTTCAGACACCCTGGGTGTGAGAGCCATCGTCAGTGTTGACCTCGTCCTGGAAGCTCACAGGCAGTGGGAGACATACCGTGTCCCTGTGTATTTGAAATCTTCTTTTTTTTTTCCCATTTCATTAAAGACTTCTTTGGAAATGGGCAAGTGAAGGAAATGGCTCTGGAAATATTTTTCTTTGCTTTTATCAATATTTTCCCAAGTTGGTGGTTCCAAGCATTGTTGTCCCAAGTGTTGTTTGCACTGGCAAGTGTAAGTCCTCCGCCGAGGGTTTGCTGAGGCAGCTGCAGTGCGGACACGTGCGCACGCACACGCCGATGAACTACCGAGTCTCGAGTCTCGGGTGGAGTTCCTCTTTTGCTCCATCTCAGTTGTATCGATAGTTGTTTTCGTCATTACAGCCACATGGAAAACAAAAGGCGGGAGCAGAAAGGCAGACTGCAAACGGCTTCAGGATGCATTCACGTGGGAAAATGCACAGTGCAAAATCCTCGGGGTTCAGACTATCACAGGCCCGGGGGCAGCAGGACCGCCCCTTGGTCTGGGGGTGCTGCTTCTCCGGCGCTGGAAGACGGAGGGGCTACTCAGCACCAGCTCCCTCCCACAGGCTCACCTCGGAAAGTGGACGGACCTCCGGGCCTCATCCCATTCTCCACGGGATAGAGACCAAAGGGGCTGGGAACGGCAGGGGTCGGGCCCTTGGGGTCGTGGGTTGTTTTGTTTGTTCGTTTGTTTTTGTAGAGAAAGGGAGGTGGGTGTGAGAGAGCCACAAGAGAAAATGGTATACGGATCTTTTGAGTTACGGACTCACCTGCTTATCCCTGCAGTTGAGTTTGCCTGAACGTCAGAGTAGTTTGCAAATGACCGTTGGCAGATCTGTTAAAAAGGCTTAAGGGAAACGAAGCCAAGGGGCTTGTTCACCTAACAAGCTGTGAGCTAATGCGTTGCCTGGGTTGGGTTCCAGGCGTCGCGGACGGTGATCCACAGCGCGGACATCACGTTCCAGATGCTGGAGGACTGGAGGAACGTGGACCTCAACAGCATCACCAAGCAAACCCTGTACACCATGGAGGACTCGCGCGAGGAGCACCGGAAACTCATCATCCAGTGTAAGCTGTGCCACCGGGGCTGTGTCGTTTGGATTTTTTTTTTTTAAAGAAAGAAAGAGAAAGTATCTTGGGAGATATCTGTGGCATTCCCACTGTCCTTCCCCTAAGACTCCCCCCCGACAGGTACTTCGTGTTAAATGGGTCAGCCCAGAGGGGGCGCTCATTGATTTAAGAGGACCTGTGTCCACATTGCTGGGGAAGGTGGGTGTGGGAGCACCGGGCAGCCCGTGTCATCAGGCAGCAAGCCTCACACGGCACCCTCAGTGCCAGGCACAGTTCCGTGGGCTTCAGAAAAAACGAGAACAGAGCTTGTGGCCTCTCAGGGCATGTCGGCCTCGGCTCAGGTCGACAGGCTGCCTGCTTTTCAGTGAGGGTCAGTGCATCGGCCCCCCAATGGCAGGTGGACCCTCCCGGTCACCTGCAATGTTGGAGAAGGGGATGGGTGGTGATTTACTTCTGCGAACATGTGTTCATGTGCCCGTGGACAGGGATAGCAGGAACACTGCTCCCAGTATCCTGGTGTGGTCGGCTTGTCCTCAGCAGCAGAGGACAGGCGAGGGCCAGAGCACACCACTGTCATTAGTGCATCCCTTGGCCTTCCTCAAACGCCTGTCACAGCCTGCTGCTCCGGGCACCCTGCGGCCTGGGGACCCCGAGTCAGGGTCCTCGTCACCTCCTTACTTTGCACGGCCTGCCTTTCTCCTGCTTCTGGGGAAAGGGGGGCACAAGGGTGTCCACACTCCTCCCAGCACCTCTCTCAGAGGTTGGTGCTGAGAATGGGGGTCGGGGGGAGATAGCAGCTGCTACGCCCTCATCTTCTGAACGGGGTGAGCCCCAGATCCTGATGGCAGGAAGTTATGGACTGGCCGTACCCCGGAGAAGAGGGGCCTGTTCTGCCAAGAGCCCGAGGCCCCCCATTTCCAGTGTACGGCTGCGACACTGATGCCGGGGAGGCTGTCTGCATCAGTCTGTCCGAGCACGTGGTGCTCACAAGCAAACTAGGTTCCCCGGCTGTTCCTGTTAGAGACCCTTCCCCCATTGTGAGCGCTCTCCAAAAGCAGAGGGAACAGGCAAAACCGTGCGCGCTGTGGACCCTCCCTGGGGCTTCCCCCTCGTCAGCCCCAGAGCTCCTCTCAGGCCCTTCTTCCCTGCTCTGTGCAGCCCCAGCCTGCTGTCCAGTCAGGACTGTCGGGGGTGAAATGATCAGCTATAGACTGCCTGCCCTCCGCCAGGCCCTGTGTCAGACCCACCGTGTGCACGCTCTCGGTCTCCACATCGGCCCCACGAGGGGGATTCTCCCATTGCCCCGCCTTGCAGGCATGAGAACCCAGCCTCAGGGAGCTGGGGGACGTTAACCCAGGAGGCAGAGCTGGACCTTGGACCCCAGCCTAGTCCCAGCTTTCCCACCAGGCACTAGTGCTGTCACCGCATCTCCCTGAGTTCTTCCAGTCACGCTTCCTCTCTGCTTTCCCCTGCTCCCTGCTGGGGGGCCAGTGGCAGTCACGGCTGTGAGCACCCCGACTACCCAGGCTGTGTCTCTGATGGCCTTGTGCCCAGGGTCTCGGCCTGGGCCGGGCGTGGGGGAGGTGCCAGGAATGTCCGTGCGAGACCAGACAGATGTATGGGAGCCGAGAACACCCAACCTCCTAGTCCTGCTAACCATGCCGAGCTCTCTTCTCCCCTCAACACCTTTTGTGGGAAGGGAACTGGGACCCAGACTTGGAGGGAAAAGCACAATCACCATCGCTTGCTCTAGGGACCAGCGGGCCGAGCCTCTGCTGCTGCAGTCCCCCGGGGGCCGTGGCCGCCCCTCCACTAAACAGCCTTGCGGGCTTGCTCCTCCAGCTCTCTCAGGCCTGAGGCGGAATGGTGCCCGTGGAGGGTGTGGCTGTGTTCTTCTTCTAGAGGACAGGAGTGATGCAGTTCAGCTCAGCCCAGCTGGTGCTTGCTGAGTGCCCGTCCCGGGTTAGGCACTGTGGTAGATGCTGGGCAAGGAGCGGTGAATAAGATGGACACTGCCCTTCCCGTGGGGGGAGCTGGGCTAATGGAGAACCAGAAGTTGCACAAGCAATTACGAGTATGTCCCGTCTTACCGAAGAGGACACAGAAGAGGATGCAGTTCCAGGGAGAGGGGGCTGCGGGAAGGGCAGCGGGTCTGAAGGCAGATGGCCTGGCACTGGGGTGTCATCCCTGCCCCTCCCGGCGGCTGGGAGATGGTCCCTGAGCACAGGGAGCCGGGCCAAAGTTTGAGCAGGCTCAGGTGCAGCTGTGTGGTGCACTCTCCTTTCCTTACAACCAGGTGACACAACCGCGGGTTCCTGCCTTAGGGGGTCACCACCACACCCGGGATGTGGGTCCTACCTGGGAACGCTCTGCTTACCTTCAGCTGAAGAGTGCACGCTGGGACTTGAGCATGGTGAGAGCGTGGGGCTGGGCTCCAAACCCTGCCTCGGGTGCACCGTGACTCAGCCTCCAGATCCGTGGAAGGGGGGTGATGCAGAGGGCTGGAACGGGGACGCTGTGCGCCCCTGCCTGGCACACAGTGTAGCGCTAGGACACGAGGTGGCTGGAAGGCATGCACTGGAGTCTGGCTGTGTTTTAAACTTGCTTCCGCCATTCACCAGCTCTGAACCTCTGGAAAGTTACTCGTTTCACAGTGCCTGTTTCCTCATTTGTAAAATGTGGGAGGGGGTACTAAGAGTGCCTACCTCCTCGGGTGGCTCATCCATTCACTCAGCGAACACTGGGACACTAAAAAGGCACCTGGGAAACTCCTGCATACCACGCAGTTGCAGACTCTGGTCTCATGACATGCACGTTCCTGGGATCGGCAAAGGTTAAGTGAGTGTGTCCACGTAACGCTTTTAGAAGAGTGCCTGGCACGTGGCAAGCACCGAGTGATTGTTTTGCCACCACCATCATCATCGCTGATTGAAGCACTGTCCCTCAGACACACAGTGTTACAAAGAGTGAAAGAACAACCAACCAATGAGAAACAGTGCTACAAAGAGTGAAAGAACAACCAACCAATGAGAAACTCAGAGACCTGGGTTCTAGTCCCTCCCTGCTGCGTCACGGACGCACCCTCTGACTTGTGAGTGGGTCGTTCCACCTCGTTAGGACCTAGCTTCCTCATCTATAAAACAAGGCAGATCAAGTAAATGGACTTTTGTTTTTTAATATATTTTATTGATAATGATATTAAAGTTGTCCCAATTTTTCCCTCTTTGCCCCTCTCCACCTGGTACCCCCATTCCTCCAGCAATCCCCCCACTTAGTTCATTCCTGTAAGTCATGCATGTAAGTTCTTTGGCTTCTCCATTTCCTATACTGTTCTTAACATCCCCCTGGCTATTCTGTACCTACCAGTTTGTACTCCTTAATCCCTGCATTTTTTCCCCATTCTCCCCTTTCCCCCTCCAAGCTGATAACCCTCCAAATGATTTCCATATCTATGATTCTGTTCCTGTTCTGCTTGTTTGCTTGGTTTGTTTTTTAGATTCAGTTCTTAATAGTTGTGAATTTATTGTCATTTTAATGTTCATAGTTTTGATCATCTTCTTTTTCTTAAATGAGTTCCTTTAACATTTCATATAATAGTAGCTTGGTGATGATGAACTCCTTTAGCTTGATCTTATCTTGAAAGCACTTTATCTGCCCTTCCATTCTAAATGAAAGCTTTGCTGGATAGAGCAATCTTGGATGTAGGTCCTTGCTTTTCATCACTTTGAATACTTCTTGCCAGTCCCTTCTTGCCTGCAAAGTTTCTTCTGAGAAATCAGCTGACAGTCTTATGGGAACTCCTTTGTAGGTAACTCTCTACTTTTCTCTTGCTGTTTTTAAGATTCTTTCTTTTTTTTTTTAAAAGATTTTATTTATTTATTTATTTATTTATTTTTAGGGAGGGAAGGGAGGGAGATAGAGAGAGAGACACACACATCAATGTGCGGTTGCTGGGGGTTATGGCCTGCAACCCAGGAATGTACCCTGGCTGGGAATCAAACCTGGGACACTTTGGTTCCCAGCCCACGCTCAAAGATTCTTTCTTTATCTTTAACCTTTGGCATATTAATTATGATGTGTCTTGGTGTGTTCCTCTTTGGGTCCATCTTGTTTGGGACTCTCTGTGCTTCCTGGACTTGTATGTCTGTTTCCTTCACCAAATTAGGGAAATTTCCATTATTTTTTTTCAAATTAGTTTTCAATTTCTTGCTCTTTCTCTTCTCTTTCTGGCACCCCTATGATTCAAATATGCTATGTTTGAAGATGTCCCAGAGATTCCTTAGGCTATCATCTTCTTTTTTTTTTTTTTGGAGGGGAGGGATTGTTTTTTCTTCTTGCTGTTCTGATTGAGTGATTTTTTCTGCCTTATGTTCCAAATCATTGATTTGATTCTTGGCTTCATCTGCTCCACTGTTGGTTCCCTGTATATTCCTCTTTATTTCACTTGATGTGAATTTCATGTCTGCCTGGGTCTTTTTCATGATGTTCAAGTACCCCATGAGTTCCTTTAGCATCCTAATAGCCAGTGTTTTGAATCCTGCATCTGATAGATTGCTTATCTCCATTTTGTGTAGTTCTTTTCCTGGAATTTCATTCTGTTCTTTCATTTGGGCCATATTTCTTTGTCTCCTCATTTTGGCAGCTTCCCTGTGTTTTTTTCTGCTTTGACTCCCTGTCTTAGTAGTGTGGCCTATTGTAAACAAGCACCCTGGCAAGTCGGATGGGGTGGAGCCTGAGGTAATCGCCAGGGCGAGGTAACCCGTGTCACAGCTCTGTGGCTCTGTGTGGGGGAGGGCTCGGAGAGGGGATAGTGCAGCTGCCTGGCCTCCGGAGTTCTGTCTAGGAGGAAGCTGTCTCCTGGCACTCACTCTGATGCCAGACTCTTCACTTTCTCCCTGTGTGCCACTGATGCCCTTCCCGCTTTGCCCTGGTGCTGAAGCCCAGAGGGAGTGAGTCTGCACAAGTCCTAAGTCCACTGTGGGCTCTTTAAGAGGAGACTCCTGAGAACCCCCCAGTTTCTTCTGCTGCCCCATCCCCTACTAGTTTTTACAGCCGGAATTATGGGGACTTATCTTCCTGGTGCTGGAACCCTGGGCTGAGTGGTCAGATGCGGGGCTGGGATCCCTGGCTCCTGAGGTGTATCCCCCCTGATTTCTACCTACCACACGTGGGTGTGGGGCTGCCTGTTCCATGTCTCCACACCTCTCCACGTGTCTCTGCATCTCCACTCCCCTACACGTTTGGAAGAATGTGGCTTTTTTAATTCCATAGTTGTCAGACTCCCATACAGCTCAGTTTTCTGATGAGTCTAGGTGATATTTGTTTTGTAGTCTAGTTGCGTTTTTGCTTTTACCTACGCCTCCATCTTGGCCAGGAGCCCCTAAATGGACTGTGAAAGCCGCTTCTCATTCTGCAGTGTTAGGACCTTCTGGTGGTCCTGGAAGCTGACCTCCTGTAGCAGCTGTGAACTAAGTAAAACAGGGCAACTGGGCCGTTCCGGTGAAATAGGAAAATAAAATAATTGCTCAGACAAATGAAAACTATAGGCATGTATGGATCTTGAATTGTGGTTTTATTTATTGAGCTCCACATACAAACACATGCACACAAAAATGTATTGAAAAGAGATGTTTCAAACTGGAGACCACCACAGAGAAGTGTCTATTTCCCATGGTGCTCCACTGATTGCAAAGCACGTCTTAGTTCAGTTATTTGACTCACAGCTGGAGACAGGTTGTACAGTGGGACAATTACCTGCCTTTTACTCATGCAAAAACTGAGGGCACAGTGATTACTTCCTTCACTCCACAAATATTTATTAAGCATCTACTACTTAAGTGTAGTAATCAGTGGTACTTAAGCTGAGCACTGAGAAGCTGGTTGGGTTACTGCCCAGCATAGCTGTGGTTTAGAAATACCGTATTTTGCTGTGTACAGTGCGCACTTTGTTGCCCAAATTTTTGAGGGAAAACTAAGGATGCACATTATACATGGGTACTATGGTTATATCCGATGGGTATAACAATCCTGTGGATGATGCGCACAAAAACCATGGGTGCGCGTTATATACGTCAAGATATGCTGTTTGAATGATCGGATGTGCCCTACCAGGGGCCGACAGCAAGGGAGCCACAGGGAGCCCATCCGCTCACATGAGCCAGCACGCCCTGGGGAGCAGCGGCGTCACGGCTGCAAAGGACAGCGGAAGGAGAGCAGGAGGCACACACACCCACACACACCCACACACGCGTGCTCCGGCTGTAGCACAGTAGGATGAGCAGCATGATAAAGGCAGAACACAGGAAATAAAGTGCTATGGACGTGTGCAGGGGAGTGATCGGCTCTGCTGGCAGGGGCCCGTGAATAGGGTAGAAAGGGTCATTTCGCCTGGGCCATTAAGAACCCAGCGGTCCAAGCAGAGGGCAGTGCCTGCAAAAGCAGGACTCGGGGGCACGAGAAGGAGTGAGGGGTGGCCAGGGTTGAAGGCGTTCACAGGCAAGGAGGGTGAGCCCAGACAGGTAAGTTGGGGCATGTTACCTAAAGCCTCGAATGCCCTGCTGAGGCTTCGGAGTTTTCATTCATTCAGTTTTGCTCCTCCGTTTCTTTGAGAAGGTGCGTCTCTGTTTGCACACGGCGCGGTGACGGTGGGGCTCTCCTTTGTTTGGCAGTATATCAGGAGTTTGACCACCTGCTGGAGGAGCAGTCTCCCATCGAGTCCTACATCGAGTGGCTGGACACCATGGTGGACCGCTGCGTCGTGAAGGTTGGCGAGCGGGAGGGGAGGGGAGGGGCGGGGCAGCCCTGGGGAGTGCAGCCCGTCCTTTACCTTCGTGGCACCTGGGTAGTGTAGTGCCCCACAGTGCACCACCTGAATGTTCCTCAGCAGCTACCATGCCCCAGGGTTGTGAGGTGAGGCTGGGACCCCTCAGGAGGGGACGGGGGCCTCCTGTAGGAGGCCACACCCTGAGTCTTCCTCCCCTGATTCAGCCTGGTCAGCATCTCTGGTGTCTGTTATGTACGTTGGGCCTTGACAAAAGATTTCATTTTCTAAAGTGTGTTTTCTCACTGATCCAAACAAAGTTGAAAACCGTTGCTCTAGACTTGGAACTCGGAGACCTTCCGTAAGCCTTCCTGTCAATTTCCAAAGACAGCGATAAATGAAAGCTCCGGTCCACCCCTGTTAAAGGCATTCACTTTCTTGTAGGTGGCTGCCAAGAGACAAGGGTCCCTGAGGAAAGTGGCCCAGCAGTTCCTCTTGATGTGGTCCTGTTTCGGCACCAGGGTGATCCGGGACATGACCTTGCACAGTGCCCCCAGCTTCGGTAAGGCCACCCCAGCCCTCCCCGAGTCCCCACACTTCTTTCCTCCGGGCTCTGTGCATTGAGGCCACCTCTCGGAGTCAGCCGCAGCCTTTCTTACTGTCTCTGGGACCACGGGGACATTACCCTGACATGTATCTGTTCTGGGAGGACACCGTATTCTTAGACCTTTTAGGGAGAGAGGTGATGCTGTGAAGTGTTCCAGGTGATGTATACAAGCCTGGAAAGGAGAACACAGGCAGTGTTTGAGCTTAGGGAGGAATGAGGGGCAGGGTCTGTGCTCCCCGTCTGCTGGATGTGCCCAGAGATCGCTGCCTCCGCAGGACTGTCTTGCAGGACCCTGCAGTCCGCTCTGCCTCTGACAGCTCATGACGAAGCCCTGAGTCCGAGCATTTGCAAATGGCCTGGTGGGCACTCCAGCAATGGGTAGGCTGTCTAGAGTTTTCCTTACAAACGTGCCCCCATCTGGTCCCTGGAAGAGGACCTCTCATTCAATTTCCTCTTGTTTCACTGACCCCTCAGGCTTTCCTCACCCCCAGGAGACACCCCTACCCCAGGTCCTCAGCTACTATTCTCCAGTATACAGGACTTGGAATCTGCCCTGGGGTGCTTGTGCCGGTCTCTGCGGGCGGGAACCTACTCCCTGACTCGGGGTGACTGCCGTGCCACCTCGTGGGACAGTGTTCTGCTTCTCCTGGGAAAGAATGGAGGATGGGAGGATGCATTGAGTCCCGGTCATCATTCACAAAGTGAGGGGGGGACTTGAAGGCATCCTCAGACATGGGAAACCTCAAACTACTTGGGCCTCGGTTTTGTAGATATTCGGGCAAAGGGCTGTTGGTAAATTTTCTGGGTAATTGCTTCAGCTCTCTATTTTACTTTGCAAGTAGAGATGTGGTTTCGCTTCTCATTATCTCCAATTAAGCCAATCAGCTCTGGGGTTTGCTCGGGGTTTAATTTGACACTTTTCCATCGAGCTTTGTATGGCCTTGTCACCGTTTTCCAGTTGTGCTATACAACCCAGTGAATATGGGGTGAAACAAAGAAGGCGCTATTTCTTCTAAACAGCTCCGTCCGTGAAAGACTGTGTTTACCCAATTGCGGCCGCGTTTTGTGGTGGATTTCTTTCATCTCGGCGTAGGGAAGGTCCCCGAACCTGCCCGCACCGTGGCCGCGGGCGCTTTGGGCTGCGTGTGGAAATGCCCTGCTGACTGCTACGTGGCCAGTGCCACCAGGCGCGGCACTCTGATGACTTCCAGTTCAGCGCAGTTAATGTTCACACATGTTGCCTCTGGCTCTGGGAAAATCATTGGTGCAGAGCTGCTTGCAGTTAAGCGGGTGGTTGAAAAATATTTGAGATTTTTTTCACTTTTTCAAAATCAGAGAATCAACAGTATCACACATGGATACTCACCCACGGAGCGACCCTCTTTTTCTTGCACTGCCTTTTATTTTAATCAACTTGCTGATTCTTAAAGTGACTATGTATGTTACCAGGTACCCTTCTTTCAACAGGGAGAGTAATTCACTACAGTGTTCTTTGAAACTCATGTGTTTTTACTAAGTTAACAGGCAATCTGATAAAGGCAGTTTGGGCAGTAAAACAATTAGGGTTTTTTATGAATGGGCTGCATTTATTACTAAGAAATATTGCCCCTTAAAATGTGCTTCTTTCTTTCTGAGCTGCACACAGTTTGGGGATATACTGGAAACTCAGGCAAATGGCAAAAATGGTTGCAGACCTTTTAGAAAAGGAGAGAAAGAGATAGCAACCCAGTATCTCTTTCACAGTATTTTTCGACCCCGAACGGGTTGAAATACCTGCTTCCAAGTCCGTTTTGCAAACTATCTGAAATGCTCCCACTCATCCGACTCATTGTGGAGTTCTGCAGCTTGGGGTGACAGGCAAGTTGAAAGAATTTGCAGCAGACAAAAGCCCAGCTCCCCCTTTCTGCCTGTATATGTCAAAGACACAGTTGGTGGTTGTGTTTGGGTCATGTGTTCCCTGTATAAAAACAGCTAATTAGCAAAAAGAGCCCTCTGTTCCCTGGCCCCTCCCCCAGCCACCAGGGCCAGCTCCGAGCATCTTATCACTCCCCCACGACCCTGGGCGCCGTGCGTGGCGCAGGGGCCGTGTGCCGGAGCACCAGGCTGACCATCACAGTGTTCGTGCGGACACGACGGTGGGCCCATGGGGGCTCTGTCCCTTCTCCCCAGAACAGCCTCTGTCAGAGGCAGTTGGCCGCTTTCTTCTCCTTAATTCCCTTCCACTCTTTCCTCCCCGGTTCCTTGGCACCGGAAGAGCCCACACCATGAGCTAAAGCAGCTAGACTTTCTCTCTTTGCTGCGAACGGCAGTTTCTAGCAAAATTAGTCAGCAGAGGTCGGCTAGCAGGCAGTGAGCTTTCAGTCCTAGAAGGCTGAGGAAATTATAGAATTTTTATTAAAAAAAAAGACAACATATTGTCAGCCGCCTGCTCTGATTTCAGCTCTTAGGCCCCTGGACGCCCAGTCAGTGCAGGTGCCTCTGCCCTCTCGCTCTGGGGTTTCGCCTGTTGCCCCTGGTTTCTCAGGGGCAGCTGGAAGGCAGTGAGGGTTCCCAGAGCTACTTGGGCACGAAACAGTTTGAAAGCAGTCCTGGGTCTGAGGGCCGAGGGAGCAGGATCGCACATCATTCCCCAGGTTTCCACTTTTTTACACACTTGTTTTCAGGTCTAGCAGCGAAGTTCACTCACTCGGCTGGAGGGCCCACCTGGCTGTCTTACCCAGGACCTGCTACGTGGCAGGGGCCTGGTGTCAGAAGTGTTGCTCACGGCCCCCACCGAGCACCAGGAAGCCGAAACTGCTCTCCCTGTTTGCAGGAGAGGGGACAGGGGCCCAGGGAGGGGAGGGGCTTGCCCGTGGACTTCTCTCGGCCACCGTCTCTCCTTTCTCCAGTGAAACACTACTAACGGAAACAAAGTAACATCCACGGAGAGCCTAGCACACGTGACACGTGATATTAGGCGCTCTGATTTAATTCTCACAACCACTGTTGAGGTCCCCTACTCCTGCCCTCCATGTGACAGAACGTGATGCACAGACAGGACAGTGGCACTCGCTATGACACAGGCGTAGGAAGCATGTACTACCATTTCACTCGCACGTGAACTCTGCAAGGCAGACAGACAGTAACAGGGGCCTTTCAGCGGGGAGGGACGGAAGAGAGCTCAGAGAATGTTCTTGCCCCAGATTAACAGGGCAAGTGGTAGGGCTCTGCTTCACAATTCAATCTGCCCGACCACGAGACCTGTCCTTTTCCGGTGGCCACAGTTCAGACACACACTCTGGGCCCAGGTGCATGGACAAAAAGGCTGGACAGATTCATTTGGTCCTCAGCGATGGTTTTAAAAAATCCATATCGATGGGTTTTGTTTAAAAAAGTTAAAGCTATGAGAAAAAGGAACAGTAATTAGACTATCGTGAGTCACAAGTGGTACCAGAAGACAATGGCATGCTATCTTTTAAGTGTTGAGAACAAAGAACTGTCAACCATTATTCAAGAGTGAGGGCAAAGTGGAGACGTATTCAGAGATCCACAAAGATAAGGGACTTGGCGCCCATAGATCTCCACTTAAAAAAAGAAAAACACTAAAGAATTCATGTCAGCCAGAGGGACAGGAAAGCCACAGCGAGGGTCTGGAGTATAAGAAGCAATGATGTTCTAGTTCATTTTGCTGTGTGGCAAATTGCCCCAAAGCTTAGTTGCTTAAAACAATCATTTTCTTACTGTGCTTATGGGTTCTGGGGGTCAGGAACCTGGACAGGGCGCAGTAGGGACGTTTTCCCTGCTCTGCGATGTCTGGGGCCTTGGATGGGGAGTCTCAGAAGCTGGTAGTGAGCCGACAGCTGCAGGCATCTTCACCCGCGTGTCTGGTGCCTGCGCTGGGCCAATGTGACGTCCGGGGCTGCAGAACAAGGTGCCCTCGGGTGACCCTTGCATGCGGCTTAGTTTCCTCACAGCCTGGTGGCTTTCGAACCGCTAAATAATGCAGCGGGTGAGCTCAGGGCCCCACGGTGAGCATTCCAAGCCGCCAGAGAGCCGCACTGCCTTTTATGACCCAACCTTAGAAGTTACGCAGGGCCGCTTCCTCCACACCGTTGGTCAGAACAGTCATGAGCCTGCTGCGGCCGAAGGGGGTGTGTAGCCCCAGACTCCCCCTGGGCGGAATGTCAGAGCATTTGAGGGCCCCATTTTTTAAAAAAGATTTTATTTATTTTTAGAGAGGGAAGGGAGGGAGGGAGAGAGAGAGAGAGAAAGAGAGAGAGAGAGAGAGAGAGAGAGAAACATCAATGTGCAGTTACTGGGGGTCATGGCCTGCAACCCAGGCATGTACCCTGACTGGGAATCGAACCTGCAATGCTTTGGTTCGCAGCCCTCACTCAATCCACTGAGCTACGCCAGCCAGGGCCTAAGGACCCCATTTTAAGATGAGAGAAATTCTTAAATTTGTCAACAAATTCAATTAACTATTGATTCTAATTTGAAAACTAATTTCATGTGTTTACAAAGGGTCAAACCAAACTCTAGGAAACAATACCACATGGGTGGTGGGAAGAGAATCTTCAAGGACTAGTTAGGGAACGCTCAGGTCCTGGAATACTAAATAAAGCCAGGCAGTGAGTACACTGGTGTTCATTTTAAAATTCCCTATACCTTTCCACATGTTTGGAATTTTTCACAAGAAAAAAAGAGAAAAGCTTTGATTCTATAACATGCAATTAATTATGTTAACAACATAACGTAACACATAACAACAACAGCAAAACAAATCGCTTTTTGTCTCTATCCTAATACTTTTTCATAACAGGCTCTGATGCTCACTAGCTCTGTGACTTTAGGCAAGTTATTTAAACCCTCCGAGCTTCCGCTTCCCCATGTATCAGTTGAAGACAATAATATCTTCTTCACGGTGCTGGAAAATTAAAAGAGCGTAGCACAGTGCATGTGCTCAGTGGTCAGTGCTTGCCCATGTGATCCAGTCATCTAACCAAATATTCACGGAGCCTCTACAGTGTGCCTGGCACTCTCCTAGACACTGGGTATAGGGAAATGGGGGGAAAACAGATAAAAACCCCTGCATCTATGGAGCATACAGTCTAGTGGAGGAAGGCACTAGATAACAATGAGGAGTTGAATATACAGTACAACAAATGGTGATGAGTGGTAAGGAGAGAAATAAGGCAGGGGTGTTCACTATAATCACCTTTGTCCCATTGGACTCTGTCTTGGATGTTTTTCTCTTCCTCTCCCGGGTCCCTCTGCCCCCCCCCCCCCACACCCTCTGGCCCCGCTGTCCCCACCCTCCCTCCTCTCCAGTCCTTCTGTGTCTCCTTGTCACTTTCCCCTTCTCTGTTTGCACTGCACCCGTGGTCAGGACACTCTGGCACTGATCTGTTTGCTGCCCAGTAATCTTAATGATTGATTTCTGCTCACTAAGGACACTGTAGCTTTTGTGGAGTCAGGGGCTGTGAAGCTCTCTGTGTCCTTTCTGCTCAGAGCGCTTAGCACCAGAGAAGGCAGGAAGCAGCAGCTCTACAAATTTGTTTGAGAGACGACTGAAAGTCTTCAGACCCACGGGGTAACGGGTAACGATCAGGGCCCTTATGGAAGAGAGCTTGGAGCCCCAGGTGAGCACCATCCCTAAGCCCAGATCTGAAGTTCTCTAGCAGCGTGGCCCTAGGCAAGTTCCTTCTCCTCAGCAGATCTTCGTTTCCTTGTCTTACAAAACAGGAGGGTTATAGAGATGATGCCTAAGGTGCCTGCCTGTGTTAAAGCCAGTCTAAGCCCATTTTTATCGTCTAGCCTCCATTTCTCCATTGTAATTCATTGTGTCCTAGTATGTTTCTTTCCATGCTTGTTGATGCAGAGCAACACCTCAGCACATATCTCTTGGTTTTGAAGATAGTTTCCTTTGAAGGAGTCGATGCTATCTTTTGACTTCTTTGACTATAAACAAAAGAGTTACAGGATCTTAGAACATTAGAAGCAAAAGAGACCTTAGAGATAAGAACGATAGTTACCATGTAGTAAGCACCTAGTGTGTACTTTTTCTCATCGTGGTATTTCTGTAACATAGATTTTACTACCTCCCTTTTAGAGGGCCAAGTTGCAGAATAACTGAAGAACAATTACAGAATTAGACAGTCATGGGTTCAAGTCCCGTTCTGCCACGTAATAACTGTGTGACATTGGACAATCACATTGCCATTTTAACACTGTAAGCTTCGATTTCCTCCTTTGCAAAAGGAGAGTGTCACTCATCTCATACAATTGTACTGAGGATTAACTGCAGCAGCAAATCTACAGTTGTTAAACATAGTGCCTGCCACAGAGCAAGGCCTCAATAAACAACTTAATTTGTTCTTAACGTTTACAAAGAGTAACTCATCTAAGGTCCCAGTTACTAAGTGGCAGAGCTGGATCTCAACCTGGGTGGTTTGATCCAGCACCCATGCAATTACCCATAATGCTGTACTTCATCAGTGATTCAAAAGTCCCATTTTGGGGAAGTGGATGGAAAGTTTAGTTTTGGAGACAGCATCTCACAGTGACTCAGCAAAACCTGAACCTTGCTAAATTCCAAGTGGGTTTGAAAAACAGACACAGCCCCCCCAGGGGGTGGAGGAAGAATGTGCAGAAGGAACAGGATGGGGGCCTTTGGCCTGCAGCCCTGTGGGCACAAGCATGGGTGGTACGTCTGGCTCCGGAGAGAGCAGGGAAAGGTATAGATGCACACGGCCTGCTGGGCATCCAGAGGCCTCAGAGGGAAGCCAAAGGCTTTCCTCCGTAGCTTTCCTAGGCCACAATAATCAATCTATCTGAGAAGAAGGGTGTGGGGTGGGGGATGTACCTAAGCCAGGCGCAATTAAGGATAAAATAAATTCCACCCAGGAGGAGTCACCCCAAAGCCCCTATCTGGTCTCTGTCACCTTTTGTTCTGAGACTCGAAAGGGCATATAGCTCACAACTCAAATAGCCCTCCCGGGGCCAATATGTCAAAGGTTTCTTCCTGAGTCTTCTGCTTCTTAAAAATAACTAGCTTATAACAATCACTATCACCCAAAAGAGCATATTTGGGGGAATAAAACTCTCCTCCCCCTCAAGGAAAATAGGAAAAGAGGGGGAGCTCGTAGGGAGGTAGGTGAGTTGGGGACACCCCACGGGACAGCAGGATGCCTGCGTGGAGGGGGCCCATGGGAGCTGGGAGCAGGGGCTGGAGGCGAAGGCTCGGCCCCTGTCCCTGACTCTGGCCTTCAGGAGGCCTCGACGGCAGCAGTGACTGAGCGCCTACCGTACATGGGCCACTCCACGGCCCGGTGGAGCATGACATGGAAGAAAAGGTGGTTTGGGAATAATATATTATTTATTAATTGTGTCATCTTGCACAAGCACTTGACTTGCAAAATAGGCATAAGAAACACCTACCCTGCAGGGTGGTTGCAGAGATTACATCAGAGAATACACAGCTTTGAGCACAGGGACCGGCACTGGAAAATCTGGTAAAGTTATTGTTCACATCCCTTTGAAAGGAAGAGCTTACTGTAAATTGAAAATGGAGAGAACCACTTGAAAATACCAAAATACATTTCAATGTAATACTTTTTCTGAGAACCATGTGCTAAATGAAGGTCTTAGAAACATTTAAGGAAATAATTCGGCCATTGTAAACTTAAAATTTCAGTTCTCCTCCTAGAACTAGGTAATTGGCAGATACCGATGAACTAGAAGGTGATGTTCCTGCCACGGACTCCCTTAAAGTCCAGTCCGGGAATTAAGGTGGTGTGCTGGTGGAGGAAATAAGACTGAGCGAGCCCTGGCTGGTGTGGCTCAGTGGGTTGTGCACCACCCTGCAAACTGAAAGATTAGCCGTTCAATTCCCACTCAGGGCACATGCGTGGGTTGTGGGCCGAGTCCCCAGCTGGGGGTGTGCAAGAAGCAGCGGATCCGATGTTTCTCTTGCACATCAGTGTTTCTCTCCCTCCCTTTCTCCCCACCTTCCCCTCTCTCCAAAAATAAATAAAATCTTAAAAAAAATAAGACTGAACGAGGTGCTCAGAGGATGATGAGGCCAGTGCATATGGGGGAGCTCAGAGGCACTGGGACAGCTGGCTCCACAGGTGCCATCTCTGATGGTGTCATACTAATAGACTGAGCGAGGGCAAGGCTCCATTACCACAAAGTGTGAATGACCCTTACCTACGCTAAGCGCTCGATTAGGTTGCGGATACGCAGAGGAGAGCAGCCTGTCCCCCTGCGGAGAGCCTCACTGAGCGGGGAGGGGGGGGGGGAGAGTGCGTGTCCCGAAGAGAGAACAGAGCAGGAGCACACAGTGTAACCCGTGCCGTGGACCGGGAGGTGGGGCGTACGGGAGCCGGCAGGACTCACCCTTCCGTTTCGATCTCCTCTCGCCAGGGTCGTTTCACCTGATTCACTTGATGTTTGACGACTACGTGCTCTACCTGCTGGAGTCCCTGCACTGCCAGGAGCGGGCCAACGAGCTCATGCGAGCCATGAAGGGCGAAGGGAGCACTGGTAAGCCGGCGGGGCCCCCCTGGGCCCTTGAGTCTGTATCCTCACTTCCAGGCTCCCCGCCTCTGCAGCTCTGTGTCCCGAAGGATGGCGCTGCGGCGAGCCGGCCAAGTGGTGTGACACCTTTCCTCCTTTAGAACGCGATGTCCTTTTCTTTAGAGTGGGCGTGTGGCAATTGGGAATTGCCTCGTGGGAAACCCACGAAGGGCTTTACGTGACACAGAAATACATTAGAAAGTGTATTTCCTTTTTTAAGCCCCTTAAGGACAACGCGCCCTGACCTTGGGCCCTGAGAACCTGCCCTTTCCTCTGCCCGTAGCAGAAGTCCGCGAAGAGATCATCTTGACGGACGCCGCCCCGCCAACCCCTTCGCCGGTGCCGTCCTTTTCTCCGGCGAAGTCGGCCACGTCCGTGGAAGTGCCACACCCCCCCTCCCCGGTCAGCAACCCGTCCCCCGAGTACACCGGCCTCAGCACCACAGGTAACGGGGGCCCTCGAGGCTTTGAGTGGGGGGTCGGTGTCTAAAGCAAGAGCTTTCTGGGAAAACGTTCTTCCCTCCAGTCCCCCCTCCCCCGACCCCCGTTAAGTCCAGAGCCTGAGTATTTTCCTGGATTTGTAGATGACTTGGCAGTTACTCATTTATTTGTTGGTACATATTCTTTATGCTTCTGCTTTCAGCTTGGCAGATGAAGTACATGATAAAATCTCCATTCCCCCCCCCCCAAACCTAAGCCATTAACATGATTAAAATGATACAAAACGTGAATTCACACACAGCCATTCTTGGAAACAAGAAAGCGAGCTGTCTGTGGTTCACATCTCGGAAAGCGGGGCGGGCAGCAAGCCACACACGCGGCGGCACAACAGCCATCGCGAGACAGGGAATGAGGAGGCGTGGCCAGGTGCTGCGCCGCCCCGAGGAGGCGGGGCTTCTGCCTGGTCAGCGGTGTCACGAGAGGCCTCACTGGGGAGGAGGAGGATTTGAGCTGGAACTTGACTTTGACGAGGGTGTAGCAGAAGGGCCTTCCGGGCAGAGGACAGGGTGAGCCCCCACGAGGGTGGGGGCGTGTAGGGCCATTTCGGAGACCTGTGAGCTTTGGCTGAAATGTCACAGGCCCATGAGAGAGTCGTACGGGCTGGAAAGGTTCAATTCCTTGTCCTGGGCACCGTAGCCAATAGTAGACATAAATACATTCCTTTACTCAGTTCAACAAATGTCCTTGCTCACAAGACTTGTGGAAACGATATATTGAACATGAAGTGTTCAGTGAGCGCAGCTAATATGCAGTAATAAAGTGTGTGTGTGTGTGTGTGTGTGTGTATCTCCAGACTAGATGACATGGTTGCAGTCAGATGAGGCAGGAAAGGCCGAAGTGCCTTGTTGCTGGTGGCGTGCAGCCGGGCAGAAGGGGCTGTGGAGATTAAGGTCTCCAGAACTCGGGCTGCCCCTGGGAATGGCGCAGGAGCCTAGAGGGAGAAGCCGTTTCCTTCCCGCCTGGACACTGGCAGGCAGGAGAAAAGCCTTTGGGGCAGAGTCACTGACAGCCTTAGAAAACATGGAGGACTCAGCAAACGGGGAAGGGTGGGTACACAGCAACAAAGGCAGAGACCGCCTTCTGCCCGATGGGCCCAGGACGGTGGCGGGGCAGGTGAACAGGCCAGTCTTTGTGGAGTGGAGGGCTTAGTATGACTGTGATAATTAATTCACTATCTTTCCATCCCAACCTGCTTCTCTATTGCCCCGGTTACCCAAGCACCAAATCTAGGAATCAGCTCAAATTTTCCCTCGCTCTCCACTCCTGTATTAGGATTGGCTAAGCTACTGTAACAAACAGACCCAAACATAGGTGGAGTTAACACAGCAGAAATCTATCTCATGCTTGCAAACAGTGCTGGCAGGGTGTCTGGGTCAGAGAGCGGGCTCTCTGTAGTGCAGCCATTTGGAGGTGCACGCTCCTTCGGTAGTGGGCTCCCCCATCCCCCGGGGCAGTGGTTCTCAAAGTGTGGTCCACGGGCCAGCAATCTCAGCATCTCCTGAGACCTTGTTAGAAATGCTCATTGACAGGTCCCACTGCAGGCCCGCTGTGTCAGGAACTCTAGGGTGGGGCCCAGCAGTTTGCCTAGCAAGCCCCCCCACCTCCACACCTGGAGGCTTGTGGGGCAAGCCTTTTCTGCTTTCTGATGCCCCCACATTTTGAAGACCTCTGCCTTGGGGCTTTGTCAAGCCCTGGCCTGAAGGTGGCACTTGTCACTTCTACTTATATTGCATGGCCCAGGGCTTGGTCACAAAGCCTCATGGGACTGCAAAGAGAGCCTGGGCTAGCATGTCCCCAGGTAGGGAAAGGGGGGGGGGGGCAGTGTATTGGGAGGAGAGAGCTGGCATTCCCCACCCTGCCTCCCAAGCCCAGTTGTTCCGTTGCTGATCTGAACTGACCCGCTCCTTCCCACCCAACTACGGTCATCTGGTTCAGGCCGGCCCCGTCTCTCACGGACATCTCCAGTGACTCTCAGCCTGGTTACCACACTGCCCGCCGGGCTTGTTTTCCTGAAGCGTATGCCTCCTCCAAGCGCCGGGGCACGGAGTTCACTGCCACACACTGAAGCCTAAAGCACTCCCCCCTAGCACTTCTCACAGCTCCGCCTCCAGCACTGTCCTTCCATTCTGAGAAAACCCTACTCGTCTTCTGTGACCTTGGCTTCCCTCACCCTCCAGGTTCGAATCTCCCTCCAGACCTTCAGAGCACAGGCTTAGTTATATCCTCATTCTGCTTACAACAGAACTGTTTTCAGAATAGACTGGGAACCCAATTATATTTGTTGAAGGCCAAATAAATAGAGTGAGACCGCCCTATTTAGGATGTTGTCTGTTACCCATTCATTCACTCACACATCTATCCACTTATGCAGTAAGTGTTCCTCTGGTGGCTTCTGTGTGCTAAACAGTTCAGATAGCTGGTGATGCAACCAAGAGACTCATGGTCCCTGCCCCCTGGGAGTTGGCGGAGTTGACAGTTTGGAGGTTAGGGCTCTGACGAGTTCCAGGATAATGTGACGAGTGCCAGGTTGGGAGAAGGGTCAGGGTGTGTTTGGAGAGTCTGGGAAGGCTGAGCAGTGAGAGGCGTTCCAGGCAGAGGAAGTAATGTGTGAGGAGGCCCGGAGGCAAGAGAGAGCATGCCGCTTTCAGGGAACTTGACGTGGGTATTCCAGCAGCCTCTTGATGAATTCCTCTGCTCAAGTTTCCTCTCTGTCCAGAGCTGGAGCACCTCAGAGAGGACAGGAGCAGATGCGAGGGGCCCGTAAGGTGGCTGCCTCCTCTGTGCTCTGCCAAAGGCAGAAACTTGCCAACAAGCCCAGTGGCGCCTTGTCAGGAGCTGCTAAGGAGCCGGGATTCTCCAAGAATGTTGAAAAGGAGGGTTGTCGGTAACTGGCATTCGATCGAGCTTTGATTTCACGTTGGGTGCACGGCTAGAGAGAGTTCTCCTTGTCTGTGGAAGTTTGGATTTGAACATCACCAAGTGTTCTTTACATAGTTGCCCCTGAAATCATGTTTTGTTTTCTACTTTGAAAAGAAAGAACACGAGCCCTTCCGCTCCCCCCCATAAGTTTCTCTCCATAGTGGGTTGTTGTAGCTTCTGCTTGGAGGACTTGGGAGGAGGACGAGGAATTAATTATAAAGAACAATGTTGTTCACTGAAAATAAGAAAGGGAAGGAGGCTGAAGCCCTGTTCACAGCTCTTCAGTGGCTTGGGTCCCCCAAGACTAGAATTTCGGGGCAGCCCTCCCGAGTCTCTGGCCTCGCTCAGAAAGGCGAGAGGGCAGTGAGAACAGCGAGGGGGAGCCGTGAGCCTGAACCACCCCCCCTCGCATCCCACCCCCGCACACTGCAGGGCCGTCAGCGACAACATCCTCACCAGGGAGGTAAACAGGGAAATGATGCAAGTAAAACAGTTCTGCATTATGAAGCAGAAACAATTTGAATGGAACCTCTCTGGCCCTGTGGCAACACAACAAACAAAGAGGCTCTAAGGAAACACGGGGACGGGAGGAGCGAGAGGGAGAGGCTTCCAGGATCCCTTCGTAATTCCCATCCAGCCAGCGAGTCGGCCTGGCCTTCCTCGCAGCGGTGCGGTGCGGGGGCCCCGCGGCACGGCAGGTGTGACGGGCAAAGCCGCAGGAACATCATAAATGTGTGCAGAGCTTTCTGGGCAGCGTGTTCAAGAGTCATAAAAGTAGCTTCTTAGAAATACAAATGTGAACCAGGTTCTTCTCAGAGGACCGCAACCTTTGAAGATTTTGGCGCATTCCAGCTTTGTTCTCAGATATCTCCAGGGGGCATTAAAAATGTCATCCTGCGTGAAATTATGTATAATATTTTTGTCAAGTACGCTTTTGAAATACTCCATTGCTAAATTGGACCGGATCTTGGCATGTACTGCGGGTCATGTTCTTGGAGGAAACATAAATATAATTTCCTAACAACATGTATGGTTTTATAGATATTACCTTATAAAGCACAAATTATGAATTTATGATATACACCTAAATAGTAGGAAATCTATTATGGTAGGCTTCTCAAAATTGGGGGATTTTTGTAATTTTTCATGAGCCAATGTTGTAAATTGGAAGGCAATTGTAAATCTTATAAAATGCATTTACCACGTTTCTTTTTTAAAAAGGTTAACTCGGCATATGGTTCTCATGCCCAGTTAACTTTTATTTCCATCTTAAAATTATTGCTTGTTTATATGCCATTACTTTCCAAAAAGGATCTGAAGTGGTTAGCAAAAAATGAAGCAAAACCATTTTTTCAAAAAGGGCCCAAACCAGGAAGCGAGACATAAAGAAGTGGGTAGAATAAAGCAATAAAACTCTTGGCTAAAACAGTTTATTAACACCTTACGTGACATTGTATGTGAGCCGATCATTTTGTCGGGTCTCTAGCACACTCAGAGTGGCATTGCTCGGATGATGTACGTGTCAGCAACTCAGGAAGAGGTGGCACCAAGCAGTGTCTCATCTTGATGGACACTTCCATGTCCAGCTGTGAGAAAGGGAACCGTAGTGTGTCTGCTTGGTGAGCACGAGGAGAACATTAACTCATTGCACAGAACCCTGGGGCATCCGCCTGACACAAGGACTAGGGAACAGAGAGCAGCAGAGATGAGGAGTGATGACCTACCAAGACTACATCCAGGTCTATGTCCACACCTACACACAGGATTTCTAAATGTGCTTTCTTACGACTGTACTTAGTCGTTGTTTTTAAAAAGGGAAAATAATAAAAGTGAAAGGAAAGGAATAGCAGGCACCCAAAACTGAACCTGACACATGGCCGATTTTAACTGGGCACGTTCAAATCTATGGCAACGCTGTGGTCAGAGAATGGTTCCAGTGTTCTGTTTCAACAGGTTTCCACAGATGGCTAGCTGTGACTCCCGTATACATTTTTTTTGAAATCCTCACCTAAGGACATGCTTTTATTGACTTTAAAGAGGAGGGAGAGAAACAGAGAAAGAGAGAAATATCATTTGGTCGCTTCCCATTATGTGCCCCAACTGGGCTTCATCCAGCAACCTAGGTATGTGCACTGGCCAGGAATTGAACCCGCAACCTTTCTTTGGTATATGGGATTATGCTCCAACTAATTGAGCCACCCAGCCAGGGCTCCCATATATCCAGGTTTTTTTCCCTCCTAACTTCGTGGGCTTGCCACCACCCTCATGGCCCAGCAAAGTTCAGCAACCTTAACTTTCTTTAAGGAAAGCTGGCTCTCTTCCTCCTCGGGAGCATGGCAGGTGGTGCCAATCCGAGCTGCCCGCTTAACATGACACTGGGCTGTGATTCTTTCATGTCATTTAAGACAAAATGTTAAGCTCCCGCTCTGTCCGGGTCAGGCCACCACAAGGCTCCAAGATGTTGTTTATGATGCCATTTTAAGTATTCCCTCCTTTAACAATGACAATAAAAGTTAACTATTAAACTCGTGTTTTCACCCTCCCACCATGGGTTCCCTGCAGCACAAAACCAGCAAATCAAATCATTGAGACGCTAGGATGCCTAAAGAAATAAAAGCAAATTCCTCATAAACGGCCCTAACTATAGAACATCTGGCCTGCCCAGCTGCGTTTTCTCTGCATCAGTTGGGGATGTAACAAAGGTAACTGGCCCCTCGTCTTCCCCGATAACAAAAGCTCAGTTATTCCGAGAGCAGCTAAACCACTTGGGGTATGGCAGACACTGCGGGCCGGCCTGTGAGCCTGTGATGACTCATCACAGAACTTCCGAGTCCTCGAGGCCAGCCAACTCCTCCTCCTCATCCTGCTGCTTCCTTTTCTGCAAAGGGACGAAATCGGGAAATGTAAGCTGGGACTGAAAACACATGGTTAATTTGCTCTTGACTTCACACCGTCAAGGTCTTGGCTTGGTGTCGGGAACCTCTGGATGTGCTCATTCATTCATTCATTCCATGTATTCCGTGTCCAATTGGTGGCCCCAGGGGTACAGAAGTGAGAAAAACAGGCATAGTTGCTGCTCTCGAGCTACTTACATTCTAGTGGGGAAGAGGATCACTACCAAGGGAGACCACCAAGTAAATACACAATGCCATGTGCTCATAATGAAAATAATAGTATGCTAGGAAAGGGCATGACATGGGGCCCCACCTGAGATGGGGTCAGAGAAGGCCTCTGTGAGGTGGCAGTGGCACCGGTCTGAGACCCGCAGCCTCACAGGGAGTCCGGCATGTGCGGGCGGCGGGAGGAGAAGGGCCCGCTGGGCTGCGGGGAACAGCGTGTGCGCAGGCCTGAGCCTGCAAGGAGCCTGGCAGCGTGCGGACTGACTGCTACGTGCAAATAAGGGAGGAGGGGTCTGGGCCCTGAATCAACGTCTCTCTCTGGGAACTGACTGCTTTGCTGCCCCTGGTCAGTTTTTTGTTGATTAGATTTTGGCCGTGGAACTATTGGTAATGTTGAACTCAAACAGATGAGTTTTTTAGCTCCAGCAGGTGTTCTCCTTAAGCACAACTACCCTGAGGATAGATGATAGGCAATGGGACTTACTGATAGATGTCTCGGTCCTGAAAATTACATGAAATGTTTGTTTAGTATCAGAGACAGTCAAGCAGCACAAAGAGCACTTCCTGGGATGGTGGAAACTATTTGTCTGAGCGTCTGAAACAGTAGACACTAACCACACACGTGGCTAGTGAGCACTTGAAATGTGGCTAGTACAGCTAAAAAAAAAAAAAAAAAAGAAAAAAAACCCTGACTTGTTAATTGCATTTCATTTTAAACTGAAATACCCACCTATGGCTAGCGGCTCCTGTTTTAGGGCAGAGCAGCTCCACACTCTGGACATAAAACTTAAAGGAGCTTATTTCTCGGGAAAATACTAACAACGGGCTTAGGTTAGCTCCGAACCTGAGCAGCAGCTGGATGGCTCATAGAATCCTAGTGGGGAAAAAGGTCAAACGGTTTCGTCCAAGATCTGAAGGAAGGGCACAGCTAGGGAGCTGGGAAGTAGTTTAAATTTTCACACATATGCCCCAGTCTCACACCTTCTGATTTTTAATGGCCCTCAACATGCAGGCTGCGTGACAGGGGGCAGAGGGCCACGGATGGAGCCTTGCTGCTCCAAGTGTCCGCCACCGACCGACAGCATCGCCATCATTCAGAGGCTTGTTACACATGCAGACTCACTAGCTGGACTCCCAACCCACTGAGTCAGAATCTACATTTTAACGAGACCTCCAGTGACTCAGACGCACATTCGACTGTGAGAAGCAGTTGCTGTGAAAAGGCTTTGGAGCCGGGCAGGTCTGGGTTCAAATCCCAACTCTACCACTTACCTGAGCCAAGTCTTGGGCCTCAATTTTCTCACCTAAAAAAGAAGGTACTACTGCTTACTTCAAAAGGTTATCATGAAGATTCAGTGAGCCATTGTATAAAAAGGTACTAGCATGAGGTCTGGTTTATGTTGGACGATCGATCAATCATTTATTTAACAAGTCATTACTGACTGCCTAGTATAATCCAAGCACCCTTCCCATCTTATGTTTAAAGCCCTTTCCCAGAAAACAAACAGACAAACAACAACAACAACAAAAGCCCTTGGGAAAAGGGGAAAAGAATGTTTTATTGGGGATGTAAAGGAAAGAAACAAGAAAATGTTCCTCTCTGGCAGTTTCAACACTGTAACACAAATAACTCTCCTTTACAGGGTGCCCAGACCCCCTAGGATCCTTACTGGGTTCACAAAGATCGGGGTGCCCAGCACTGTCCTCAGAGGTGCCATTAGGGGGGTAGAAGAATGGGGAGGGGAGAATCAGAGAAAGTCAGGGAATTAGACAAATAGGAAAAGTCCGTTATGGTTTTACCAACAAACAAAAAGCAATTAGAGCTGTCTCAAAAAATTAAGCACAAACTGTTAACTGCCCAGATTTCCTTTCACTCGTTTCCTTAAAAAAAAGCAGCAGCGATTCTCACTGGAGGTCCCGCTGGTCTGGTCGGAGAGGGAAGGCGAGGGGTGTTCTCTCCCGCTGCCCCGCCACCCCTGCGGAAAGGGTTTCTCACCCAAGCCAGTAGGTGTTAATCTGCTTAAGCCTGCCTGAGTGCGTCTGTGAGGTTGCTGGCACACGGCCATTTAGGGGTTTTGTTTCCCAGGCCACAGGAGCCCATTTTTCCAGGAGTGCCACTGGCTTTTTGTTGGATAACGTCTGTTTCTAGCAGCATTCGCTCCTTCCACAACAAATTCAATGGCACAGAAATTTACTGAACACCTACTATTTGCCAGCCCCCTCTGTTGGGGATACAGGGATGGATAAGGAGCTCACGCAGAAGTAACTTCTGCATCCTCTCGGGTGATGGCTGTTATTACTGCATCGTCCTGCTGCTTGGGGAGGGAGGGGGCGCCGTGCAGGGCAGAGAAAACCCTTGGCTTCCTTAGCGGCCCCCTTTTCAGTCCCCACTGACCTCCCTGTGCTCTCCCGAGGTTCTGGGGGCTTCGAGGGTTAATTACTTGCCGGCGGTGACTGGTTCATTGTTCTTCCCACACCCTTCCACTTTTGCTTAATATAGTTTAATGTTTTTCTCTTCACAGAGGCAAGACCCCTTCGTTGTAGAAAAATACAGATAAGCAAAAAAGAAGGGAAAGTTTTAAACCATCCTCCATTCTACCACCTAGAGATAACCTGGTTTAATAAAAAGGCTATTTTCCGAATTGTAACAGTAACTTCACATGCAGCGCAAAATACGGAGGAGGGCCATCACATAAAATCCAGTCACCTGGGATGTGATCCTTGGGGAGGGGGGTGTCCTCCCAGTCTTCTTGCAGTTGTTACAGAGAATGCGGGGTGGGGAGGGACATGGGGTAAATGTGCAAGCTAGGAAGGGGGCCATTTAGCCATGCTGGTGGATAAGCACCAGTCACTGTACAGAAAAACCTGTGTAGAACTTTGCTGTCGGTAGCTCAATCACCATTGCTACTCAAATATTTCGTCCTTGGTGACAGAATCTGACTCAGGAAACTTGTCTTTCTTCCTTGGAATCCGAAAGGGGAAATCTGGAAGTTTCTACTTTAAGCGAGGATGATAGAAGAATGCCCGAATTCGTGATGAAGAGTGCTTGACTATCATTGAAAGCTATAGATCTCTTTGATACATGTTATCTCAGTGAATTCTCACACTAGTCCTTCAAGGTAGATATTATTGTCCCTGTTTCAGAGATGAGGAGAGAAAGGCTCATAAAGCTTAAGCGGCTTGCCCCGGATCTTGCCTGCAGCCCGCGGCAGCACTAGGACCCAGAGTGAGGAGACGCTATGGTAGAGTGTAAGTGGGGACAGTGTGGCGGACCAGGGCTCAGAGCCCCACCGGGCCACCCCCTCACTCTGGGACCTCGGGCAGGTTGTTTGGCACGCTGTGTTTCCCCGGACTGGACTTTCCCGCGACACCAGTAGCCCGAAATTAGTGTCAACATAGTGACAGTCCTAAGGACCAGACATAGAGCCCATGGTCAGGGTGGTGTCAAGGACCCTGTCGAACAGTTCAAAGCTGCCCCTTAATGAGAGCGTCTGAAGGAAATTCCCGTTTGTCCTGAATGCCAAGGGCAGCAGGCTCCGGGGCGATTTGTTTCCCACCCCGCGGCCCCTAACTGGTCAGGCTTCCCTTTCAGCGCTGGCTCCTGGAAAACTCTGAGCCGCGTACAAGGCTCGCCTGGAGAGAATCTGGACCTTTAGAGTATGGACCTTCCGCGCATTCCTGCCTGCACGTTTTGCTCCGGTTTTGTTTTCATTCCTTCTCCCACTGCCCGGGGATGGCATTCCCACCGGGAGTGTCTGTCGTGCACTCGGCGCAGCGCCTGGCCCGTATGAGATGCTCGGTCTGTGGCGTCTCCTGTCATGCTCTGCGGCTGCATTTGTGTCAGTTCACAAAAAAAGGCATTCAAACAGATTCTCCAATCTGTGCGAGGGCTCAATAGGGAGTTCTTTTCAGAATAAACGCATGTATTTAAGTAGGATGCTACCTCTACAATGTTCTACTGGTATTCCTTACTGGGTCTCTGTCACGCAGCCGGCACGGGGCAGGCCCACTGGCTGCCCCCTCCTCTTGCTCTGGGCCAACGCCGCTGCTCTCACGTGCTGTGTGCAAGTGTCTGGGATGGAATGGACTGGGTTTTAAAAATGAAAACCTTTTCTTTATCTTTCCAAAGGAATTTTAAGATAGAAATGATCTGCTGCAGAATATACAGGGTTGGAGAACCAAGTTTTCTCTTCTTAAAACAGGCCTCCCTTAACCAATTCTTTAAGTTTTCATTTGCCTACAAGGGGGCAGTTGAGTCCCTATTCCCTCTACTTTCTAAAATAGGTTTGATTATTTCCACTATGTCAACATTCTAGAATTTATCAGAAATTAAGTTAATGAGTTTATTGTCAAGTTATGAGTTTATTGAACAACATAAGCTTATTTATTATTAGTGATTTCTTAAATTGCCATTTTTCATTCTAACCATCTCATAAAATTCTTAAGCATCTTGAGTGTTTTTGATTTTGTCAGTTTCTTTTCTCAGTCCCAGCACCTCCAAGGCATCCAATTAAAAAGTAAATTAGTGGCATTAATAATATGTATGGAATAGGTCACAGTTAAGGTCACTGTCGTATAATCTTCAAAAAGACCTGGACAAGCAGAGCCCAATAATCTCCTTATGTTTGTTTAAGGCAATTTGTTGGATCCTTAACACCTGTTGAGTGTGAAGTTCTTTTTCTAGGCTTGTCTGGGCTACATTGCCCAAGCTTTCTTTCCTTCTCAGTCCTCCCCTCCCCTCCCCTCCCCTTCTCTCCCCTCCCCTCCCTTTCCCTTCCCATTCCAATCCATTCCATTTCTTCCTTTTAAAAACTTTATCGGAAGTCTTTTGGCCTCCAGGCTCTGTGCTAAACACTGGGGGCAAAATAGATAAGATCCAATGGTAGGCAAAATAGACAATGTCCCTACCCTCATGGAGTTCGAAGTCCATCGGGGGTGGGGGTAGGCATTAATCAAATCACACTCATGAACTGATTAAGATGAAAAATTGTGGTAGGCACCATCAACTGTGACTAGGATGACGACTGTGGTAGGCAGTGTGGGATCGGATCCCGTCTGGGGCTAGGAGATAGCTTCTCTAAACTGACATATGAAGAATGCATGGGTACCAAGGGAAGTGCGAGGGCTCCAGGCCGCAGAAACAACATGTGCAAAGGCCCTGTGGTGCTGGGAATCGTGGTACTTTGGAAAGAAAGATACTGTGGCTGGATGTAGAGGATGCTTCTGGTGAGGTCAGCAGGGCCAGAGGCCCATGCTTTGTAAAGACTTTGCAAAGCTTTCAGCTTAAGAGCAATGGGAAGCCACTGAAGTGTTCTAAGGAAGAGCTGGAGGCACAAGAGCTGTACTAGGGACTGACGCATCTTGATTTTTCTCCGTAGGAGCGATGCAGTCATACACGTGGTCCCTAACGTACACAGTGACTACGGCGGCGGGGTCCCCCGCTGAAAACTCCCAGCAGCTCCCCTGTATGAGGAGCACTCATGTGCCTTCTTCCTCGGTCACACACAGGATACCAGTTTATCCTCACAGAGAGGAGCACGGGTAGGTGACTTGCTTTTCAACGTGATTTGAAAGAGCAGAGCTTAGTTGGCGGCTGTTTTCTCAAAGGACGGGAGGAGCACCAGCGTCTGTTGAGTTCTCGCAGTGTGCACAGCGCCACACCGGGTGGAACTGTCTTGCACAGCCCCCGCTGCGGCTGGGCAGGGCGGGTGTCAGTGACCCCACTTTATAGGTGAGGAAACTGAGAGACGTGCTTGATGAAGCTCAGCTCCTCTAAGTCCCGCAGCTGGTAAACATGGGGTCCAGACTGAGCATCTGCCTGCCTCCAAAGCCTGTGTTTTTCCCTCTTCACTCCTCTAAAGTCTCAGCTGAAAACATCCATTCAGCTTTTCCCCTCGGTGGCTCCTTTGCACTTGGTAGCCGTACACAGCTTCGCGGTAGGTCCCAGTCTTTTACGGCTGCTTAGAGGAGGGCTTCCCCACTTGAGAGCTGCAGGACCCTGGAGGGCGTTAATTTTGAATGGGGGTCATTGGAACCTGTGGGTTCCAATGGCGCTTTGGACCCTGAATAAATAGATCCTTCATTTTGCCTATATTATACAGTGATGTTGCCGTGATGAATGAACTACACATCACTTAAAAGTGTTACCTGAATCACAGTAGCTTTTTGCCAGTATGCATTGTCTTTATCAAAAGATACAGATCTTACGATGTCTAATGTGCAGTGATCTGAAAAACGCTTATGATGTTAAAAAGGGCCCTTCATCTCAAGAAGCTGAGACTCTGCTGTGTGGGTGCAAGTGAGCCTCACAAGCCAGGTCCCCACACGCCAGCCGTGGGGCACCCGGGACGGGGAGGAGTAGCCGGAGGAGGAGGAGCTCCTAGGTCCCTTCCTCACGGTGGCCCTGAGGGTGGGTGCGGGCCTGAGTTATCTCCATTGGTCTAGGTACCTCAGCAGTGCACCCATTATTTTTGCAAGGGGCTCTTAGAGTATTTCCCCACACGTTTAGAATAGATGTTGAAAATTATTTCAGAGCACTTTTCGATTCTGCAGGAATGGCAGAATAAACACCCATGTGGTCATATGCCAGCACCTTTGCTGTAAAGTTAAGAACAGCGACGAGCAGACCCCGTGTGTCCACAGAACTTCCTTTTTTATAGCGTGTCTTCACCCACGTGACCCTCCGAATAAGCACGTGCAGCACGTTTACAGACAGCAGAAACGAGCAGCCCAAGGCCCCACAGCGTGAAAGGGGTGGAGCCAGGCTTGGAGCCAGGCTCGCTGACACCTTGGTGACCGAGCTGAGGCGTCTGGTTCCAGGAGAGAGCTCACAGAAGGCTTCCCCATGATGGGGAAGCCGAGGCCTGAACGAGACAAAACCATAGATCCCGAAGTAACTTCTTTGTTTTCCTATTTGACTTCAGGCTATAATATAGACATTTTAACACAACAAGAGAAGAGGCTTCCATCACTAATTGTGTTCCGCTCAGAGCCAGCTTCTGTCCCCTGAGCGCTGGCTGGGCGGTAAGGGAGATGTGCCGAGGGGAGGGGGAAGTCAGCCTGGGAGTTGACACTTACCACAGCAAAGCCACAGAGTGGAGATGGTAAGACTCAGGGGGGGAAAGGGAAAAAAATAACAGGAGAAAAAAAGGACAAAAAGCAAATGAGGTTGATTTTTTTTGAAGATGTCAAACTGATTTGTTCTCCCTGCTATTACTCATAATATTCAATGCGCTTAACGTGTTTCAGCTACACGGGAAGCTATAACTATGGGAGCTATGGCAACCAGCATCCTCCGCCGATGCAGAGCCAGTACCCGGCCCTTCCTCACGAGGCAGCGCTCTCTGGGCCGCTCCACTACGCCCCGTACCACAGGAGCTCTGCACAGGTGAGTTGATGGACCTGCTTGCTTGCCCAGGCCAGGTCTAGTCGATGCAACACAGTTACTAAGCACCTTCTGTATACTGCACATGCAGCCTGCGTGTCACCAGGGAGAGGATGGTCTTCTCCCCATTGTCACTTTGGCGCTTCATGGCTGCCCGCAATGGGTGTCAACCACATTCATGCTCCACTTCCCCGCACGTGGGTGCGAAACAGTTGTCTGCAGATCCGCCCTCTCTTTGACCTCTCTGGTCCCAGGATCCAATCGGCCGTGATGTCTGTTGCCCTTTTTCAGGCAGCCCCCGCAGACTGGGCCTTCGGTCCCCTTTCCCATCACTAGTCTCGTTGGTGCGGACCTTCCCCTGAGTCCTGCCAGGACTGTTGTCTCGGCATCATTCCACATGGCATCTCCGTCTCCCATGTGTGTCCTCCTCAGTCCAGCCCACACACCCACTCTTACCCGAAGAGTCCTCCTGAAGTGGACCTTTTATTGTCCTCAGGCCACGCATGTCCTTGGGCCCCTCACTGTCTAACGAACCGCACCGATCCTCTGTGGCCTGGGTGAATGGAAACGGTGGTTGCACCTGTGGTACCAGTGTTGGACACTCGAGCTGTCTTAGACACTGGGCGGTGCACTGGCCCCAGACACAGCTGGTCACAATTCCATTCAATTCTGCATCCGCAGTGTCTCTGCAACCCTACTGTCCTTGCCTCAGCTCAGGTCTTCATCTAACCTAAATGACGGCGGAAGCCTTCCCACGGGTCTGCACATCGCTGAACTTGTCTCACTTCCGTTCTCTCCCCTACACTGCAGCTAAAGGACGCTTGCTTTTGGGGAAAACCCAGCTGGTCATAATACTCTTTTTTGCATGTCATCGTTTTCAGAGTCAAGTTCAATTTCTTAGCGTGTCTCTCTAGACTCACTATCATCTGGCCTCTGCTTGTCTTTCTGGCCTACAAATGACAGCCCCCTCTCATTCCCAAATCTTTGCTTCAGCTACGCCAACCCACGTGTAGTCCGCCAGGTCTTCGCCGAGATAGATGGTTTCCTCTGGCTTGGATTCTCTCTCCCAGCCCCTTCTGTTTGCGGTTCAGGCCAAGCATCTCATGGTCTTTGTGGCGCTTCCTGACCCTGCCTCCTTCCTTCGTCCAGGACTTTGTGAGGCCCCACCCCTTGTCCCCGCAGAGCACCCTGGCTTTCCTCCACTGGTAACACTCCTCACCCTGCTACCATCGCTGACTTTCCTGACTCCCACGGGAGACCCCAGAGCTCATTGAAGGCCAAGTTAAGTCTAGCACCCCCAGGTCATAGGACAAGAACACCAGAAAGAACAGTGTGTCGTGTGCTGAGTACTTTACACCTCACCACGGCAACCCTTGCAGAAAAGAAAGGGAGAGTCACTTGCCCAAGGATTTGAACCCAGACAGTGGGGACTAGCTCTCCAGGCTTTTAAGCACCGCCCTCTGTTGCCCCTTGTACATGGGCATTGTCAGAGCACTTATGGAGCAGATGAGCAAACAGGAGGTGGGGTCAGCATGAGCAACAGTGTGGTGCGCCAAGGACGCCCACCTGGTTCTGCAGGTGTGGGAGCGGCGGGGGGTTTGTGAGCCTGGGAGTGGCAAGATGAGAGCTACCCTTAAGAAAGAGAGCCCTGGCAGCACCGGAAGCATGAACCAGAAAGGGCACTGGTAGAGGCAGGGAGCTCTGCTCCCCAGCGCCTGCAGGAGTCGAGAAGGGAGAGAGAGGGCAGGACGTGAGCTAGGGCAGAGGCCGCAATTACATCAGCTGTCAGCACACAGACTGGCCTCGGAGGGAGGGCACCGAGGAGAATGTATCCACGATACTCGGCACTTGGGGCAAACAGGGCTCTGTTTTGATTTCCATCTGCAGTACCGGGGGGAGCCCTAGCATAATCCCCAGACAAGCCAAGAAGTTAATTCCACTAAAGCACCCCCTGGGGCATTCATTATAGATCTCCAACTGCGTCACACAGAGATGCCACCTCCTTAGATACTGCTTCTCTTGGGAGAAGGGTCTGTGCTCCTCTCTGTGACCCGCCAAGTGACTTAGAGCTGCTGCTGCTATGGACTTGGTCACCCTTAACACAGCATCGACAGCTCATTCATTCATTCATTCATTCATTTACTCCTCAAACCACTGTCAGGCGCCTGCTGTGTAGCAGCCACTGCTGTAGCCCCTGAGAATACAGTGGAGAATGAGACAGCAATGTGCCTGCTGTGGGGGAGCTGACGCTCCAGGGAGAGACACGAGACTAAGGAGATGAAGCTAACACTCCAAGCCCCAGTGCCTGACATTATCTGCCCCCTTCCTTCACTTCCTCCTAACCTCCTCATGAAATTTCTGCAGCTGGTTATCTGGGGGTAATATTTTTAAAGCCATTGCTGTATAACAAAATCCAGGGTCTCCCCAAAGGCCACGTGGTCCCTGGTGATCTGCAGCATCTGCTGTAGAAACCACCGGAGTCTGCGATTGGAATGCCCCCATTTGAGAGTGGGCTTAATAGACAGAAGGGCCGAGAACCAAATGAAAGCCCAGGGAGGAGCCCTTTGAATCCAGACGACGTCTTCTTGTGAGGTGACAGGTCCCTGGCCAGCCTCTTCCCCACCGTGCCCTGTGGCCCTCAGACAAAGGCTCGGACAACCTCTGACCCCACCACACACACACACACGCACACTCACACTCTGTACTCCACAGTCTCCATTTAGAAAGCAGGGTGGGGAGAAGTTAATTTTATCACATCTCTACCAGGTTGATGAGTGAGGTCAGTGCTTCTGGAGAAGGCACTGTTTAAGACACAGAATCTTCTGTTTCTCATTAACATTTATGCGTCAAGCACCATGTTAGGCACTTTCAAGGATGCTTAGTTCTCAAAGCAAGGCATTTTCTACTAGTTTTTCAAGCTGAGGAAAAGGGCCTCAGAAGGTAACCGGCCCCTGGGTCAGGCATCCAGTAAGTGGCAGGCAGCCCCAAGTGCAAGAGCCCCCGCTCTCTGCCCCAAGCCCCCAGCACTGAACACTGCACCGGCGTGTGTTTTGGAAGGTGGGAGGGAAATCCAGGCGGTTACTGCAGCTATTCTCAGTGAGTTTCAAGTTTCCGGAGAGAAGACTCACACAGCCAGGATGACCTTCCTTCTTTCCTCTCCCGGTGCTCTGGCTTAAGGTGGAGCATCTAGGGGAAAATCCGGGGCAGGGGTAACTAGTGTTAGCTTTCCAGAGCAGGGGGCAAACTGTTCTAGTCCTGAGTACTGCCTATCACGCTTCATTATATCAGATTCACTGGCACAGCGGTCTGAGTTGAAGAAAAGTTGCAGTTGTGGAATATGGCTAGAAATGCCATTGGTCATCCGCTCAAACTAACTTGTTGGCTTGGCCAAAAAGTCCGTATGGTGTTTTTTTTCTGTAAAATAAAAGACACAGGTTTCATTTGCACCGATAACTTTATTGATTTGGATGTTTTGAGTGTGTTGGCTACCTCCCGCTATTGGCTTCTGTGGGTAGAGGCCAGGGGCGCTGCTGAACATCTTCCAATGCACAAGGCAGCCCCGTGGCAAAGAGGTATTTGGCCAAAATGTCAATAGCGCCAAGAAACCTCACAAACCACCTTTGACACGTTTGATCAGTCACAGCACCTTCTCCACATGCTGCCCACGTCTTTTTTTGTGTTTCAGTAGCATTTTTACCTTTCTTGAAATAATAAGGCATAATACACTGAAAATGTTGCCTACTCCATCTTTACTATTAAAATGCCTGCACAAAGATTCACCAATTTTGATGTTTTCTTTTAATGCACGCTGATATGACAGTTGTCACAATACAATCTAACAAAATTGCTTCAAATAAAGTTAAAGACAACTAAGCACTCCTAGAGCCACTAGAGCTACGCCTAGAGCTACGGAAAACAACGTAACGGATTTTTTGGCCAACCCAATACATAGCCGCCAGGTTTGCCTTACAGGACTGATGCAACACACCTGTGAGGTGCAAGCGTGGTATGCATCCCAGCCCTTCCACAGTCAGAGTAATCGGCAGTCATTTGTCTTCTGAGATAGAGTATATGGGTGCCTTTGCTTATACTGCTGATTGGCACAACACGTGCTTTCTTTCTGGGTGATACGAAGGTAAACCTCCAGCCCTGCTTGAATTCTTATAATTTCTGAATGAGCAAGTCCAGGTGAATGAGGCTTCACAGCGTACGGTTTACATTATTTCAGACAAACACGCTTGTTGCAATGCTGCTGCTGCCCCTGGTCACATCAGAGCAAGTGAACAAGGGATCTTGTCAGCTGCACCTTCCCAGGTTCCCCTTCTCATGCCTGACCCCAAAGAGAAAACAAGCCAGACCCAGTACACAGCTACCAAATAGGTCTCCGAGCCTCATTCAACACGTGTTCATGGAACGCGCACCCTTTCCGCAGCCGTGAGTGGAAGCTGGGAATGTAAACCTGAGCTCAAAAGCCATTTGATCAACCAGAAGCCGTGAGACTGGAAGTGTACATAGAGGGGACTGGGGCGCTGTTCCTCATTTCTCCTCTGGATGGCCAAGGCCCCGCCTTGCCTACCCGCCAGTCACTCAGCTCCCATAGCACCTCTGTCTCAACCCAGATCGGCTCGGGGCCAGTGGGTCCGCCGTCTCCGAGTTTGCTTAGGGGGCTCTGCTCTGGGATTGCATCCTGGGCCGAAGGGAAGAGAAATCAGTTAGCCCTAGTGGTGCAGGATCTCCGACGCCGGAGCCAGGCATCGTGGGTTCAAATCACTGCTCTGCCTCTGACTAGCGCAGTGCCGCCATGTCCTCGTGTGAAAACTGGGGATCATTGTGGGACCTGTTTCACAGGGGTGTTGTGAGGCGTGAGTTCACAGAGGTTAGAACAGGGGCCTGGTTCGTGGTGAGCTCTATTTGTGTGTATTATTGTTTTCCTTTGTAACACCACAGTTTTATTTTGTGGAATTATGAATTAACATCTGCCTCCCGAACCATACCAACTCTGTGAGGGCAGGGGCCAGGCCAGGTCCTTTTATTCTGGCCATTATATCCCCAGACCCCAGCACGGCCTTGCCCCTTAGTGGGTACTCAGCATATACCTGTCAATGCAATGAATGAATGAAATGAGTGGATGCTCTGGCACTTCCGTCATTCTAACTCTGGCACTAAGTTGCCGTGTGACCTCCGGCAGGTCATTTCCCCTCTGGTGACCTCAATTCCCTCGTCTAAAAATGAGGGCAGGTAGGACCAGATGGTCAGTCATGCAGGCTCTCCTTTCATTAATGGACCATGGTGTTATGATTCGAGGAAGACGATTCATCATAGCTAACACGTTCTGAAAACTCACTTCATGGGTGTTCTAAGTGTTTCACATGTAGGACCCCCCCGTTAATCCTGACCCTCAAAGCTCGAAGGTTCAGTGGGGGGAGCTGCACCCTCCTCCAGCAGGGCTCGGAGGAAGCCTGCGGGGGGGTGGGGGGGAGGGCCTCGGGCAGAACCTCAGTGCGGTGAGAGCCGCCTTTCATAGGAAAACAGTTTGTGCTCCGGACTAGGCCACCTTTCACCCCTTGCTGAAGCAGCAGCCCAGTTGGCAAGGGTCAGGGATAAAGGGCTCATTCTTCCCTCTCCGAGTGCAGGAAAGTCAGCCCTTGGTGTGGGGAGTCGTTTCTCAAAATAGAACGGCCTCACATGGTTGCGGGGAGGCCCAGAGTCAGTCACAGCTGGGATGGACCTCGGCCTCAGCCCTGGGCCCGAGCCTTCCACAACTTATGTACACACTCGCGTGCACACACGCACACGTGCCTGCAACCACACCTCCCTCACCTCTGTCACGGGGTAGGACCTGGTTGGAGACTCGGCTCCCTTTCAACATCAATAGCAATAGCGTGCAATCTGACCCAGAAAATAGGAGCTTCCTGTTATGGGCCCTCAACAAAAAGTGCCTTTATTCGGGGCAGAGCTCCGGGGACCCCAGGGTTTGTGCCCGGCGGGCCGAAGGATCCCGCGTGAAACCGGATGTGGAGTGTGAAAGGTGAGGCGGGCGCCGCAGGCCGGCCTGCTGCTCCCCGCAGGCTGAACAGAAGCCTCATTGGAGGCGAGGCAGCGGGCACTCGGGCCTGTCCGCTCTCAATGGGCTCTTCACCACGGGGAAAGCGAGTCACTGACTCATTTGCAATTAGCTGACCTAACGGGACAGAATTTTCCGTGCCGGCTTCTGTGGTAACAGAATTTTATTGTCACATTAGAGATATTTTGAGCCAGTCTCATTTCCAGGCAATTACTCTTTTGAGTCTGTGACCCAACCCCTGGGCACAGCTGCGTCCAGGGTCCTCGTTTAGGCACAAAAGCCATACTCTCTTGGGCTCTGAGGGTAGGAGGTTGCAACTCCGGACAGTGACGTTTCACCTACACCAGCCAAGCCAGGGAGGGCTGACGGAAGCAGCAAGTTGGGGCCTGGTCAGAATTGTAAGGACCCTGTGGCCCTGGGCGGGTGGCTTAGCTGGTTGGAGTGTCGTTCCCTATGCCAAAAGTCTGCGGGTTCGATTCCCAGTCAGGCCATGTATACCCAGGCTGCGGTCGATCCTCAGTCAGGGCGTGTGCAGGAGACAGCTGATCTTTCTCTCTCTCTCAAAAAGAAAATAAGAATAAGAATAATGAACCATGTCCTTAGGTGAGGATTAAAAAAAAAAAAGGCCTATGGTGGTAGGGGAGGAGGGAGCTGAAGGGAAAGGTGACAGAGAGGCTCCCCCTCCCGTGCGACCCCGAGGCGGACCAGGCGGACCGCAGTGGGGAAACGCGCCACGCCAGGGCTGGGTTTCCACGCCAGCTCTGCCACCAGCTTGCAGTGTGACTTTGGGAATATGGTGGCGAACATGAGAATGCCCAACCAGGAGCTTACGAAAGAGACGGTTTCCAAGAAGAAGGGTAGCATTCCGACCCGAGCAGCAGAGGGTGGAGCATGGAGCTTCTTGAGACGGGATGTCCAAGAATGCCTCCCTGAGGAGGTGGCATTTGAGCTAAGATCTGAAGAGTGATAAACAGGCCGGCCCGCAAGGGGCCTGGGGGTGGCAGGTAGGGTGGTAAAGCAGTATCCCGGGCGGAGGAAACGACAGGGCAAAATTCCCCGAGATGGAACCAACTTGGCGTGGCGCCGGGCCAGAGGGGGGCGCTGGGGAGAGCACCTCGAGGTGAGGTGAGGTGAGGTGCGTCCAGGGGCTAACTTGAGAGAGAATATCAAGAGGGGGAAGCCACTTTCTGAGAAAATTAAAAGACTGTTTTGTAATATTCCTCCACATCAGGTGTTTCATACCTGGGACCTTGCTTTCTTGAGCAGGGCCCAGTCTCACCGCGGCCCCTCTGGGATGCAGGGAGGGTCCCAGGCTGGCTAGCACTGGCTCAGGCCCGGGTCCAACGTGGCTGCCACGCCGGCAGCGTCCCGTGGCTTCGCCCAGCGGGTACCTGGGTGTGCTCAGTGTTTCTGATCTGATTGGGGATTATGCAAGCCTTGGTGTGCTGTCAGTAGTCACCCTGGCAACAGCCCTGGGTGCCTTCTCCCGTAAGTTCCCAGACACCACCTACACCCTCCTCCCTCTTTCCTACCTATTCTTTGACTGCAGAGTGGCTGCACTTTGCTACGCAGGGCACGCTGTCCTCAGTAGGACAGGCCCCCTCTACTAGGAGCTGGATCGGCCCTTCCCGACCCGTGAATCGCTGGTGTTCTTCCCATGGATCGGGTCGAACAGCCTCCCCCCGCTTCCCTCGGGCTCCCACTCAAAGGAGGCAGAACCGTTTCCTTTGGCTCCCTCGGCTGCGAGCAGCAGCCATTGTTGTCATAACCTCTTCTCCGGCTGTCTGGGCTTCAGCCTGTCTGTCTCCCTCACAGGAGGCAGCCTCCCACCTAATCCCTCGGGACTCCACTCTCCAACTGTCAGGGAAGACAGATGGGGAGCAGAAGAATTCGCACATTCACACACACTCTCTCTCTCCCCTACCCGCGGTCCTCACCATCCTCGGTGCCTGGCTCCTGTCCTTGGTGGGGTGGCCCTTAGCACAGCAAGGAAATCTTTGTGTGTGGACGGGCCAGCAAGCTCCGAGCTCCTCCCCTGTCTCCCCTCTCTCCCCTCTAATCATACTGAAGGTCTTATTTGCATAGCTGTCTTGGGAACTGAAAAAAAAAATGCAAAGAAGCCTTCACTTCTCTTATCTCTAATTCTTTCTAGAACTTCTTCCCCTCTTGGAGCTAGCAACACCTGCTTCCCTGACCTGCACAAAAGCACACCTCCCCTCCTCTCTCAGTGGGCTTATCTTGACTCCTTCCACATCCACAAGCCCCAAGCCCAGTAATTTGCCATTTCCTGCTTAAGTATCTTCCAAGACTCCTGTGAATATGAACCAAAACGATAGATGTTCCTCAAAGAATAGCATAACCTTTTGAAGTTGTTCACTTGCTTCTTCTTCAAAAGCCTGCTTTTAGGCTGCAGTTCATAATTGCATTCCACTGTAAATGCTATTTTTAATGACATCATTGTGTTTTAATTGGCAGTATTGTTCTCTTGGGTTGATGGAGTAGGACCTATCACATCACCATAACTAACGAGGAAACAACCATCCATCCATACCTACCTGGCATGTTCTCATGTTCTCGCCAGCTCTCTCTTTCTCCTTCTCTCTCTCTCATGCACACACTCTCTCCTGTGGCACTCCTGGATGCCCAGTAGAGCCATTCCTCCTTTGGGGTTCGACTTCCCAGGACATTCTGGATTAAGGCACAGAGTCCGTGTTACCAGCTGAGTGCACACCAGCCGGACTTGGGCTCAGAAGCCCCTGGTGTTTCTCCTGTTGGATAGATATTCCGTAGACCAGGTTCAGCCTCTCAGAAGTTCACTGACTTCCCTCCCATCGAGTTTCACTAATAGCCTCTTAAGAATTTCAACTTGAGACAAACCGTGAACGTGACTGATATTGCGTATGTGTAACTTCAAGCTAATTTTAACTTTGTGGAATTTCTTTCCCCTCAACAAGTACCCTTTTAATAGCCCCACTTCCCGGATGGAACCCTGTTTGATGAGCAGTACTCCCAGGCTGCATCCTACCCCCGTCACCCCCCGATGGCCAGAGGTACCCACAGCCAACACGTGCTACACAAGCCCGTCCGTGCACTCCACGAGGTATGGAAACTCTAGTGACATGTACACACCCCTGACCACGCGCAGGAATTCCGAGTATGAGCACATGCAACACTTTCCTGGCTTTGCGTACATCAACGGAGAGGCTTCCACAGGATGGGCTAAGTGACTGCTCTCATAGGAATCCGTATTTAATATTAATAAGTATTAATAATAATAATAATAAACCCATCTCCCCTCGAAGATCTTATCTCTATACATTGTAACGTGTGAACCATTCCTAGGCGTCCATTTTCCTCGTGAACGAGAGGCTGGGATTCAGTGTGGCATGAACAAACTTTAGTTCAGAAACAGGACTCACTCAGCGTCAGCGAGATGGGGGTCCCGCAGCCAAGCCAGACTTGACTTCCTACAGAGCACTATCCCGGGCAGGCCAGTCCGTGCCTTTTCCCTTTGTTCCATGACCTTGCTTTGTGTTGGCGACCGCCCCCTGTAAGTTACTTATTTTCCTGTTGACAAAAGCTCTTTAGTCTTTAAGGATGGATACTGGAGGCAGAATCGGGTTTGTGTTCTTGGACGGGCACATAATTGACCAAGAGCATGCACCTTGCATCTGTCACCTTCCTGTACCACGAACAGCCCTCGGCTGTGTTCTGCACGCCCCCTCTTCCTGGTGGCGCTTCGCGGGGCACCGGGGCTGAATGGAGGTGTCTGGAAACGCGAGGTTCCCCGTTACGCTCCTGTCCGTCACAGTGCCTGACCTGTTTTGGAATGTAAGCACTGTCTGGAGGGAAAAAAAGAGGCCTGTTCTGTATGCCTTAAGTTGGTTGAAGTTTGTAGGGGACCAGCTCTTCTACACACAAGTATTTGTCCTAAGTTTGCACAATGGCTAGTGTCAGCAGAAGGCAGGGGAGGGGTTCTTTCAAGTTCTGTGAGAATGTAGACATGCAGCATTGAGTACCACACTGTGCTGTGTTAACGTTGTGAAACTGGATGGACCAAGCTTCAAAGTGTGAAAACGACTTTCACAGTTCCTTCATAAGACTATAATAATTTCCGACACTTTGATAGAAAAAAAAAAATTTCAAAGCTGTGCCTTTGAGCCTATACTATACTGTGTATGTGTGGAAATAAAAATGTATTGTACTTTTGGAAAATTTTTTCTTAGGCATTTTTCTGTCAGATTTGTAGCAATTTGTGAGGTTTGTTAGAGCTTAACATAGGTTTTCTTTCTGTATTATAAAAAGCACCAAGCAATTATGGTGGACCTATTACCCTATGGGTAAGAAATAAATAGAGATATGACATCGGATGTTTTAGCAATTGTTCTGTAAATAAAATCTTTGATCACACCCACTCAGTGTGATAATCATGTCTACGGCTAAAATGGAAATAGTTTTATCTGTACAGTTGTGCAAGATATGAATGGTTTCACACTCAAATAAAAAGTATTGAAATGACCGGCTTCTTCATTTTGCGTCTGACGTGACCTCCGTCTGTGCCGGTAACACAGACACCGCTCCGGATGCTTAGGGTGTAAGGAGGCGAAACAGAGCCAAGTGGTGCTGTATGGTGGTGCTTTATCCAGGTCAGCATCATCTTGTCCTGAAACCAGCGGCAGGATTCGGACAGGCCCCACGTGCCGTCCTTGGCAGCGGGTCGGCACCTGCGGCCTGGCCGAGGGCCGCAGGGGAGACCAGCCCTGCACACGAGGACTGAAGTTTGCACGACGACTGATGCCCTCGAAGGGCAGAGCCCTTGCAGCTCTGAAGGGAATGTTGCTCTTCGACGCCAGCGTCACTGAGAGGTCCCCCGGCCCTCGGTTCAATATGCTTTAGTGATCACTGGGTGTAAAGACGTTTCAAGTGCAGTGCTTTAAATGCTAATAAACTCCTGGGACAGCACAAGGGATGGTGCTGAATACTTAATAAGCATCAGGGAATTCTTCTCCAGCACTGCATTTTGATTCAAGGGCTGAGGGTATAAAGGCAACATGTTCCAATGTTTTGCCCAAACTTGAAGAGTTTGGGAGCTATGAGAGAGAGTCAGAGCCAGAGAGTTCCAGAAATGGCAGTAGTGATATGTTAACGAAAAGGCACGAGAATTTGACAACTCAATTTGCTGCATTTTGAAAAGATTTATTTTTAAAACCAGGCTCTTACTTGCTGTTACATAACATACTTATACCTGAAAGTGATTTTAAGATGAAAATGATATATTTTACATAGCATCCCCTTCAAAATGGAGCTACACTGATCTGCCAGAAGAAAGCGGGTGCTGGGCTTCACGCTCTGAAGGTACATTATTTGGTCATTTGGCCATGGTCCATGAGTTGGCTTTCGACGAGGAAAGGAAGGGAGAGTGAAATTCCAGACTCAGCCACTGCACAGAGCAGACCCGAGGACAAGCAGGCGCCTCGTGCTGCAGCAGTCCAGAGCTAGCGCTCCAGAAATGAAAGGGTGGAGTACGTTTGACTTTTGCCTTACTAATCATAAAAAAAAATACAGCAATTGCCAAATTCCCTAGCCAGGTAGCAGCAGTACATACTAACACCCATATACAAGTAACAGGCAAAAGCCCCCTGAAGGCACAGATCTTGATGCAAAAACGGTCCCAATGAACAAGGGCCTGAATCCCAGGGTCTACAGTGCTCCCTCCGAGAACTTGGCAGGGGAGAGGACGTGTGCCCCCTCCTCCCAGCCCGGCCAGGAGCTGGGAGCCACTGGGCATTCTCTCCAGAGCGCAAGGGACCCACGTCTTGGGAGGTGAGCGTGCTGCCGATGCCCCCAAATGTTCTCCACCTTCAACTTCAGAGCCGAGAAGGATCTGATTAGGAAAACACAACAGCTGCTGTGAGCTCACTGCCTCAGACGCACCTTCTCTCCCTCTCCGATGGTTCCTACCCTGTCACCAGAATGGGAACGGGCAAGGTTGGCAGCTGGGAGTGGGGCCAGTCACTTGTCAGGGGAAGAACAGAAAAGTCTTGGCAATAAAGGGACACTCCCCTCTTTAGGACTCTTTCTGAAAAGGACTCTGCCAGCTTGAAGCTGGCTGGAGTCATGAACAGCAGCCAGGATGGCTCACCCACGTTGCAGGCCTGTGGCGTCCTAGGCATCCAGCCTGCTGTGTCCTTTGTCAGGCCTCTAGGATACCCCAGGTCTGAAAAGAAAGGGAATCTGCGGCCCCTCTGAGACAGCAACCCAGTCACTGACCAATCAAAACAGTGCCATTGGGTATGCCCAACCTAAGTGGGGAGAGGGGCTCAAGTCGTGGCAAGAGAACTGAAAGGAAGCCTTGGCTTCACCACCACGTGACCTTGGGAGGGTCACCTCCCCTGCTCTGGACCTCAAGCAGGCATGTTATATGACTATGACATCCCAATTATAGTTGGTGTGCTGATGGCCCTGGGCCGGCAGATCCGGGTGAGGAGGGTGGATGGCTTAAGGAAAACAAAGGACGGACTGGCAGCTGGGCAGTGATTCAGGAAGACAGCCACAAGAGGGAAGGCGACGGCTCCACCAGCTGGCGCCCCAGACAGCCTGAGTGAGGTTCGTGCCCATGAGCTCGGCCCATATACCCGCACCACCATCACCGGGGAACATTCCACCCGCTTCCTCGTGCCCAGCCCCACCCACTCCCACACAGATCTGGGTGGCAGTCTTCTGATATTTTCCCCGTCTTTCCAGATTTGTGTCCTTAGTATTTGCTTTAAACTAATGTTAATCAAAATGTCTCAGGTGAACCTGAAGAAGAGCAAAAACAGGCTATTTGTCCCCAGCTTCTTGCATTTCTTAAAGGAAGGATAGCAACTTTTTTTTTTTTAATCCTGGAAGGGGATAGTAAAAATACTCCTGTTATTGCAGGGGAAAGGGTGAGGGGTGGGGTTACTGTAGGTTTCCTGAGGCATAGAGTTCAGACATACTCAAGAACCTAAAGAATACAAATCATTACTGAAAACTTAAGAGAAAAAGGATACATGCACTGCCTTTAACACACGGTAGAACTGAGGTTCATTCCTACTTCCGCCAGAGATGTTGTAGAAGGGGCACTCCTGCTCCAGGGAGGATTGGACTTCAGTGGTTCTCAGCCCTGGCTGCCTGTCAGCATTACGTTACCAACTTTTTGAAATACTGATGCATAAGGTCCCACCCCCAGTAAATAACTGACCTGGAGTAGGACCCCGGGCATTAGATTGGTTAAGCTCCCCAGGTGATTCTAATACGCAGCCAAAGTTGAGAAACACAAACCCTTGCAGGTTGAGGTAGTGCTAAGATCCAGAGATGGCTATTCCCTGCCCTTGCACCTCAGGGTTTGGGGTTTTTTTTTACTTTTTTAAATTTTATTTTAATCATTGTTCAAGTTCAGGGTTTTTTTTTTACAGGGTTCCAGCCTGTCCAGAGTGGGGAAGAGTGGCAATCCCCAATAACCTACACCAGTGATTTGCAGCCGGTGTTCCACAGGAGTTTTTAAAACACGCAACACCTGACTACCCAGGGGCACTGACCTCTTTTCCCTTAGATTGTCAAAAACAAAACAAAACAACCCCAGCCAACACAACAGCCACCGGTGGGAATGAATCATAATTATACCTATTTTTGTCAGAGCAACAGAAAATACATTTTTCTGACGTTCTGTAGAATTTTAGTAATTGATCCGTGTGCCCCATGAGATGAAAACGGCTGCAGATCGCTGACCTGCGTTGCTGACGGTCTCCCTGCAGCCGACAGCCTCTCCCTGCCGGCACGTGTTGCCAGCCCTCCAGGCCAGCCCACCTCCCTGCCACTGTCTAACCTGGCCCTTCTCTGCTTCAGTCCCTTGGAAGTCTCCCAAACTAAGCCAGCTTGGACACGGCCCTTGTGGTTTCCTCTTCTTCGGAGGAGGTCGGAACCTTTTGTGCTTCGTCAGCCTCCTCCCTGAGGCTCTCTCCCTGTTCCTCTGTCTGCACCTCAACTCCCCCCCCCACCGCCTTCTCACCCCCATATTTTGCTGCTGCTGGTGTAGGTGGGACGGAAGACGTGGGCCCCAAGAGTTGAGAAAAGAGCTGTTGCTAGGAAAGGGGTGTGGGTGAAGAGAGGGGGTGGTGGGAGAAGTAGGGCTCCCCGGTTTCATTCCTCCCTTTGTCATCAGAAATGCCTCAAGAGCTAAAACCGGTTGTTTCAGAACTATTATGAAAACCCATGAGGTCCGACCGGGGCAGCAGGGGCGAGAGAAGCAGCTCAGAGACAGCTGCAGTGCTAATATTCGCTATTTATATTAGTCCCCCGACAGCCGGGGAAGAGTGAATTCCCAGGGAACTGCCAAGCTGTGCCCCCGCCAGGAGTGGCATCCAGGACCTCCTGGCTCGTGCTACACCTCTCAAGGAGGATAAACTGCAAAATGTCTTCCTAAGAACTGGAGCGCAGCCAAAGCCGAGAGATAATCTTTAAGCAGGGAGAACGAGACACAGTTCCCTCTCCTCGCTCTCGGGGACGTCTGTGTGGCACCTTCTGAACCAGATCTGCCTGAGGCCACTATGCACCCCTGCACATCAGAGACAATGAACGTCTCCACTTCTCCCAACCTCCCGGCGACCCCGGGAGTGGTATCATCGTTTCCGTTTACAGGTGCAGGAATGCCGGCTCCGAGCAGTTTAGTGCTCTGCCCAAAGGCACACGGGAAGTGGGAGGAGAGCTGGGGTCTGAGGAGAAGCTTCCCTGCTCCCGAGTCGGTGTCCTTCGTGCCACAGCACGCTGCCTCCTTCCTAAGTTTGCTTCCACCCACCCCACCCCCATTCCTCTCTCCTAATCGGCTTGGCCGTTTTTAAATCAATCTTGACCGTGGTCATAGAACCTACTGGGGCTGAAGAATTTCCCAAGTTCTGGGAAATTCCGATGTGGCGAATGAAGACTGTTCCCAAGCTGGGCACCAGGCCGTCCCCCCACACGCGAGGTGGCGCGCCGCTCGCTGTAAGCTAACAGCAGACCAGCTCTCCCTCTATCATTCCCCAGGGTACCTACAAACCATTATCGAGGATCAAGATTTGGTCATTCCGTAGAGAAACAGGAACAAAAGAAAATCAATAATAATGGGGAAAAAAACCAAAACAGGCCACAGGAGGATTTTTATTACCAGGTCGAAAAAAAGCTCTGCAGGGGAGGTGCAATGAGCCAAGTATTCACTAGAATGAAGTCATTTGAGGGGGGTGGGTGCGGGGTACTGGCTACCTCTTGCTGTTCAGGTCACTACCCTTTGACAGCGGTGGCCTCTGACCTCAACAGGCCTACAATTCTGTTTCGACTGACCCTGAAACCCATGAAATTCAGATGTAGGCACTGCCCAAAAGTTGAGATAAAGCTGACTAATATGGGAAAAGCTCCCGGTATGTGCCCCCAGCTGAAAGGGGCTGGCAGTTCTTTGGCCGTAGATGCAATTCATTCTGTCTTCCTCCTTTCAGGGAAAAGCTAATCCTTCACAGGCAACTCAAGGGGAAGACTAAAATGTGTTGATGATGAATGGCAATAATCCTTTGTCTACTGCCACCTCCTTCTAGGGTTGAGCCTTAAGAGTTTAATCAAATGCTGGTAAGTAAATTAATGCTTTACTGCATAAGGAGTTAAGAAGCGGTGGGAAGAGGGGGTGTGAGGATATCTTTCCTCTCACATGTGCATCTCAAAAGTTTAATTGCAAAGACTGATTGGTGTGTGCGTGTTGTTTTAGACTCCTTATTTACACACACACACACACACACACACACACACACACACAGCAGTCACTATACCCAAAGTGTCTTATGTCAAAGCATGGCAATGTTAAAGACATTAACTCCAGGTTTAAAGACCAAGGCAGTGGGTTGGAGTTACTCTTCTGTTAAAAACACCACCACCAACAACAAAATATATATTTGTACAGCAATAGGAATAACATGACCTTTATCCCCAAGTCGCCACATCACTGTGAGGGAGGCTCCATGTTTCATTCCAGTCCAGCTAACACAAGTGGCCACTCCATGCCCAGGTCTGCTGCACCGGCCACTTTGACAGCCATCTCTTTTACCCCTTACAGCACCCTGTGAGATAGGTATTATTATGCTCATTACAGTTGGAAAAAAAATCAATGCTTAAAGAAGGCAAGTGACTTATCCCTGAATTCCCAGAGACAGAGTTAAAATTTAAACTAGCATCTTTTGGCTTTCAAGTATTCCTGTTAGATTTTTTTAAAAAAAGGTTGCCAGAAGGGTTTTAAGGAATTTGACAAATGATCGGCTCTGAGACTCACACAGTGAGCGAGTCACGACCAAAACCCAGGTTTTCCAATTCCCAGGCCAACTTCTTTCGCCACATTACAGCATTGCCACCCAAAGTGCCCGGTTTTCCCAAGAGGTGTTTGGATGGGATTCCAAGCCAGTGAGATGCAAATAGGTCTGACCCACATTCCAGCTCTTGGATAAAAAAACTCCTAAAGGGCAGAGCCCATTTCACGTGCTCAGGTTGAGAATCCCACTGCGGATGGCCAATTGATATCGAACACCTACAGGCACATTTGCCAAGGACTAACAGCATGAGCTCAATTTGGGCAGTTGCAATCCTGGAACTATTACTGAGGAACCTCATAAAGGTGCCGAAAGGCCAGATCAAGTAGTTATACATTTTTAAGAGGTTAAAAACTCTGAAGTGATTTAATCCAATCTTAATTTTATGAGATACTGAGAAATTAAAATAGTGTGCACAAGGGTCTGACACCCTCTGGCAACAGACCCTCCCCTCCTGTCTGCCAGCTCTATTTATGTCACATGGCACTAAGTCACATGGTATTGTGAGATAGTGTTTTCAGGAACATTACATGTTGAAGCTGGATTGGTTGGTTGTAGAATCATCACTGATTATGAAATGTCAGATTTAACTTCTCTTTATCCCACTGACCAATTGACCTCTTAAGAAATCTCCATTGCGGGCTTTCAAGTTCAACCAAGTTGGTTATCATTTCTCAATAACCGTCCCGTTAATTTTGACCTCCTGAATTTTTCCCATGGCATTTCCCCCTAGCTGCTAAGCCCTCTAAATTATCTCTACTACTCTCTCTTTACAGTTCACCTTCTCCAGGAAGATGTCTCTGTTTACTCTTTTTACTTTCTTTAAGATTTTGTTTTTAGAGAGAGGGGAAGGAAGAAAAGGGGGAGAGAAACATTGATCAGTTGCCTCTCACACGCCCCCAACTGGGAACCTGGCTTGCAACCCAGGGCATGTGCCCTACGGGAATTGAAACCGTAGCCTTTCATTTTCGGGATGATGCCCAACCCACTGAGCTGCACTGGTCTGGGCTGATTACTTTTTTTCCCAACAATATTTATCTCGTTTTGATTTGCATAATACTTAGGTTCAGTTTGCTTCTTCCCATCAGTAGAAAAGATTTGCCTGGATGTTTCCTATATCCCCAAAGGACAGGATCAGTTGTTTCTATTTGTTTTTTAATTCTGTGCTCCAATGATCAGCACATACAGGCTGGGGCAAAAGTAGATTTCTAGTTGTTTGCATGGAAAACAATACAGTTAATACATTATAACACAAGAATAAACTCTGTGTTTTCTGTACTCACAGCTTTAAACCAACTTTTGCCCACCCTGTATTTATTAAAGGATCAAGCCATGATAATTAACTTTGTTATAAAAAGGAAACTTCATTCTTGGTAGAAAATGAAATTAAAATAAATTACATCTTGCTGGGTCATTCTCATTTCTCAAAGCCTAATGAGTCACATACCCTTGACTTTGGTAGTCTATCAAGACACTAGTTCAGTAATTGATACTCCATCAGAATGTTAGTCCACTGGTTCTGAATCCTGGCTGCTCACTCAGATCAACTGAGAAGCTTTAAAACTACCAATACTCAGGCCTTACCACAGATCAGCTGAATCAGAACCTTTGCAGGTATGCCCAGGAAATAACTTTCACATAGCAGACTGATATTTAATTTACATACATTGATTTGTACAATCTCACTCTTAATTGATTTTTCTAAAGAATGAGAATGTTCAATCAAATACAGTTTTGTTGTTCTTAGAATCAAAATTTTAGAGCTAAGAGAGAACTAAAATCTGACTTAATTCCTTTATTTTATAGTGGAGGACACCATGGTTTAAGAAAGACTGAGAGAGAGTAGTCTCACAGAGTGGCATGGTGGTTGTTGAGTGACAGATCATATCTTGAATTAGTGGAATTCCCTGAATTCCAATTCTGGAGCTGTAGAGACTGGACTAGCTTTTAAATTTCTCCTTTCTTCTATAAAAAAAGGTGTAAAAATTATTGCACGTTTATTGATCTGAGGGAGAAGGAGAAACATTGATGTGAGAAAGAAACACCGGTCAGTTGCTTACCATATGCACCCAATGGGATCGAACCCACAACCTAGGTGTGCGCCCTGATCCAGGATGGGACCTGCAACGTTTTTGGTGTACAGGATGGTGCTCCAACCAACTGAGCCACTAGGCCAGGGTGGGAGACTTGGATTTTAAAAGCTGTTGGCACCAGGTACTCCTTAAAGACCTTCAACTTGGCACATTCCAACTAACACATTGTCATGGCAGAGGCAATGCCACAGCAGGATATATCCAAGTCCAAAATAAATGACTAGTATCTATTTGGAGGCTCTTTTCATTGGCCCTGACCTATAACTCCGTAACATTTTATACTATCAGAACCCAGAGCACTTCTAGCCCTTAACTATACCACTTATTAGCCAACTTATTATGAATAAGCTAATCAACACCCTGGACTTCCCTTTTCTCTATTAAAAAAAAAAAAAGATAGTGCCTGTCCTTTTGACCTTGCACTTTTTCAACTATTATAAGGATTAAGTCAGATGATCTATGTGGAGATATTTTGAGACCAGTATAACTATTGGTGTATATATATGTATAGAATTATTATATTACTATCTTTCGGAACAATGACTTGTAACTAAGTATTTGTTGCTTTGATTGCCGGGGCTCTAAATCCTAGTTCCCTAGTACCGTGCCACCCAAGAATCACCAAGAACTGGAGTTAGTGCTGGACTAGGGGCTCCAGTCACAAAAGCAGCACATAACTAACTCTTCAGGGAGGTAAAGTGACGTAGTGACCCAGGACTCAGCTAGTGTAGGCTCTGGTCCCAGAGTCTGCTTTTAACTATTGACTTTGGACAAGTCACTTAATTTTTCTGGGACCAGAGTCTCTTCAGTGGTCAAAGGATGACTTGAATTAGAGTCAAAGCTCCTTTTGATTTATAAAATCAGAATATTAGCGCTTAATTAAAATTACTAAAGTGCAATTTCCCAAGCTGCTAATTCATGTGGTTTCTTATTTTTTTTTAATCTCTTTTTAGAAGTACAGGGTTGGAGCCTAAAAACATAAGCCCATTTCTGTTAAATAGACATTTCAAACACATGTGTAAAGACTCCCTTTGAAAGAAACAGCTCTACTCAGATACTTTATGCTTGTTAGTATCCTGTCCAGGAGCCCTTGCTCCAAAAATAAATATATGGTCACCCAAAAAGCACAAAATACAGTATTGGACACAGTAGGCACCCAAATACTGTTATGTTACAGCTCTCAGTGGAGTCTCAGTTTGTGTTACTTAACCCATTCAAGCCTGTTTTCTCATCTATATATGGGAACAATATCTTCCTCAAAGATCCAGAGATAGTCCATATTAAAATGTGTTGTAAGCTGTTTAAAACAATTGCAAAATGTTACTATTACCTAAGGAATGTAGCTTACCATACATACCATGATCTTTCTAAAAAGTGCCTTTTCAAGAGACAGATCAAAATCTTTCTGACTTAGTTCATTATGGACACAGCACCTACCCCAATGCCTGGCTCAACAAATATGCTCGATAAACGTTTGCTGCATGAAAAATACAATCCACAGAAAGGTCTAAAGCTCCATGAGCTCTGATCCCGTATTTGGTTTTACCTCTAAATTCCCAAAGCCTAGCACAATATCTGACACATAGGAGAAACTCAATAATTATCAGATGAATAAATGTTTGTTCCTCTTCGGCACAGCTCAAGAGGAAGAGGTGGGCAGGGGAGGTATGAAAGATGACTTCTGGTAAAGGTTGCTTGGAATGGCAAAGTGGAAATTACTTGGAAAACTCCCCCACACTCGAACAAATAGCCTAGGAGAGTAAAAAGAACATAGACCCTGAGTTTAAAGTCAGTTTGCACATTCTGCTATCTTGGTAAATTCATCTATTAGCCTCTCTGAGACTCAGTTTCCTCATCTTAAAATGAGAATAGCGCCTCCCTCATAGGGTTCCACACTAGAATTCAGGTGCTCTCAGGGCAGGGACCTCTTTTGGGGCCCACTGTCTCGACGCCATACAGTACTGGATCGAATGGAATGGTGCCTGGCACAGTATAAGTTATCGGGCATTTGCTGACTAAATGTGTGAGAAATTGACTGACGCAATACAGCTAAGGTAACAGAGTGCCTGCATGTAGTAAACTTAGCAAGTGTGAGCCTTTATCAACAGCACCGTCACCATCATCACTACCACTACCAGTATATCAGCATCATTATGTTACTGGTGGTTACAGAGCAGCCACCTTTGGGGAAAGACCCAGAGTCAAATCTCAGATGCTCCATTCACTGGCTATGTGACTTAGAACAAACTGCTTAACCTATTCAGGTTCCTTTGGTTCCACAAAAATCTCAGTGTCGTGAGAGTGAGAGGCTCTCTGGAACCCACCTAACACTGAGTCTGGAGCTCAGCTGGCACTGATACATGACAGCCATTAAGGCAAAACAAATTGCCAGCTTCCAGTCATGATAGTGGGGTAGGTAAATGTGGTACTTGCATCTGCCCACAATGTCAAAATTACAACTTAACCTACAGAACGACCATCACTCAGCACTGCCTGAAATCTAGCTGAACAGAAGTCCAACTAAGGATGTATAGAAATAGGAGGCCCATTGAGACTGGTAGGAGGGGTGGCGACGCAGAACAGGCAGGTCACAAACCCACGTGGCAGATAAAAATCGGGAGGGACATCTTGGCTGTGGAGGTCTCCCCTGAGGAGCAAGGGGGTCCCAGCCCCACACCAGTCCAGGAAGAGAAGTCACCATGACTTGTGGCTATAAAACCCAGCAGGGATTGTGGTTGAGTGAGACAAAGGGCTTCTGAAGTCCCAGGCATTCCTCCTAAAAGGCCCATGCAGGGACTTGCTCAGACTCACTCCGTCTGAGCTCCAAGGCTGGGGCAGCAGCTCCAAGGGCTCCAGGGATGTATGAGAAGGAATTGAACTGTCTGGCATTAGGGCAAGGGCTGGAGAGGTGGCTTTTCCCCAGAGAGAAGTGCTGGCGAAGGCTGTTGCTCCTTTGCTGAGCCCTTTCTCCACAGAGCCATTCCGGTGGGCACCACATCATCTATCTGGCTCACACCCTTCATCCCTCCCTGATGATTCCCTGAGACCCTGCTCCACCCAAATCTTGGTCCCACCCAACCTGTTTCCAGTGGCTTTTCCATATGAATGGCCTATCTTGGCTTATGCCTCTGACTTTCCAAAACTCTCAGGAAACCAGCATCTGGCCTCAGCGTGCCCCATACCACTTGCTAAGTGGCCCCAGGCCTGGCACTAGTGGTAGCCATCCTTGGTTCACAGCTTGGCCTCTCCCGGGCACCTCCAAGCCCAGTACAAGTAGCAGTCATCTGCACATTGTTTTGTAGCTTATGCCAGATAGCCCCAGGCAGAACGCAAGCAGTGGATGACCTTGGCATGTACCCCCTAGGAGGTCCCAGAGTCATCACACCTTGAGGACAGCTTCAGACCACATGGAAGTGCCACCCAACCACCCCCATAAGGAACACACTCAAGGGGTGAACTCAGCAGGCACCAGAGCCCTGCTGAAATAAGTCCTGTTGCGTGGGGTGGTTGCAGCCAGTCCCTGAAGCTGATCAGCCAGGGGGTAAATCCCTTCCATTGACACACCAACAGCAATCAAGGCTCAACTACAACAGGAGGGTGTACACAGTCGATACAAGGAAAGGGGTCAGTGGGGGAGGGGCACACCTGGAGTGTCCAGCTTAGATGAACAGGGAGGCTGTGCCACTGGATCCTACAGGACACATGCTACATTAGGCCACTCTACCAAGCCTAGGTGATCTAGTAGCTTATCTAACATATCTAACAGACACAGGGAGGCTGCCAAAATAAGGGGACACACATGTCCCAAGTAAAAGAATGGAACTTCTGAAAAAGAACTAAACAAAATGGAAACAAGTGATGCGCTAGATGCAAAGTTCAAAACACTGGTTGTAAGGATGCTCAGTGAACTTACTGAGGCCTTCAGCAGGATGAAAAAGGACCTGGAAACCATGAAAAAGAGCCAGTCAGAAATGAAGGCTACACTAATTGAAGTGAAGAATAATTTACAGGGAATCATTTACAGTAAAGTTTATGAAGCTGAAGATCAAATTAGTGATTTGGAATATAAGGAAGCAAAAAACACCCAATCAGAACAGCAAAAAGGAAAAAGAATTTAAAAAAAAATGAGGATAGTGTAAGGAGCCTTTGAGACAACTTCAAGTGTACCAACATTGGCATCGTGGGGGTGCCAGAAGGAGGAGAGCAAGAAATCGAAAACCTATTTTTTAAAAAATGACGGAAAACTTCCCTAAACCGATAAAGGAGAGAGATATGTAAGTCCAGGAAATGCAGAGTCCCAAACACAATGAGACCAAAAAGGCCAACACCAAGACACATCATCATTAAAACATAAGGGATTAAAGACAATAAAAATCTTACAAGCAGCAAGAGAAAAGCAGTTACCTACAAGGGAGCCCCCATTGGACTGTCAGCTGACTCCTCACTAGAAACATTCCAGGCCAGATGGTTTGGCTAGAAATAGTCCAAGTGATGAAAAGCAGGGACCTACAACCTAGACCACTCTACCCAGCAAAGCTATTGTTCAGAATCAAAGAGCAGATAAAGAGCTTCCCAGAGGAGACAATGCTAAAGGAGCTCACCACCACCAAACCACTATTCTACGATATGCTGAAAGATGTTCTTTAAGAATTAGGAAAAAAAGATTGAAAAGATGACCAATACGATGATAATAAACACATACCTATCAAGGATTGAATCTAAAAAAAACAAAGGAAATGAACAAGCAGAACAGACACAGACTCATACAGAGAATGTTTTGACAGTTGACAGGTGGGAGGGGGTGTTGGGAGGAATGGATAAAAAGGGCGACGCGATTAAAAATACAAATTGACGGTGACAGGATAGTCACAGGGATCCACAGTACAGCACAGGGAATATAGTCAATAGCATTCTAATAACTACGTATGGTGTCAGATAAGTACGCGAGATATCAGGATGCTAATTACCTAGAGAGTTCTAAGTCTAATCTCTGGCCTGTAGAACTGAAACTAATATTGCATTGCACGTCAATTTTCATTGAAAAGGGAAAATGACTTAAAAACTACTTTAAAAAATCGCCACATCCCTCGTATCTAGATAACTACCTCTAATTTCCCACATTGCCGTGTCTGAATATATTACACGACCACACACAAGGGTGGAAGGACTGAAACCGCTAAACGAGAAAAGTGGGAATTAAACCCGGGGCTTCACACTTCCCACCGAAGGGTTCCAGTTTCCGCGAGTGTCAGCCAGTCCAGCCACAGCTCCAGCGGGACAATCAGCTCCGCAGGGAACAAAAAGGAGGCAGAGCCGACGCTTAGACCCACCCCCTAACGGTTTGTTGGCCCCTGGCCGCCGCGGCCACCAGACTCTTGTTTCCGGCCGTCGCAGGACCACAGTTCCCAGCATGCCTTCGGAGGGAAGTCTTTCCCCCTGGATGACTACAAATCCCGGCATGCCACTCGGCACTCCAGTAAATTAGGTGGAATAGTGGAATGACCCCATTGCGCGCAGGGAATTGTAGTCTTTTTTTTGGCTGCTGTCTCCTGGAGGGGAGGGGAAGAGCCAGGTCGTTCTCGTCAGCTGCGGAGAATGATTCGTAGAGGAGGGTCAGGAGAGAGCAGTTCTGTCCGTGAAAGCCCACTTAAAAGGCTGCACTCTTCTTCGAGGAAGGGAGAGGCGGAAAAGCGAGCAGGCCCGTGGGCCTGACCCCGCCTCTGGCCGCTCGGCAGGCCTCTAGCGAGTCCCGGGCCTGGTCGGGGGCGGCCTCGAGGCTCCGGTTGCTGGGGGAATGGTGACGTCGCGGGGTGAAAGTTGAGGGGCGGTGACGTCGGGCCTGGCCGGGCGGAGGCTGGCGGGTTGGAGGCAGGAGGGAGGGAGGGAAGGAGGGAAGGAAGGAAGCTGGGAAGGAGCGAGCGAGCGGGGGCGCGAGGCGTTTACCTGGAGGCAGCGGCTTGGGCGCGCAGAGCGGCCGCGGCTCCCCCGCACCTGCGGCCATGGATGAAGAGCGCGCCCTCTACATCGTCCGGGCCGGCGAGGCGGGGGCTATCGAGCGGGTTCTGAGGGATTACAGCGATAAGGTAAAAGAGCCTTGGCCCCGAGCTTGCGGTACGGCGCCCCCGGGCCGCCCTCTGGGCTTGCACCGCGCATCCCTCCCCACCCCCCTCATTCCAGGGATGCGCGTTGCTCTCCCCCCAAAAGAAACGTTTCCGGCTCGGGCATGCGTGTTTGTGCCCCCAGCCCTTTGCCATCCGTGCATCCTGCATCCCCCCTGCCCCCACTCTGGCGCCCACTCCTCTGATTCCGGCCCAGCCAGCAGCCCGTCCTGCGGTCCTCCTCCCGAGCGCGCAAGTCACACCCCCGGAATCCGTGGATGTGCGTCTGTGCCCTGTGCCCCGCTCTTGGCTGCGTAAATGCACACGAGGCTCCCTCACCTGTGTGGCATAAAAACACGTTTCTGTGCATAAACACGGCCCTTGACATGCCCGAGACGTAGCAGGCACGATGGTAGCTCTTTATGTAGCCCGAGCACTGTACAGTTTTCAAGGCGTGATGTCTCACGTGTGGTCTAGCTTGAGACTCAGCATGTTTATGTGGTGGATGGTCTTATCCTCCCCGTTTTATAGATGAGAAAACCGAGGCTCAAAAGAACTGAAATCATGCCAAGGTCATGGACATACTATGTTGTAAGTGGGATGGAGAGTCTAACTCCTGAGAGTACCTATTATTTGTATCACATTTAACAGCTTTCGCATCCGTTATCTCATTTAATCTTGACAGCAGTCCTGTGAGGTTTTATCTGCGTTTTGCAATTGAGATTCTTTGATTGGTTAAGTAACTTGCCCAAGGTCATCCTTCTGAGCTGGGATTCCAGCCTAGGTCTTCCAACCATTCATTGTTCTTTGCGCTGTACAACTCTGCAGTTAAAAAGGTATTTTGTGATAAATCCCAATCACTTCTCCGAAACTCTCCTAAAACCGCTAGCTCCCCGTTGCTTGTCCTTCTAGGAATTTTACATGCTCACTTCAAAAGAGAGCATACCACACCTTTATTCTTCCACGTTTCAGAAGACGACTTTATAGGAATGACTGACTACTCCCTCTGTGAAAACACATCCAACACCAAGTCACACCCTAGACAGAACATTTCTGCCTTTCGTTTGCTCCCATTCATGATTTGCTCTTCTGTGTTTGCTCTGTGCCCACCGCTGCACTCGCATACTCTTTGTATGATTGCACTGCCAGCATGCCATTTCTGCCCTGGGTGGAGAAGATCCAAAAATAAGACATCTTCATTCCCCTGCAGTCTTCCCAGCAACCCTGTGAGGAAAGGGGTGGTATTCCCCATTTCACAGATAAAATTGAGGATCATGTTGCGCCAGGTTTGCACATGTGCACTGAGAGATGAGGCTGAGATTTGAATCTAGTTTGTGTGACTGCTGTTTCTACAGGACTAGACTGCTTTCTTTGGGAGGATGCATGGATTCAGTTCTGTTTGTATCTTGGCGTAGTCGCTTTTTGATACGCTTTACTGTTGCCTCTTTACCTAATTTAGGAGAAATTCATTTAATGCATAGGTGTACATATTGTGGAGAGTATATTTGACTTGATTTAGAACTGCTTCCCCAAAAAGATTGGAGGTAGCTGCAAACTGATTTTCAAAAGAAAGGAATACAACAGAAATCTTGCTGTCATGTTGAGTCAATTAGTATTTATTTAGCACTTACTATGTGACAGATATCTAGCGATAAAGAGCAATTTTTTTTTCCATAGGGAAGGGAGAAGGAAAACCCTCTAACTGAATCTTATCACCTCCTTTAATATTTTTCCTCTCCTTGGCTAAACTAATTACAACTCCAGATTTGCTTCCTCCAGTTTATCTCTTCCTAATCTTGATCTTCCTCCAGGTTGGTTAGCACTCCTGGCCAAGTGCTGTCAGCTTAAGTTCTGGACATGTCCAGCTCCCTTTTCACATTGGGAATGGAATGTCGTTAAAGTTGCAATGCTCAGTGTATATTCTTTTTTTCCCCCTTTCTTCAATGTATATTCTTTAAGATGATATATCTGATGTGTTTGGGAGGATTGAACTTTTTGGACCAAACCTGAAAATGCTGAGACTTGATCCGAACTGAGTCAGCTCCTTCAAAAAGAGTTCTCATGTTTAATGCTGAGTATAGTAGGGCCAGAGTACAGAGAAAATAGCTGAGTTTCGTTTCTGCAGTGGGGCTTTGCCCCTCAAGGTGAGATTGGAGGCAGATGAATAGGAAGAGGAAATATAATCACTGTGGTATGGCAGTGAGAATGGGGAGGTGGAGTTAAACTGTCCAACCCTATAGGATATGAAGTTGGAAACCCTGGAAAAGTAGCTGGATACTCTGTGCTTCATTTTCCATATCTGGAAAAATCGATTTTAGAAATGTTTAGAGTAAGTAGTTGTTATGGGGCCATGAAGAGTCTAACCAAGAAGGGAAATAAATGATGTACAGAGAGAATGATTAATTTATTGTTTGGAGGATGATGATCTCTATGCTGCTTTATGTCTCAGGTAAAGCCAGTCCTCAAAAGGAGGCAGTCAAGAATAGTGGAAAGAAGGTGGAATTTAGAGTCAGATAAACCTTGTTTCAGATCTGCCATTATTAGCTTCTTGACTAGGGATAAGTTATTTTAAACCTGAGTGTCAATTTCCTTATCTGTAAAATAGGAATAATATCATGTAAGTTATTCTGAGGCTTAAATTAAATGGAGTATAATGGAGTATAATGCCAAACTCTGAGCCCAGTGTACCTGGAAGCATTCATTCACTCAGTGAGTTACATTTCTGATGATCAAGGTACTCAAGAAATCCTGCTGTCCAAGCACAGGCTCTTGAGCCAGACTACCTGGACTCTTGGTTCTCAGTTTACCATCCATGTGGCCTAGGGCAAGTTACTTAACTTCCCTGTGCATCAGTTTATTCATCTGCCAAACCAGGCAGATAATAATAGTACCTACATCATAGGTTTGCTGTCAGGATTAAATGAGTTATACGTGTAAAGCACTCAGAATAGTGCCTTGTTTTCAGAAAGAACCCTTAACTTAGTTTTTGGACAACGACAACAACAACAAAAAGGCAGGAATTAAATACATCCCATTGAGTCGACAGAGTTGACATAAAAGAAATTGGGGGATAGACTTCATTGTTTCTCTTTTTCCTTGACCTTTACACTTTCTGATGGGTAGCAAAATACCTTGTGCCATGTGCAGAGCAACAGTTTCCTGTCTGGCAACAGGTAACAATGTCTAATTTCTGCTGTGTTACAGAAACTTTAATTTCCAAGCTTTCTTGCTTCATTCACTGACCCTGGTTATCATGGGGAGAGGGATCTATTATCCCAGAAAAAAACAAAACTTGTCTGTTTCTCAAGGACGTAATGCAGGTTGACTCAGCATAGGAAAGTATTTTTAAAAAATAGGAAGAGTGGTGATTCGTTTTCCCACTCTTCTCACTCCACCCGTTAACATATATTGAGTGCCTGCTATGCCCTATGTATTATTCTAAGTACTTTCACATGTCATTACATATACAGTCATACCTCGGTACTCGTCAGCTTCAGAACTCGTCAAACCCTGTACTTGTCGCACTGTACTTGATAAGAAAAAAATGTTTTAGCACTTGGCGCTTGCTTGGGACTTAATGCACTTGCTAGCCCTTGTATGAGTTACAGTGGTGCCCAGCAAGAGAAAGTGCGTTATTGTTTGGGACTTACTGGTTTCGGCACTTGTCACAAGTTTGGAATGAATTAGCAATGAATACCGAGGTACCACTGTAATCTTTTTATATTAAAACCTATGAGGGAGCCCTAGCTTAGTAGCTGAGTGGGTTGGAGTGTCATCCCATATACCAAAAGGTTGTGGGTTCAATTCCCCGTCAGGGCGTGCAACTTAGGTTGTGGGTTCTATCCCCATTGGGGAGCATACAGGAGGCAACCAATCAATGTTTCTCATATTAATGTTGCCCTCTTTCTCTCTGCCCATTCACTCCCTCTTTGGCCTTCCTATCTCTTTAAAATTGATAAAAGCATATCCTTGGGTGAGGATTAAAAAAAAAAAAACTTACGAGAGAGATGTAAGTATTCCCTTTTCGGGGAGTGGGAAATTGAAGTTTAGAAAGACAAAGTGACTCTCTCTGGGCTCAAGGGCACATGGCTAGTGGCAGACCTAGTCCTGAGATTTCATATCCAGCGCTCTTTGCAAGGCCATGTTCCCTTTACCCTGTCTGTTCTGTGTTTTTGAACACAGGAGAGAAAGGCTTTTCAGAGTCAGTATACTACTTCCTTTGGCTACTGTTGGACCCTAACTACCTCCACTCCAGTTACAGAATGAGCTTTTATGGGAAGTACATATTGTACTAGTCTAGGCTGTCCAGTCTTCTTTTTCTCTTTTAGGTCCTATTCCGATGAAGTTTTAGTAGAGAGATTGGTTGCCATCATTATGATTATCAACAGTTAATGGTGATCCAGGACGCCAAGATACACAGTAGTATTCTAGGAAATTTAGAGTAGAAGGGAGCTCAAAGATAATTGGGTCCAACTCCTTCAGTTAATAGGTAAAGAAACTGAGGCCTAGAGTCATCAACTGTGATGACAACCAAAGAGTTGGCCTGGTGGCTATAGAAGCTACCTGGACATGTGTTACCTGTTAGCAAGCTCCAGCAGGATTCTCTGTTAGAAGTATGGCAAGTTTATGGACAAATGAAAGGTAAAAATTTTTTAAGATACAGGTAGGTAGGTATCCAAGAGTAGTCCTCATAAGAGAGGAAAAGCACACTAATAGCATTGAGGTCTTAATTTATCTGCTAGAAACACCTGATGGATAAGGACCTAATATTAGGACAGTTCTAGAAATACAGTCTCTACATTTGAATAGGGCATGTAAATATTCTGTACCGTGTAAGGGGACTTTTTGCCTTCCACTTGGAGGTTGAGTTCTGACTCTGACTTTATTCCACAGAACTTGGAAGAGGAGCTTGTTTAATGGACTGTTCCTTTGTCATACCTTGTCCTTATTTCCAGATCGGGTTGTATAATCTGAGTTACTGGCATTTACTTGTAGAAGTAATCTCTGTTCATGAAACATAGCAAGACACACCCCCACCCCAGTTAAGTTAATGCCCTTGTATCGGTACCATTTGAGTATATCTTTGGATGTCTATGAAATAACTCCTACTTTCCTTAACATAAAGAGTTCAATTTTTGCCCACATCATAGTCCATGCAATAATAACAGTAGTGGTCACCTATTGAACACCTGCTATGTGCAAGGAGCTATACATAATGAAGGAAATTCTGGTGGGTAGTAAATTTGGGTAACTGGACCATGGTCACACTTTTAGTAAGCAGCAGGACTGGACTCTAACCCAGTGCTCTGTGACTCCTGAGCCTGAGCTTTTCGAAGCTTACAGTGGAGAGTCTTCAAAATGAGTCTGGTGGGTCACTGAGCTGTTCCTACCTTACTAGCTCTCTTAATTGAACGGTGGTTTTACCCTTTAGTTTATATTTGACTTGTTGCTCCTGTTTGTCTGGAAATTAAGCATATAAAGAAGGTGAGGTGGTTGACTGTTGGCTACCAGTTCTAGAAAGGTATTAGTTCCTCCTTTCCCTTTCAGCTATAGAAAAGGAGACAGTGAAGGTTAGAGGTACTGAATAGGTTGGGGATGATCTAAGTTGGATAAAAGAAGCCAGCCTTTAATATCTTTGGATCCAAGCAATTTTAGAGGGCTTGAGTTTCTGAATAGATTGGCACATTCAAAATTCAGTCTTATTGTCTCACATACCAGTATGTTTTCTAATTAAATTAAGCCCTCATGCTATTTAGATGGAGCTTTTGAAAGCCTTTTTCTCTTCTCTTCTCTTCTCTTCTCTTCTCTCTCTTTCTTTCTCTTTCTTTCTTTCTTTCTTTCTCTCTTTCTCTCTTTCTCTCTTTCTCTTTCTTCCCTTACTTCCTTCCTTCCTTCCTTGTTGTGGTTTTATGACAGGATCAGCTTTGTATTTAAAAAGCAACAGAAAAATTCATTCTTGGTACTATTCTAAATTATCATATTAAAAGATTAATTCTACATAGAAACTGTTTAAAATATATAACTTAATGAGGGTCTTCCCAAAAGATTTTTTTCTATTCCCTTACTATAAATCCTGAAAAATGTTTAGGAGAATCATTATATTGGCAAATAGGTATATTCATTTTAGATAATCAGTAGAATTCACATATAATGGCAAAGAATAAGCTTTCTTGGTTTCTAAGTACAATTGTTTATTTTCACTTGTATTGGACCTTTACTAAGCTTCAGTTTACAAGCATAGCCTGACGTCTGGTGCTGCTTTATCTTTTATCTAATGTTGGTTTTTACTAAATCTCCGGTCTATAAATTCCTAAATTATAGCCTTCAGATTTACAACTTCTTTCTTCCTTCCTTTTCTTTCTTTCCTTGTTCATTCATTCATTCATCTTTTATTTTTAAATTTCCCTTTTAATTATAAAAATAGTATACCAACAGTAAGTTTTGTCAAAAAATATCACTAGACATTTCACCACCCCTATACATTTGCTTTTATATAATATTTGCATGTTAACACTCAAGCCTTTGTTCTAATGCATCCATATATTTATGTAGATACTTTAATCATAGACATAGCTATATAATTTGATGATTTACTCTTTTTCCACTTGATGCCACTCTAAGTAATTTTCCATGTTGTTATAGAGCTTTTTAGCCACCTTGTAAATTGCAATATAATAGTCTATCAGGTGGATGCACAGCAGTTTATTTCATCAGTCTCATGGTGTTGGATAGTCAAGATCCTCTTTTTTTCTTATATAATAATAGATGGCACTGTAGTGAGTATGCTAATATATGTAATTTTTCTCTCTTTCTGGATGATTTCATTAGTGTAAATTCCTAAGAGTAGAAGTTCTGGGTGAGAGGGTATGAATATTTTTATGGTTTCTAATATGTGTTGCCACATCACTTTCCCTTTTAAAGTTTGTTTCAGTTTATACTGCTGCCAGCAGTACCATGCTTGGATTATTGATGCTTATTTCTCAGAGAGCTTTATGTCTTTAGTCTTGCTCTCCTTTTATCTGGCCCATAAGCTACTGACCAAAATATTCCAGACTGCTCAACTATTTATACTTTCCTCAGAGTCTTCCTATGTGCCTGTTACCTGTCTTGGAGTTCAGGTACAAATTTTAAAATTCAGCCCCTTACCACCTGGCATAATTCATTTTAATTGTTTTGCATACCATAAGTGAAGCATTCGCTCTTAGGTTTCCTCAAATGTCCCTTCTCTCTTTCCTCTAAGTCTTCCCTCTGACCATTTCTTACATTCAGAACTGTTGCACTGTCAACATTTCTTCTCCATCTCTTTTAATTGCAAAAACTGCTTCTACAAAGCTGTCAATGCACAACCACCTGTAATGATAATATCTTTAGGACTCAGTGTGCTTCACTCTTGGTGGGTTGCCAGTCAATGTTTGTCAGTGTGGCCAGTGTGGGAAATGCAAAGGAAAGGCAGAGAGATGTTCAGTGGAGATTTTTTTAAAGGAAAGCTTAGGATTCATAAAAGCACTTGGCTCTGAATAAAACTGGAGAGGAGAATGAGGAGTTTTATACTATAGTTTTGGGGTACCATCACTCTTTCTGTGACAGTAGGCAAGTCAGCTTACTCCATCATCTGTTGTAGTTACAGAGTGGAAAATACAGTGTTGTTGCCAGTCATTTTAGGAATCATGACACTCTTCCAGTTTCCTCCCCTCAATATTATTGGCATCATCATTATTATAACCCTAATATTTACTGTTTATTATGTGCTAGGCACTGAGATGGTATGTTATATGCCATAGCTGTTTTAACCCTTACAGCAGCCCTGTGAACTAGGTACCCCCTCTTTTCACATGAGAAATCCAGTTATGGAGAGTTTAATTGCTCAACTAACTACTATGTGATGGAGCCATGATTTAAACCCTCGTTTGTACAGAATATTTTTCTGAGTATTCTCTTCCCTATCTATAATTTTCTGATTATTTCTTATTGCATATGAAAAAGAAAGTGTAACCCCTCAGCACCATTGGAAGGCCTTTCCAAGTCTTTGTCCAGTCAGCATTTTCATGCTCATCTTTCTTCACTCCCCCACGCCCTAACATGTGTCCTGTGTTTTACTCTGGCGGAGCTGCTTATTCGCAAATACACCACTCTGTTTCACATATCCGGGCCTTTGTTTCTGTTCCCGCAGTGCCTTCCATTTGCCTCCTGGAAACTTCTATTCATACCTCAAAATCCAGTTCAAATTCTCCATAGTGCTTGCAAAGCGTTTTAGATTTCCCTGGGCAGAGTTAGAGGCTTGGCACTTTGTGCTGCTTGGTATATATTTCTGCAGCAGTCTTTTCATACTGCTTCAAATTATTTGTTTACATGCCTATCTCTCTGACTTTAGTAAGAAGAGTGAGATATGATGTAAGAAGGCAGCATTTTTACAGAGAAATTATATATTATTAAACAGCCGAAATTAAAAATCTGCATATTTAAAATGACATTGTTTCCCTTTTTCCCCCCTCAGCATAGGGCTACTTTCAAATTTGAACCAACAGATGAAGATAAAAGAAAGGTAAGCTTTAATGTTACTGTGTGTATATGTGTGTGTTTCATTCATGGACTTTCTAAACAGTAGACTCATTTTTGTCTGATGGTTATTTAGTTTCCAGTTTCCCTCCCGTTTGTTTTTAGGAACTCTGAGAAGAAAGCAAGTGCCAGGTTTCGTGCACACAACTCAGTCCTGCTGCACCTCACAGGACCATTACACTTGGATCAATCAGAGCAGTGGGAAGGGTTCTCTTAATGGCAGGACGTCAGGCTGCCCGAAATGTTTTGCTAATATTGTAAAGCTTGGTTTTGTGTTCAATTTTGGGAAAACAGGTATTCATGCTGCTGACCCTTAGCCACATATTGTTCCCTGTGCCAACAAGTTATGTATGTTGTCAGCAATCGTCTAGGCCACCTCACGGGCATGGAGGAATATGGAGTCAAGAGACCCACCAATAGAGGAGTTATAAGAGAAGGTGCATCAGAGTTCTGACCATGTGAAATGTGTTTCACTGTCGGGTTGCCTGAGTTGCTTTACTTAGATGATTAAAGCATGATGCTTAAGGAGAAGCTCACCGGTTTTATCTGTGTTTTGCTGGGCTGTATACTTCTGTCCCTGGCCTCATAAATGCCAAGACCAGGTGAGCGATTCATAGGTTTATGAATCATCATAAACCTATCGCTGCTGCTGCAAAGATAGCTTAAACCTAGTGCCTCCCTGGTAGTGGTCTGCTAATACCTTGAAGTCATCCTTCTGTTCACCTCTACCCCCAGCATCTAAAGTCTTCGTCCTGCTCATTTTATCTCTTATGGTTTCTTTAGCCCATTCGCTCCTTAACCCCTGCCCTAATTCAACTTTTCATCTGGATTACTACACCAATTTCCTAACTGTTCTTTCTTTTTCTAGTTATGTGCCCTACAAGTCCATTGTCCATAAATCTGGAACAACAGTCTGGTCGTGTCACTCCCAGGCTTTAAAACCCTTGAGTGATTTTTGGCCTGTAAAATAAAATTCAAGCTCCTGAACATAACATAGTAGACACTTGGTGACCTGGTCTCTGCATGCTTTTGCAGCTTACTTCTCTCCCTTCTGTTTTATACTGTAGCAATATAAAATGTTTCCAGTGAAATACACATATACATCCCTTCCATTTCTTATTTTCTCCCTTAGCATATGTTGTTTTCTACCCAGAATGCCATTTCCTTCATGTATCCCTCTACTCCTTTTAACCTGGTTAATCCTACAGAGCTCCAGGAGCACGTCCTTCAGAAAGCCTCCTCTGGCCCTCTTGTTAGGATGAAATGTCCCTTTTTAGCATTCCTATAAAATTCTACGTAAATCTCTAACATTATGCTTATACGTTATCTTTCAATTATTTATCTGTCTCTCATTTTCAGACCCAGCAAACTCCCTGATGACAGATACTACTATTTATCTTTATTTCCTCCACACCTAGCGTGTCCAGAACATAATAGGCACTTAAAAAGTATTATTGGCCTTGGCTGAGGTGGCTCAGTTGGTTGGAGCATTGTCCTGTAAACCAAAAGGTCGTGTGTTTGATTCCTAGTCAGGGCACATGCCTAGATTGTGGGTTTGGTCCTGGTTGGGGCACATATGAGGGGCAACCAGTTGATGTTCCTCTCTCACATAGATATTTCTTTCTCTCTCTTCCTCCCTTCCCCTTGCTCTAAAATCAATAAGCATGTCCTTGGATGAGGATTTAAAAAAAGTATTATTGAATGAGTGACATGGAGAATAAATTTTGGAAGTTAAAGATTTAACTCTAATTTTCTTTTGGATTTGAACAGTGTAAAAAGACTACAATGCCTTTTAGAACAGGGGTGCTCAACCAGGAATGTACTGCCTAGGGGACTTTTTTAAGATAAGTCTGCTCAGGCCTGACCCTTTATCTACTGAGTCAAAATTTGGGGGTGGGATCCATGTGTGTATATATTATAGATGGTCTTTAGGAAATAAGTACTCATCCCTTTGATGGGAGTGTAAGATGGCACAATTCCTGTGGAACAGAAACTGGTAGTATCTACCAAAATTACAGGTGCATTTTGCCATTTGACCAAGCAGTGCCAGTTTTAGAAATCTGTTTTGTGGATAGGTTGGACTCAAGTAAAACGTTACGCACTGAAGCATTGTACACAATAGCAAAAGATTGGAACAACCAAGTGTCCAGCAATTAGGGAGTATTTGAAGAAGCTAGTGTATGTCTACATAATGGAATATTGTGATGTGGTAAAGAGAGAGGGAAAGAGACAAACCATTATATGCTAATGGGGGAGAGGTAAGTGAAAGTAAAAGAAGCATGTTGTTACCAGAACATATTTGTTAACATACTCATAATAGGTATTCAGGCTAGGAAAGCAACTGCTATTTAGTTTAGTTGGGAGGATCCATACTACATCTGTATGGGAATCTGGTGCTAAAATTTCATAGGTGTTTCAGTTAAGGGAGAAAAAAATTCCCACAGCTATTAATTAAGTATGTTTATTTCTTATAGTAACAAAACCTAAAGTTTTCAAAGTATTGTGTTTTACTGGCTGTTAGGTCTTTGGAGATGGCAATTACTATACTGGTGTTATTTTCAGTTCTAGTGTGCAGGTTTCTGCTTCCTGGGAGTTCTGATATAAACAAGTGTCAGTAGGGACCTAGCTAGGTAATCTTCGTTAATGGAAAAACATTGACAAACAAAACCATTTCAGTCTCCAAGGATTAAAACTATTAGTGACTCTTTCATGCCTAAGGCCCTAAAAAGAGTTTGAAATGAAAACTGTTGGACTGCTGTAAAGGATCTACGTACATCCTAAGAGTTTAGGTCCTTGATGTAGAGAGACATAGAATAGTACATGTCTCTACATTAAACCCAGCCTGAAAATAAGAGGAACTCAAATTACCATCCAATTTGTTTTGCTACCCTAGTTCTCTTTTTCTTTCCTAAACATGTCTCTGGAGCCTTCATACAGTTGCTGCTTTGTTACTGCAGCACCCCTTTTGACGAATTACGGATGCTCTCTCTGGAAAACACAGCACTATTTTATGTAAAACCTTTGTGACAACTTAGAAGTAAATGTAAGGGAGCAGAGCCTTTCAAAAAATAAAAATTATACTGAGACTTTTAGGAAATAGTTATGAATTAATGATCCTTAGACCTAATTCCTAACACTAATGTAGTATTTTGCATTTTTACAAAGATTTGCTTTGTAATAGTTATGCACTAATGCTCTAAGTATGGCAAGAATGTCACTATCCCTACTTTATTGATAAGAAAACCTAGGATTACATTAATGACAACTTGCCAACATTCATGGAACTAGTGAGTGGTGCAGCCTCAGAGAGAGAACAGATTTTCTGCCTGTTGTGTGTAGCACCTTCACTGCTCAGTGCTCCCACTCAGTACCACTTCAGGTGTATTTTATAAAGTTTGAAATTATGACTCAATACCTTGTTTAATCTCTTATTTCATACCTTGAGACATCATTTAGGCAACTAGACTTAAATTGAAAGATAGCAAGGAAAATTACCAACTAGGAGTGCTGAAATTTTTCCATATAAAATAAAGTCAGATACAACTGCTAATGTTTGGGTATATATGCAAATAATTCCAGGTGCATGTGGATCATGATAGATTTGGATGTAAGCACCTGTGCTTATTTAAGCACTTCCTTTACATTTTCTACCTAAATTGGCAGGCTGTGCCTATCTACCAGCACATAAACAAATGCTTCATGCAAATATGTAGGATGGGGGTAGGTGTGATGAATAATCTGAAAATTCACATCTTCGAGAAATGAAAGCTCTTACTGGTTTCAGAAACGCAACTGATCCCAGACCAAGAGTACTAATTGCCATAAACATTGAAAAACATGTCATAAAATGAGCACAAGAATTGCAGCTCTTTCACCTGTAAGATGAGAATACAACTGGATAAAATGTGGAAAACTTCAGTTGTTATCTGAGATAAATAGCCAAATTTCAAGCATTTATTTTATTACCTTCAAACTCACATAGGTAAGCCCATATTTCTCTGAAGGCAGACAGTAACTGTTGAGTTGAGGGTTCTTTGAGGACAAGAATACTCTTGCTTCTCTTTGTATTTTCCTCCCCCAGTTCTGCATGTGGCACAAAATCGGCACCTATAATATAAACGCCTATTAAATAAATTAAGGGAACTTGGAAACTGAGCAGAGGCCAGAATTCCTATGATTTGTACATATCGTTTGGTGTTGAGTTTGATATTCTCTTAAGTATACAGCAGAATCTCAAGCATACCTCAATGTTTGCTGAAAATGCAGGATATAAAAGTATGCATGCAGTATGATCACATCCATATTAAACTAACAAAAGCTATACAAAGAAAAATGACTGCAAGAAAATTCACTAAGTGAATTTCACTATCTGAATATTATTACTGCATGTGATATTTCTTTCCCTTTTCTGTAATTTAAACTTTTATATTATAATAGATTATAATGGTATAAAATATAATATACAACATGTTATATATTATACTTTTTTATAATAGTGTGATTAGAGGTATAAGCAAATACCAGTACTTTTTTAAAAAAATCATTTTTTTTCCTCTAAAATTGAGCCTTCTTGATTATCTTACGCATTCTTTTGAGGGGAGCATAAAAATATTATTACATTTAGAGATAGTATTATCTACACAGCCAGTTTATGGAGTGAAATAAATTTATATGAATACAGAGTTCCATTCTACCATTTGAAAGATTCTGGTTTTGTTTTCTTTTTTACTTTTTTTTACCCCATAGTTGGCATATCAGTGGAGATCTCTGTAGTCCACAAATCTTTTTTCAGTAAGTTCTGTATTCTAGGTACTGTGTTAGGTTTTGGTTCCTAAGTTGGCTATTTGCCTGTGGTGTTTGGTTTGGCACTTTCTCAGCTAGAGGTGCATACTGAGGATTACCATTGTGGACTATAGCAAATGAATGGGTAAAATTTCATATTTACATTCCCCTGTGGAAAATGTGCCAACATAGAAACATTAATCCTATAGCATGGATCCATTCTTGGGAATAACTTGAGGCATGGATATTGGTTCTGAAAGCCTTGCACTTGAAGTCGTTAAACTCTAATTTTCACTAAAACTAATGAGCTTCATATGCCTTGCAAATTTGACTCAAATTTTATTTGGTATATTTATCTTAGGGAATACTTTGATACATCATACAAGTACAATTCACATTTAGAAACCAGTTACTTTAAAGATAAACATTTTCAATATCTTTATTTTAACACACACACTACCAAAGGCATCCCATGCTTTTTACTTTTTAAAGTTCTCATCCAGTTGTGATCTGGCATAAAACCAGACTAGAGGTGATAAATTGTATTGTAGGCTAGGAGGAATGCCTCAGAGTAGTTCAAAATAAAACAATACTTCTTTTCAGACTCCAGTTTTTATTTTGGATGTTTTGCAAGGCATTGAAGGATACATATAGGGAGAAAGAACAAAATAGCTCTTCTGACTTAGTCTATCATGTGGCAGCCTATACATGATCTTTGGATCACTTTTTAGGATTTCGGCCTGGGAATGATAAGAATAGTTTCTCTGATTTCTACTTTAGAGTTTCAGATCCATTTTCTCATACAAAAAAAAACTCATCAAGAACTTCCTCTTCTAGCCCTAACAATGTGAGGAGTTATATGGATCTGATCCCCAATAAAAACTGGTAAAAAAAATATTTTTAAAAATAATCGTTTAAAATCTCTGGAAATTGTCCTAAGAGCATATAGTCAGTGAAGAGATACTTATTCAAGAAAATCTACTAAAACTCAGTCAGAAAAGTGAAAGTTTGCAGTATTTGAAGTAAGACCTGCTTCCTCCCTTCCCTCTCAGCTGAGCCTGATGGAAACTTTCCTCCAAACTGATGCAGCCAAGAACACAGAGCTTCCTCTTCCATCAGCTTAAAGTTGGAGGGCTTTCTTCCCAGTAGGCACAGGGGATAAGCTCAGCATTTTTTAATCCCTCCTCAGTGATCTGTTGCTAAGACTAAATTGTGAGTGCAACTGAGAGATGGAGTCTTCTTCCTTTCACCTAGCCTCTACTCATGGGACAGAGGCTCTACCTTAAGTGTGCTACCCTTAAGAACAGTAAGACCCCAATTGCCCTTGGCCGTGTTGGTGGGACAGAGGTTCCACCCTGGGAGAGGCAAGCTGCTGCTTCCCTCCAATTGCTGTCTCAAGGAGGTGTTACACAGAGAGAAGGAGGCCATTGTCTCTGCCCCCGGCATCAGAACCAGGGCTCAGAAATGTTTTCCGGAGGAGCAAGCAGGCCTTATAACAGAGCTTGGAATCTCTCCCCAAAGGAACCAGCTTCATTTACAATGAGAGTGTGAAGTTCATTGCTGAGGGTGCAGGTTGTGGTGAAAGGCAACTGGGAAGAGATTGAGTGATTCATTGAAGATACAGGCAACCAGAAGGCTGGCTGGTTCGCTAGAGATAAAGGGGAAAAGACAGCAGAAAGGAATCCTCCTATGGTTAGAACAAATCTTAAATACTGACCTCAGGAAATATCCCTTCAAAGGAGCCCTAATAGACTTTAAGTTTGCCGAGCAGTTTATTTCCCAGGATATTGCTGAAGAGGATAGATCAATCAGTCTGGCAGTTAGTGGAGTTTAACAGCAGGGTGTGGTCAGAGAAAGAGAAAGTAAAAGAGGAGGGACCTACCAAAGCAACTGTCATTCCAGGATGAAGGTGGGCCTACTCAAGGGCAAGCCCCCTTGCAGAGAGGTAGGGGAGATTAAAATAATTCCAGCCAGTCTCTGAACAGATAGACAAATAACAATATCAAGTGTTGGAGGGTAGGGGGATTACCCAGTGTTACTATAATATATTGTCTAAAATGTGCAGTTCCCCCTGCCCCTAGCCAAATGAGACATGCAGAGAAACAGAAAAGATTAACCTATACTGGGGGAAGATGCAGGCAGTGGAAATTGCCTGTGAGAATGACCAGATATTAGATTTAATAGCCAAAAGAGTTCAAAGTAGCCATTATAAATATATTTGGAGAACTAAAGGAAACCATGATTAAGAAATGCAAGGTATGATTAAATGTCGCATCAAATGGAGAATAACAGTACAAAGATAGAAATTATTAAACATAAAAAAGAAGAACCAAATGGAAATTTTGTCATTAAGTGCAATAAAGTACAATAACTGAAGTAGAAATTCACTATAGAGGCTCAACACTACGTTCAAACTGGTGGAAGACAGAATAAGCAAACTTGAAGTTAGATCAATAAAGTGTATACAAGGTGAAGAAGAACAGAGAAAACATAGTAAAGAAAAAATGAAGAAAGTCTCAGAGAATGGTGGGGAACTTTAATGTACCAACACATGTGTAGTGGAAATACCAGAGGAAAGGAGAAAGAAAAAAGAGAAGAAAACATATTTGAAGAAAAACAGCTAAAAACTTGCCAGACTTATTGGAAAACAACTTATACATCTAGGAAGCTCAAAAATATACAAGTAGGATATACTAAAAGAGATCCAAAATTAGTACATCCTAGTAAAAGTGCTGAAAGCCAACGTCAAGGAGAAGATCTTGAAATCTTGACATTTCTGATGAGAAGTCAGCCAGTGGCAGTGGGATAACATATTTAAGGAAATCAAAGGAAAAAACCTCAACCAAGAATCCTACATCCAGCAGAGGTCTCTTTTAAGCATGCAGGGAGAATAAAGATACCAGATAAATGAAAAATTGAAAGAATTTGTTCAAGACCCACCTTATATGAATACTAAAAGTTTTTCAGACTGAAAGCAAGTTACTCCAAACAACAATTTGAACCCACTCAAAGATCTCACTGGTAGAGGTAATTATATAATTGTAAAAGCCAATATAAGTGCATATTTCTTCTCTTTTTTCTTAACTGATTTTTCAAAGCATTTGTATAAAACAATATGTATATAATTTGTTGAGCCAGTAACATCCAGAAATGTCCTGTATTTGCCAAAAACAGCACAAAGGTGACTAAAACCAAACCTGTATTGCATGAAGAAAGTGACTCCAGATAGTAACTTGAGTTCTCAAGAGCACATCAAGATAATCAGAAACGATAAATAAGAAAGTTATAAGTAATGATAATAAAAAGCTAAGAGTATATATTCTTGTTCTCCTTTCTCCAGTGTCTTTAAAAGACAAAATTATATAAAGTAATAATTATAATGTATTGTTGGATTAGAAACATTTATAGATATGAGGTCTGTCCAGGAGGTACCCAGCCATGTAATATGAAAAACAGAGACATTTATTGAAGAAGATATAAGATATAAGAAACATTGTACATCATAGGACAATGATGTCTCAGGCCCCTTCAAAGTAGGCATCTTGGGACCTCACCCAGTTCTCCCAATTACCGCCAGATGCCCCATCATATTTTCCTGAATCTCACTGATGGTCTGAAATCTCTTTCCTTTCAAAGGTGATTTTAGTTTTAGGAAAAGCCAGAAGGCAGAGGGCACCAAATCTGGACTGTAGCGGGAACCTAGTCACTGGGTGATTTGATGTTTTGCTAAAAAACTCTGCATTAGATGTAATACATGAGTCAGTGCATTGTTGTAATGAAGCTGCCAATCACCAGTTACCTATAGCTGTTCCCTTCTTGATCATCTGAATAGTTTCCATGGAGGAATGCTGAAGCTTAACACAAAATGTGATGCAGATTTGTTGCTCTACTCCTCATTTTGAATGCGACAGCCACACAATCAGTACACGTGTTCACTCAATGGTGTCTACTGCCCCCAGTGACTAGTACAGTGAAGTTGTCATTGTTCACGCATGTGCATTCCAGTCCACTCTCCTTGGCTGCCAGGTTACAATGATGTCACACAGATGGTTCTTGTTATATTAATAGTGGCTGGATTTTTTCCGGACAGACCACATGCACGTGTGTGTAACAATAATGTCACAGAAAGAAAGGAAAAGCATCGTGTAAAAGTAACGTTATATTCAATTAAGTTCATATAAATCTGGAGCTGATTCTGATAAGATGTATATGCTAAGTAAGCCCTAGAGCAACAACTAAGGAAATAACTTGGTTTTGTAGGGAACTATAAAACATTGTTGAAATAAATTAAAGAAGATCTAAATAAATGGAAAAACACTGGATGTTCATGGATTGGAAGACTTACTGTGGCTAAGATGACTGTATTTCCCACATTGAGAATCCTGGATGGCTTCCTCGTAGAAACTGACAAGCCAGTTCTGAGATTCATATAGAACTGCGTAGAATTCAGAACAGTTAAAATAGTCTTGAAAAGAACAAACCTGGAAGACTCAGAATTCCAATTTCAAAACTTAGTATAAAGCAACAATAATCAAGACAGAGTGGTACTATCATGAGGATAGATAAGTATAAATATAAATTATGTATGTGTATATATACACACACACATCAAAGGAATAGTTTTAAGAGTCTAGAAATGAACTCACATGTCTGTGGTCAACTAGTTTTTGACAGGGCTGACAAGATCATTCAGTGGGGAAAGAATTGCCTTTGAACAAGTAGCATAATGACAGCTATATAGACACATATAAAAGAATGCAGTTGAGCCCTGACTGGTGTGGCTCAATGGGTTGGGCATTATCCTGCGAACCGAAAGGTCACTGGTTCAATTCCAGGTTAGGGCACATGCCTCAGTTTCAGGCCAGATTCCCAGTTGGGTATGTATGAGCGGCAACTGATTGATGTTTCTCTCACACATAGATGCTTCTGTCCCTCTTTCCCCCTCTCTTCCCCTCTCTCTAAGCATAAGTAAATAAAATATTAAAAAAATAAGAGAACGTAGTTGAACATTAACCTCACATTATATTAAAAAATTAATTCAAAATGGTTTAGACCCAAATGTAGAGCTAAAGCCATAAAACTCTTAGAAGAAAACAAGGATAAATCTTCAGAGATTTGGCAGTGGATTCTTAGATGTGACAACAAGAAAAAAATAGATAAATTATACTTCATCAAAGTTGATTTTTGTACTTCAAAGGCTCCTGTCAAGAATGTGAAATGATAGCCCACAGAATGGGTAGATCATATATCTGTTAAGAGACATGTATCTAAAATATAGAAAGAACTTAATAAAAAGACGACCCATTTTAAAAATGGGCAAAGGATCTGAATGGACATTTTTCCAAAGAAGATACACAGATGACCAGTAAACTTGAAAAGAACTCGACATCATTCATTATCAGGGAAATATAAATCAAAACCACAATGATTTACCATTTTGCACTTCTGGTATGGCTAGAATCAAAAAGTCAGAAAGTAAGTATTGGCAAAGATGTGGAGAAATTAGAATTGTCATATTGGTGGGAATGTAAAAGGGTGCAGCCAGTCCAAAAAACGGTCTGGCAGTTTCTCAAAAGGTTAAATAGGATTACCATATGACTCAGCAATTGCACTCTTATGTATCTACCCCAAAGAAATGAAGTTGTATATTCACGCAAAAATATAAAAGGTGAATGTACTACACAGCAGCATTATTGATGATAACTAAAAGGTTGAAACAACCCAAATAACTAGCTTGACAAAATTCGTCATGCCCACACAATGGAATATTATTCAGCCATAAAAAATAACTGATAAGTGCTATAGCATATATCGCCTTGAAAACATGCTAACTGAAAGAGGCCAGACAAAAGGCCACATGATGTAGGATTTCATTCATGCAAACTGTCTAAAATAGATCTGTAGTGACTGAAAGTAGATTAGTGGTTGCCTGGGGGCTATTGGGAGAGGGGAATTGAGGAGTCACTGCTAATGGATATTGGATTTCTTTTTTGGGGCCATGAGAATGTTCTAAAATTAGATGCTGGCACAAGTGTGAATATACGTACTAAAAACCAATAATTTGTATACTTTAACATGATGAACTTTGTGGTATGTGAATTATAATTAATAAAGTTGTTATTAAATACTAATAAGTAACATACACTACATGCCCATCATCATTTCAAGCACTGCATGACTAGTCTCACAACAAGGATATAAAGCAGATAATGTGTTTTATAGATGAGGAAACTAAGGCACACAGACATTACAATGAGTCCTACTTAATGCCACTAATAGATGCTGTGACTTTAAGTTAAATGATGTATAACAAAATCACTTTTACCGTAAGTTAATTGTTAATAAATAAAACCTAAATTCCTATGTATCTCATCAATATTCTAATAAAATGACATTCAAGGAGCTTCTGTATTTGCCTAAACTAGTGCAGTGGGAAGCCACGATTCAAGCCTACACAGTCTGGCTCTACATCCAGTGTGCTACACCATGCTGCCATTCATTAATAATTGAATTGACCTGTTGTATAGCATATGAATCGGTTCTATTCATTTTCTGATTTTAAGCATCCAAAATTTGAGACTTGATGTGGAGCATAAACAGAGCTTTGACATTGAACTAATTATCAATGTTGACAGGAAACAGAAAAGCATGCTTTGCAGTGTAAGTGACTGGGTAGGATAACTAGTGAGGCTATCTCATGTCAGCTCTCCCCATAAACAATGCAGTACTTGACACAGAGGAATTAGACGTGCTGAAGACTTTTTCTTTTTAGACTCCTCAGATTATGTTTTGGCCAAAAATGTAAGGTTCGTTTTTTTCAGCAGTTCTTTTCTTCCTTACCAAGTTTGATCACGTACTAAGGGAAGTGGAGAACTTACACATCTTTGACTAATTAAAAACTCTTAGGGACCTGAGAGAGTTCTTGGCTGACCAGACATTCCATTGTTCCAAACTTCCCCATTTATAAATGAAAAACTAAGAGGCTGATTTGCCCAGAGTCACAGGCAAGTGAGTGGAAGAGGTGGGATTTGGATCAGGTCCTCTGTCTCCTTTTCTGCCGTCAGTGATGGTCTTTGCAGGGTTCTTCCTCAGGGAACTTACAGTGTAGTAAGAGACCTGGACTATCTTCCAGCACAGAGGTTCTTTCTGAGGTATGTCACACTCTGACCGAAGACTCAGTAATGGCAGCTCAGAGCAGCCAGCTCTGCTGTGCTTGGATAGCTTTAATTGTTAGAAAGCTCTTACTTTTCATCTGCTTTGGTTGATCATCCTGCTTTGCCCATATCCCTCTCTACCTCTGCCTTTTCCCACCATTTGTCTTATCTCCCCACTTCCTTTCTGCCATTCCTTCTCTGTCATTTTTTTCCCCCACTTACTGCTCAACACTCACATTTATCAAGAAGCTTTCTCTGCCTAAATTTTTGATAGTGTATTCCTTCAATCTTTTAATAACAGTTTAAATTGCTATACATTTACATTTCTTATTCATTTAACATATGTTCAGTCTCTCTAATATCATAAATAATGAGAGTCATGTGTTCTTAACCCATAATAGACTCCTTGTCACTTGGTAAGAATTTATTTCTCTTGAACAATTTACATGTACTTGAATTTTAAATTGGGAGCATTTTGGGTTTTGTATATAGTCCTGATAATGGGGCTGTGCACACAAGTGCTTAGCAGTGGACCCTATAGAATCCATAAAATTAATATAAAATTTCAGTGTTATATTTATAACACCAATGCTTTCCTTTCTCAAGTGGCTTTGCCTTTAAAAGGCAAATGCAGATAAAAATTTCCTTGCTGTATTGATCCTGTGTAGAGTATGCCTGTTAATGTTTCTTGATCTGTTTGTCCATCTGGTCATATCTTTATGATGTAATGTGCATTAGCTTCTCTTCTATGCCAAGCACTATGCTAGGGAGTTTTTAATATGTCATCTCATTTAATATTTATAAGCTCCAGCTGTTACCCCTATTTTTAGAGATGAGGAACTGAGGCACAAGTGTTTTCAAGAAATCGCTCAAGATCTTACAGCCATAAGGTGCTAAACTCATGTTTGAACCCAGCTACTTTTTAAAATTCAATTGTATTGTTTCCCAGTAAGTAATATAGAAGATGCCTTATACTCTACAATATGTTTTCTCAGATGCTATCTGCAAGTATATTAAATAATTACAGTAACCCTGTGAAATAGATATTTTTATCTTACCATAAGAAAATTTACTTTCAGATAGATTAAGCAAATTAGTTCAGATCCAAGTTCAGAAAATAGAACTAGGGACTAGAAAGAACTCAGATAATCTGTTTCTTTGATTTTTCTGCTATACTACCAGTGTGTTACTATGCCTTTGAAAACCTCTAAAATCTTAGAACTGTCTTATTGAGACAACTTACTTTCCCTCTTGTTTCTGTTCCTGGCTATCTTAGTCTGCTGAGGCTATCATAACAAAGTGTTATAGACTGGGTGGCTTAAACAACAGAAATTTGTTTTTCCCAGTATTGGAGCCCGGAAAGTCCAAAATCAAGGTTTTGGCAAGGTTCATGTTGAAGCCTCTTCTCTTAGCTTGTGTGTGGCTGTCATCTCACTGGTGCTCACATGACCTCTTTGTGCAGAGAGAGGAGAGGGAGAGTGGGGGCGAGCTAACTTTCTGATGTCTCTTAGAAAGGCACTAATCCCATTGGACTAGGGCCCCACCTCATCTAACCCTAATTACCTTCCAGAAGCCCCATCTCCAAATACTATCACTTTAGGGGTTAGGCCTTCAAAATACGAATTTAGTGGGGACACAAATACTCAGTCTATTACATCAGCTTACACTTGGTTATACAGGCCTGGGCTACTAGAGCTGAGAACAGGGGATTCAGAGATAGAGTAACGTGTTCAGAGTGAACAGTTAAGTGGGCGGGGGGGGGGGGGGAGATGGCATTGGAGACAAAGGAAGGAAATTCTGAGGAGCCTGTGTATAGAAACTCTTGGATAAACTGAAAAAGGCAAAGGGCTGTAGAAATCAATGGGATCAGGATCTGTATCAGCCACCAAGATAGGAGGTATATGTTGTGACAGCAGCCATCTTCCAGCCTTGTTAATATACTACAATATCAAACTATAGCTTGTGCTAAGAATTCACTAAAGATTAAATGAGACACTGTTTTTATTATTTGGTAAGTTCTAATATGCAACAAATGATGGTGCTTCTGTATATGCCAGGATATTATCTTAAAATACTAAAAGATATTTTGCATAGGTAGTGGGGAAAAGAGCTTCTGAAAAATAAAAACTCCTACTTAAGTAATAAGAGAAGCAGAGTTGGCTGGTACTGTATTTGAAAAGAAGTAAAAGGCTTTGACATGCTCATTTCTGCCTCAGTCAAAAAAGGAAGGGCAAATGATTGGTTTTGTCAGCTTTCATTTACACCTAAGCTATCTTTTCCATCTATTAGTGAAGTCTTAATGATGTAACATATCTTTACCAGGATGACTAATTAGCAAAGAAACTTGAGCAAAACTTACATAATTTTATTCTGAACTGGCTTTTCAGTCTCCTTAGCAAGATCACCATCATAAAGAACATAGCCAGAAGGACTGTATTACTGAAAGATGTACGTGTGCTAGAAAGGAAGCTAGAGATGACATTTAGGAAGTGACCTAAAGCTTCTTTCACAAGGACAGTAGTCATTCATTAAATAAAAAGTGAGAATCACCATTGCCTCTCAAACTACAAGTAGGAAAAACCCTGAAGGGTAAGATGTAATATTAAGCTAAATATAACTGGACCCAGCTGCACAAGTATTCATTTAGAAAATTTCATCTTCAGCTTTTTATAAAGAAATTCCAAGTTTGACTTCTAGAATTCTCTCTCTCTAACTTTTTTATTAAAATCACATTTCAGAATTCTGGAAGTAAGTCATAACTAATATTTTTGTAAATATGATTTTTTAAATAAGTATTTCTTGTGGGACTGACATTGCTCCCATTGTCAATTATATTAAGCTTTTTTAGAGTATAATACCTCTCCCTGTCTTTGTTTTGTGTGTGCACACACACACTCACACTCACATGTGCTGTACACAGAGGGCAAAAGTTTAGAACTATCAGATTTAGGTGGCTGCCCTTCAGCTTCAATTAAGAACTAAAATTAGATCCCTGTGGAATATGTATCCAGTGACGTCCATCAGAGGACAGTGTAGGCATAACCTTGAGAGTTCCAGGAGGCGTCATCCAGGGGATCCTGCTTTAACTACAAAATTCCTTAGACACTTGATTTTTTATCTTCAAAAATTTATGTGACTTTTGGTGTTGTGATTTGTAAAACATTTGTTTATTTTCATGTAGAAATTCTTCCCCACCTCTGTCTCCAATAAATCTTTTAGTAAAATAGTGATTAAAGAGGATGCATCCAAATTGTCTTTGACTTTAAGTATTCCTGGCTCTGTGCCACATCTCCCAGTTGAATATGCACAGTCTATTTTAAGATCAGGGTCCTATCCCATCGCTATAGGAGTATGCATTGATGGAAGGAGAGCATAAATCAAGCATATGGCTAAAATTGTAGGCATAATGGGCAAAAGAGAAGAGGGAAAGTCCATTCTTATTGAAGAAAAAATGGTAGACTGCAATGATAACTGTTTTACTACCACTACAGTGGGGGAACAGAGACATTAAAAAAAAATAAGTAGAACCATGTTTAATGACTTAGTCTGTTTATTTAAGGAGAAAAAAAAATCAGTTTTCAATAATTTCTTTCACAGGCCTAGCTTAACCCGGAATTGCTTTTGATGTTGGAACACCAGTTTTTGCTTTACTTCTTATATGCAACCGGATACCAGTAAATAAAAAGAGTAGGACTGAGTTGAATAAGAATCCGAATCCTCATTCCCATTGTAGCTTTGTGTGCTGCCTTAAGAAAATCATTTAGCCCTTTGGGGAGTCAGTTTTCATATCTGTAAAATAAAAGAAATATTCCCTAGTTCTGAGTTTGTGATTAGGATTATTTTTTTAAAGGATTCTGTGGTCAAATAAAGGAAACAGCAGTTTTAAAACATTAAACTTTTTTTCCCATCGTATATCTAGGAATCTTAATATTTTAATAAGCCTTAGAAGTTTCCCAGGCTTATTCTCCCACAAAACCCTTTTTTAATAGAACCTTTTGCATTGCTAGTGCTCGTTAATATTAAGTAGTCACTATAGCCCTGTCTAACTTGTAACATTCTGATCCTGGAAACTGCACTCATTTTGTTTGGCCTTTTAGCTCTTTTCTGGCATGTAGTTATCGTAGGGTTACTGCCAAGTTGAGTTCAGTGCCCGTGCTGTGTGTATACCCTGCCCCTCTTTCCAGCTTGAACTGGAAATTATCGCATTTTCCTCTTTCTTATAAATAAAACAGCCATTAGTCTTTGTCTTTTGCAGCGTTAACTTTCTCTGTTCACTGTTCTTTCACTTGATTTGATTATTCAGTTAATGGCCCATTTTTATTCTAAATTAATCTGTTAATCTTCACCTGCATCTTACCAGTAGTAAGTAAATACTTGAAAAGGTCATCTCATTAAATTGTTGTGATAAGCACTGATGTTGGAGAGAACACTAGATGTCAAATCTACATGTAGGCTTACTATTTCAATCAGAAAAACAAGCCTTCTTCAAGATACTCTTACTGGCTGAGATCTTTAATTACAGGTTTTATTCTTGGAAATGTATAATTTTAGCTATTACCGTGTACCATCATCTCATTTAATAAAACACCACTGTAATACAGAGAGTGTTATCCCCATTTTACATGTAATGAAACTAAAGCTAAGAAAAACCAAAGTAACTTGCCGAGATCTCACAGGTAAAAAATAGCAAAGTGAAGTTTCTTGGGCTGCAACTCATATACTGTTATACCATGTAGCCTCTTACTAAATTGATAATACTATCTATGGCACATGTACTATACTTATAATGTTAAATAACACTCATTATTTAGATTCTTCTAGAGCAGCACATACACACTATCTCATTTAATTAAATTCCCCCAGATAACACTGTGAAGTACTGTCATACCCATTTTATAGGTTTAAGAAAATAAAGAATTTCATCAATTTGGTCAGAGTCATTCAACTAAATAAATAGGACCTGGGCTTTAAAGACTTAGTGAATATTCGGACATAATACTCTCTAGCACGCAGGGCTTGAAAGATGTCACACTTAGTATGTATGTGTGTGTGTATTCAGCATATTTGACAGCATCTTTGTATCTGTGGCAGAAAAAGAAATACATCAGATAAATTCTGCCCCTGCCAAAGCTGATAAGAGAGATAAGAAGTCTCCGTAAATATAACTCCAGGTCAGAGGTATTAGTGCTATAAAAGTGGTGAGATTGAATACTCGGGATTTAGAGGTGGCCGAGGTTACTTCCTGCTAGGAGATGGCAAAGAAGATAACATTTGCTTTAAAGATAGAGATGATTTGGGAAGGTTAGGATTTGAGAAGACATTCTAAATACAGGAAATTACATGAGAAAAGCACACAGGTTCACACAGGTAGTCGAGAGTAGGTTTTTTTGGCCTGGATCAAAGATATTGTAACATATGTAGTCGGTTATGAGTTTTGGAAACATGAATTACAGGTGAGTCTGACCCCTTCCTAGGTAATGAGTTTGGATGCACTTTATGTGAGCTGTCTACTGTGGGACAGTTAAAGAGAAATGTCTGCCAGAGAATAACATTTTCTTTTTGCTGCCAGCTCTAAGAAATGAGTCCCTTCTCATAAATGAATGATAATACCATCAACCAGGTTGTCCAAGTTAGAAACTTCAGAGGCTCTTTGCCTCCTCTTTCTTCTCTACCCTAGATATCCAAGAAGTCATTCCACTTATCATTCAGTCAATTCCACTTTCTTAAAATTCTCTACGCCCTCCACTTCATTGCCTTATTTTAGACCTCCGTCATTTCTCACCTTAACTGTTTCTGCTCTGTCCCCTTTCTCATCAATTCTCCATATTACCATCAGTGACATTTCCAAAGCACAAATCTCATGTCATTCCCCTGCTTAACACTTTGCAGTAAGCCTCCCCACTTCCCTCTGGATTAAATCCAAACTCTTCATTGTCTTCATTAAACAGATGTGGACTAGTATATCTTCTCTCTAAAAAGAAAAGAAAATATGCCAACAAACTGGACAACCTGGACAAAAGTGGATAAGTTCGTAGATGCATAGACTCTTCCAAAAATAAATCAGGAGGAATCAGAGAATCTGAATAGAGAGATTATACGTAATGAAAGTGAAGCAGTAATCAAAAACTCCCAACAGACAAAAACCCCGGACAAGACGGCTTCACAGGGAAATTTGACCAAACATTGAGAACACCTTTCCCTCTCAAACTGTTTCATAAGATTCAAGAGGAGAGATGGCTCCCAAACTCATTTTACGAGGCCAGCATTATCCTAATTCCAAAAGTAGATAAAAACACTACAAAGAAAAAATTATAGGCCAATATTGCTGATGAACATAGATGCTAAAATCCTCAACAAGACATTAACAAACCGAGTAGAGCAATACATTGAAAAGACTGTACACCATGATCAAGTGGGATTTATTCAGGGAGTACAAGGTGGTACAACATTCACAGATCAATTAATTTGATGACCACATAAATAAAGTGAAGGATAAAAAAAACCACATGATTGTATCAATAGATGCAGAAAAGCTTTTGATAAAATCAGCTGCCATTTATGATAAAAACTCTCGGCAGAGTGGGAATAAAGGAAACATACCTAAACATAATAAAGGCCGTGTATGATAAACCCACTGCCAGCCTCATACTCAACAGGCAAAAACTACAAGCATTACCCTTAAGATCAGGAACAAGACAGGGATTCCGCTTTCACCTCTTATTTAACATAGTATTAGAATCAGCAATAGTCACAGCAGTCAGACAAGAAGAAATAAAAGGGATCCAAACTGGGAAAAAATAATGAAAAGAAAAACCACTCTTAACCTTAATTCCCTCTTGTTACCATCCTATTTCTCTGCTTTTGTTATAGCCACATGTCTTGAGAATTCTGTGCTTTTCACCTTGTCACCTCCCAAATAAATACTCTCAGGAAACTGCTTTTATTAAGGCCATTGGTGGTCTAGCATTGCCAAATCCTTATGCTGCTTGGTCTTTTGAAATAGCTGACTAGTCCCTTTATAAAATACATTTCTGTCTTGTCTTCCAAAACATCACACTTCTATATTTCTTCTTGCCTTTCTAGTTGATACGTCTTAATCTTCTTTATCAGTTTCTTCTCCTCCTCCAGCCTCTTAAATGTTGGCATTTTTCAGAGCTTAGTCCTTTTTTCTGTATATTTTTCTCTAGGTGGTCTCATCCATCCTTATAGCTCCAAATGTCTACACACATACAAATCATCAGGCATAGCACTCACTGAGGGCTACTTTCAGCCACATACATTGAACTTGCTATTTGACATCTCCCTAGGCATCACAAACTTAATGTTTTCATGCAAAATTTCTCCCCAAGCCCGTTCTTCCTCCCATCGTCATCCCTTCTCAATAAATGCGACTACACTGCTTAAGCCAAAAAACCTCCCTCTCCCTAACAAATAGCAATATTTTCAGTTTTTCCTCAAAACTTCCTATCAAATCCATCGGTCTCTGTCCCTCTCCACTGCTTCTGCTCTGGTTGTGGCCGCTTTTGTTCCCCTCCAATTCATTTGTACACAGTAGCTGGTGTGATTTATCAGAATTTTAATTGGGTGGTTATTCTCCTTTGCTTAAACTTTCTGGACTCTGCTGCATTTCATGCTAGAGACTTACTGAGAACAGGAGTCATTTAATACTACACTCATTTAAATTTGTTTATAAGGCCTCTATAGCAATGTGGGGAAATGCTTATGGTTAAAATTAAATTTAAAAATCATAGAACAAAATTATATACACATGATGATTGCAACTCTGTATGTTAAAGTAATATACTATTACTGCTGATTATCAAATTGACTAAGGGTAAACACATCTATCCATGGCATATGAAATATACTAGCTAGTATAATTATGAATATTTTTGTATTTCTTTAATAGTTTGATTCACTTTACATTTTAAAGAACATACATATTTAAGTAATTTAAACTCTTCAGAAAAAAAGAACTTTAAATGAAGACACATAATTTCTGCCACTCATATAAAAAGACTTTTTTACCCAGTGAGGTAAACCATCCTACAGTACAATCACAAAAATAGCCTTTACTACTTCTCTCTTTCTTAGAAAGGAGAAATGTCAGGACAACATTAATAGAGCTCTACTAATGCTGTTGATTTGGGGAATTTCTTAATGCTGCTTGCTTTGCTTAGGGCTACAAGGATTATGAAGAAATAAAACATCATAATAGTCACCATTAAAAGAGTGCTTAGTATGTCCCAGAGTCTATTTCACAACAGCCCTGTGAGATGTAAGCAATGTCATTCCCATTTTACAAATGAGAAAGTGAGGGTCAAAGAAGTTACCATGTTTGAATCCCACAGTGGTAGAGCCGGGATTAAACCCAGGTCTTTCTCATTCAAAATCCATTGCAGTACATTTTCTTTTCTCACTTAAAAAAAAAAATGTCCCTGTCCTTTCCGCCTGCGGTGAGATTTTGGTAATTGAGGCAAACTCATAAAAAGAAAACTAACAGGAAGAATGTGCTAAACACCAAATGATTGCTACAAATTGTAGTTTGAGTTTTCCTTGGAAAGAAAAAATGTTGGGGATGTAAGTGTTGAGGGAAAACTTTATATCAAAAGTGAATTTTAATCTTAGTTTTGGGGAATGGTTAAAACTTAAATAGTCCAAGAGGGAGAAGGACTGATGCATGTGGAGGGGAGGCAGTTAGAAAGCAAAAGAGCTCAATGTGAGGTAATTTGGAAAGGAACATAGCTAAAGAGAAGGGTTGGGTAGGGGAATACTATGAAAGAGCAGACTCGAAAAGCAGGCTAGATGCTAAGCAGGTTAAATGCTAAGATGAGGACATTGAGATTTTATCTTACAATAATATGTAAAAGGTAACCTGTACTGAACACTTAACCACATGCGTGGCAGTATTCCAAGTACTATACATGGGTGATGTTATTTAACTCCTGTAGTAAATGAGACCCAGAGAGGCTAAGTTACTTGCCAACTTCACACTGTTAAGAAGATGGTAGAAGAGCCAGCATTTGAACACAATCAATTTAAATCCAGAACCCCTGCTCTTAATTAGAACACCCTTCTGGTTCTAGAGTCTGTGGTCAATTGAACAAGTTTCAAGCCCATGATTCCTGACCTCAAACAAGAAATATGCTTAACACTTCCGGTCATTTTTAACATTTAAGAAAGGTAGTGTGACCAGACAATGACAACATCTCATTCCTGTTCCTGCCACCCACATACATCATCTTCAGCACCTGACAGTCAAGGAGAAGTTAAAGTATTTGTGATCATTGCTTTCCACTCTGCTCACTTTTTTATGCTTATCCAGTCAGTTACTCCCGGTTTACCACTATCCCCTAACATCCAAGTTCCATCATTCCATTGTTAACCATAGTTCAGTAGTTCTCAGTGTGGCTCCTAAACCAGCAGCCCCAGCATCAACTGGAAACTTGTTAAAAGTTCCAGTTCTGCAACCTAATTCCGGGCTTACTGAATCAGAAACTCTGAGGGAGAGGTGCAACAGTCTGAGTTTTAACAATCCCTTTAGGTGATTTTGACGCATGCTGAAGTTTGAGAACCACTGCTCTAGTGTATTCTAGTGTTTTAGTTCAGGAGTAAACTACTAAACCTTTCTGGCAGTACTGGGTATTAACATTGGGGAACAATTTGGAATCTTACTCTTGAGTTTAGGCTGCTGGGTCTTGCACTCTAACTTTGTGGAAATAACCTTGGCTTACTAAGCCAACAAGTATCTTTAAAAGGCCGTTTCTCAAGTGCCTTGATTTTCAGTAATTTATAAACATACCTAACCTTTGCTTTATGACTTTAGTTTATTCCTGAAAACCTGACCTCTAAGTGAAAAGTTATTAGTATCAGGAATTATTTTTATGAATTTTAATGGAAGAAAGTATGTGTTTCATGATTATCTGAGATAACAAAATAATTTGTAGATTAAAAAGTATATCAGTTGAACAATGAAAAACAAGTTTGTAGAAATGATACTTTGAAAGTAAATAAAAATAATTTTACCGAAAACGTAATAATGGTGTATTGCACTTGTTTGCAATGGAAGAGAAGACTTTTGATTGGTGACTGGTGAAGGAGACATACAGAGGAGTTTTCTTTGGAAAGTGCTGGAGGGTCAGGTGGTAGGTGGACTGTAAGGTGGGGAACTTTGGGAGTTCATAGTTTTCTCGCGCTTAAAAATAGTTGCCACACACCTGGACCGGCCACTGGGATACAGATGAAATAGAGCCTCTGTTCTCAAGGAGTCTGGAGAAGGAGTGTGGTGCCCCAAAGGCTCATTCTATAAAAAGGCAAAAACAAAGTGCCGTTGCAGGCAGAAACAGAAAGAAAGCAAAGGAGGGAGAGACTGGGGAGCCTTATAGAAGACCCCTCAGATCTCGAACTGAGCCTTAGAAAAAGAGTGGGGGTCTGACTGGCTGACATGGCAGCATGCCATGCTGAAGGACGGGGGAGATGGCTCCCGATGTGCCGTTAGAGTCTGGAGGTCAGTTTGGAGCACCTGGAAAAGGGGAGGGGATTGTGACGGACATCAGTAGGAAAGAGGGCACAGGGTTCATTTCATCCAAATTCTGTGGGCAGCAATGAGCTATAGAAAGTGAAGAGAGCAGGGCGTGTTTTAAGGAGAGTAAAATCAGTGAAAAAAATACTCAATCACAGAAAAATACTGTCGGGGCAAATTACAGGAGCACTGTGAAACAAGTAGTGCTCACACTCAACGGGGAGAAATTGTTAAAAATACTGCCTCTTCAGTCTTGCTTGGTGTATATGCAAAGCAAACTTTTCTGATTCATCCAAATGTGGTACACAATTTATTAATTTGTTCTTTTTAATATACTCTGATTTGGAATTACCGTATTGAGTAAAGCAATGTCTGTTAAATATCGTCCCTTTTTTTGTATTTTGAGCATGTCTTTGATTTGTTTTTAAAAGTTGTAATACAAAAAAGGGTGGGGGTGTCATTGTCTAAGAAGTAGTATCACTTTTCAAGAGACATTATGGCAAAAAGCTACCTAACAGTCATTATGTGACATGAGTCTATAATGAGAAATGACATGTTTAAGAAAACTGTGCTTTAAAACTAGATTGATTGAAAATATTTAAGACTAGAATTCTTGTCTTTGGTGGCTAGTCGATCTAGAAGCCCTTAGATGAGGCACTTTTAACTATAAATTTTATAGGCACCTCTAACTGCTTTCAAGTAGCTGTCTTAGGTCCCAGAGTTTTACAGTCCATTTTTTTTATAGCTTGGGCTATTCTGATTTATATTCATGCTTTGCTCTTCGTCTTTCTTGAGTCGGAAGGCAGAGGATGAAAGGAGCCATGCTGCCTGTAGATTTTTTTCTTGCTGTTTTTGGTTTAGAAAGGAAGGTATATAGAGCTCCAAGTTCACACGTATAGTATTTTATAATACTTGATTCCATATTTCTTAACTTAAATATAAATGTGGATGGTTTCCCTTTTGAGTAAAATTATGTGGCACACAGGTTGTAGGAACCTACCTCCAGGACTGTAACGCATAAGAAGTATGTACAGTTTTGGGAAGGTGGTGTGTCTTAGATGTGAAAGATCTGAAATTGGACAAAATTTTTCCTATTTCACATATTTTTAATAATGAACAGATTGTACTTTATCTTACCCCAAAATTGCATTTATCTTATTTTTTAAACGATTTTATTTATATTTAGAGAGAGAGGTAAAGAAGGAGAAAGAGAGAGAGAGAGAGATCAATGTGTGGTTGCTTCTCATGTGCCCCCCACTGGGGACCTGACCCGCAACCCAGGCATGTGCCTGCGCCCTGCCTAGGAATCCAGCTGGCGACCGTTTGGTTCTCAGCCTGCACTCAGTCCATTGAGCTACACCAGCCAGGGCTATTTTTTAAAAGGATTTAATAATAGTAAGACATTAATGAAAGTCCCTTCTAGTTATCAGGTATGGCAGATATAGAATTGATATTGTTACAGAATTGTTTTTTAGCTTATCAGGTTAATTTTCTTCCTATTTCCATTTACAGAACATAGTATGTTTTAAATTGGCTTCATTTCCACAGCTGTATGACTAGGATCTATTGAGAAGGTGCCCACAGCCTGGGACTCCTGCCAAAATCATAATGATTGACCCGCAGATAGGCTGTTTTTTAAAGAGTTAAAGTCTTGCAGTGGGGGGAACACATGGGGGGGTTGGTAAATGGTAATGGAAAATATATAGTAAAAAAACTATATAAAGTCTGATGATAGGTTAATAAAACCTTTGTAAAACCTTGTATCAGTCATAATTTTTGTTGCTGTTGTTTTTATAAAATGTAATGGGTACAGAAGTGGTTAGCAGTGGAATGGTTATACCAGCTTGCTCCATACCTGAGACATGCTTGAGAGACCCAGACCTGCAGTTTGTTCACTTATGGAGAAAAAAGCTGAATATTGAATTTTGAGAGTGATGGCAATGAGAGAAATAATTATTTTTCAAAAAATTCAAGAGTACACTTTGGGTTCATCTTAGAAAGAATCATTTCTGATATAGTAGTAGCAAAATTTGGAACCAGGACTGTTACATTTGTATACGTAATGTGTGCTGTACACCAAGAGAAAGGAGAACTAAGACCTCGCCCACACTCTGAGCTTCCCAAGCCGTGTGCGCTGGCAGGGCTGCAGGAGGAAGAGGGCTTGCTTTGTTTGTTTGTAATCGGCCCACCCAGTAGGAACACTGTTTTGCAGTTATTTGGCCTGGAGAGGGGCGCCTTTTTGTAAGTGGCTAAAAGATGTCTATATTCTAGCTAAGACCACTTTGAAACCCAATTTAGCATAATTTGTAGCAGTTTTGTCTGCAGAAGATCCTCTTTGGGTGACACTCAATGATTAAATGTTATTACATGTTAGTCAAACAGGGCTAAGGTTTATAAAACGTGGGCTACAAATTCAGAAGAATTCCAAACTATAAATTCAGAAATGCCACAGCTAAAATTCGGCAGAAGTGCATACTTTTAAGTCTCTTGACAAGAACCTGTACTTGTGAGCAACTGTGAACCAAATCTCGAGACGTTAATCTTTACTTCTGGGAAGAGAACAGCTGTGATTCAGACTGATTGCTTTCTATCCTGATAGTATGTGTAGTTGGATGTTAAAAATCCATTGATAACAAAGCTATTTGAGAAATTTGAAACCAGTCAATTTAAAAGAGAGTAAGTGATTTTATAGAAAGAAGATTGACCCGAAGTTAAAAACTCACACTCTAGCTCTGACTACCCCACTAATCCACTCTGGCCCAGTACAAGCAACTTAACCTCTCTAGTCCTCAATTTCTGTATCTGTAAAGTGAAAGACATGTACCAAATACACGGTCTCTCTCAGTTCTAATGTTTTGTGATTTAAAAATGATAAAAATGTTTTCTAGCCAGATCTTGAACTGCTATTAAATACATTCATTCTATTTTAAATCATTTAAGCCAAATAATGACTTTCATTTTCTCATTCCTGTTTTTCAGAAACTCTGTGAAGGCATATTTAAAGTCCTTGTGAAGGACATCCCAACAACATGTCAAGTGTCCTGTCTGGAAGTTCTCCGCATTCTCTCCAGAGACAAAAAGATTTTAGTTCCTGTAACAACCAAGGAAAATATGCAGATACTGCTGCGACTAGCGAAGCTAAATGACTCAGATGATTCTTTGGAGAAGGTGTCAGAGTTCCCAGTTATTGTGGAGTCATTAAAATGTCTGTGTAACATTGTGTTCAACAGTCAGATGGCACAGCAGCTCAGTCTGGAACTTAACCTTGCTGCCAAGCTCTGTAACCTCCTGAGAAAGTGCAAGGACCGAAAGTTTATCAGTGACATTAAGTGCTTTGACTTGCGCTTGCTCTTCCTCCTGTCACTTTTGCACACTGACATCAGGTCACAATTGCGCTATGAGCTCCAGGGACTACCGCTGCTAACCCAGATCTTGGAAAGTGCCTTTAGCATCAAGTGGACCGATGAGTATGAATCGGCCATAGACCATAATGGACCTCCTCTCTCACCTCAGGAGACAGACTGTGCCATTGAGGCCCTCAAAGCTCTCTTCAATGTGACAGTAGACAGTTGGAAGGTGCATAAAGAGGTAAGTTTAAGAAGGGTATTATCTACTATAGAATTTAATTGGTCTGGGTACATCCTTTAGAGCTGCCTGCGAGGGAGGAATGGAAAAAATTTCCAGTTCCCCCATTAATCAGTTGTATGACTCAAGATTAATTTCTTAACCATTATAAAAGTCTTATGATTTCCATTTGTGTAACACTTATCAGAAGAATAGGGTGAAGATGGACTATTGTTTTATAAGATGCCAAATATAGCTCTGAGTTATACTATCAGGTATCTCTTTTTTAAGAGTGCCTCTTTCAGGTACAAGGTTTAAACTGTAAGATTTGAGGGAAACAAAATAATGCGGTTCATAAATGTATAGGCATTTTTTTGTGGCTGACATCTTAAAAGTTAAGAGAAATCAGGCCATTGAAATTGATCAATCAGAATTGATGTCTGCTGGGAAGAGTAAAAAGATGCTGTATCATGTATCATCCCAGTCTCCTGGAGTGTTACTTTATAGTGTTAGATAACAATCAGAAGTGTAGGACTACAACTAGATATCCATGCTTGTACGCAGTCCTAGAAAACAAGCATAATTACATGAGAGTATGGGAAAGGTTATTTTAAACCACTTGACCTATTTCTAAACTAAGATAATTTTCTGTGGCTTGGACTGTCCAGCAACCCAAAGTGAGGCAGATGTGATAGTTTATATTTGAGTACCCGCCAGAACAATATGCTAAACGAGAAACTTAGTTTAAGGAAGTCAACAATTTTAAGTGAAGTGGATGTAAACTTTTTTTCTTTGCTTCTAGAATCTTAACATTTCACATTTACCTTCTCTCCTTAAATAACTGGTGAAAGTAAGCCTCTGCCTTTAAAAAAATAATAAAGAAAAGAAACATTTTGGTGCTGGAGCAAATTATCTTTTCTGACAATTGACTTTCAGACTTAGGTTAACATATTACTCTATCCATTTGAAGCAGTTCTCTCTGTGAATAAAGATCTATTTCTGCCAGCAGTGCCTGAGCTGAGGGAGTAGGGGGCACTGGGTGGAGGAGACAAAGGACGGAAAATCAAGACAACTGTAATAGCATAATCAATAAAATGTAATTTAAAAAAAGAAAGATTTTTTTCAGTGCATTTTTAGGCAGGCTTCTGAGGTCTAGAGCGCAAATAGGTCTGTATTTTGAAACCAAATGTTTGAAGATCACTTCTAACAGCTATTTTAGATGACCATAGCATGGTCAGTTTTCCTGGGACTTGGCAAAAAAAGATGTGGAAAGCCCACATGCTCCATTTATGCTTTGAAAACAATATTTGGAAGTATTTAAAATGTTATGTCTCTATGCCTTTTTGGTACCTTCTATGGTTATTTTTCTTACACTGTTTGTTTTGGTGTTTTTGAGTTTTCTATTTAATTGCAAGAACTCGTCTGAGACTGTTGGTTTGCCATTGTTGAAACGCCTGTTATGTAAATGGTGCCCCAAATGGTAGCTCACATTGCTCAGATTCATGGCAAAAAAGGCTGCACCTCAGTGCATGTAGGGATGACATGTAATAAATACCAGTAAATTGAGATTAGTCCTCATTAGTGGGGCTGAAAGAAGCTTTAGAAAATGCTCATGTGGCAAATTCTTATTCTGTGTTATAGAGTGTTTATTCTCTGAAAGTTGTACAAGAGAGGACCAGTAGTCCTGAAGCAGGCATCTCAGCAGACCTAGTGCCTCTTGTGAGTTGTGAAGCAGATGGAGCAGCATTGCAAAATGTTCCCCATTAATGTGACTCTGGGCCATTATACAGTATCAGAAATTTGAACAGTATTGAAAACAGGATTTTGCCAACCCATTTAGGCAAGAGTGTGGGAAAGGTTATTTTAAGCCACTTCAGTCTCCATGAGTTTCAAACTCAAATTCTAGTGAATATTCAGTCAGTCATTCAGTCAGTCAACCAATACTTACAAATACTTTTAGGTATAATGCTTTGTGTTATGTAATATATTGGCAATAATAGGTGTAGACTCAGCCTTTATGAAACTCCAGTTCTGTTGGTGAAACAGGTAATAAATAAGTAAACAAATATGTAATTTAAATTGTGTTAAGTGCTAGGAAAGAAACAGCAATGATTGAGAATACTTAGTACAGTCACAAAAGACCTTTGAAGATCTCTCCTGATACGTGAAAACTTGAGAATGATTCAGCCATTTGACAAATGGGAGATGAACATTTCCCAGAAATTGAACAACATGTGAAAAGACGCAGAAGTCAGCATAGAGTATTTTTTACTGAGGTACCCACAACATAAAGAAAATCTGTAATAATGGTGCAGAGAAATTTACCAGTAGGAGTCCGTTTACCTGCATTTCAATATCTCCTTAATTGTCAAATGAAAGACATCTTTCACCAGTTGAGCAAACACCTAAAGAATTGTTAATACTTTAAAATACCAACTGAAATAAAGAGATATAGAAAACATATTGTATGGGAAAAATATCCAACTTTAAAATAAAACTTAAAAATACTATTTTTCTTACTATGAAAATAATGCATGCTAATTATAGAAGATCCATGGGGAAAAGAGCATACAAACAATAAGAAAATACAAATTACCTCCCACTCAAAGAAAAGCACTAGTTGCATTTTGATGTATATCTCTCTAACCATTCTCCATTTTATAACATATACATATGAACATATGTATATGTTTTCTTTTTACAAAAATGGAGTCATTTTATAATCTTGATTTTTTTCCCCCCAACAGATTTCTTGCACAGTAGTCATTTTCAAAATGTGTTCCTTGAATCCATAAAGTTCCTAGGAGCAGCCCCTGGGGATAAGTGGGTGGTGCTCCAGGTTCCCCACCCTCACTTGAAAAAGAGCACATTTGATTGTTGCTATTGCTGTTGCTGTTTCTTTTTAAATTTAGATTGTAACTAGATTTAATTTGATAAATAAAAAGAATTCTGCAAACAGAAAAAATATTTTGACAGCCACTTCTCCTATTTGCCAAAGGTTGATAAATCCTTGGTGTAAGGGTTTATCAGCCTTTAAACAAATACCCTCTGTGTAGGCATTGAACAATTTGCAATTATTTGGTATTTCAAATAGTAATACAGTACATTTTCTTATTGTAAGAATCTTTGTAGATAAATTTCTAGGATTGTTGGGTCAAAGGGATTTTCAACACTTTAAGGTTTTTTGATATGCATTGCCAAATTGACTTTCAGAAGAATAGTGCAAGTTTATATCTTTTCAGTCCCTGGGCATTTCTCTTTTTAAAAGCATAACCTATTTTACAGCTCAGCTGTTACAGAAAATACAGATGTTTGGTTTTGGTTTTAACTTTTAATAGCTATTTTTATGACTGATCATTTGCAATTCACCATAAACAGAAAATTAATGACTAGGTTTTTCTTGAGGTTTAGCAAATTAGTGCCATTTGTTCATTTTTAGGTTCATGCCTCAGTGTTAGATTTCTGCCTGCCTGGTGATGACATCAGCAGATTAATTTGGAGATTTCAGTCCACTTAGTAGGAAGTACAGCTGGCCTTATGTCCACATGTGGTGTCAGTCTTGTTTTCCTCCCTTCCTCTCACCCTTCGTCTCTCTGTTTCCTAAAGGCAGTGTGTTTACGAAGGTCACATGATTTCTTTAGCAAGACCTGAAGTCAGTTCTAGAAAAGTGAATTTAAAAGGTCTTCCTTCTGCTTTAACCCTTTGTTATATCTCTGTGGGTGGAGGGAAGCATGTTATTCTAGAGATCCCTTACTTAGCATACATTCCTTTCTGAAATACTTCCCAGGTGTCATTGCAGGTGTCAGTGCAGTATAATGAGAAAATACAAAAACCAACAGACGTGGTAGAGCCAGACAACCAAGTGCAAACAGACAAGTAGTTCACATTCTAAGTAGTCAAAGAATGCTTTCTGAGTGAAATAAAACAGTTGAGTGTCCATAGAAGGTAATTGGGAATGTCACATTGTAACAGAAGAGGTTAGTTCCATGATTATTTTAGAGGCTTTGAAGGAAATGTATAAAAAGGACATGATATTAATTAATTAAAACTAAACCTTTGAGCTACGCCATGTTTTTTGCTGAATCATTTTTTTCAACATTTATCGAATGCCGAGTATGTGCCAGGTTCTGTGCTAGTCACACAAGATGCAAGATAAAGCATTACTGTCCTCACAGAGAACTAACAGTCTAATAGGAAAATCAGACATACAAACAGACGTGTATATACGACTATTTGTTACATTATTTACTATTCTGTATAATTTCTGTATGTTTGAAAATAAAAAAGAGTCACCTCAGCCATGCACAGTTGCTTCAAATGCCATATGTTCTAGAATGTTGGAGGTGTCTGACCTCACTGTCATAACCTTTCCGCTAAGTAACATACCTAGCACAAAGTAGGTGTTCAGGAAATAGTTTCTTAATAAAAAATAAAATGTAATGTAGTTTGATATCTATGTAGGGGAAATGGCCTGAAGTTGACAGGAAGGAAGGAAAGTTTATGATACCATTTAAATTTTCAAAGCTGTTAAAAATTTTTCTAGAAGCCTAAAAAATTTAAAGACATTGTTTATATAAGCAGCTTCTAGCCTTTAATTACAGCATTCTATTTTATACCATTTAATTCAAAAAAGGATTTATTACTTTATGCACAGCACCATGATAGATGCAAAAGAGGTAAAGTAGGTATTTTTTGCCTGTAAGGAGACAGCTTTTTGAACATAAACCATTTAGTAGGACAAATAACTATGGTAGAGGTACAACAGGGCCAGAGTAACACAAAGGATGAAATGCTACCCAAAGTATTTCCACATAAGAATGCTTATGTGCATTTGCATGCACATCTCTATGAATGTGTGTTTCACTTTTTATAGAAATGAAATTGTATTTCTATAGGATAAGTTTTCTAAATCTTACCAAAGTAATTAGAAGTACCCTGAGATAAAGCCAGATTAAGACTCACCATGTGAAGTAGTCTCCCTTCTGACTTATCGATTAGATCAGTTAAAACTGCATGAAAAGATGTGAGGAAATTGATACCTTGACCAAACAAAAGTGAAACCTTCCATAGTTTGCACAGGAGGAAAAAAAGCTACGGTACAGTACAATCTGTAATCACGAAGTAAAGGCTGTAGGAAGAGATCCCAAAGAATTTCCTGAGTTTTGTCATCTTGTTTTCATTTTCATTATCACAGCAAACCTGCTTGCTTTCTCTCTCTTCTTCCTCCCTTTGTCCTTTGAGACTTTCTTTCCTTCTCAGCCTTCGGAGATAGTATGATTTCAGAGGAGAGAATATTGATGCCTTAAAGATATTAAAACAAAGATCATGAAGCAAGTAAATGACAGTTGTATAACCTGAGTTTGTATAATGCTTTATAAAGAGCGATTATATTTAATCCTTCTATCATCCTTGTAAGACAAGAGCATTAATCCCATTTGAGAAATGAGAATACCAAAGATCAGAGAGTTTAATTATTCATGGAAAAAGCACACAGCATAAGAACCAATAGTAGGAAATAATGTCCACTCTAACTTTCGTTAAGTAAGACTTCTGAAATGATGGCACTCATTCAACAAATATTTGTTGAGACCTACACTCATGGAGTGCAATAAAGAGTCTAGAAATAAATCTACACATATGCAATCAACTGATTTATCATACAGGTAACATTGAAGTACAGTGTGGGGAAGGTGGGCTTCGTAATATGTATGTACTGGATCAATTTTGTGGCTATATGGGACAAAAGTGAATTTGAATCTCTACCTTGTACCATACGCAAAAAACTAATTTGAGATGGGTAAGTGATCTAAATATAAAAGGTAAAAATAATAAAGCTCATAGAAGAAAACCAAAAATTATCCTCATGACTTTATCTTAAACAAGTCAAACATTTCTTAAGTAGGCAAAGATTTCTAAAACAGGACAAAAAGAGATCAAACCATATGGGAAAAAAATTGACCAGTTTGTCTTCATTAAAATGAATTCACCAAGAGAAGAAGGTAAAAAAGGTAGGCCACCAAGTGGAAGGAGATACTTGCAATGCATATATGCAATAAAGGACTCCATCCGGAATACATTAAAAAGTCCTACAAGTCCATACGAATAAAGTCAGTCAACCTAATTAGAAAAATAGGCAAAAGGCTTGAACAGGCCCTTTACCAAAGTGCTATCTAGGTTACCAATAGACATAGGAAAAGGTGTTCAACTTTATTAGTCCTCAGGAAAATGCATAAGAAAACCATGAGACCACTGCATACAAGAATGACTAAAATTAAACAGGCTGATAGTATCAAGTGTTAGAGCAACTGTAGAGTAGCTGGTGGGAGTATAAATTGGTTTAAGCACTTTGAACACTGTTTGGCAGTCGGTATCTTCTAACACTTCACATATATATACACCCAATGACCCAGCACTAAATAACATGCAAAGGAGTATGTTCATAGCACCATTCTTCAATATAACTGAAAACTGGAAACAATCCAAGTGCCCATCAAGAGTAGGATTGATAAGTAAATTGTAATGTATTGTAATGCACTGTGTGCAGCAGTGTTTTCTTAACCTGTGGTAAAAGACTAGATTTTCCCCTAGCTGTCAGAATGAAACTCTCATGTAATACATAATATACACAATATCAAACTGCTTGAAAATTTGTAAATGCTCATGTGCACCTTCTGTACTCATGGCATTGCAGATCAGTGGCAAAAAGGATGTGGATAGGCACTGGTTCACAAGCTGCACTGTGAATAGCACTACTTCCAAGCAATGCAGGTGAACAAACTGCACCTATACACAAGGTGGATGAATTTCACAACCATTTATATGAATGATTTCATTCATACAAAGTTTAGTGACAACAAAAACTACTAACCTGTGATATTAGACATTGGGATTACCCTTGAGGAGTAAGGGATTATCATTTGAAAGGGCTAAGAGGGAATCCCAGGGTTCTTGATTTTGGCATTGCATCATTTTTGTGCTAATTTTATGGATATGCTCATTTTGTGAAAATTGATCTAGCTGAACACTTACGATTTAAGCATTTATTGTTTTACCATTTACATTAAAAATGATTAACTAGCTATTATACAGATACCCTCTAAACTTATGAACATAATAGGTTAGTGGAGAAGGCAGTGTATATGCAAGTGTATAAACAAATGTGGAATTACAAATTCTGATTTCATGAAAGAAGTCCTAACAAGATGTAGTGATAGAGAATAACGAAGGAAAGAATCTACGTAGATAAGGTGGTCAGAGAAGGGGCTTCTCTGAGAAGATATTTTAGCTGAGACTTAGAGGATGAGAAGAAATCTGATGCCGAGAGTGGAGGCAAAAGTCAGGATTTCAGTAGTTGTTTCAAGGAGAGAAATAGATTTTAGTGGATTTATGGTAAAAGAGAGCATTTCAAACATTAGGGTATAACTTGGGAGTTGGTGTTATGAAAATTGGGACAGGAAGAAATGGGATAGAGGGGAGTAGGATTTGGGGTTTATAGTCGCAAATAATGGAAAGACCAAAATGGATAGTTTTTTTATTAAGTGTATTTTATTGATTATGCTATTATAGTTGTCCCATTTTCCCCCCTTGGCCCCCCTCTACCTGGTATCCCCATTCCTTCCAACAACTCCCCCCTTAGTTCAAGTCCATGGGCCTTACATATGAGTTACTTGGCTTTTCCATTTCACTTACTATTCCCAACACCCCCTTGTCTATTCTGTACCCACCAACTATGTTTCTTATTCCCTGTAAGTTTTCTCCCCTCCACCTACCCAGTGACAACCCTCCATGTGATCTTCATCTCTGTGACTCTGTTTCTGTTTAGTTGCTTGTTCAGTTTGTTGTTTTTTTAGATTCCATTGTTGATAGTTGTGAACTGTTGTCACTTTACTCTTCATAGTTTTTATTTTCTTTTTCTTAGATAAGTTCCTTCAACATTTCATACAACAAAGGCTTGGTGATGATAAACTCTTTTACCTTTACCTTGTCTGGGAAGTACTTTATCTGTCCTTCAACTGTAAATGATAGCTTTGCTGGACAGAGTAATCTAGATCATAGGTCCTTGCTTTTCATCTCTTTGAATATTTCTTGCCAGTCCCTTCTTGCTTGCAAGGTTTCTTCTGAGAAATCAGCTGATGATCTTATGGGAACTCCTTTGTAGGTAACTTTGTTCTTTTCTCTTTCAGCTTTTAAGATTCTTTATCTTTAACCTTTGGCATTTTAATTATGATATGCCTTGGTATGTTTGTCTTTGAATCCAACTTGTTTGGGATTCTCTGAGCTTCCTGGACTTGCATGTCTATTTCCTGCACCAAATTGGGGGGGGGGGTTCTTTCACTATTATTTCAAACAAGTTTTTAATGTCTTGCTCTTCTCCTTCTGGCACCTCTATGACTTGGATGTTGATTCGTTTCAAGTTGACCCAGAGGTTCCTAAGCCTCTCCTCATTTTTTTGAATTCTTGTTTCTTCTTTCTGTTCTAGTTGACTGTTTATTTCTTTCTTTTGTTCCAAATCATTAATTTGAAGCCTGGCTTCCTCCCCTTCACTGTTGGTTCCCTGTATATTTTTCTTTATTTCATTTTGTATAGCCTTCACATCTTCCTTTATTTTACTCAATCATTTCTGTGAGCATCCTGATCACCAGTGCCTTAAACTCTGCACCTGATAGGTTGGCTATCTCCATGTTGCTTAGTTTTTTTTCTGGAGTTTTGGTCCATTTGTTCATTTGGGCCTTAGCTCCCTGTCTCTTCATTTTGGCAGCCTCCCTGTGTTTCTGTGTATCAGGTAGAGTTAGAGCTCCTTTGGTTCCCATACTTGGCACACCTGTTATGTTGTATGGGGCAGAGCCTTAGGTAGCCACCAGGACAGGGCCGCCCACTTCATCACTTTGTGGTGCTGTATGTGATAGAGGGGTCAGAGAGGGAACAATGAAGCTTGCTTGGCTCTCACCCTGTCTCCAGTCACTTTCCCCATGTCCCGTATGTGTCTGGTACTGTTGTGATTGCTGCCCTGTTGCTGATTCCCAGAGTGGATGGGTTTGCAGACATCCTAGGACCCTGTGGGCTCTTTACATGGACTCTCCCGAGAGATCGACAGTGTCTTCCACCACACCAACCCCCCCTGGTTTACAGCCAGAGGTTATGAGGCTTTATTCTTCTGTTGCTAGAACTTGGGGCTGTGTGTGTGACTTGGGGTGGGATTGCTAGCTCCCCAGTTGTCCGTCCCAGTTTTTATCCACCGCAAGTTAATGTGGGACCTCCTCTTTCGTGGGCTGCTGCTTGTAGCTGCTTCGCTGTGCCACACCACATCTCTGTCCCTCCTGCCCATCTGGATGAATGTTTCCTGTTTAAATCCTTGGTTGTCTGACTTCCATACAGTTCAATTCTTTGTCAGTTCTGGTTTTTTGTTTTTAGATTGGTTGTTATACTTCTTATGGTTGTGTGAGGAGGTGAAGCGAGTCTATCTACACGTTCATCTTGGCCAGAAGCCTCCAAAATGGATAGTTTCACTAGAGGCCTGTCAATATCAGCATGAGAACAATTGTGATATCTAGAATAAAGAAAAATCTAGTTTAAAATAAAGTGCATTCCCATTTAATTTTTAAAACCAAGGAAAATATGATTAAGAGTTAATGGGTGAGTTTTGCATGCATTTCAGTGTGCTTAGCATAATTTGGGATTGGTAAAAGTATATTTACATGTTAGAGAATTTTGATTCAAGAATTTGAAGACAGATGGCAAAAAGGACGGCATTCATTCCAACCCTGCCAGTCTTTGTGTGTCTGTCGTTCCACTGGTCCTTCCCTATACTCTTCCCCATCCCCACAAGACACAGTTCATAATCACTCATTCCAGCTCTGCCCGTCTCACCTGTTGTTTCCTTCCACCCTCATTTTTGCTCTTCACCTTTAAATGTTTCATTGAAAGTACTGAACACTTTCATGTATATCATCTTCTTTAATTTAATCCTTTTATGACCCCAACAACCTCATGTTTTTGGAGATGCATGTGAGGAAACTTTGGCTCAGAGAAGCTGTATGGTTTGTCTTAAGGTCACAACCTATACTCCTGACTCCAAATACAGCACTTTTTCTATTATGCCACTGAGGCCTTCATCTCTTCCACATCTACCCAAGATAGTGTTATGTTAATATTGTTATCTGCATTATGAGTAATGAAAGTGTGCCCTATTGTTTGTTAGGTTTATAAGAGGTATCTTCTTCCTGGAAGGGCTGAGTTACATATCTGAATATAGGATATAGATGTATAATATGTGAGTATATTTCACTTTATATAGACTTGAAATCAATTATATATATACACTGAAGTGGTTTTTTAATTAATAGTTTTTGAAGTAATTAGAGACTTTCTGAAGTATAGCATATCTGGGATTTCTATCACAGTTCTCACTAATTTTATATGTCTTCTTAATTACTAAAATTCTAGAAGAAGAGACATACGACCTTGATGCAGATAATTAAAGAAATTGTAGTGATCCAAAATCTCACTAAAAATAAGGAGTTAAACCAAGTGATTATTCAAAGCTTAGCTTATTTCCTACTGTTTGCCTTCTTCCCTCTAACTCTCTCTGTTTAATACCACGACTAATGAGTAAACATTGGAAAAATAGATAAAACTCAGATCACTGTTTTTCATCACTTGCCCTTAACTGGGGAAACTTAAGAGCAAGATTTGGAGGAACTAGGAGATTAAGAAGATTCATTAAAATGAAGTTGATGGATTATAGATTTTAATCCATTGATTTTGAAAGTTATGAGACATTTTTATTAAGGATGTACAACCTGTTCCTAAAATACCTGATAGCATTACATAGGTATGAACTTTTATGATGATTAGTAAACTGGAACAGTATGCTATTGAACAAAAGAATCTAGACTTTCTAGAAATGAAAAAGATCCCTAGCTGAATTGATCTTAAGGTAAAATAGAGTGGGTAGTGTATGGATGCTGTCCATGTCTCTTTTTGCCTGAAACGCCCTTAAGGGAGGGGTTAGATCAACAACTTCTGGTTTCATTGAGAGGCATTTCTGAAGGTGACTGTAGCTGTTGAGACAATGACTATGACCTCTCCATTTATGTCTCAGTATGACTGTTTTGAAGGGCAGATAGGCCATAAGATGACTCTGAGGGATATAGTGATGTACCAGGCTCCTTCGTTAAGGCATTCACTATCCAATTCTTTCTTCCCTCTTTTTTATTTGCCATAGAGTGATTCTCATCAGTTCCGTGTCATGGCAGCTGTCCTTCGCCATTGTTTACTAATTGTAGGTCCAACCGAAGACAAAACTGAAGAGCTGCACAGGTAGGTAACCTCTCTATTGATATCTCAGTGAAAGACATAATCAGTTCTTGTGGTTTTTGGGCATCTAATTTTAATTGTTACAAGCACAAGGAAGTGAAAATATTATAGTAAATCAGGTAACTGGTTCGTTAGATATCATTACTGTTCTCTGATGAGAAATTTTCATTCTCTCACCTTTGACTTATAAATTGAGCCCCAACAGGAGATCCCAGAACAAGGGTGATAAAAACACCCAGCTGTTGAATACTGTGTGTGGCATTGTGTTAAGTTCTTTATAAAGATTAATTCCTTTTAATCATCACATGGCCTTATGAGGTAGGTCCTACTGTTTTTCACTTTTGATAGATCAAGCAATTTCTCCAAGATCTCATAGCCTTAATAAGTGAAAGCTTTGATTTGAACCCTGCTTTTAATTACTACACTTAAACTAATATGCTCACTAACTTCCTTTAAGAGTATTTACCAAGAAAATATATCTTAAGTAATATTCATTAAATTTTATTAACTTAAAAGAATTGGATCACAGTCTCAATTATTAATATGAGGGGGGGGGCCAAGAAAAACAAATTATCTCCTGGAGGGCGGGCCTTCTGTAGTACAGGCTTCCCCTGCTAGGTGAGTGTTTCAGGAATTCATCTTTATCAGTGTATCAGCTGGCATTGCTGTGAGAGGCTGCATTTGTCTTCAGTGCATTATTTTTGAAGACTCTTTCGTGGCATTTGCCCATTTCATGATTGGGTGATTTACAAGCACACCTGCCCACACCACAATGAGTGTTCAGCAGTTTTTGACTAAAAATTGCCTGACCCCTGTGCCCCACCCTCCCTATTCACCCGATCTCTCTCCGAGCAGCTTTTTTTGTTGTTTCCCCAATAAAAATCCTGAAAGGGAATCATTTTGCCAATGTGGAAAAGTTGAAACAAAAAACAGCAGAAGCACTAAAAGGCATCAGAATTGACATATTCAAAAACTGTTTTTGAGCACTGGAAAAAAAGTCTCAATAAGTGTATTGCATCAAATGGAGAATACTTTGAAGGTGACTGAAGTTTAAACATGTAAGAATAAATAAACAATTTCTTATAAATAAGTTCTGGTTTTTTGGGTCTCCCCAAAAAAGTTACTATAAAAAAAGTTTTATGACTTGCTTGTTAAAGTTTTAATGGACTACTGTTAAAATTTATCATTCTCTGAGAACAACTGAATTAAGTATTAATGTATATTTTTAGTTCTCATAATTTATTTTTTAAAAATATTTATTGTTGAGTTTTAGAGAGGGAGAGTGAGAGGAAGAGGAAGAGAGAGAAACATTCATTTGTTGTTCCACTTATTTATGTATTTATGGCTTGATTTTTGTATGTGCCTTGATCAGGGATGGAACCTACAACCTTGGAGTATCAGGACAACACTCTAACTAACTGAGCTACCTGGCCAGGGCTAGTCCTCTTACTTTCTATTTGAAATCCAGTTTACAGTAATAAGATTTCTTATTTTAACAAAAAAACCGTTCTTGAAGCGTTATAAGAATACAAGGGGCATTTTAAACAAGTCAAATAAATTTAAATCTTCAAAAAACTAACTTTGGCATTACCACTGCTTTACTAATAAATTAAAAAATTGGGATCTTAATAATAGAAATTGCCTTTTGAATATTTATAATATTCTGTTTTCTAAAATATGGCTTACATAAAACTGTAGAAACAGAGTATAAAATGAAACATGCTCTTGTTATTTTTCAAGCAAACCCATATTTTTGTTGTGATTAACAGTTTATTATTTGATATTGCAATCAGTTTATTGGTGGATATCTTTATATTATATACTCTATCCTGCAAGTCTTCAAAAGATTTTTTCACAATTAAAAAGTAATTTTTTATGTACCTGCAAACCAAGAGTTTCTTAAATTTTCTTGGGACTGTGCAATAAATCATTGTGCAGTAACTGCAATAAATCATATCCTCTAAAAAGATTTTATTGAGCATTTTGTCTTACTGTAATTTTTTCATATTCAAGAGGCACTAGAAATCTATATACTCAAAGAAAATGGGGTTTATAAGCCCAGGAGTAAATTGATTTTGGGGGGCTGGGGAAAACAAATACCACAAGTTAAAAAACATTCATATAAAGATGTGAGAACATTCAATACAAAGTGGATGGAAAGTAATTGTTACAGTAGTCACAAAAACATTGCTGAGGATTTCTCTGAAAAATGAATTTAATATTTTAATAGCACTTGGTGTCCATCAAAATAGAGCTAAACTATAGAGGTTTTAAAAATCAGAGTTTTAAAAAAAGTAATCAGATTTTTAATTTTCCTTTAAATATTATCTTTTCTTAAATAATATTTAAAGATATTTTTCTTCAATTTGTTTTTATCTTAAAAGTTGCTTTAAAAAACTACTAGCTACAGTAAATCAAAAGGGTTTTCCTTAGAGCCACAGATAGGATTTGTGAGTAGTATTCTCAAAGGCCTTCCTGGAAGACTGAGGTTGCTGCTGACTTGACAGTTTATCTGGGATGGCCCTGCCTATCCCTTTAATCAGAATTAAAGTGATTAGTATCTTTTGAGCAGTAATGAATCTAGGCTAATCCATTTAGTACAGAGAAAACTGCATTGACCCCAGAGGGCTATTTTATAGTAGCCTTACTAGAATTGTAATATCTACTAAATTCTGCTCATTTGTAGTGATCCCGAAAACAGTTTGTGTATGTGTGAGACATAAGTTTAAGAAAAAATGTCAGAGTGTTTTAATGGAACATCTCATTCCATTTTTAAGTTATTTGCTAAGAGTTTTTTTTTTACACTGATTTGTTTTAAGGAAAAATGTAATGAAATAGGTAAACCTGGACAGTATAGTATATGGGCCTCACTATAATGAAACTCAAAGGGTTACAATAATGATTAAATGAGAAATTAATAAAGCACTCTATCCCTGGCACTGAGTAAGCTCTCAGGAACTGGGGGAGCTGCTACAGCTGCCTCCATAACACCCTATTACTATTGTTCATAACAAGCACATGGCCTTTGAGATCCAATACTCAGTTCCAGATCTCTTTTTAAACATTGTTTCTTGATTTTGATATTTTGTTTTGGAATTTATTTCTATGTTTATCCTGGGATTGTGTAGAGAAATATTTTCTGTTAATCTGTTTTTCTCAAGCCATGTATGTTGAATGATACATGCGTGTATGGAACCTATAAGGGTGCTATAGGAGATAAGTGAGTAAAAAAATGGCTTGGCAGCTGTTGTCTCAGTAAGACAGTGCTTCCCTCCACCCCCTCGCCCAGACAAATCGAGAAGGCATAAACATAGAAATAAAATGAATTAGCTCACAATGACAGTTGACTTGACCTTAATTTTCACTAATCAACATCTTAGTTTTTATAATCTGTTTGTTGTATTTCATTTTTTTTTTGTCTGTACTTCTGGTAACAACTTAAATGGTTGTTGGTATGATCCACCTTCTTTGCTACATTAAAGGACAGCCTAATTCTGTTCATTTGTACTATCTGCCTGAAAGTATTTTTAGTCCTCTTGTCCATAATCAATAAGCTTATGCATTAACACTTAGCCCCAAAAAAGTTGCATGTGGATGTGGTTGTGGTTGTGGTTTTGTTTTGGAAAGAAGGAGAAGATGGGAATGGCATATACACTGGAAAGGATTAAAAAGGAGAGGGCCAGGTCTGATTTAACATCTTTTAGCCTCTCCATCTAAGTTCCTTCACTCAGCACACAGACATCTACAGAGTATTTTTTTTCTCTCTCAAAAGAGCCAATGTGTTTAAAAAGTATTTACCTCCTACTTTTTTGTTGTTGTTGTTTCTTTGTTTAGACCAATTCATTTTATGTCATATATTGAAGGGAACACCTCATTACAATGCTAAGCACAATGTCTTTTTCCCCCCAGCTGTATTGAGATGTAATCGACATGTAACATTATATAAGTTTAAGGTGTACAGCATGTTGATTTGATATCCTTATATATTGCAAAATAACTAGCACTATAACATTGGCTAAGCATAGTGACTTACACATGACAGACTTAATGTATGTTTGAAAATTACATGATTTCATTTTGGCTTGTATTTATTAACTGAATGCTTACCATATCTTAGGCACTAAGTTGAGTGCTGGGGCAACAGAGATGAATATAGTACAATCTATGTTCCCCACAGCTCCCTAGGGAGTAAAACAGGCCGTAAGTAAATAAGTGGGAGTGTTTTGGTGATTGTCGTGTTAGACATGAAAAAGGGGAGTTTGTCCAGAAAGGTCAGGGAAGGCAGTTTTATTCTTGTTGTTAGCATCACAATTCTTAGTTTTTTAACTTGGTTTTCACTGTAAATAACAGTTACCTAGGTGAACAGATATTTTCTGAACTTAGGCTGAACAGCATATGTCAGGTACTTGAAGGACTCAATTCCACAGTGCACACTCGAGGAACATAGAGTCTAAATGGAGAGACAAGACATAAATATTATGAAAAGTTAAATAACAATTCAAGACAAGAATAGAAGAGATATCACAAGATAGTTTTCGAGTAGTCTCCCAGTGAATTAATTATTGAAATAGTAATTGCAATAGAATTCAAAGGACAGACTCACTATGTTCTAGCATGATGAAGGGACTCATCCTCATCATCATTCATACTGTACCTGTTCTCCATCCTCATCCAGGCCGCTGCTCCCTGGGGATTTCTTTTTCTCCCCTATCCCTGTGTAGGTTTACTTCCTTTTCTCTGTATTCTAAAGCATTGATTGGTTCATCATTTCAGCCCACCAGCCTTCAAGCATCCAAGCCTAGATCTGTCTGACTGTCTTCTTTCTCTGCTTCTAAACTCAGGCTGCTCAGTCTTGTGGAAAGTTTTACCTAACCTGTCAGCTTGGTTCATCCTCTTCGCTGCATGCAGAGCTGTTTTTCCAAAAGCAAATCTCTGCTTAGAATCCTCTCATGGCTCCCCTATGTCTTTATAATTAAGAGCAAATTTCTTTGTCACTGTGCATTTATCAATGATCTGCAGTTTCATCTGGGAAATCTGTTCCCCTGGCTTTTGCATCTACTCCTTTGCCAGCACAAAGGACTTTGCAAGCCCTTACTCTGGCATAAGGGCACCAGTAACCCATATAGTTTAACATATACCTCATCATGGCAGCCCTTTATAAATTTCCCCACCCTAGTTCACACACATACCCCTTTCAGGTCTTTCTGGTCTTGTTGCCTACTAAGGTCCCTCATTGAAGGCCTTGTTCTTTGCCTTACTTAGACTTATGGGCCTGTTTTCAGTTCCACACTGACACCGTATTCTCTCATTCTCCCAGATTTCGCACTTTCCTCCTATAGTATAATATGTCCACCAGTCAAAAGCTCCTTAATAGTTGCCATTTACTATGTGCTAAGCAGAGTGCTTTATATGCTTTTTTTTTTTTTTTTTTACTAAACCCTCACATCACCCTGGTGGGATAAACATTTCTCTTTACTTTAGAGATAAGGACGCCAAGGCCTAGAAGAGGTCAGTTATTTGTGTAAGGCACACTTTTAGTAAGAGGCAACCTGAAATTCGGCCCATTTCTTTACAAATTATGTTATGCTGCCTTTCCTTAGGAAAAGGAGTATATTTTATTTATCTTTATATATTTAGCACCTAACACAAGGCATAGTAAGTATTTGTGGAGAATGAAGTGAGTTTCATGCTAGTCTTAAAGAATGAGAATGTTCTAGGCAAGAGAAATTGTAGACAAATACAGGAATAGAGAACAATGACCAGAGGACTATGGGTTTAAAAGATTCCGCTTTGCTGAGAGCAGCATTCTGGTCCGGGTTTTCTTGACACTTCCCTGTCTGCTACCGCTCCAGTCTTCTCCTGCCCTTGGCAGAAAACTCCTCTAGGTGTTGGCTATCTGATTCTTCTATCATCCCCTCTTGAATACAATCTACTCAGGCTTTAGCCCCAGTAGTGCACCAGAATGGCTGTTACTAAGGTCCCTAGTGACTTCTGTGTTGCTAAATCCAGTGGACATTCCTCGGTTGTCATCTTATTTAATCTGTCCACATTTGTCACAGGTGACTCTCGGCTTACTTATATACTTTTTTCCAGGATGCCATACTATATGGGTCTTCCTCCTACCTCACTAGTTGTAATTTCTTCCTTTGGTCCTCAGGTTCCGTATGATCTAGTTCCCCAGCCAGGCTCAGCCCTCATTGTTTTCCAGTCCACACTCTCTCCCTGACAGATCTAATCCAGTCATCTATCTTTAAATACCATCTCCATGCTAATGACTCCTCAGTTTGTATCTCTAATCCAGATCCCTCTTCCTGAACTCGACTCTGTAACTAACTTCCTACTAACACCTCCACTAGGAAGTCTAATAGACATCCCAAATTTAATATTTTCACAATTCAACTTAACCTTCCCCTAAAAAGCTGTTTTCTCCAACAGTATTTCCCATTTCGGATTATGGTAACTCCAGCTTTCCACTTGCTAAAGCTAGAACCTTGGATTCTCACACCCTGCATTAGCCTGTCAGGAAGTCCTTCAGAATGTATCCAGGTCTAACCACTTCACTGTTATTCCTGTTCACTCACCTGAATTACTAGAGAAACACCCTAACTGGTCTTCCTCAGCTTTGATATCGTGCCACCTGATCTCAACATAAGTTAGAGTATGTCACTGTGCAGACCCCTTCCGCAGCTCCCCATTTCACTCGTAATAGAAACTAAAGTTATAAAAGCCTGCAAGACCAATGTGACCCCCTGTTATCCCTTTGGTCTTCCGTCCACTTCTTCCTGTGTATGGTGGTTCAACCACACCAACCTCTTTGCACCTCAGGCCTGCCACTGCTCTAGCCCTGGGGCCTTTGCTTCTTGCTCTTCTTTCTGGAAAGCTCTTTCCCCAGGGAACACATGGCTGACTCCCTAACTTCCTTTAAATCTTTGCTTAAATGGCAGCACCTCAGTGAAGTCTGCCCTAACCACCCTACTCAAAATTACAGCCCATATGTCCTGACTATCTTACCCTCCTGGGTTTTCCTCCCAGACCACTTAGTTACCTTCTATTCAGTATTTGTTTTATTTACTTTTCATTGACTGTTCTCTCCATACTGCCTGAAGCAATACCTAGCACAGGTAATTAATAAATAATTACTGAATTGAGTGAGATTAAAATGAATTTAGGTATTTACACCTGAAAATCTTGGGGAAATATTAAGGTTCATTTAAGTAGATTTTGCAGCTGTGAATAAAGATAGTGATCCCCAAACATAAAGAAGATACATTTGTCCAGGAAGATTTGTTAACAGCTGTGGGTCTGCAGGTACTGTTAATCATGTTCTTAATGTCATTTGTTATTAAATTATGTTTAGTCCAGCAATTGATACAGGACTGGATTTTAGATTGCTTTCCCTCTCCCACAGCAAGGCTTTAATCAGGGCATTAGGAGCTCTAAATAGTCCTTGCTTTTAAATCTGCATATCAGGAGGGGGCTGGGAGTATGAGTGGGAGGATGTCATGTCCCAGTGATTAATGATCTCTAGGAAGCTGAAAAGGGGAGAGTAATATACACACTATTTCTACCCCCTGGAGTAGGAATGCAAACACCATTGTGTGGATCTGTGCATAGTCACTGACTTCCTGGTAGCTGGAGAATTTCATACACTCTTCTACCACAAATAAAACTGTCAGAGAAGTGACAGAGCTCAAAAAGCTGGCCTTTCTTGCTTTAAAAGAATAGTTCAAACACAGTGAGCCAGAAAATTAATTTTGTAGTTGTTTGGAAACCCAGTTGTTTAATAAGAAATGAGAAAATTGGGACTTTCCTTGAAAAGCCTAAAACCTCCAAATATTTGTTGAATCAGACTGTACATTTGGTTTCTTAAATTTGCTGAGTTCCTGGATCCTGCCTATTTTTAATGAATTTAAATGGAGACATTCCTTTGTAATGAAATGCATCGTCTTAAACTTTTCAGTGTGGTCTCTATGGTAGATGCAGAGAATTATACTGTCGATGGACTTCAGAGCCTATTGCCCTATGTGTTAAAAAACAAAAATCCTCTAACATTTCAGAATGGTTTGTGCAGTTTTAGAAAGTAATTCTAAAGTAGAGTTCTTTTGTTTCTTTTAACTCTATCGAATGTATGATATTTAATAACAGTTTCCAAATGTTTAAGTCAGAAGTGAAACATTTTTAACTGTAGATAAGGAACTACAGATGTTTGCAAAAAAATTTTTAAAGAAGAGTTGTGGAGAAAGTACTTTATTTCAGCCATTTGTGATTATTTACAAATAACCAAAATTAGGGATTTTAACTGTAGTAGTAACAGCAGCAGCAGCAGCAGCCGTAGTAAATTTGTAGTGGGGACAACCAGATAGCTTTTATTTTACCAGTAACCATTCATTCTTAGGACTTGTTAAACTGTTTTTGTTCTTGGTTAAGTTTTCTTCGATACCCTTTACATTACCACTCATTGCTCTGTGTTGTCTACTTTTAAAACTTTGATTTGTTATTTTTCTCATAAGAATATAGAAAAGAACTACTCATTTGAGGGGAAATGGAGCCTATGCTCCAGCGTAAAGGAGAGAAAAAACTTGTACTTTATTTCTGTTTTGTTCATTTTGTTGTATTTTTGAGAGTGTCACTATAGTCTAAATTAAAAGGAACTACTGTGATCTAAATTAAGACAGCATCTGATAGATTAAGCCCTGAATTTGGTTTCCAAGTGGTTAGACTTTTAAATTGCATTTGCAAGAGTTTATTTTTAGTCAGGATGTGGTTATTTTTAGATGTGCTTCTCTGTCACTAGGAAATGTAATGCCTGTCTTTCCATTGTTGTTTATCAGGAAGTTCTGAGGCGCAGGCTTGTAAGATCCAGGGAGCACAGAAACCGACTCTCCCCTGAAAGAACATGAAATAGCCGGTGAAGGGAAATATGTTCGTTGAGAACATGTCTAATTTTTAAATTGTTGGTGTCATTTTAATCTCTTATACACTGAACAAGAGTGCAAGATTTTTAGGGAATACCAAAAATATAAGGTTTGGGTTCCCCCTGCTGGTGTGCATTCCAGGCTTGTGTATTCATTAACATATAGCAGAAAGGCCTTGGGGAGAGAGATGGAAAATAACTGTGTTGGCCTCTTTTAAAGAGACCCGGTGCTGAGAGAGCGAGAAAAAGCACCTTTACCCATTTTCTACAGATGTCTTACCAAAAAAATGAGGTGATCTAAAAATTGTATTTTCTACATCTAGAAAGAGCAAAACTTAATCCTACAATATTTGGTTTTTAATGTTGCTGCCTGTGGTAAGCTGCTTATATACAGAGCTTCTCAAATGCTTTATGTTGTAATCTAAGGAATAATAAAACACCAGTAGATCCACAAAAGGATTTAAAACCCCAAGGAAAAAAAGCAAAGCTAGCATTGTGTTGTAATAAAATTAAAGAGCTGGCGTTAAAGCTCACTAATTCCTATTTTAGCATTTTAGAAAGTGGCATGACATCATGTGATTGTGTGTGTGTCCATTTAACATCTGTTCTTTCTAATTTGTCTTATGTGTATTTGAAATAGTTCTCTTTATTTTCTATCTCTTAATCAGTAAATGCCAAGTAATACTGAAGGCTCATTTTAAAAAAGAAAAATTTTAATTGACTCCTAAAAGTCACTTCTGAACTTACTATGTTTGCATTTTAAAGGACTATTCAATCAAATTAAAATATTGTATTTTTAAATCGCTTTTCAGCAACGCAGTCAACCTTTTAAGCAACGTTCCGGTCTCTTGTTTGGATGTTCTCATTTGTCCATTAACCCACGAAGAAACAGCCCAAGAGGCAACGACTCTAGATGAACTGCCCAGTGATAAGACGTCTGAGAAAGAAACAGTTTTGAAAAACAATACGATGGTGTACAATGGTATGAATATGGAGGCCATTCATGTTTTACTCAATTTTATGGAGAAGAGAATAGACAAGGTAAGACTGACAGAATGGAGTCCTTGGGGAAATGCTCATAAGGAATGTAAATGTGCCGCACGTGGCGTGATAACATCACAGGACATGGTTTTAAAATCTGAGCTTTTTAAAATACCTGACATCTTGCATAATTATTTGTACTCTGGAAAGTACTTTATTATAATATGTGATAAACTGCTGAAACACCATTTGCAGCTTTATTTGTTTAAAGCTGAAAATTGTGTTGCTGCAATGCCAAAATTGTGACTAGTACCTGAAAACAAGGGAAAAATTACCTTTCCAGGTAGGTATTTTGTAAATCCTGGAAGTAAAAATTATCCTCCCCCGCAAAAAAAGAACTTAATGATAAGTGCTTTCCATAATATCTAAAAGATATTTTTAAAAGAAAAATCACCAACTTTCCATTTGTTGTGAGTTGCATCTGTCACTTGCTTTGCAAGTAACTATATTGAAAGGCAGCAAGGTAATTGGAGGGGGGAGATCTTCAAAACCTTTGCCTCATTTAAGCCCCTTGGTTAAGCCAGTGAGGACCCTACAAAAAAATAGCAAAATTCAGGAAGGATAAAAATAAGCCTTAGTAATGTGAAGTTAACTGATGAAATGGAACTATTGTTAGGAAAATAATTTTTAAAGCTTTGGTAACATAAAATGTCTCCCCCTCAAAAAGGTGTATTATATGCTGTTATATGGAGGAAAGTAATACTGTTAGAAACTAAACTGATGTAGCATGTACGGTTTTCTTTTTAGGGAAGCAGCTATAGAGAGGGCTTAACGCCAGTTCTCAGCTTATTAACAGAATGTTCCCGAGCCCATCGAAACATCAGAAAATTTCTCAAAGATCAGGTAACTGCTCAATGCACATTACATCAAAAAGTTAATCTTCTGTGTGGAGTTTTTAAACATAGAATTAATGAGTTGAATTCTTTCTTAATGTTTTTTTCCAGAAAGTCAGAAACTCAGAAAAGTTTGTTTTAGTTTATGAAATCTTCCTAATTCAGAAATAAGTGATCCTGTCTATTTTTTGAGTCATTTATTCTTTTAATCAACAAATATTTATTGAAATCTACTCTATGCTGTGCGCTAAGCATTGTTCTAAGCATTGAAATACAGATGAAGTCTTTGCCTTGCAGTGTTTATCTTACACTGGGGGACAAAAAGTAAACATAAATATATGATATAATGGCAAGTAGGGATACGTGTTCTGAAGATAGGTGCAGCAGGGGAAGGGGAGGCTTAGGAATAAAGGAGGTCCTTTCTAAGCAAAGGACATTTGAGCAGAAATTTGAATAAATAAGAAGAGGATTTCTGAGAATATTCTGGAAGAGGAATGTACCAGAGAGAACAAGTTCAAAGTCCCTAAGAGGAGACGATGCTTTGGAATGCTTAAGAAAAAGCAAGAAGGCTAGATAACAGTGTGCCAGGGGAAGAGTGGTGAATGAAGTACAAGAGGTAAGCAAGAACTAAATAACTTGAGATTGTGTAGGACTTTTGATTCTCTTTAAGTGCAGTGGGAAAACATTGGACCATTCAGAGCAGGGGAGTGATGTGACCTCATTTGAAGATAACTCTGGCCACTGTATGTAGAATAGATTAGGAGCGTAAGTAGGTGAGAGGAGACCGGCCCAAAGAGAGCTGATGATGAAGGTTTGGAGTAGGGTGGTAGTAGTTAGAGGTCGTGGTAAGAAATCATCTTTCCATCACTGCGTCTGTACCACCGTATCTTTTGTCTCCCCCTCCATCACAATGGATGAATTGTCCCTGCTTCCTTCTGTGGCCAGCGTCTGCACTTCATCCTGGATCCCTTTCCCTCTCACCTTCTCAAGAACTTGGTTCCTGCATTTATTCCCTCTCTTTCTTCTTACATTAATATTTTTTAATGTATTGGTCATCTCTACTTGTACCCAAACACAACTCCCATTACAAACAAAAAACCCTCCCTTAACACTACTTCTCAAGCTGCTTCCCCATTTTTCTGCCCTTCTTTAGCAGTGTTCCTCTTGATTTCCTTCAGCAGTCATGGGTTTGAAAATCATCTAAATAGTGACAATTCCCAAATTTCTATCCCCTAAGGTCCAGACTTATATAGCAAACTACCTACTCATCTCCTCCCACTAAATGTGCAGTAAGTTATAAGCTTTTTTTTTTTCCTTACCTGAGGACATGCTTATTGATTTTACAGAGTGGGAAAGGAAGGGAGAGAGAGAGAGAATGAGGGAGAGAAACATCAGTGTGAGAGAGAAACATCAATCAGTTGTTTCTTTTATGCCCCCTGACTGGGGACCAAACGCGCAACCTAGGCATGTGCCCTGACCTGGAATCAAACCCACAACTTGTTGGTTTACCAGACAGTGCTCCTGAGCCACACTGCTCAGTGCAGATGTGTAGTAAGTAGCTTAAGTTTAACGTATCCCAAACTAATCTCTTGATTTTTCATCCCCTCTACCCTATTTCTTCTCTTCCTTTACACATTCCAGTACATGGTACCACTATTCATCCCATTGTTCACTTATTGCCTTACAGAATTTCCCCTAATAAATGAACCAGGTTCATTTTCCCCCTTTATGTTTGTGGTCAAGATTTAATAAGCACTTCACTCTGTGTGGAGCACATTAATAGATGTTGCTGATTAGGAGAGATTAGAAAGTAGGGAGTCTGTCTTTGAGGAATGTATAGTCTGGTGGAGGAAGAGAGAAGTATTATAAAAGCATAAATAATCATTTAAGCAACATAAACTAGTTAATTAATGAATTAAGGTCATTTCCAAGTTTGACTATGTTAAGACATTCTACTGTGACCAGGAGGACTTGATGAAGAATAATAAATGAATATACTTTAAGTTTTATACATTTTGCTTCTTCACATAGGAGATCCAGGTACAACTAAACTATTTAGATTTTGCTCTCTCTAATCAGACAGCCAAAAAACCTTATTTGTTAAACAGCTTCTTTATATGAAGGTTTTGGGTCACCCATTATATAGATATAAAAGGTTATGAGAGCCACTCCCTGTCCTCAAAGAAACACTACAGTATAGATAAGTAGCTGAAACTCGACAAGTGGATGAAATTGTGCCTTGTAACTAAAGATACAGGGCACAATACACAAATCCACTTTCCTTCTGAGGAGGATGCACTGTAGAGTGTGATAATCAGGAAAAGCAGAACTTAAAAGTAACAGATGACTAGCTTTGATAATAGGGTAAATGGAACCATGGCTAACTAATTATTATGCCCTGTAGTTAATACCTGATGAAATCCTACTCATGTTTACCCAAAGGAAATTGGTCTTGAGTATTCTGTATTTGGGCAGGTAGAAAAAGAATAGATAGTAGAAATGACTGATCTGAGTTGGGTTAGTCTGGACAGGCGTATAGAAGAGTGAGGATGCTGTGAATGTGAAAAATAAGCTGGACAAGATTTGTCAAAGGAAAGAAAGATTGTTGGAGGGTAGTATTTGGGAGGCAAAAGAAAGGGTCCATACCTATGGAGTTTGTCTAGGAGAGATGCATAAAAATAAAAACATCAACATTTCACTTAAAAAGCGTATTTTAAGGAGCCCAAAATACAGCTAACAAAAATTTTATGTGATAACCTTTGTTGATAGATTCTGTACTCTGGAACTATGGGAACATGCTACGTGAAATCGTTTGTTATAAGTCTCATTCTCCTAGAATTAGAAGGTAAACTGAGTACGGTTGACTGAGTCAAATAGTAAGACTTTACTGTACAACTGTGTTGTGCCTGTTGAACACACAGGGCATTGTGCTCTAGCCTGCCCTTTCAGGGACGTTAAAATAGGGATTTTGTAAACCCTTTGGGTAGGTTGCTCAATTTTTTGAGACTTTGTTTCCATTTTCATCCACAGTTATATCTCCTAGTTTCCAGTACCTCCTGATACATGGTAGGCACTCAGTATAGAGAGTGAGGGAAGGAAGAAAATAAGTGGAATGGATTAAATAAAATAATATACATATAAAAGGTCCTGCACAGTAAATTATTATTTTACTCTTTGTCTATCCTCGTTTGTTAGCATAGTATCTAGCTTATAGAAGTCACTTTTTAAAAGTGACATGAATTGATTTATTCTTCCTTCAGACAGGAATTATTGCCTATAATATACCAGGCACTGAGAAGAGTAAACAAAACAAATTTCTGCTCCCATGCCACACTGACTCTCGCAGGAGAAGACAGGCAATAAAGAAATAAATAAATACTGTGTCTGGTGGTGATCAATGCTATGAGGAAAATTAAAGTGGAAGGGCGGTAAAGAAGAATGGTAAAGGAGTGTCTTCCTATAAGTGACATTTGAACAGAGACCTGAGGGAGTAAGGGAATAAACCATTGCAAGTTTCTAGAAAAAGATATTCTGGGCAAAGGGAGCAGCAAGTGCAAAGACCAAGAAGCAGGAAGTGGCCTGGCGTGTTTAAGGGGTTCCATGGAGGTTTGTGTGGCTGTATCAGTGTAAACAAGTAGTAGAAAAGTAACAGGAAGCGGGAGTATGTGAAACCCAAGGCAGTTGTAAGGACCTCATCTTTTACTATGAGTGGGATGAGAAGCCATGGGAACTGGAGGACATTGGGAAGAGAAGACATGATCTGACTTTCAAAGGATCATCCTGGCTGGTGTCTAGAGAATAAATCATCAAAAGATCAGGATGGAAGCAGAGACCACTTAGGAGGCTGTGGCAAAGTCCAGGTGAAAAGTATTGGTAGCTCAGATTTGGTAATACCAGAGGAGGTAGTTAGAAGCGGTTGGATTGTGCATATATTTGAAGGTAGAGCCAAAAGTAATTTGTGGATAGATTGAATGTGGGTGTGAAAGAGAGGAGTCAAGGATATTTCCAAGGTTTTTGTATCCAACAGTGGGAAGAATGGACTTGCCATTTAATGAGATAGAAAACTACAGAAGGAACAGTTTTGCTGGAAGCATCAAGAGTTTTGTTTAGAACATGCTACATCCGAGAGGCCTATAAAATTCTGGAGGTCAGAGAAGAAATCAAAATGAAGATGTAACTTAAGGAGCTATCAGTATATAGAGAGCATGTAACACCATGATACTGGATGAGATCACCCCGTAGAGTAAGTGAAAATGGTGAAGAAACATTGCTCAAGAACTCAACCTTTGAATAGTCAAATACTCAGAAAACAAGAAAGAAGTGAGTCAGTAGAAGAAACAGAAGAAACAACCAGTGATATGAGAGGGAACCCAGAGGAGGGATGCAGTCTGGGTAGATGGATGGGTGACCCTGAGCAAACGAAACCAAGCAAGTTACATAAGCCTTCTGAGGCCCGGTCTATACAACTGGGATGATGGATGATGGTGATGTCACTACCTCCCATGCAAGGTTACTGTGAGGATTGATTATGGAAAATAATATATATCACCTATTATAGCAACTAGCGCATAGAAAGGAATAGTAGCCATTTTTATTATAAAATAAAACAAGTACAGGTTTTTTTCTAGTAAATAGAAAATGTTGCAGGAATTAAAAGAAGGGAAAAATCTATATGAGTCAGTGTATTAAGGGAGCCTCCACGGAATAAAGAAAAACTTGACCCAGACTTGAAAATGGATTTTGATAGAGGCAAGCAGAGACATTCCAGGTGCTGTGATGAATAGAAGCCCAGAGATGGATTTGAGTATGTCGCTGGTACAGTGAAGAGATGTTTCTCTTCAAACAAAATACCACTACAGGCATGGACTTAATTGAGGTTTGTTTTTGTTGTTATTTAGTTTTATTTGGAAGCGTATTTATTTTTTAAATATTTTTTTCCACTCTTACAAACCTGAGCTCAGTAGACATTTAAAGACTAACCGGTTTCATAATGTCATCCTTGCTTGCTCTAGCACCCATGAGTGATGGTGGTTTTTGCATTTGTACCATTAGGTTTTACCACCACTGAGGGATGTGACAAATCGACCTGAAGTCGGCTCAACTGTGAGAAATAAGCTGGTGCGCCTCATGACACATGTTGACCTTGGAGTCAAACAAATTGCTGCTGAATTCCTTTTTGTCCTTTGTAAGGAGAGAGGTAGGTCAAACGCTCCTTGCCCTCTACTTTTATATTTATCTGAGGGAGTTTGAAAAATCTTTCTGATGGTAGTAGCTATATCATTCCACCCTTTTCTGAGGTACTCTCTATCTGTTCTATTAGAGGCCTGAGGAGATACTAAAAGTAATCATTTAAAGGTATTTTCTGTATGCTTCTCAATTTATTGAGACAGGCAGATATACAACCAAACACACTCACACTTAAACTCGGTCTTCTATATCCTTAACCCAGACTTCTTAAATCTTGATGAATCAGGATCTGGATCCATTATGAAAAATCTTCATAGCTAATTCAGGTGCTGTATTAGTTCTGGTTTTGATAACCAGAAAAAAAAGCCTGTGTTAATTCCCCTTTTAATTCCTCTTGCATTTAAAGCCATAGGAGCTTTGGTTTCTTCACTAAGTTCTTTTTTCCCCCCCTAAGATTGTATTTATTTATTTATTTTTAGAGAGAAGGGAAGAGAGGGAGAGAAACCTCTCCCCTCTTCTTGATCAGTTGCCTCTTGTATATGCCCCGACCTGGGACTGAACAAGTGACCTTTCGCTTTGCGGGATGATGCCCAACCAACTGAGCCACACTGGCCAGGGCTCTTGGCTAAGTTCTTTAGTCAATAAATTGTTAGAGTGTGAGCTATATAATGTACTAGATAGTAGTACAAAAGTGTGTAAGAGACAGCCTTTATCCTTGAGATAGGGTAAGATAGAAGTAGAAAGATGCTTAAAAATAACTATACAGCATAACTACATTACAACATAATAAATGCTGTTTTATAAGTATAAAAAATTTATTGTCTTCTGAGATACATGTAACAATTTAATGTTCCCTAAAATTTAAAATTGTATGGGTTATTTGCTCTGCAAAAGGCAAGTTCTCCAAACAAGGAACTGTGACTGTTATTCTGATACTCTTACCTATTTCTTCAACTCCTAGTTTATAAACATACTGGTATAAAAGTCCCATCTAAGCAGATTTTATTTTCCACTATTTTATAGTATCTAAGTTTTGTGAGATAGATCATTTGGAAGTAGAACATTTTATTCATGTCTCTCAAAATCTTAAGTCAGTTCAATTCTTTTTTTTTTACCCCAGCTTTATTGAGGTATAATTAACAAATAAAACTGTATACATTTAAAGTATATAACATGATGATTTGACATAAATACACATTATGAAATTATTATCATGTTAGGATAATACATTCACTATCTCATATAGTTACTGTGTGTGGTAAGAACACTTAAGATTTATGCTCTTAGCACATTTCAAGTGTACAATACAGTGTTAATTATAGCCACCATGCTGTACATTAGATCCCCAGAACTTACTCATGTTATAACTGAAGGCTTGTACTCTTTGACCAGCCTCTCCCCACTTCTCATACCCCCTACCCCACCCCCTGGTAACCACCATTGTACTCTGATCCTGAGTTGTCTTTTTCTTTCTTTCTTTTTTTAAAGATTCCACATATAAGTGAGATTATACAGTATCTGGCTTGTTCACTTTGTGTAATATTCTCTAGGTTTATCCATGTTGTTGCAAACAACAGGATTTCTTTCTTTGTCAAGGCTGAATGACATTATGTGTGCATATGTGTATTTATTTATTTACCATATTTCCTTTATCCATTCATCTGTTGGTAGATACTCAGCTCATTTCCATATCTTGGCAATTGTAAATAATGCTGCAATGAACATGGGAATGCAGATATCTCTTGGGGATACTGATTTGATTTCCTTTGGAAATATACCCAATAGTTGGATTGCTAGATCATATGGTAATTCTGTTTTTACTTCTTTGAGGAACTTCCATAATAGCTGCACCAATTTATATTCCCACCAACAGTGTACAAGGAATCCCTTTTTGCCACATCCTTGATGACACTTGCCATCTCTTGTCTTTGGTAAAAGCCATCCTAACAGGTGTGAGGTTATCTCTTACTGGGGTTTTGGTATGCATTTCCCTGATGATTAGTGATGTTGAGCACCCTTTCATGTGCTATTGGCCATTTGTGTGTCTTCCTTGGAAAAAGTCCTACTCAGGTCCTTTACCCACTTATAATCAACTTACAGTTAACCCTTGAACAACATAGGGGTGTAGGGGTGCTGACCTCCTACCCCGTTGAAAACCCATATGCAACTTTGGCTCCCCAAAAACTTAACTACTAAGTTTACTGTTGATGGGAACATAAACAGTCAATTAACATGTATTTTGTTTATGTATTATATACTACATTCTTGTAATACAGTAAGTGTAAAAAAAGAAAATGTTAAGAAATTCATAAGGAAGAGAAAATATATTTACAGTACTGTACGTATTTATTGAAAAATATGCATGTACTGGGCCCATGTGCACAGTTCAAACCTGTGTTGTTCGAGGGTCAGCTGTATTCATATTTTTGCTATTGAGTTGTATCCATTGAATTGCTAGACTTCGTTTTTGACTGATTGATCCAGCCACTTCAGTTCCTGCTCTGAGGGTGTATTAGCAACATAATTTGACCAATGTCATAACTTTCATAGCAGCTATTATATGTTGAGGTGGCATGTGCTGAGTGTCCTATTCCATAACCCCATTTAATTCTCATAAGGACCGTCTGAGATAAATAGTATTCTGGTGTCATAAACGAGGCAGTCTGGTATTTGAGAGCCTTTCAGTAACTTCTCCAAGGTTACGTAGTTACTTAGGGCTGAAGCCCAGATTTGAGTCTTATCATTTCGATTCTGCCATATTTCCTCTCATAATAATTACCTTCAACTATTATCATAGACTAGGTACTTAACGTCTTCTCTTTTAAACAACTCAGTTCTTTCGTGACTTTGAAAAAAGACTTGACAGGTATAGTACCTAGCATATAACCTATGAATACTGGCTGAATTGAATTGGTTTTTCTTAGATCAGAAATTAGCTGTTTTTTTACAGTATAATTTTGTGTGTGTGTGTGTGTGTGTGTGTACACACAGATCTAAACCACCCACATATATATTCTATTCATTAAAAAAGGTTTATAAAAATAAACACCAAAATAGTATCCATTGTTTCCTCTGAGTAGTAGGATGACTGTAAGCTTTTTTTAGTTCTCTGTATTTTGTAATTTTTTTCTACAATGAGCATATATTTCTTGGATTACTTCTAAAAAAGTTATTAAATGGGGAAAATAAAGTTTATTTCCTCTATAATTATATATCTAAATAAATTACATATCTAAATATAGTCAAATTACTAATGACTTAGAGAATGTCAGCATATATAGTAGATGTATTTATGTCTACATATAAGAACCTAATGACTTAGTGAATGTCATAGCAAATAGAGTGTATGCATTTATGAAGGGGTTTGGTAATCGTTTTTCATTTGATGTGGTTAGCTTCGTTCCCCCTCCTGCCCTGTGTTTGTTTCACAGTCCTAACTTGGAGCCCAAAGGCAACCTATGCTAGCAAAATTGTATCTTTTTCATTTGACTTTTAACAATTCATATGTACAATTGAATATGTATAATTCATCTGCTTTTTCTTCCAATTTGATTTTAAGTTTAGTAGATTTTTTTCTTCCGAAATAAAAATTTACTAATTTAACAAATACTTCTTGAGCTAGAACCTGGGAATACAGAAGTATCTGTACAAGATAAAAAAAGTTCTCCGCCCTCATATTATTTACTTTCTTATCAAGGGTTATGACTCAAATGTGCACAAGTGCCAGGCTGGTAATAAAAGTAAATCAAATGGACTGGACATAAGATGATAAATGAAAACTGACACTAAGCTCATTGTAGGGGAGATAGTGGGTTGGGACTGGGGAACAGCTGATTATTACCATGAAGGAACATGTAGCCATTGTTACCAAATCTTATGTTATTTTCCAAGAGAAGCCAGAACTCTGAATTTTTATATAAAGTCTCTCAGTTTTAAATGCTATCAACTAATTTTAATTTTAAAACCTTCTGGCAAAAAAAAAAGTTTGTAGTCCTCAATGAACTTATAAAAGTTATCAAAATTTGGGTTGGGTTTGGAGGCAGACTGTATCAAAATGAAATAAATTTCTAGTGGCTGAACTTCCCTTTTATGGATATTCAGAGCTGTTTGAAAGTGAAGATACCATTTATTTTGTTGATGGTTTCCTTTACTGTACAAAAACTTTTTAGTTTGATGTAATCACTTTGATTATTTTTTCTTTTGTTTCCTTTGCCTGAGGAAATATATCAGATAAAATACTGCTACAAGCAATGTGCAAAATTTTACTGCCTATGTTTTCTTAGGGTTTTTATGGTTTTCAGTCTAACATTTAAGTCTTTAATTCATTTTGAGTTTATTCTTGTGTGTGGTGTAATAAGATGGTCTAGGTTCATTTTCCTGCACGTACCCAATTTTTCCAACACCATTTATTGAATAAACTTATCTTTGGCCCATTGTATGTGCTTGCTTCCTCTGTCAAATATTAATATTGACTATAAAGGTGCGGGTTTATTTGGGGGTACTCTCTTCTATCCATTAATCTCTGTGTCTCTTTTTATGCCAGTACCATGCTGTTTTGATTAGTACAGCCTTCTAGTGTAGTTTGGTATCAGGTGGCATGATTGCTCCAACTTTGTTCTTCTTTCTCAAGATTGCTATTGCTCTTCAGGGCCTTTTGTGGTTCCATATACATTTTTTAAATGTTTGCTCTAGTTCTGTGAAATACGTTATTGGTAACTTGATAGGAATTATGTTGAATCTATAGATTGCTTTGGGTAATGTGGACAAATGTGAGAAGATATTTGCCAGTATACCTCATAAGGGGTTAATATCCAAAGTTTATAAAGAACTTATAAAACTCAATACCAAATAAAATAAACAATACAATTTAAAAATGGACAAAGGACCTGAACAGACACTTCTCCAAAGAGGACATATAAATGGCCATTAGACATATGAAATGGTGTTCATTGTCACTAATCATCAGAAAAATACAGATTAATTTATTTTTATTGTATTTTCCCCATTACCATTTATTCCCTTAATACCCCATCCCCACCGCAATCACCATACTATTGTCCATGTCCATGAGTCCTTTTTGCTCAATCCCTCCACCCCCTAACCACCTCGCCCCAAGAACTCTCGGCCTGTTCTCTCTCTGAGTCTGTCTCTATTTTGCTTGTTAGTTCAGTTTGTTCATTAGATTCCACATAGAGTGAAATCATATGGTATTGGTCTTTCTCTGACTGGCTTATTCCACTTCGAGTAATGTTCTCCAGGTCCATCCATGCTGTCACAAAGGGTAAAATTTACTTCTTTTGTACAACCGAGTAGTATTCCTTGTGTAATTGTTCCATAATTGTTTTATCCATTCACCTAACTGATGGACACTTGGGCTGCTTCCAAATCTTGGTGATTGTAAATAACGCTGCAATGAACATAGGGGTGCTTATGTTCTTCTGAATTTGTGTTTCGGGCTTCTTCGGATAAATTCCCAGAAGTGGGAATTTAGAGAGAGAACAGGCTGACAGCTCTGGAGGTTGGGAGTAGGATTAGAGGGTGAAGGGATGGAGAAAAAGGGAAGAAGGACTCATGGACATGGACAGGGACAATAGTGTGGTGATTGTGGGTGGAGGAGGGTAAATAGTAATAGAAAAAATACAATTAATTTTTTAAAGAAAGAAAGTGAAGATACTGTGATCAAGGCTCAAAAGTCAGACCACTGAGTAGAGACGACAAGCAGCCATCAGACTGGGTTAGGAACACAGAGACTGGATTAAGAAGGAAAACTGAAGTGGGGTGAGGGACAGAGGACAGAGCTTTATGGAAGACTTGGCACAAAAGGAAGTATGCACACATGTTCCATACCCATCTGTGCCAGGCTGAACTATCTCCAACTGACGGTGGCCCACGAGTTAAGGTGTGCTCCTGCTACTAACTTGTTTTGTGGAGCCCTGACAAAACTAAACTTTAATTCACTGCTTTAATTGTGTACTTTCTAAAGTGAGCCTAAAGTTAGACCTTACATGGTTGAATAAAAATAATTTGTAAAACCCCCTGCCTTTGTGGGGTTCCCCCTCCCCTTTTAACACATTCATTACTTCCCACTGTGGGCATTTGGTGGGGGCTGAATTGCAGAGATAAATAAGGCCTATCCCTCAGCCCATACTCCCCCCGCCCACCTTTATAAACTTACGTTTGTCTCCTTTCTCTCTCACAGGAGTGTGTCTCTTCAGCTCAGAGCTGAACAGTCACCCTGTCCTATTGATCTCTTCCTGTCTTCTCAGAAGGCTTGTTCCATCAGGTGTTACCCTCTATACCTTTTTAACTCTCCCCAGTGTTTTTTCAACATAGATGCGTCTCCATGTCACTGTCCTGCACATTTTAGCATCTTGAAAGATTGACCTGCTTTTCTTTTTGGTTAAGGCCCACTCGGGCTTCAGCTTGCTGTCAGTCAGGCTTCCACTGCCATTCCCTCCTCCCCAGACTCCACTGAAAATGTTCTCAGGTCACAAGGTAACTAACAGATTACACAGTAGGTATTTTTTAGTCTTTCTCTTACTAAATCTCTCCTAGCAGTGGACACTGGGGACCACTCTGTTTCTGTGCCACCACACATTCCTGTATTTTCTTTGCCTGCCTCCCTGTCTTTTCTTTGTAGTCTTGTTTGCTAATGCCTAACTCTGTCCACCTTAATTGCCACACTGTTCTATAGAGTTCTTTTCTGGCCGCTGTTCTTACTTCACATTGCTCCCTGGGTGATCTTATTCTCTCCTTTGACTTCTGTTGTAGCCTTTTTTGGAGGATTCCCAAATGTAAATATGACTTAATAAACTAGTAAAGTATCATCTCTCTTTCTGGTGACGTTTTCTTCAGTTTGTCTTCCACATGACTAACAGAGGGATTGTTCTAAAAATACAAATATAATCTTATCATTCCCCCTGTAAAACTTTTCATGACTCCTTGTCACCTGCATGGTAAAATCCAAAATTTTCCTCCATGTCTATCTCTGTAGTGTATTCTTCATCATACTAAGTTCTTGATTCTTGCCGGGTTGTACTGCACCATTTCTTGGCACACCCTCCTGACTTAGCAGATGCTGTTCTTCTCCCATGGAGTACCTTTCCCCATCTTTGTTAGCGGGGAGAGCTTTATCCTTGAAGATCAGGTTTGGCATCATCTCTGTGAAGACATCTCTGATCATCCAACAGAGTTTATTATTCTCTTTATCATTTTTATGTATCTCTGTTTTTAATACTTTATGCATTTGCTATGTTGTAACTTTATCTGTTGAACTTTCGTTCTAGCCATCAGTTTTTTCAGGTTAGAGATCATGTCTTCTGCATCTTTGGATCCACAGTATTTAACAAAGTACCTTGCAGATAGCGGGTGCCCCGTGAGTGTTGAACAAAAGAGCAAAGATTTGTGCTCTTGATGAATTCGCTGTGGTGAATGCAGACAGGGTGGGCAAAAGTAGGCTTATAACTATGTGAAACAGAGTTTATTCTACTTTTATTATGTATTAATTACTATATCTTTCCATGCAAACAAACCTACTTTTGCCCATCCTGTACATTGTCTTGTGGATTTGTCCATATAAAGGAAGCATTTCAGTGTACTATGGTAAGCACTCTAAGAGAGGAGTGTGCCAGGCACTGTGGCAGCCTGGAAGAGGGAATGGTTGGGTAGTGGAACAGGTCAAAAAAGTCTTCACAGAAGAAGACAGAGAAATGAGAAGCAGCCTTCATACGTACTGAAAAAAGCCAGTTCAAGGTGTGAGGAACTCACAATGTGTAGGAGCAATTAGGGGATGAGTTTGGAAAATAAGGCAGAGGTCAGAAAGTGAAGAACACTTTAGGCTCTGTTTTAGAACTTGAGCTTCAGCCTTTAAGGGAGAAGTTAAAAGTTTTATCCAGGAAGGTGGTAATGCCACATTTTTGCTTTATAAAGATATCTCAGGCATTTGTGTGGAGGGACGTGATACTGGAAGTAGGAAGAGTAGATAGAGAAGCTAGTATAGGATTTCTAAAAGTTTCGGTATTTGGAAGGACAGGATTGTAAATCCTTTTCTGTGTAGCAGAGAAGGGGGAATGGTCTCTGGTAGAATACGGCTCTGCCATTTTTCCTTGGTTAAAGGGCAAAACCTCTTTTTCGTTTTCATGGTAGAGTGTGATAAAACCCGCATTGGTATAAGCACCAGTGCCATGACTGCCAGTGCCGTTCTGACTTTGCCCTGTGCTCCCGTTTGCCTTCCTCTGTTCGTGGTGCCCTCTAGCATCTCGATAAAATAGTGGCGAAATATTTCTTGCAGCTTTCTGACTGAATGCTATTTGTTTCATTTTTGCGGCAGTTTCACCTAACCGCATGGGTGGTTAAGTTACTATGACAAAAAATACACATATTTGTGTGTCTCTTCTTCTTTTAAGGACCACCAGAATCCCTTTTCTTTGCCTTAGCTGCTCACCTTATCCAAGTTCAGTCCATTTCCCTTTTTACTACTTTCCCCAGTATCAAATAGGATGTTATATGGTATATTTGACAATAAACGAAAAAGTAGCTAGAAACACTCCACCGAATACAGTTGACCCCTCCTCCGCATAGGGGTGAGGGGTGCCAGCCACTAGAACTTGAGTGCCCTTTGCATATGCAGATTCCCAACCAAGGACTTGAAAATACATAATGTCAGTCGGAGCTTCACAAGGAAAACGCTTCCCGCTTTGAGGATTTTGTAGTCCATTTGTCCTCCCACCCCAACCCCTGTTTTAAGGATTTCATGCTATAGCCTCATCTGCTTTGAAGAGAGGGTGTCTTAAATTGTCTCTGTAACTGACGCTGTCAGGGAGTTGGCACATACTGTTTGTTCTGCCAAATGAGCAGTGAACAGCATTTTCATAAAAGTGCTGGGGATTTTTTCTGCTAACTAGCTTCCAGGAGGATAGCCTGCATAAGATAGCAGGTTATTCAGTGCTCCGTTTACTTCTTTTTAACCTATTTTGAACTTTGATAAATTCTTAAACTTTTCATCTTTAGCCATTGCAGGTGGTTATTTACATTTTGTGTCTTTTTTTATTGTTATTTTGTTTTTAGGTACATTCAATTGAACCATTTATTTATATCATGTCAATTTAGACTTTCACAATTTCAGTGAGTACTTCTTTTCTGGACTACTGAACACCATTATTTGTTAAAAATAAGCCCTATCAAAAATGCTTAACAGTAAGATGGGGGTTCAGATCTATGAGCCTCTGTCCTCAGTGACTCTGTGCCATTAAGGTCATGTCTGACTCTATGAATATTAAGAATACCTGTATACATTAGATACTCACTTTCCCTAATAACCCATTAAGAACTCATTAATTTAACTAAACCTCATTTTGCAGAGGTGTTACCAGAAAGAAGACTGGGCCTGGAGCGGGTTGGCCTAGGGCCAGCTGGCAGTGTGGGTTCTTGACTTCACGCAGGGAAGATTTCACAGTGCGAGTCCAGGTGATTCTGAGAGTACATTAATTAAAGCTGGGGGCAGTGAAACAAGAAAGGGCCTGTGGTAGAAGAAGCAACAGGCAAGAGACTAGGTGGGGCCACTCTGACTCTCTAAAAACATCATAGGAAAGAAGTGGGCCAAGAAATTGTCCTAGCTTCTTACTGTCCTGCCTCAGAGGTGCCGAATACAAGAAAGCATCTCAGATTTAGCCAGAGGGCTTTCAAATTACACCACTGTGATCTCTCTTTAAATTCTAGTATGATTTTATTGAGTACCTACTGAGAATTATCACCAAAGGAACTACAATTACCAATAGGTTTTAAGGTAGCAAATGATAGAAACTTACAGTGTAAACTTCATCTAGTCATTTATATTGCTAATCCATGTTTCCTTTTGCACTAGCTTGCTATATTCTTTGAAAGCAGGATTTCCTTTTCCATTTCCTTGTCAAGGGAGGTACCCTGTAGCTCACGCATTTGAAAATTTAATGAATGACTAGTCATCCTCTCCACACCCTTCATGATTTCATATTCTTACCACATGTATCCCTTTCTTGACCCACCTATTGCCCTATCCTCTGCCCCTTTCTAGTTCCCAAGTCATTTCACTTGCCCTGCTCAGAATCTTCTCCAGCTTTATTTTGTCTGCTTTTAGGGAAGTGATTTGAATTGCAATAGTATTTCCGATGTAGATTTTACTGAGGCTTTATACATGGATACATAGTGTTGTGTTCTGTTTCCTACTGTTGTCTCTAGGTTGCCATTTTATTGAAAGCCTTAAGTAAACTTTGCCCATTTTTATCTTTTGACTATTTTAATGTGCACTTTGAAATTGTACCAAAAAGAGAAAGTGCTCCTAAATAAGGCTGCTAGAGATTGCTCAGTATCTTCCTTAAAGGTACCTAGGAATCATACATACAAAGAAAAATGCCTACAGTTCAAGGTTTCCTTGCAAAAGTTTTGTGCGTCTCCCTCCCTTAGAGACAGTCACTTTACACTGATGACAAACCAAGGTCATACATACAGAGGACCTGCACCAAGTGCTCAGTGGGGCATGTTTGTTTGTTTTTGTTTGCTTGTGTTGACTAAGATAAGTCAAAAATGATCAAAGATCATTTGACCTAATATTACCAGGGAAAAACTTTGTGCCAGATACTTTTTTAAACAATTTGCATGTATTGACCTATGAGGTAGATATTATTCCCATTCTCCAGATTAGAAAATTGAAGTACAGAGCTGCAAAATAATGTACCCAAGGTCAAGCAGCTAGTTGAAGGTTCGTTACTGAAAATCAGCCAGTCTACCTCCTGGGCCTGTGTTCTCAGTGGATTCCATGTGCTTTCATATATATTGTAGCTGACTTTTTTTTACAAAAGCAGTAACTTGGCCTATCCTATTTGCTAATATCCTTAAATTTGCTTATTTTCTTTCCTTCCAGTTCCTATAAAGGGTGTAAGAAAAATTTTATATGATAGGCGATATTGGTAAAATCACAATCTGACCCTCATTAACTCCAGTTTCTAATCAATATGTCTCTAAAACTGGGTCAAGAAAATAAGGTTTGCGAACAAAAACTTAAAACACCATCCTTACCAATGTCCTGGTGGTCACAGAGGCCCCACTCCTGCTACAAAGTATATTCAAATCAACTCCATTTTAATTTCAGAAACCTGAAAAAAGACCTTTGGTCCTCAGCACGCAGGAGAATTTGTAGGTAGTTCAGTATAACCACTACTACACTTCGAAAATTTTTCACTTTTAAGGTTTACTGTCTTGGCTTGCATCTCCAGCTCCCTATGGTGGTGCGTGGTCAGTGATGGTGGTGCACACCCAAGGATTCCTGTCTAAAAACCTATTCTGTTTTTGCAGTGGATAGCCTGCTGAAATACACTGGCTATGGGAACGCTGCAGGACTGTTGGCGGCCAGGGGCCTCTTGGCTGGAGGAAGAGGAGATAATTGGTACTCAGAGGACGAGGACACAGACACTGAAGAATACAAAAATGCAAAACCAAAGTATAGTATCAAGTTTCTTTTCACCTAACTCTGTCTGTGCCTTTGAGTTGGTTATTTGCCTTTCACTTCCTTTGTCTGTCATTTTCCAAGTGTTTCTTTTCTTTTGTGGATTTGGAAGCTTTCTCTTCAATAGTGTTTTTAGAGGCAGTTTCATAGTTCATGCCTTAGATAGTGACTTCAAGTGACTGAGGAAGGTTAATAATTGCAAGAAATGTTCCGCTGCATGACAAATTTCAACATGCTCATTACCCTGCCCCAAGTGTTAAGAGAGAGGGTGCTGCTATATACTGTATCTACCATCATATACTTAAAAAGTGTCATTGCTTCCATTTTGCTTTCATTCCCACAAGCTGAGATTTTAGAAGGTATAACCAAGACCAAGTATTTAAGTTGGTTATTTAATACTTCAATCTTTCTCAGAAAGCTAAATGTAGGTTCCATACATTTTGATCTTCCCTCTTGCATAAAAGCCTTTATGAGGCAATAAAGCAACAAAGCACATTACTAGCAAAAGGAAGGAGCTTTGGCTTCACAGTAAATTTTACTCAAACACTGAGGAAATCATCTTGAACAGATGCTGTAGTGCACATAATAGGCAAACCAGAGACTCTGTCGAGTCTTCCCTGCGTCAGTGCTGGCAAAGCAGACACTAATTCTTCTCTGTCACAAAGTAAACCACCTCTGCTTTCTTCTGTTCCTTCCCCATCGTTTCCATCTCCCTCTCAACGCCCATCCCAGGTAAATTTCTTAGTTTCGACTTAGAAGTAGTTTGAGCTCAGTTTTCTGGTTTCCATTACTGAATGTTAAAAGGGCACCTGCCTTTTGGCCTCAGTGATGTTGACATGCTATGTTTTCTACTAACAGTCTTCCAGAGTGTGGTGTGGGTCATGTAGTAGTTAGTCAAGGATAGAAAATCATTATCTGAAAAATTAGCCCCCCATCTTTCCTTTAGTGTAGACTGTGCCCTGTTGACATGAAACTAATGGGGTGGTCAGAAGGTGAAAGATCATTCCCTAATTAGACAGGAATTATTTTGCCTGTATTCTTGGTAAATCAGGTTTGAGTAAGTACTGTTACTTTTAGCATCCTCAGTGCTATCAGCCTTAGTGGGATCTTCTAGAGTATATCGTAGCGGGGAAAAGGTTTTGGGGTGAGGAGAAATGCTAGCAGTGACTCAAAGTAGTAAGTTCTTAAAACTGCCACCATTTAGATGTTATAAAGTGGGCATCTCTATCAAGTATTTGAAGCCAATATAGAGGAATTATACTTTAATCTTTCCCCAAATATATGTAATTTAATTATAAATAGTCTTGCTTGCTCTCATTTTTTCCATTTCATAAACTGTATTTCCATATCAGTTTAATATTTTATGTCTCTTCATTTGAAACATTAAAATATACCACTTGAGAAATCTCATATTAAATGAAGATAGAAAGTACATTAGACATTCTTTGTGCCCTAGGGATGTGGACAGTTATATTAGAGAACTCTTGTAAGCACTTGTGGATGGTCAGTATTGTTGCAACCTGATGTGTCCTGTTGCTTTTGTTCAGTAGATGGCTTCTGTGATGATTCCTAGCAAGTACCAGAATGCTACTATAACAAGAGCGAGCAGAGAAAATACAAGAACACAGGTTCTCTCCCGATGGTATGGGAAATAGAAATGCTAGATTTCAGGAAAGCACCATTTGTTTAAAAAAATCAAGGACCATGATGTTTGGTATTGTTATTATCTGGGAAGATTCTGTACTTGGGCCTTACATCCCTAGTCTTCGTTAGCCTTTGGACCTGGTCTGCACTGTTCATAGGAATGGTGTGTTAGTATGGTCAGAATAGTTACCATTGTGAAATCCTGTGTTTCTTACACATTGCTCATTACAGGTATACAGATGTGCTTTCCAGCTGCCTTTTTTCCCTTACACCTTCCCTACTTTCAGGTGAAACAGGATCGTGGGATGTTTGATTTGTTCATTTAAAATACTTATGTAGGGGTAGTGGTGAATAAAGCACTTTGCAAACAAGAGCTCAAAGAACTTTCCCCCTAAAAATTGTTGCAAAAAATGTTTTACCAGTCTAGTGAAGTTTATAAAATCAGTATCTGAAAGGATCGCTTACCCCCCTCCCTCTCCTTCACCAGTCAGTGTTCCTAGGATCAGGGTCTGCATTTCTTACGGTGCCTTTAGTCACAAGAGTTGTCAGTATTGGCAGAAGCAGAGAAGTTACTCTTCATCCTGTTGGCCCTGGTCCCACTGTAGACAGTGTAAGTGGGTTCTGATTAATGCACCAAGGTAACCTATAATCCTTTAGTGGAATCTGAAACCAAGATTGTATGGAGCTTACATTCAGGCTATGGGAGACAGTTAATATCACAACAGTCCTTTTTGTGTCAAAATAAATGTATTTAATGGACTGGAAATGGCTTTCTATAATTAGTATACCTAGACAGAATATACTCATAGAATCAAGTTACATGCCACACAGTTTTTTGCTGTTTGTCTAGCCATGTTTGTTATAAGTTTTCAGATAAACTTTGTTATTGTATCAAAGAGAAACCGAATTTTTAAATTCTAATTTTTATACCTGCTTCTTTTATGCCTCTGAGCATGGGGACCCCTGAACTGTTTATGTGGTATAACAGGCTGATATGGTTTTTACATCGTTCCAACTGTCAATTGAAAGATGTATACCTAAGGACATTTGGCTCATTTTAGACTAGTGGCTTTCAGGCTAGATACCTAGGAGCCTAGGAGTCCAAAGAGGTGTCTTTAAATAACTGCTACCCAGAGGGGCAGAAGAAGAGGACAGCCAGAGTGGGCCGAACTTGAAGATACCTCCTTTTACCCTTAATACCGCACAGTAGTTCCTAATGATACTCAGAAGCTTAAAACCACTATGCTAAGCAACTTGGGTATGACCTTCTTGACTATATTTCTCTCAGCAGTAGCTAGGACAGCAGCTGTATTGATAGTTGTTTTGGGGGTGTTTTTTTTTTAAATTTTTATTTACTGGTTAGAGAGAAACATCAATTTGTTGTTCCACTTATTTATGCATTCATTGGTTGCTTCTTGTATGTGCCCTGACTGGGGATCAAACCCACAGCCTTGGCGTTTCTTTAGCACATGACAGAAGACTTTTTTCTTTTATTTGTTAAGGTTGGTTGTGCTGCTCTAAGTCAGGTCCCGTTATAATTGTCTTCATATATCAGGGCTATACAAATGAAAGATCTTTGTTTTTAATATTTCTTGAAGTAAATGAGCCAGAAACTGGGACTTGAGGAGTTTTCCTTTGCCTAGTTTGGGCTGTGCTGATATATCTATATGTGATAGGACTTAACTAGCATTTTTAGGAACTGGAATTTATGTACTGTAAGCTGTCATAAAACAATCTAAATTCAGATCTCTAAAAGATCGAATTGAAAGTAAAGTCATTGCCACTTTTGCCATGTATGCAGGTTCCATAAGTTTACCAGCCTTTGTGATATTTGCAACCACAGCAGTTTTGCACTTTCAAAATTGAGTTTTCTGGGGTTTTTTTTGTATTACAGTTTTTAGGTGAATGGCCAGAAAGAAGCTAGGTGTGTTAGATAAGCTACAGTGTTGTTCCAGGTTCCGTTTGCTATATGTTTATAACCCTGTTTTCTATATCCTTTATAACCAAGGATATCTGTCTGACTCCAAAAGCCCAGCATAGGAACCACACAAAAAGTACTATAATTTAAATGTAAAAAGACGTGTTGGAGTTTTTTAATTGCCTAGATGCAGTATGGTATTTATCTATGTGTATGTAGTCAGTGTATGTATTTGTGTGGTTGGTACCTGACAGACACTCAACAAATGTTTGATAAACAAATGAAAGGGCGACCCCACACACCCTAGTCCTTGCACCACTGGTAGAATGCAAAAACTCAGGTTAAGATGTCTCATAATTTACCATCTTGTTCTCTGACATCCCTTCAAAATATCTTATATCGAATTTATCTACAGGAAACTGCACAAAAGTCTCATTGTTGCATGGCTCCTTTAGTTCACGAAGAGTGCACATGCAGCTCCGTGGTGACGATTTAACTGAATAAACTCACTGCTCGTCCTGAGCCTCCGGCTTACTTATTTCTTAGCAAGTGGCTCACTTATGCTAATAATAATAGCCGGTATTTATTGAGTGTCTGATGTGTGCCAGGTACTGGTATTATCCCATTTAATCTTCACAGCAACCCTTTGGGGTTGGGTTATCCCCATTTTACAGAAGAATCAGTGATGTCAAGGACTTGTGTAGGGCACATTAGTTCATGAGTGGTCAGGTGCCTGACTCCAGAACTGTTTTTTGTTGTTTTTTGAAGTAGACAAAGCAAGTTTTATTGTGCTATTCACTTTGCCTTCTTATTTTGGTGGGGGTTGGGGGGTGTTGGGGAGGTAAAATATAAAATTTACCATTTTAAGAGCCACATAGGTGAAATCACATACAACATTTGTCCTTTTGTGACTGATGTCACTTAGTCTCTTTAAGATTCATACATATTGTAACATGTGTCAAAATTTCCATCCTTCTTAAGGCTGAATGGCATTCTGTTGTATCTACCACGTTTTGTTTATCCACTTTTCTGTCAGTAGACACTGGGGTTGTTGCCACCGTTTGGCTTTTGTGAATGATGCTGCTGTGAACTTGGGTGGACACATCTCTGTGCGAGTCCCTGCTCTCACTTCTCTTGGATATGTACCCAGAAGCAGAGTTGCTGGATCATACGGTACTTCCGTGGTATTTTCTGAGGAACCACTATACCATTGACATATCTTACTCTCTCACCTCCTTCAAGTCTACTTAGATATCATCATCTTAATGAAGGCTGTTCTGTGCGCTTATTAAAAATTGCAACACTCCTACTGTAACCCCTCCGCCTCACACTTCCTAACATTGCTCTTTTTTCCCATAGCACTCTTAACATACTATACAACTTATTTATTAAGTCTCTTTTCTCCACTGGAAGATAAGCTCCCGGAGAGAAGAGATTTTTTTTGTCTGTTTTGTTCATTGAGATGTCCCAGAATAGTGCCTGACACACAGTAGGCACTCAGTAAATTTTGTTGAATAAATAAATCGTTGTTGAATAAATTGTTTAAGTCAGCCTCTCTCAGCACTGGGACACAAAATTATGTACCCCACCCTCATCAAGCTCCACTTGTAGTTAGGGAGTAGGAGCCAGGGAATAGAACTCAAGAAAATCAGGATGTGGTAGAGTTCCACTCTTGTTCTTTTGTCCTTTTGTGGGGGACAAATATTGTGGAGTTTTTCCTGGAAAGACATTTCTAGCTTCATTTGCAAATAATGTCTCCTTTCCTACCCCACCTGTCTCCTTCTTTGCTAACCTGGGCTCACAAATGCATTTTCCTAAAATCCCTGATTCCTTTCCTATAGGTTACAAATTGTCAGCCCACAGGTTAGATTAAGCCCACAAGTAGGTTCTGCTTGACTTCACCCCAGTTGCATTGGTTATCTGGGTTTTATTTTTTTATTTTACATAGTACTGCTTAAAATAATTACTTGCCAGCATTTAGAATTCAGATACTTCATATGAAAATTCAGATTTTCAGCTCCCTTTGAAACATTCTCACGTGGCAACCGACTGATGGAGTTGAGTGGGTGTGGTCCACTTCACACCAGGCATAAAGCTCCCTTTTTGTTCATCGTGCCTGCCTAGCACTGTAGGGATTGGACTTGATCCCTTTCCTCAGCCAGATGCTTTGAGTGAAATTTAATCCACACATATTAGAGATTAAAGTTACTAATCTACATAGTATAGATTAAAGTTACCTTTCATATACCTCAGGGAATTTCTAATGGCTTCTTTCTTAAGTGTTCTAGTGCTGTTGATGGCCAAATGTAACAATTTGAAGAAAGAGCAAAAGTCTTGACATGTATTTCAGCTTTTACACATATATCCCTTTGCTCATACCTTTTTGGTGTGTCTTTTTTGTCTCCAGGCCCATAGCTGCTGTCAGTTGATATAATGGCCTTATGTAATACAAAATTCTCAGTGAAATACTATACATAGGAGCTGAGATACTTCTTGTCACCTAACTGGAAGACAAACATAATTGTGGGATTAGAGCGCTGGGAAGAGGAGGAAAGGGAGCAGAAACAAGACGTGAAAAATCATGATAAATGTAAAATTACTCAATAAAATATCCATCGCAGTAATGTACTTAAAGCATCTTAAGACTCAATGTCTTAGAGCAAAATAAAACTAACCCCTGAATTTCGTAGGGTTAAGATCCTGAAACCTGTCACGTTAAATCTCATCTATACCGTTTGAGGTTATGAAGGCGGCAAGTGTTTGTTCAGCAGAAACTAACCTGTTTTTGTGGAAACTCATGTTATTGTTGTGGTGACTGTGATTTTCCTTCTCCGGGTAAGGAGACTGCATGCGACTGGTTTAAAGTCAGGGTCGGGAGAGGGGACGGTGTCCTGGTCTGCCTCCTGTCCCCCCCCATCCGAACTTTTCCCTTAGGAGAGTGGCACAGCTCACTGCCCCAACTCGTGCTTTCTGTGGTATTGTGTACGTTGTTCTGAGTACAGGCACTCGGGTGATGTTTATTTCTGTTTACTGATTTTAGAAAGAGAGAAACATCAATTGGTTGTTTCACTTATTATGCATTCATTGGTTGCTTCTTGTATGTGCCCTGACCAGGGATCAAACCTTAGGTTCTAACCAACTGAGCTTCCCAGGGCCAGGAGCGGGGCTGCAGGTGCTGGGGGGGTTGTTCAATGAAAAGATGAGACCTGAACCCCTGGGGTAACTTTGGAAGACTGGAATGTTTTACTCCATGGGTAAAGGACAGTAAGTTCTTATTCCACAAGAATGGATTTCTGGCTACTGCTTTTATGTGCAATGAGGAAAGGATTTTGTGACTTTAGTACCTAATTTCAGAGTAAGCTGTTAAATTATTTTAGCAGCAGAGAACTTGAGGTCAGCTTATGGAAAATAGACATCTGTTCTATTAAACCCGTAAAAGAACCAAGAAAAGAATCGCATGTGCCCTGATCCAGGAGTACTTGTCCTGACTTTTGTGTGCTGTGGCAGTCACAATACCAGAGTTTACTAGTGTGTTCTCTGGACACATTTCCACCCCAAGGCACGTGATGGCTCGCGCTCATGCCATCATCTGCTGAAGCAGTCTGGGCGTCTGGTTTTTTAGCTCACCCCTCCATAGACCTTTAGGGGAGAAGCCTTCATGCAGAGACAAACGAGGATGTGTAGTTACTACATCCACTACCTCCCCTTATCTTCTAAGGCCTGATTTCCTTTGTCTGCTTAGGAAGTGGTTGTGTGCTTATAATTACTTTTACTTATTCATTTACTTATAAGACTAGTTGTTTTTCTAATTTAACAGGTGGCAGTAGAGAAGACAGTGAAAACATGTCTTGTTGTTACATGCCTAAGTAAATAATAGATGGTTGGTGGAATGACATTTTTAGTGTGGCATCTGGATACATCTGAAAAACTCTGTAGGTCTCAGAAGCCTTGTCTGGGTCCTCTTTGTTCTTGACTTTTGGGAAATAAGATGACCCCAACCAGTGTTTTTGTTAATGGCCACTAGCTAGAGGCCTTTTTCCATTCTTTTATGAGCACCTGAAAAAAAGGAAAGGAAATAGGAGAACACAATGAGTGCCTACCTTAGGCCCACTGGTTCTTAACTTGTGTATCTGAATTACCTGAAGAACTTAAAAAAAACAAACAAACACAGATTTAGTTGGTCTCAGGTAAGATGCCTTTTCGTTCAAGTTTCCCACATGATTCTAATGAACAGCCAAGGCTAAGAATTACTGGTGAGCCTGTGGTTTTCAGGTGTTTCCCCTGAGTTCCAGAGTTACTCGAAGTGTCTTAGGGGCTGCCTTAAGAGTGCAGATAAGCCCTGACCTGCTCAGTTGGTTGGGCTCTGTCCCCAGAGCAGGGGGTCACAGGTGAGATTCCTGGTTGGGACCCCTGCCTGGGTTGCAGGTTTCGTTCTGGGTTGGGGTGTGTACAAAAGGCAACTGATAGATGTTTCTCCCATCGATGTTTCTTCCCCTCTCTTTCTCCCTTTCCCTCTATCTAAAAATAAATCTTTTTAAAAAAAAAAAGAGGAGTGCAGATAAATAAAGTAGGCTCTTGGCCATTTCTGTCTCTCCTGCCTACACCGTTCCAACCGTTGTTGCCTATTTTATATATCAGGCCTGTACACAGGATTTCATTTGTTAAATAAGAAGGGGAGGGTGGATTCCACAGCTTTGAAGAAAGCAAGTTTTTAACCATGGCTCTACACATAGGTCTTACGCAAGAGTGGCAAAACAGATATTTTAGATCTGGTTTTTGAGGATGGTGAGCACTGAGTCCTTTCACAAGAATTTGTATGTCACGTAGCCTCTGAAGAATGCAGCAAAAGAAAAGGAAATCTTTTAATAACGGATAATAGTACCTAGTGACCTAGCCCTTACTCCAAATGAGAAAAGCCCTGGTCAGTAAAGAAAATTAGCTTGCCCAAGTAAAAGTCTAAAGCTCACCACCAAAGTCCTAATTATCACAATGTCTTTGTATTGGCCCACATGATCTTTTCCATTTAGACTAGCATTCTAGTCTCCAGTTTACTCCAGTCCCAACACTCCACATTGGTTTTACTCGACCAGCCCCATTCGCTCATTTGTTTGTTTATCCTGAAGGCCTGTCCCCTGAAAGCATTTGTTTTTGTAGACCCTACAAAGCAATTTGTTAGCAATTTGCTGTTTGAAGGAATATTTTATTTGATCATTAAAAACAACCTATTTGTCCTTGTCAGGTACAAAATGCTATAATTACATATCCATTTCTCCAGAAACATGCTTAATGTCTAGACATTTAGCAGTCATTGGAAGAACTATCTTTTACTTTACTTTCTAAAAGAAAAATAATGTGACTTTTATATAAGAGGGTAGCTTATTTGGTGTTAGAGCTTTGTACAAAGTTTATGGAACATATTCATTTTAAGTACTTTATTAAATCTATTTCCAGAAAGCCGTGTGTATATACCTGCCTGTCTCTTGGTAGGTAAAAAAAGGATTACATTCCTTTTTTATGTAGGTCAGATCAAATCTAATTAAAATTGTTCTTCTGCTTTATCTTTTATTATTTAAACACTCATTGCCTTCTGTGGTCTCACTAATGGACTAATTTCCTGAGATTATAAATTGGCATGCTTTCATTTTCAGATTCCAACCTCTCTGTCATCATTTTTCCAATTTTTTTGATATATTTGTTTTATGCTGTATTACAAAACAAATTTCTCCTTCTGAAATCATTTGCCCCCTTTTAATTAATGAATAAACTGTGCATCCAAGGATATTTACCCTATGGCACCAAAGTTCATATTTTTAAGAAGCGGGTCTGCCTATTTTTTTAAAGTTGGCAAGTTGCTTTTACTTTTTCAAAAACAATAGTTAATGCCCATTTCCCAAAGCAAATTACTAGGAAAGTAAATTTTTAAAAAAAAATTCCTATAGCAGTTCTATACCATAAAATTGCTATGAGTGCCAATTTTTTGGCAATTATACTCTTTCTTATTGTAACTTACAACTTGGACCAGAAAAGTATAGAAAGAGCATAATTTTAAAACATACAGCATAACTTTTTTTTCTTTTTGTAGCATTAATCTTATCACTGGTCATTTAGAGGAACCAATGCCAAACCTTATAGATGAAATGACAGAAGAACAAAAAGAATATGAAGCCATGAAACTTGTCAACATGCTTGATAAACTTTCCAGGTATTGTATTCCCCTCCATTTTTTGCTTGGTTTCTAAAAATGTTCTATTTCTTTGTCTCTCTCACTGAGAGTTACCCTAGAACAGCACCTCTGGAAACCCATGCTGATTGGAACAGGGTGGCCCAGGCAGCAGCAGTTAGGTCTTTTGGCTACTGTGGTTTCCTACATGTGCCGCCTCTGGATGTGCATTCCTAAACGCCCCGCCTCTCGACGCTGGGACCGCAGCTACTCCATCACTATGACATTTAACCAACTAACCTCCCTGTCTTCAAAATGATGCTATGAGTTAGGTTCAGTGATTTTGCTGCTTCTTGTATTTTTTGTTTTAGTCTGTTTTGGTTTTTGTTTCAAATCATGATGCTGTTTTTCTTTTTTTGATGTGCACATTTGCAATTCTGTCTTTTTGGGTTGCTGCTAAAACCAAGAATTCTAAATTGTCATGCACCCACCAGGAAAAGTGAAACGTCATAGCTCAAATGAAAGCTTTTCTGAAAGCATGTGCTTGTATTAATTAGGGGTTCTAAAAACAATCTCCCCTTCTTGCTTCACATCTCCTTCCCCTCCAAAAATAATTCTAAAAATAATTAAATATATACTAATCAGTAACTAGTCATCTTGGAGGAGTTATTAGAAAATATTAATTCCTTTCACACTTGTCTGAATTGCTCTATTTTCCAGTCTTACATTGAGTCACTGTCTCCTTTAAGCTATCTTGAGTGAGTGCTTCTGTGTGTTGGTGGCAGCTGTCACTTAAAGGTGAATTTCTTCTGTTCATCTCCTTTTTCACAACTATGTAAAGGCTAGTGCCCCCTCAGTCAAGAGAAGTAGCAGCTGGAATAGGAAAGCCAACAGTTAAAGGGAAAGGTGTAATAAAGAATCAAGCAGAGGCTAAGAGCATAGCAGGAGGCTTGGAGCAGAAGTGTTTGAAAATGTGGGGAGTGTGACAGGTATGCATGGGTATCCAGACCTCTGCAGAGTCTGAGCTTCTTTCAGATGGTGCTGGTAATGTGGTGGCAGTTACTTAGAAGTAAGTAGTTTCATCATCTACAAAGCTAGTAGGACTAGAGCCTGGTGACTTCCAGTTAGTCTCTTTAAACTTTCATCCTTTCCCAAGGTTAGAATTTATAGCCGACCTACAATGCTCACAGTCTTCAAAAGACATTGTCGTCTGTTTGTAGATGACATTCTTCATACTTTTGATAAAACAGACATGTTCCTGCCCTGAATGGATTCATGAAGATAAGATACTGATATGACAGACCTATAGGAGGCAGAATAACAAGTTTGGAATGAATATATGTAAAAGTGGGACTTGTGTTGGCTGTTTCCAGAAGGACCTGATGATGAAACACAGTGGAGAACCAACAGAGTCCCTCTGGCAGGAGAAAGAAGTGTTAGCGGGACCTGAGTGGAGCGTATTACTGTGTTAGGACAGTAAACCAATTAATCACATAAACATCATTTTCATAAATTATTTCAATAATACAAGTTCTTAAAAGATAACACAAATGCTAGTCCACTGGCCCATGTATCTGTGACTACACCCCAGGCTAGGAAAGGAGGAGGTGGGGGTAGAACTACCTAAGGTAACGCAGTGTAACTTAGATACTGGACTTACTGAAAGAGACAAGACCATGTCCTAAGGCATGCCTGTAACTGAAACAGAAAACAGTGCCAGGTCCTTCTCCTTGTAATCCCAGGGAAGTGCACACATTCTAGAAGCTGTCAACAAAAAGACACAAATGTCAAGTCTGAAATACCAAGCTTCTAAGCTTCCACTTTTAATTTAAACTATGCCCCAAAGGAAATACGTACTCATCCAGAAACACCCAGCAGAGAGATAGATGCCCGACTCGATGTGAGGGTGACACTGATTTTTACACTTATAAAACAGAGCAGGTATGTCTTGTGCTGGCTTTGATAGTACCCATTTCACTATTAAAATTGAAGCTAAAGGCAACTTTAGGAATAGTCCCAAGTCACAGACTTTTTGCATGTGGTGGGTTTTTTACATTGTTTGCCTTTATGTTCTTTCTAACATTTGCTCTCACTAATAACAGTCATTGACAGAACCGTGTGGAGATCAGCAGTTGGCATTCCAGCGCAGGAATGCAAAGAATGAAGCCATTCTTTGTGTATCTTAAATGTTTGTCTTAAGTTTCTCCTCTCTCTTCACTGTTGTTGGTTGTTTTGTTTTTGTTTTCTGAGGTAAACAAGAAGCCATAAAGCCAAAGTATGCATGCAGTTGCATGTAGTACAATTCAGGGAACATTTATTAAGCAGCTATTCTGTGCAAGCTACTGCGCTAGGAGGATAAGAGAGACTGGTGAACCTGACAGTCTCCGCCTTTGGAAAACTCACAGTCTTGTGAAGGAAATGACTGTAATCTAGTCTAGAATACAAAGTAGAAGAAAATAACGATACAGTAAGAACTGTGTTGAACTATAAGCACCCAGGAAAAGGAGCAGTTCATTCTGTCTGAATGAAATCAGGGACTTTTTCATAGGGATGGTAGCACGTGTGCTGATCCGTGAAATGTAAGAGGTGTTTAATAGACAAATGGAGAAATGACCATTCATTGCAGGTGGAGGGAAACTTACTCTTGTTATAAGATAAATCCTTGGTATTCACATACTACATCTTTCTTCCAAAGAGCTCAAGTTATCTTATCATTATTTGATTAATATATTATCAGATTTATCATTGGGGGAAGCCAGGCCCAAAGAATTACCCCAAACATTTCCAAACTAATGTCTGGTGATAGTCCATTTCCTTTAACAGTTTACAGAACACTCCACATACATTCTTTTTTTCTAAGCCTCATAGTGAATTGAGACTAGGAACCTCATTTTCCAGAACTCAAGACTTTTTGCTCTGTCCACTGTGCTATACTGTGTGTGTCTGTTAGAGTCAATGTTTGCCAGAACACTTCCTACTCATCCTCTTCAGCATTGTGCTGCTGGTTAGTTCCCTCGACTATCATTCTAAGGATGTTCTGCATCCTCCCAAGTCTTTATTGCTCTAAAAGTGTACTGTAGCTCTGTGTGATTAACTTTCTTTCTAAAAAATGAAATCATTCTCTCCTGGGCCTGAACTGAAAGGCATGTGAGTAAAGGATAGGGTTGGAGGTGACGTGGCCAATGAATGGACACTAGACACTTCCTTTTTTCCATCCATAGGAGAGCAGATGGGAAGGACCTGCACCAGGATGGTGGTTAGCAACAGTGGCCCGTGCCAAAGCTCTTACCAAAGTGATGACTAAGGTTGGTCATGCCAAATGCTGTTACTGAGCCTGGTGTAGGGGATAGGTGATACTCACTACCCAAACCTTAAAACCACCAATGCAAAAATTAAAATTACATTTCCATTTTGCCTCTGTGGTGGACACAGCCACTGCCTCAAGGAGCTCACCATCTTAGCAGCTTTAGCTCACCTAGATTTCCAAGGACACGGAGAGATTAGTGCTCAGACATTTTCTTCCCATCAAATACCAACTGACTTAGTAGTATTCCAGGTGGTGTGTTTGTTGGCTTGTTTATTTGTTTATTTGTAAGTATAAGGGTTGTATTTGTGACAGATGTAGGTGAGAGGATTGGCAATGGACCTGGAGGTCTTAAGACTTTGAGAATAATCTGAGCCCTGTTAATCCCATCGTGTCTAGCTAGTACAGTGCCTTGTATCCCGTGGTTTCCCCACTGTGGGAGGAAGTAACACAGCTGCTCCCCCAGTCTGTAGGCAGGTTTCCTGCTCTGTGAAATAGCCTGAGTGGTTTAAGACTTTAAAGTAGACTTTTGGTGGTTCCATTTTGGGGCAAATGTCATGAAATGCAGGGCTAGAAAAGGATTCCATAAAGGTTCTTTGGCCCATGATTGGCTAATTTACATATCAGGGAACATAATTCCTTTAATATAGAAAGATAATTATAATATTTATCAAACATAAGCATTAAGGCCTGAGCCATGAGATTATAGAAAGCTTCATTTAACATTTTTAATGTGAGAGCAGAGGTGGAGAAGGGGGTGAAATTTGCCTTCCTCTCCACCTCCTCTTTCTTTCTCTGAATTGAAAAAAAAACATATAAGCCCCTGCCATTTAAGCGGGAGATTAGAATGGGGACTGTGTGTGGTTAAGCAAGTCCAGTGTGGCTAATACAATTGCATTCACCTTAGCTACAGCACACAGCTCATATATAATAATGCAACCTCCTCCAGAAGAGAGGAGAGAGAACTGATTGGCTTAAGTTTAAACTAACCAAGGAAAATAATGTTTCAAGTTTGTTCTGACTTTTCTAAACCCATTTAGTTCCTTAGTTGGAGCCAGGACTGATTAATCTTATACCCTACTCTTTCCCCATCATTGTTTAATAAGGTACATTACCTTTTTGCTTATATATTCCATGAAAATACTTTAAAATTTACATTTATATAAATAAGTAATAATTTTCCCATTTCTCTTATCTACTCCTTATCCAATTAATTAATTAATTAATTGTCATTGTGTGGTATTGGGGACATGGCTTCCTTAATTAATGCAGGTAGTTAATGCTCAAATATGGAATAGTTCTTTTTAATCCAAAGATTATTTTTAAACTTACTAAAGCTGGGACAGTTTATTTATGACTAAAAACTAATAAATATGTCATTTTTTCCTTAAAATATGTTACTTTACTTTGTTGACAAAAATAACAACTGTGATTGCACCCATCTTTTTGCTGTTAGTCAAAAAAATGCTTTTCAGGTACATTTCAGGTGTGTGGTCCCATTTTTAAAGTATGGTGATATCTGTTGTAGGAACGAAAGTATAAAGATCTCACTTAGTTATATCAGAAAATCCTCTAGATCTCCTCTGTCCAATAATGCGACCACCAGCCACATAGAACCGTTGAGCACTTGAAATGTGGTCAGTCTGCACTGGGATGTCCCATAGGTGTTAAATGCTCAGACTTCCAAAGACTCAGTATAAAAAGAGAATGTAAAATATCCCAGTTGTTTAGTACAGATTTTACATTGAAATAATATTTTTGATATACTGAGTCAAACCCAATAATTAAACGTATATCTTTTCTTACTTTTCCAGTGTGGCTACTAGAACATTTAAGATTACATATCTGGCTTATATTTTGTAGCTTCCTCTGTATTTCCATTAGACAGCACTGTTCCACATCACTAACATACACTGTAAGGTTGCTTGGAAGTTCAGTTAAAGGAACTTGGATCCAGGTAAATCTTCACAGTGGCAGGGGAGAATTAATTTGCAAAACTTGATATTATTGTATGTTGTTGGATATCGAGGGCCCTTCCTTTGGCTAGACAACCCTTAAGGAGGGTGTCGTGCTGCCTTTGTATTGCCTGTTGGTAGTCATTGCTCTTTAACTCTGTAGTAGGAATGACTGCTTTGAGCTCTTGGTTTAAGCACTAGCTGAAATGGCTTCTGCTAGAGAACTACCAAATAAGAAGAACCCACTGGCTATTTGCTCTGTTCGTTACCCTCCTCATTTAACTTTTAAGGTTTTCTGCTTGGAGAGAGCATATAAGAATTTCTAGCTCTACTGCTCCATTTAGCAGTGTCAGTTGGCATGCTACCTCTTATTACTATTTATTTTGCTAATTTGGACAATAGGATAGAAAAGTTCTATGAAAAAAATTACCAAGAAGTAATAAAGAACCACTTCTACTTAAGGAAAAAACTGAAATGTATTTTTCTAGCACTATCCTTAACCTCTTTCTCTGCATTTGAACTATGCTGTTTAATGTGAGGCAGGTAGCAAATTTTTAGAAGCTTTGCATGTGTTCTTCTAACAGAATTGAGAACAATAATACAAGACTAATATTTATATAGTGCTTTAAATTTTTTTAAAAGTGCTTCCATATATATCATCCCTGTTGACAATTAAAACAGCCCTGTGGGTTAGACAGGGAAAGTGGTTTTGTTCTGAAGAGGAAGCGGGACCGGTGATCACACGGCCGACCCGGACCCGGCGTCTGGCTAACGGCACAGCCAGGTCTCAGTTCAGTCTTCAGACTCCAGGTCACGTGTTTTGAAAAGTATCAACACCGCCCCCAAAATTTTCAGTCTGATTATTTTAAATAAGAAATTCTAAATGTTAAACAAGTGCAAAGCATAAAGACAGACAGGAACCATATATACCTGAGAAGAGAATTACAGTTTGGAGAACATTTTTTCTGCTCATCATTCCATAGTTGACTTGAGCTCTTTTCAAATATCAGGTCAGGAGCTAAATAAATAGCCTATATTTTTAACAATAACAACAACAAAAACAGCTTTATATAAAAGAAACCAGTAAAATTGCTATTGTTCTATGTTAATATAAGGTCTGTTTTTTTTTTTTAATATAAGGTCTCAATTTTGAAAAGAGAATGATTGTAGGTATTCTGACAAATTCTTATTATTTGGTGTGATCACATTAGGAAAACTTAACTTTAAAAAGGCTTCCTTCCCTTTGGGACTGTTTAGGAACCCCCCCCCCATTGCCTTCACAAGGTGGAAGGACATGGTGTGGACGATACGCCGTGTCCATTTGTCTTGGGGGCGATATTTGTATGCTACATGTTTAATCTTCCCGATTGTGCCCAATCCCAAAGCATGATAGCGAGGGCTAAGGCAACGTCCTCAGAATCATTTTTGAAAGATGCAGCCTGAATACCTAGAATTTGCTATGGAAAAGCCACCATATACCTCCTGCCTATTGGGTTAGTGGCTTAGAGGAGAATCAGCATAACCAGTCAGCACTAGGGAGCCATTAGACGAAAGATACAATGAAAGATCAGGGTCCAAAAGACACTTTCGCAGTATGTAACTGAACATGTTAACCAGGGTCAAAGGTTGTAATATTATTTCTGTGGGGGAAAAGAGTTAAAAACACTTAGAAGAATATCACAGTTAGTAGGAAAGCCATTGTACTTCAGTGAATTATGGGCTGACTGTTCCAGTGATCCAGAAACCTTGAAATAAGATGCACTCTCAGTCTTGGAATTGTAGCAAAGATTACAGAGCTTTCTCCAGGCTTTCTCCCAGCCTCCATTCTTGCAGGCATTTTGGAGAAAGCTCTGTGTTAATTAAAAGGCTTTATTTATATACCAGTTTCTCATCCTATCTTTCAGATGTTTAAAGGAATTAAATATGAAATGGCTAATTTGAAATGTCAGGCTTCTTTTTTCCAAGCCAACCTTGCATTAAGAGCAGGAATCCCTGTGCCAAAGAAATGGTTCCCAATTATCCTATCCTGGGTTTTGTTATACATTGTACAGAAGTCAACAAAACAAGTATGTAACAGAACCTGCCTAAATAACAGCCACCCTCATTAAAACGGAGAATTAACCAGGGGGTGATTGAAGGAAGCAGTGCCTTATAGGTTCCCCCTTTTCTTCCTTTCTAATCATAGAACAAAATATGTTACATAAAAGGATCAGAACTATTATGCAGTAGTACTCAATTAGAGGGAGGTGAATAGGTCTCTAACATACTGTTTTATCAAAAGAGCAGACCGGTGTTTGCATGACTGTTGTTTCATTACAGACCCTGTCATTAATTCCATGTGTCAATACTGCCCTGTAGTACACAGAGCAGACAAGAAAGAAGAGCCCTTGAAAACAAGGGAATGATTTTTGAGTCGTTATCAAGCTAAGTGGCAAGCGGGAAGCTGAAACTCGTATAGGTAAATTCGAAGGGACTCTTGGGAGATCTGCAAGTGGGAAACAAGAATGCATTTTACCAACTGCTTAATTATGTCCTGTTTTTCAACAAGTACACTTGAATTGAATGCTTTGTTTGTACTGCACAAAAATATGTGCTGTGGGCAAGAGTATTCTCTTGCTCCAGGTCAAGTAAGGTGTTTTATACACATACACATCTGACCTACTCTGTGTAGTGTGCGATTGGGTACGTTAGTATCTGAGCCCCAATACTGCACTGTCATTTCTGGGGGAAAGAGTTATGTAGGAACCAGAAGCCCTAACAAGTGGAACCTTCTCTAAGGTTCTGAGAAGTTCTATAAGCCCAGGCATCCCAGAGGGCCATACTTACAGAGAAATGGTGGCTCAGGAGAGTTTTCACATATATCTGGAAAAAAAAAAATATATATATATGTATATATCAGGAAATTTTAAATATGGTGTAAATCCCATAATCTCCCATCCCTAAAACTTTAAGAAAGTTTTGTTTTGGTTTTTTGGTTTCCATTAGCAGTCCCATGGGTTAGACTGGGGCAAAATAGGGTTTCCTTTCCTGGACGTGCTTTATCTGTGTCCTCGTGCCTGGCCAAAACAAACCCTTGTAGATTATGGTTCCTTACCGTTTAGTAAGATCAAATTTCTAAATGATGTTTCGTTCCAGTTGAACATTCTTGGAGGCTTATCTCTTCCCTGGCCAGATGCCTGATCAGATGAGAAGCCCGCCATGATACTGTCACAGTGCCTAGAATGGGCTCTTTGTCCAGTAGACATCACTGTACTTTTTGATGATAACGAGGGCAGTCTTAACTTGTGTTAAGGCCTGTGTGTAGCATTGAAGGTAAGTATGAAGGAGTTGTTGCTGTATAAATATCTTAATCCTGATGCACATTTCAGTATACAGTATTTCTGTTTAATCATGATGCACATGTATCTGACATCGAAGCCATCCTGTTTAGATGGGACCTTCAGAATTTAGGACCAGTAACTCCTCATGGAACGGCCTGTTTATTGAGGGCCATGATTGAATTTAGATCCTTCCTTGTAACCCTTGCCATTGCTTTGATTTACCTTTGTAATCATTCTAATCATCTGCGATAGTTTTGCAGAAAGGATTTCTGGTCTTGGTGTATGTCAGTGACAGGTAGGTAGGATGTTGTGTTTGACTTGTAGGCTTAGGATATATTGATTAAAAACAAAGGTTTGGCAGTATTGAGTTTTAGTGTCTTAAAAACTTAGCAGCTTTGTATAGAGATCAAAATTATTTAGTAGCCTAATATTCAGACTCTGAGAATAGAATCTTGGGGATCATTTGTCCAACCCCTTCATTTTATAGATGGGGAGACTCAAGCCCAGAGAAGGGAATGACTTGCCCAAGGACACCCAGCAAGTTAGTGGAAGGTCTGAGACTAGATGTCCTGATGCCCCGCATAGAAGAAGCTGAATCTACACCAGTCAGTAGTAGTTGGGAGTTGCAGGCTGTGTGGTACAGAGGAGGCCTGACTTCTGCTGAACGTCACAGTGTCTGATGATACGGACTCATTGGGGAAATAATTACAGTTAAAATAATATGTTTCCTGACAAGTGATTCTCTACCATTCTCCTTTCATGCTATGACCCATGTATGACATTCTTTCACTGAGTACCTACTGTGTGCTCCATGCTATACTAGATTCCCAAATCACAGCTAGATAAGACACGGACTCTGCTCTCAAGTTGCTCACAGTCTAGCAGAGAACGGGAAATCCCTGGAAAGCATTATGCAGAATTTCCTGCAAGATGCTAATACTATCTCTCCTAACTCTGAGGATCCTGATATGAAAGTGAATCTTCTCCACAAAAATCTGGCTTTCTCTTGGTCGTGGTTTATTTACTAGGAGGCCCATAAAACACCGTACCTTTCCTTTCTGTGAGTGCGCAGTAATACCCACTGCAACTAAGTGTAGTTCATACGCATTTACTGAGGAGCCGCTGCCTGCAAGGCACTGTGCTGGACACGTAGGGGTATGGAAATGAATGCATAGAACGCTTTCCTTCTAATGTCAGCAGTATTGTCTCACAGCTTTCCCACTTTGTAATGAGAATTATTTTTAATAAAAAATATTCTTAAATGCAGGGCCCTTGAAAGAGAAGACAAACATTCCTTCGTACTGTAATCCTGACTTGTCAGCCTAGGATTTCAGTCTCCATTGAGATTCTCTGTTGTGCCCCGTATCTGTTCTGAGCTTTTTTTTCCCTTGACCTCAACCAAGCGAGTCTGTTTGCCAGTCCCTGCACACAACTATTTCTTGCTTCTGTGCCTTTGCTTGACTGATTCCTCTGCTTCCGGGAGGCCTCCCTCCCCGTGAGTCCATGTCCATCTCTGCTGTTGCAGTCTGGCCCTGAGTCCGTCTCCTGCAAGGGGCCGGTGGGCAGCACCCCCGCCTCCTCCCGCGTCCCTCCCGCGTGTTCATGATTGCGGGGCAGCATTCCTGTTCATGCTTCCCATTCGCCATCCACACCTTGCTGATCTGTTTACAACGGAGCTGATAAAATGAAACAGTCTGGTATAACCAGGTCACTTATCAGACCTTTTAGGAGTGAGTCTCTATATCAAAGTTTCACTTTGCTATTTTTGGGCTGCTAAGTTGTATGATAGAGAGGAAGAGTATCAGAAATGTTCGTTTAAGATGGCAGTTTTTAAAAAAAAGGCTGGGGTCTACAAGAAAAAGTAGTCACATATCTGTGAGTGAACCTCCCTCTTTCTGCTCACAAACAGGGCAAGATCTCATTTGAACAAATTTCAGTTGTAATGAGGATATATTGACCTGTCGGGCTAGGGAAAGCAGGGCTTTGCCTGTCAATCATTTCAAGCTTATTGATCTGCTGTTCTGTAATTCTTTTAATATTGTTTAATATGTGTGTGTGTGTTATCTTCTGAATTGACTGAAAGCTTCTCGAGGACAGGGACCATGTCTTTTGTTTGCTGCTGCGTATCCTTCTCCCGCTTAGTTCCCAGAGAGCTCTTAGTCCTAATAAGCTTGGGGAAACTGTGCGTCATCACATGGCAGGAAATGCAGCTTGTGGGTTCCAGCTATATTCCAGTCACTGCACTGCGCACTTTAGCTGTGTAATGACCTTTGCCCTCATGACAACTCGGCGAGGTGGGTATCTCCATCCCAGTTCTGCAGATAGAGAGTTAAAGTCTTAGTGCCCCAGGATTAGAACCTAGGGCTTTCTGGCTCTAAAACCTGTGTGTGTCTTTCATTATACCACAATAATAACTAATATTTAGGACTCCTGTATAGTTCATGGAAGTCTTTCATCTGCATTTTTATTACTACTGCTAGCACCACTATCAGTACTATCGCTGCTGCTCCTTACATCATCACCAGGAAGTAGTTAGAGCTAGCATTTCCATCATTCCCATTTCACGGATGGGAAACACACTCGGAGACTTGCCCAAGACCACACTGGTAAGTGGAAGAGCCAGGACTTTGCCAACAGACCGCCTGGCTCCAGATCTTTTGGTTTCACCGCAGCACGTTGCTGCCGGAATTCATTTGCGCGGTGCACTGTTATGTGGCCAGTTGTCGCTGACGCCTCTCCCGCGGGAGTGTCAGTGAGTCCAGGCGTCCGGGGAGCCGTGTGGGAAGGAAAGTAAGCCTTGCCCTCAGAGGAGCTTCCATGTCAGCGGGGGGGGGGGGGGGGGGGGGGACAAAGGCCCAGAAAATACATGCGCGTGAAGAACAGTTCACAAGAGGGAATTAAAATACAGGGTAAAATATGGGGTCCTTTTTTCTGTAGGTGAAATATTGGCCATAAAACTTTTGAATTGTTCTTAGTTATTTCCGTTGTAAAACTGGATTGAGGAGTAGGAGTGAAACTGACGGGCTTGATTTGAACATACTCCTCCTGGGGCTCGAATGAGCAAGTTAGCTGCTCGGTGCAGTTGGTGCCTCGCCCGCATCAAAGAAGTGCGGCAGTGCCAGGGTGGCGGTGTGTCTGCCCAGCAGTTCGTCCCTGTCTTGGTAGAATTGCTCTAGTCTCACCTACTTCTGTCTACCCCAGCCCTTCACCCCACCCCATCATACTGTACCCTCAAGCCCACCAACTTCCTCAGATCTTTGAACTTTCTTATCCCTTAATGTTTTGTGCCCAACAGATTGTCCCCTTTTTCTTCTTTTTATTAGTAAACAGTGTCCAATATCACAGAGTCCTCCAGCACAGAGTTAGGAAACCATGTGGTAAAAATGCAGACATGCATAGTCCTTGTATTCTAGCTCTCCACTAAACATTCCCACCCGGCTGTCGTGCAAGGACCTCACGCTCCTCCTGTCGTAAAGATGTCAGCCTCTCCACACCAGAGCTGCTCCATCCGCACTGTTCTCGCTGCAGTGAGGGGTTTGACCGTCCACGTGGTCGTCTGAGCCAGAAGCACAGGGACACCCTGCTCCTCACTCTCTCCCCAGCCAGCCCCCTGCCCTCCAATGGGTCACAGGTCTACCTCAGAAATGTAGCCTGTCTTCCCACGTCACAGCCGCAATCCAGCTTTCTGAGTCCTCTCACACACAGTTACCGTGACGTCCTGTTGACTTGTCTCTCTGCCACCAGTTTTCCCTGTTCCCGTGTGTCTTCCACGTGCTGCTGGGGACAGTACCCTCTGAGACCAGCCGGACGGGCATTTTGGCAGGGCAAAACCCAAGCTCCTTATTTGGGCATTTAGGACCCTTGATTGCTAGACCCCAAACTGCCCTTACCTCCTGCTGCTCCTTTGAGGGCCCTCCCCACTCCCCAGAACAGCTCACAGGCTTCGGGGAGCCTTTCACAGCTCTAGAGAGCAGAGACAGAAAGGGATGTGACGCAACCCAAAAAGGTCTACAAAGTCACACAAAGTAGATGGGGCCACGCAGAGCCCTGGACACCGCCTCCTTTGCCTGAAAGGCCCTGTGCCTGCTCTGCCTGGCACAGGGCACCTTGTGGTGTGCTGTCCCCACCTTCCCCCGCAGGCCAGGCTCTGCTTCTCAAGAGCTGCCATAGTTCTTTTTTCGTGAGTGTCTCACAGCATTTTACCCCATTCTGCTCTGAGTCGCTTTTCGTGTACGCGTTTCACCCACTCAAATGCAGCCGCTGTGCCCGGTCTTCCTGGTCTCCCTGATATGTGACATGGGTCCTGGCACACGGGTCCTGAACAGACACTGAGCAGCTGACCTGAGTGGGCTCCCCCAGAGCAGTTAGAGCAGCTTGGCCAGGTGTGCACGCTGCAGAGAGCACTGGGCTGGGAGTCAGAAGCCCTGTGCCCCAGGTCCGGTGCCACCACTAGCTGTGTGACTTTGGGTAGGTCACTCAGTCTCTTCTTAACGAAGGGGTTGGACTAAATGATCTCTGAGGCCCCTTCGACTTTAAGTTCTATGATTCCGACCCCATTTCTTGGATCAGGAAACATGTTTCCTACTTTATAATATTCAGGATCCTCAACTTAGCCAGTCAGTCATCCATATTACTTATTTTTCAAACTCTCAGAAAGTCTTCCAGCGCTAGCCAGAGATGCTTGACCAGGCTACCGTTGGCTTATCAGGGACCGCCGAGCTGTTCTTGCCCCACGTCAGGTCTCACCGCGCCTGTAGCACCATCACGCTGTTGGGTGGCCACGCCCCCTCCCCCCCCCCAAGGAGGGAGCCCTCTGTGCTGGCCTGAGAGGACAGCAGCCAGGAGGCAGGAGGAGAGGAGATCGCATTGGTTGTAGTTGTGTTCAGGCGACGGTGCCCGTATCTGTGAGAACTGTGTTTGAAGCAGCTCATGTGCCAATTCAAGGCTCCACTTCAAGTGCACTGCTGACCTTCGGGGTGGAAGGAGTAGAGTTAGCAACTCAACAGGTACATTTGCCGTAATCTCCATGTAATAAATCCGAGCCTATGAAAAGATTAAATAAATCTTTCCTAATGCTTTTTGATTGGCTTAATCAATAATTAATCATCTTTAGATGAGGCTGTAACTCGTGGAGTAGATATAATTGGATTAGCTGGAAAGGGGCAGTTGGGAAGCTTTGAAGAGATTAAAATGGCTGTCAGTCTCATAATTAAACTGCCACAAACAAAAGCAATGGTGTTTTTACAAAAGAAGGGGGTGGGGGGAGAGAGAGAGAGAGAAGGAAAGAAAAGGGAGGGAGAAAGTTAGGGAAGGCCAACTGATTCGAAATGAATCAATAAGTACTTATTTATCACTAGAGATTGGGGAGGCAAAAATCAAATTTGACGTGTTTATTCCATTGGATGAAATCCGCACGTACCAAATCAGCCGTTTAATTGTATGCCTGGCCCACCGGGACAGGTGAAACTTTGGTAGCTTCAACTTCACGAAAACAAAACGAATCCACAAAAGGGAAAAAAAAAGTTAATTATTAAAAACAGAAGAGACCTGCTCCTTGTCCTGAGCCCGTTTAGACCTTGACTTTTCATACTTTTAATTGGCTTAGGAGGCTCGGCCTGTGTGAATGAAGTCTTTTATCTCCCTCTTTTTCTTTCCATGCCCCTTTCATCTTTCCTGTTACAAACACACAGAGAGCTTGAGGAAAAATACTTTGGTTTTTTAAAGACTTTTCTTTTTAAAAGGATGTGGAGTGGGGCGGGAGGGAGGGGTGTGCGTGTGATGCTGGTGAATACTTTTTTTTTTCTTTCTTTTATCTCTTTTTCCAGAGAGGAGTTGCTCAAGCCAATGGGACTGAAACCCGACGGCACAATAACGCCTTTGGAGGAAGCACTCAGCCAGTACTCCGTCATCGAGGAGACCAGCTCGGACACGGACTGAAAGCGTCACCTGCTCGGCTCTCAGTATTGCTTTTATCAGCGTCTTTTCTCTGTAGCTCCAGGGGAATCTTTTCTCTCAAACATTTATGCCCTTGCTTTGGCTAGAAACACATTAACTGGTTTACTCATTGAGAATCCAGCATATTGAAGAGGTGACCTGTGTTTTTGCGACACTGAGGCATTCAAACAGAGCTGCAGTTGGACGGAGTTGCCGGGGCTGGCAGCGCAGGATAATGCCACCGCGTCGGGGCGGGACTGAAGGACGTCACTCTTCACGGCGGCCCGGGCCGAGTCCGGCAGACCCCTTCGCCAAGATTCTTCGCAGAAGACTTAGCTGCGTCCTTCCAGTCACTTGTGTGAGCCGCCCCTTCTGAATCTCTCCGGCAGGCGGAGGCGCGCGAGAAGCAGAACGAGCTGCTGAATAAGGGCTGAGGCAAGTGACTTGTCAGACCAGGACCGACTACAGGGAAGCCGAGCAGCTGCTCCGTGAACCTAGCCCCACTCTTCATTTCAGTTTTGTATAAATAAATAGAAATGCGCGTGCGCGCACACACACACACACAGCCCCAGACTTGCAAACTGATTACCCTCTAAAAGTTTGTACGTCACTGATCTAGAACTTCAGAATACATTTCTCCCTATAAAGAGCTATGAATGATGGTTTAGTTCTGAGGCAGCTACAAATGCCTATTTATTCCCTCACGTACCTGAACACTAGTACCGTAGAACTGAACCCCCATCTGTACCGTTGCATGGGGAGCATGCATTCTGAGGTCTCACTCGGGGTGCCAGGAACACACGTCCTCCAGCCCAGCAGGGGGAACAGGGACTCCCGAGCACCGGGAGTCCTTCTGTGGCCCCTGCCGGGGCTGGGAGGGTCAGCAGCACCCTTTTGTACATACAGGTCATTCCTACATCACGTTTTAAATTGGGGGCTGTGTGTGTGCCAGTGTGTGCGTGTTCTACCTTTCTACCACGTGATCAGTTTAATGGTAACCTTATTTATTTAAAAGAGAAGAAACACAAATAGTTACTGTTAAACTGATTAAGGCTGTTTATTTTTACTTTTAAAATTGGTCATATGAAGAAGTAGAAAATGAATCAGTGAGCCTAGTTAATCAGTGGCTAAAGTTGAAAAGGGGTTGGTTTCCTTTTATATATGTATGTATGTTTGTATACATACATATATACACATAGATAATGTGCTTAACCACTGCCTTTTAAAACTTTAAATTAAATAAAACATTGGGGTTGATTCAATTTAGCCATCTGTGTGTCTTTCTTTACAGATACATGGGATGAACAACACTATTTCACAGTTCATGCTTTTTTCAAGTGCTTTTACATCCATTGTCTCACCATAGTAGCCTTTTGAAAGACAGGTACATGGAATGTAAGCGAAAAGTATCATTTATCCAGAAGTCACTTCTCTGGCAAAACAACAAATCAGGAGTTGTTTTTAAATGCCTTTGAACTGCCAGAAGAAATGTCAAGCATTTCTTGCAGTTTACTCCTCACAGGAGAAAGCCTCGAGAATTTCTTTTCGCCCCTGTACTAAAATTTGCATACATTTCGAACGCGTTTAGTTCTCTGGCTTTCGGGCCCACAGAAACATAGCGAAGGAGGAGCGCTGGCTGGAAGGCAGGCCTGCCGGGACCTGGACGGGAAGTGGCGCAAGTGAACGCACGGCTCCAGGGGTCGCAAGTCCCGGCAGCCTGCTTCCCAGGGGACACTCCTGTTGCCCTAGAAAGCATCTGTGTGACAGCGTGGCCCAGGGCTAATTCTCATAGTGATAACCGTGACTTTCTTCAAAAGAAAACAAATCCAGAACACTATTAACAAAACCGGGAAGAATACAGTTGCGTTCTTGGATTTCCATCCAAAACAGTTGGAAGTAGAAGTTGGTGGTTGACTCGTGTTTTGACAGCGGAAAATAAAATGAAACTTGGCAGTTTATAGTTCTAGATCAAGTGAAAAAAGCGTAGAGAAGAGGAATTTAAGTATTTTTATTACTTCGTTCTGCAAGTGCAGTTTTAAAGTATTTTTGTAATTTCTACAACCCAGTAGCTGTGGCGTGAGTGTCGGCACCCCCCCCCCCCCCCCCAACGCAGACGTGTCTAAGGAAACGGCCTGACTCCCGCGGAGCCGGTGCTCGAACAGTCCTGTTGAAGTAGCTGCGCGCTCGTGCTTTCCAAGGGTCCGGCTTCCTTTCCAGTTTCCCTGCGCTGGGCACTAAGCTTTGATGTTGATGAAAGAATTTGCGGGGGGAGAGGTTCAGGGTGACCTCACCCTGCCCACGGAAAGAGAGCTGACGTCTGTTGCATGCTTACTGCATGCTGGGTTGTCCATGTATGTTAGCTCATGTAACCACATCACATGTCAGAGATCATCTCCGGAAAGCGCGTTACCCAGCGCCACACGGCAAGTCCGTCCAACTCCAGCTAGCGTGGCCCCTAACCACTCTCCTCCCCCTTCAGCACACTGCCCACCTTGGGTCCACCTTGCCTCCTTATGACTCTGGAATGCTGGAAGAGTGGTAATTCTCAGGCCATTTAAAGCAATAACTATTTCAGCAGAACCAGATTAAAGAACTTCATAAGTGGGAGGTGACCTGGCGTCGACGTGTGAGTGGGAAGCGTGCAGTAGTGCGTCTCGGGCAAGGGCCTGGAGTCCTTGAGGTCAGAGGCCGCACGCTCTCTGCGGACATCTGCCTGGCCTGCTGGCCTGCGTGGGGATGCCGAGAGTGCTCCGGCCCACCACACTCGACGGGCCCGTGTCCCATCATCCTTCCTGACCTTTGAAATGGTGTGGAGGGATGTGTCCTAAAGGGGGCGCTTGAGCTGCTGCTTGGGAGTAACAATCAACAGACACCTGAGACCCTTTTACATGCCCAGTGGTCCTGGGAGGCGGGCAGGACAGACGTCATCCCTCCTTGACACACGAGGACACTGGCTGACGAGGTACAAGTACTAGGTAACCCCTGACCACCGCGCTGGTCTTGCCCCCTCCTAGTCCTGGGGGTCACCTGCATTGACTTCCTGCCCCACCCCCCCTCGATGATACAAGTAATATATGTTCATTGTGAAAAGTTTGGAAAAATGCAGAAAATAATTAAAAAAAAAATAATTCACCCCAAACCCCACCACCCTGAGAGAAATCACTGTTAATGTTTTAGTGTGTTTCTGTCCTGTGTTTTTTCTATGCATATATAATTTATTTTACTACAAGATGGGAATCATGCTGTATTTACAGATTTGTATCCTGCTGTTCTTTAATATATTGTGAGCATTTTCCCATGTCAATAAATATTCTTCAAAAAGTAATGGCTATATGATGTTCTGTTATATGAACACTGCTAAACACCGCTAATCACCCAGCCACTGTTACTCTTCACTAATAGAAGACATTATGACGGCCCCCCACAACCCCCCCAAAAGAAAGGTTCCTGCTCTCTCCTGGGAGGCAGCGTGAGCCCTGCCAGCGCCGAAGGCCCGGCAGGAAGTAGGAACAGCGCCAGGAAGAACAGGTTTGCCTTGCCACGTGACCCGAGTCTCGCGGAGGCCTCCGCAGCGCAGATCACGCCAGGTTAAGTGCCCAGGTGATTCTGGAGCTTTCATCAAGGAGAGGTACTTGAGAAAAGCAAGTGATCCAGGTGACTTTAAACAGTCATGTGCCAAAAAAAAAAAAAAAAGACAAGGCATCAATCAGTCGTGTTTACTGCTGTTGTTCTGGCTATCGGCAGTAATTTCCTTGGAGGTACTCTTCACTGTGACTTCAGAGGGGGAGGAGGGATGGGTCACTCTCCCAAGAACAGGGCGACACCTGTCAGGACAGCTGGGTGTGTGGCGGCACCACGTGGAGGACAAGGAATGAGTGAGTGGTGTTCTAGGAACAAGCATGGGTGTGGGAGGGAAGGGTTTTAACACCTGCCAGGTGAGAAGTCTCAAAGAAAGCAGGAGGCTTCTAGAGAGGCCTGAGGAGGGCGTACCGTATTTCACCGTGCATAATGCACACTTTTTGACCAATTTTTTTGAGGGAAAAATAAGGATGCTTATTATACATGGAAAGTACTAATTCCACATCTATATACATCTTTTTAATTCTTTTAAAAATTTCTTGTACCTTGTACCTGTTCTCGTGTTTTGTAATTATTTGTTACATAAAATTTCTTGGACCTGCCCTTGCTGGGTGTGGCTCAGTGGATTGAGTGCTGGCCTGTGAACCAAGGGGTCTCCAGTTGGATTCCCGGTCAGGGCACATGTCGGGGTTGTGGGCTGGGTTCCCAGTCAGAGGTGCATGAGAGGCAGCCACACATTGAGGTTTCTCTCCCTTTCTTCCTTCCTTTCCCCTCTCTTTAAAAGTAAATAAAATCTTTTTAAAAAACTTCTTGTATTTAATATGTTAAAAAATAAATGCTAAAATTCCTTTACATCACAAAACAAGTATCTAAATATAAATAACTGATTAAAAAACTAAAAAGATTTTTTTCCTGAGAGTTTAGTCTAAAAACATTAAACACGGCAAAATACGGCGCTACGCTGAACCCTGCACCGAGTCTTCCACAAGCATCACAGCAGCCTTTCTGGAGGGGGAGGGGCGATTAAGCCTCAGCATCCAAAATTACTGTATAGAGTGAATCAACTTTTCTGTGCGCCTAGAAAGGTGTTAGTTATGTGGCATCCCCGGGGGGGAGAAAAAAATAGTCACTCCCGTCATTTTCTGAGTTTGTGGTTCAGAAGAACCCTGGTCGAGAAAGGTTGTCCTCCTACAGGGAAAAAGGAAGCTCCTCTCCAAGGCTTCCAGAGTCAGGCTTGTGTTTCCTTCTCACTGCGGTGCAGGGAAGGTGCCGGGCGCAGGCTCCAGCTGTATCCAGGTGTCAGAGGCCTCCGCCTTTCCTGCACGGAGCCCAGCTGTTAACAGCTGCGTGCACGGACTGAGCAGGCCCTGTGCTCAGCACCTTACACCACTGTCTGACTTCATAACAGTCTTACTATTATAGCAACTCCCACTTTCCAGAGGGGAAGACTAAAGCGTGAAGACGGTAGTAGTGTGTGTAAGACACGCAGCCAGTAGGCAGCAAAACTTGAACTCAAACCTGTTTTAAATCCTACACTATGCGTTGCTTTTGCCATCAGGGGAAACTGTAATACAGCCTTAATTTATTTGGGAGAAAAATATCAGAAGGCACTGAAATGGGAAAAACAATTGGGACCATAGTTGTAGCCCAGTGTTCCGCACACACTCCATTTGCATCTCCCTGCGGTGCAGAGAGCCCCACCCAGGAGCGAGGCCGGCACTCGCAGGCTCACCGGTCCACGGGACCGTGTCCGGTAAATGGTTGTTAGGCATCGACTGCATTCCAGGCTCTGCTTGAGATGCTCGGAGACACAACCATGACTAAAAGCCCCTGGGCCCAGAGTGCCCCCCGTGTGAGACGTCCACCACCAGAGCCTGTTACAAAGTGCCACGGATGCCAGGGGGACTTCGGGTTCAAGTGACCCAGATGCAGGAGAGACACCTGGGCATGAGCTCACGTGGGAGAGAAGACTGCCCCCAGAAGAACTGGTACAGGCCAAAGGTCAGGGGCAAGAGGTTCTTGACACTCGCAGAGCACAGGCAGCTGAGTGTGGCTGAAACAAGGGCATCCGGGGCCTGGCGATGGGACGGACATGGCGGGGGCAGCGTGGGAGGCAGGGAAAGGACACGGCCAGAAAGATCGCTCTGGCTGCAGTAGGGAGAATGGGCTGGAGGAGAAACGGACCAAGGCCGGGGGAAGGTTGCCCCATCAGCTCACGTGAGGGGTCAGCGGGGCAGGGCGGGAGCGGCGGCAGGACGTCCAGGAAAGGGATGGAGTCGAGGGACACTTAACCACGGAGTAAACACAGTCGGGTGTGGGAGAAAGGAGAGAAAGCTCATTTAAACTCAGAGGTCAATGAATTTGAGGAAAAGATACTCTGAGGACCAGCTCCCCACCCTGTGAACTAAGCAACTTTGGTTTGGGCAGCAGGAGGGTGGGGCTACATGTTATCTCAAGGAACGTACAAATTTGTATGGTCACCAAGCATTTACACGGCGAACAAACAGTGTCTTGGACATCAACTACTGTTTCACAAACACTGAATATATATATATATACACATGTCAATGCGATGAATAAAAGTTCATTCGTAAGCGTGACTCAGTTCACAGTATTCTTGTGCCTATCTGTTTTGACTGTATTTTCTCCATCAAAATACACTAACGATGAACAGCTGATAGTGGAAAGGGGCTCCAGAAAGCTCAAGCTTTAAAAAAGCCTCCCACAGCTGAAAAGCCTTAGAACTCTGGGTAGGGAACAAGCATCAGGGACTCACGGCGAACTGGCACAGCGCTGAGAGGGCGCTGCGGTGGCCTTTGCATGGGGAGAGGATGAAGAGCCAGGCTGTGGAGAGAACGGAGGGGCAGCGGGGGCTGTTGCAACCGAGCCTGGGTCTGCGTATCACACAGGAACACACACCTAGGACTTTATGAAATCCTTTCTTCACGATCAAGGATAATTTCCAAGCCCGAAATTTTGTCTTCAAAGTGTAAAAAACAACAACAAAAAAAACTAAGCCATTTTTCTTATTCTTACTTTTTTCTTCTGTAAGAATTCTAATTCCTGCCTCCTTTACCCTCTACCTCATGACAGAGGATGAGCTCACTGGGAACAAAGTCATGGGCTCAGGAAAGGAAAATACATATTGGTAGATTTAAAACACCACTACCTCACTTTACCCAAAGCAAATGCTCTTGAAAGTAAAAATGTTACTATGGCTTAATATCGGTGATTTCTATGTGGTTGAAAAAAAAAGAGTTACTATTGTATATGAAATGAATCCATTTTTATACCAAAAGTACATTACGCAATGGAAATTAATGAAGTGAATTTCGTACTAAAAATGTATGTAAACCATACAAGGCCACCAACTGTTCAACAGTGGAAATGAAAAGCGAGAAAGAGAAAGGAGGAGTAGGCTCTGTGAGCCAGAAGGAACATTTTTGAGCGTGTGTATGCGAGAAGAAATTGAAAGTAATTTCAATCGGAGACACTTCTGGTTAAACAGAGAAGTTTGTTTCTCTGTTGCAGGTGAAAAACACCTGCATTTACCTTGCGCCTCCTGAATGCCCAATAAGTTGGCAGTAAGTGGATGTCTTCAGTAAGGCCCAGGCCGAGCAGGACAACGAGAATGAGAAAGGAAATGACAGCAGAAAAGAACTATCAACAGAATTTTGGAAACTCGAAATTAGATGAGCAAGGGATCATTGGCACAGAAAGAAGACGCCCAATGCTGAAAAAAATTAAAGCCTACGAAAGCAAGCAGCTCTCCACGCCCAGCTGGGTGGCCTACAGTTCAACTCAGTTTTCACGCCTAGAGATGGCATCGGAGCCCACAGGTTAAGGGCTCAGTCCCAGGAGACCATGCCCAACCCTCCGTCTCTGATCCAATCCCAAGCCCTGGCTGTCACCTGTGCTACTGACCAACTAGCTGTGGATAGGAGGAGCCAACAACCTCCTCTCCGTGGGTTCAGCTAATTTGCTAGAGCAGCTCACAGAACTGAGAAAAGCATTTTACTTACGAGATCACGCATCTGTTGTAAAAGGACACAACTCAGGAACAGCCAGATGGAAGAGATGCACCCGGCAAGGCATTTGGGGAAGGGCCCGGAGCCCCCGCGCCCTCTCCAGGGGCTCCACTCCCCCAGCAGCACCTCCCCCTGTTCACCAACCCGGACACTCTCTGAACGCCCACCCTTTGGGGGTTTTATAGAGCCTTTAGCGGCACAGGCACAATTGATTAAGTCACTGGCCATTGGCGATTGATTCAACCTGACCCTCCACCCCGGAGGTCAAGGGGTGGAACTGAAAGTTCCAACCCTCTAATTACCTGGTTGGTTCTTTGACAACCAGCCCCCATCCAAAAATTCACTTCAACAACGTAACAAATATACCTTATCACGTTCATCAGGAAGTTCCAAGGGTTTTAGGAGCTCTGTGCAAGAGACGGGACAAAGACCAAATATATATATTTATTGTAAATAGCAATATCACAGCTTGCTATCGTCATCATCATATCATATCATCATCATATCATCAAGCAAAGAGATAACAGTGGGAAGTGAAGTGTGAGACCCACGGGAAGGTAAATCTCCAGAGAGAGTTGCAAGTGCTTCAGCAGTTACCCTCTCGCCCCGGACAATCGCCCCGGACAATCGCCCTGTGTGTTTTATTGAAGAAGTTTGCCCTTCCTTCTCATTCCTTCTCCAGCACAGTAGCCTCTTTTTTTTTAAGATTTTATTTATTTATTTTTTTTTAGAGAGGGAAGGGAGGGAGAAAGAGAGAGAGAGAGAAACATCAATGTGCGGTTGCTGGGGGTCATGGCCTGCAACCCAGGCATGTGCCCTGACTGGGAATCGAACCTGCAACACTTTGGTTCGCAGCCCATGCTCAATCCACTGAGCTACACCAGCCAGGGCTTCAGTAGCCTCTTTTGCTGTACACTGTTGCTTTCTCCAAGGCAAAACATGGGGCAGGAAAGAAGATAGTTGTAAATACTGGACATTATCTCACTTATGTCAAACGGTAAGGATTCTTACCCCTTTTAACCAACGAGAAAATGGAGACTCGGAGCGATAAAAGTCACTCGTCTGAAGTCACAAAACTGGAATTGGCAGACTAGGAATTTCACGCCTGTGTGTATGACCCCACATTATGTCTTACGAACCCATGCTGTCTAACGAGTTCATTTGTAGCTGATTCTTAAGAAACCCGTGCTAAACGCTGGCTTCCTCCCCCGTCTCTGGCAAGCAGGCAAGAAGGAAGAGAGAGGAGGGAATGTCATTAATCAGCTGCTATTTCTCACCTCGAAGTTCTCAGGAGTAATAAGAGCAATTAAATGTGATAAGTATTTACTCTGTGACGCGCAGGACTTTATGGGGGTTAGTCTCACTGTCGTCCTCCTCACACCTGTAAGGTGTCACCACCGTCCTCACTCCTCAGTGACAGCTGGGAATGGAGGCCCAGAGGTCACGTGGTCAGCAGTTGAGCCGGTCTCGAAGGCCATCAGGCAGACCCTAAGCCGCCCCCCCCACCATCAGAGGGAGCGTCCCTGGGCTCAGCAGCCTGGCCCACCTGCCCCTGCGCACTTGCCTCTCACCCCCGGAGCCTTCCTGAGCTTCCCTTGCCCTCATTTCCCTTCAGCTGCAGACGACGAATACCATGAGTCTGAGTATCATGGCACACTCCAGCCACCCATGTAGCCCAGACACCTCATCCCGGGCTCCCCTTCCTGACTCGGAATCAGTCCCATCGAGCATCTTCCCCAGCACCCAGTGGCCGTTGGTCTGCAGCTCCCAGCAACGCGGTGGTGGGAGAGTTCCCAGGCTCCCGCACCCTCAGTGCACAGGCAGGGCCCGTGGCTCCCAGAGCTGTGCAAACGGACGGACCCAGTACATGGCAAAGCCAGGACCCGCGAGCTCAGTCCTCACCTGCTCCCTCCCCAGAGGCACAACTGGCCTGGTCCCAAGAGGAGGTGGGCGGAAGGGGACACCACATCTCTGGGCCGCCCTCCCTGAATGAGTGTGTTTCATTCTCTGCTCTCTCATCAACCCCTAATGACCATCAATATGGTGCCTTAAGATTTCTGAGGGGTAGCATTCTCAGGAGGGAGCGAGCCCTCTCCGCTGGCCTAGCCCCCCCACACACACACTCACCCCTCCCACCTTCCGCACTCTCCCCTGCATCTGTCAGGCCCCAGCATCCAGGTGCACACAGGTAGCCTGAGGGCAGCCCTCACCACCTGGGGCAAACACAGCGAGAGATTCCTCTCCACCACGGTTGAGAAAATCCCCCCCGTCCTGAAAAAGCAGGCCACAGGCCTCCTAGTGTCAGTACTTCTGAAACAGAAGCGAAAGGAAAAAGACCCTCCTGAGGGGCAGGCCGCCATTCCTGGCCTGGCCTGGCCAACTTGTCTTACATGCTCTTCACAGTGAGGAGAGGAGGGAGTTGCCCATGGAGTGGGTGGGTTGGTGGGAGAAGCCCCTCCCTTTTTCCTTGGTGTCAATTAGCATAATTTAAAAGGCAAAGGGGGAAAAAACTGGGTGTCTGTGTGACTGCTTTCACGCTTTGAACTTTTCCGTCCTTTGGGGCTGGCGATGGCCAAGTGACCCATATTTAAAAAGCATTTACAATAAAATGATGCACTTTCTTTTGTGCCAGCGGCTTCCCCGATGAAAAGCAAAAATGTTTTAAAATTGTCGCTTTTTGTCCGCGGTAATGACTGTGCTATATTTCAGCTCGTCCCCCTCGTGGGCACAGAAAGACGAGGGTACTAAAGGGCACAGCTGTGGACACTTTATGGCCTGCTTGGGGGGTGGCGGGGAGGCGGGCGGAGGCAAGAAACAGATTGACTGCCTGTCAACAAATGCAGCTGGGAAAAGAGAAAGCTCTTAAAGACCTCTGCAACTTAAAGTCCAAGATAAATGATGTTCCTATTTGGAAAGGGAAGAAAATGGAGGTGGAATTCAATAAAGGCAGACTGAAAAGAGGAGGGTTCCAAAGGCCTTTCTGTGCAGCTAGGCAGCTCCCAGGAGAAATGAGCAAAAGTGGCCCTGGGGGGTGGAGGGCGTGGGGAGGGGGGGGAGGCACAGGGTGAGCAGCCGAGAGATGCAACAAAGCCACAGCCTGGCAAAGCTGGGCTCCAGGGAGCCCCGCCAGGTAGGGGGCGGGGGCAGGCTGGGGGAGAGACAGCCCCCGGGGAAACTCCAGCACACTTACTTCTACCTCTGGGCCGCTTGGGCCTTGCATTTGGGGAAAAGGCAGAAAAGCAGGAGAGGACCCGTCCGGGGTGAGATGGGTCGCGTAATGACAGAAAACGCTGCAGTGGGGCCCGGAGACCAGATGGACTGACCAGCTTTGCAGGAGCTCCGCGCGGCCCTTGATGGCTTATGGAACACCCTGGGAGGCAAGGTGGGAGCCCTGGCCCCCAGTGTACTGAGACAAAACCTAAGGTTCAAGGAGGCGAGTGAAGAGGCAGCTGTCACCCCCAGGAGGGTCTGTCTCCTTCTTACACATCCCACCCACCACCTCTGGAGGCCGGTCACCTTGGGGAGCGGACAGACCAATGCTGCTTCGCAGGAGACACGTGGGAGCAGCCTCCAGAAAGGAGTAGCTGAGTGTGGTGGCACCAGAACTCCCCTCAGATGGTGGTGGGCTAAACCAACTTGAAAGCAAGTTGTGTGCATGAGTTCGCAAGGACCAGAAACCTCCACCCAGTCTGGTTTCAAGAGAAGGAGCCGTGTTGCTTTTTCATAAAAACCAGAAGTCCAGGGGGGCGATTTGGCAGCTCTGTGATGACTCAGGAGGCTGTTCTGTCATCTTATTCCATTTTCATGAAGTACAAACCAGGCAGCCAATCGGCACAGGCAGAAGAAAGGATAGAAATGACCCTCGGCAGGTCGGTGCCTGGAAGGGAGCGTGACGAGGGCTCGAGGGGCACCCACAACAATGAGATATGCACTTCCCTGCATGTATGTTCTGCCTCCAGGTTTTAGAAACACAGACTCTGGCCCTGACTGGCGTGGCTCAGTTGGTTGGAGCTTTGTCCCATAACCATAAAGGCTGCAGGTCCGATTCCCAGTCAGGACACATACCTAGGTTGAGGATTCGATCCCAGGTCTGAGCACATACGGGAGGCAACCAATCGATGCTTCTCTCTTGCATCAATGTCTGTCCTTCTCCCTTCCTCTCTCTAAAAAACCAATGGAAAAATGTCCTCAGGTGAGAATTTTTTTTAAAAAAATGCAGTCTCTGGAGTCATACAAGCTTGGATGTGACTCCTTGATGTAACAGCAACTTGCAGTGTGACTTTGGGCAAGCGACTTGAACCTCATTCTTTCATCTGCTATCTGGAGATGGTAATACGCATGCAGTGGAGTCTTGTGGGCATCAAATGAGAGAATACCTTGATGTGCTTAGTCCCATACTCGGCACAAAGTAAGTGATCAATAAATAGTATCTATTGTTATTAAGATTATTATTAACAATAATGACAGTGAGGGCATTGAGGGCATTGGGTTGGAGGGGCCTCAGGGGCCAAGTTACTCATTTCCAAGGCCTTGGTGACAGGGATTTCCTTGCAAGGAGCTGGAATAGGCCGGGAGGAAAACGGTGGGCTCCACAGGTCACCCAGACCGCACTTCTCAGACTTTACTGGACGTCCTGGGCACCTGGCTAACAGGCAGATTCTGACTCACTGGGGCTGGTGGGGGGGGCGAGAGTCTGCATTTTCAGCAAAGGCTGCAGCGAAGCCAGTGATGCTGGTCTGCAGACCACCCGAGTAGCAAGGCTCTCAGTCCCAGCAAATGTGTGAGTCAGAGGAATCTGAGAGAAATTTGGGGTGGAGGGGTAGTTTCTCACACACGGTGGGGACAGACAGACCTAGCATATAATGTAGTAGAGCCCCTAAAATAAATCCTGTCTCCCCTAAAGTGCACGGTGGTTCTGCTCCCGGAGGCAACCCAACTGCCATGCCCACCGTGCGGAACGAGTTTCTTTTCCAGTGGAAAATGTGAGGCCGGCAAACTGTAAGAAAAAAAAGAAGAAGAAGAACAAAGGCAATTGGAAACTTCAGGAAGTAACAAGTTATGCACAACAAAAAAAGTAATGAAAGGCAAATATTTGACTCTGATGAAGAATAGTTACTGATTTAAAAATGTTGAGAATCAAGGAATGGACAAAGTCTGGAAGGCTTAAGTATCATTACTGAACAGAATCTAAATGGATCATCCTCCACGATGCAACAAGAACAGCTTGAAAAGAGGAAATGGGGAGGAAAGAGCCGAAGGGAAGGCTCCCTTTAGGAAAGGATGAGTCACAATGTTGCTGAAACTCTATTACAGCTTACAGAAGTTACTAGAAAGAGGACAGGCTGCTGCCTCGTTCCCAGTTCACTCCTGCGTGTGGCACCAAGTTTTCAGCAGATGCTGGTTAAATGACAGGAGACCAGAGAAGGCTGAAGCTAAAACCCCCTTCAAGTCCACCCAGTCCACTCCCTTACTTACAGATCCCGGAACCGAGGGCCAGAGAGGGTGGGAACTGGCCCGAAGTTGCCCCGCTATTTTGTGTCCAAGCCAGCGCTTGATTTTAGATTTTCTAGCTCTCAAGTCCCATCTCTCCCGCAACCCCTCTGCCCTCTCAGTGGGAGTCTCCTTCCCAAATCCACGCCTGGGCGGAGGAGTCACACTGAGGTTTGGCAGGAGGCCCTTCTGGTCTCAAGAGAGCACCCGGGTGCTCCCACAGGGTGCAGTATCCTGCGGCCTTCGAAGCCACAGCGGCCGAGCTGCACGGAGGAGCCAAGGCCAGTGACGGGAACAGCGGCGGGCAGCTGCGTGTGCCACTGACCTACCGACAACCAAGGACAGTCGCAGCTAGGAGTTTAGCGTGTCTTTTTAGTCTTTTAAAAAATATATTTTACAATCGTGGTCATATTGTATGCTCCTGCTATTATTACAACATGAATATCGTTCCCTGGCTGACTGTTTTCGGAGACACGTGGCTTTTGGTGGCTCCCATTGCTCCACAGGCCCCGCTGCCGCTGGCACAAACACTGCCCTGGATGATGAGGTTGCTCAGTGTGTATGTTTCTTATCGTTTGCTCCTTCCTGCAGTGGCATCCATGAGTAGCTCTGTAAGTGACTCTTTGTGTCTCTTATCACTTGCTTAGTGTAAATTCCTAGCAGGGGAATTACTGAATAACAAAGGAATAAACATTCTCAAAGCTTTTGTCACCGCCACACAAACTGCCTTGCGGTGAGTAACCCTGTGTTTTCTAAGGGACGGCCTCATGCCTCGGATGTCTCTGTGATTGGGCACAGCTGGGGCTGTAATGATGCGTCTCATCACAGAATGCCGGTCCTTTCATTCCGTGGCTGTTTGCCACCCCTCCTCCCTGAGCATCATCGAGGTCGGTCATTCATTCATTCATTCAGTCAAGAGTGCATAAAAGCTCTCTATGTAGTATCTGTACTATGTGGCATATAGTCCAGGGACATACAGCCTAAGGACTAGCTCTTACTATTCATACATTTAAATACATTCTGGTAGTCTTTAATCCAACTAACTACTCTGTGAAATGGCATTTTATTTTCCTCATTTTACCTCTGTGGAAACGACTTACAGAAGTTGAATAAACCACCTCAGTGTATACCGCCGTAAGTGGCGGAACTGGAACTCCAGCCCAAGTCCGCGTGACTCCCCAGCGCCCTGACTTTCCCTGTTAGCCAACACTCCTGGACCACGTGTGCTGGCTGCTGGGCCTGCCGTGGCTCTGGCTGCTGAGAGAGGCCCTGAGGCCCTTTATCAACCCCTCTCCCCTCCCCCAGTCTGCGTTTAGCCCAACTTCTCATTAGTCCCAGTGTAAGCCCCACAACCTTTACTGAGCACATACCTTTTGAGCACCTGTTGTACGCCAGGCCCAGGGGTGCTGTCTCCAGAGAGCTTTACAGGCTAGTTGTTGGGAGGAGACAGAGAGCCAGCAAGTGAGTGGACAGTCACAGCCTCCGGACCTGGACCGGTGCTGGAGAGACAATAGTGGGCGGAGGTGGCAGGGAGTAGCCTACGTAGAGGGGCTGGTAGGAGGAGTTCCGTCTGCGCCCGAGAGATCTAAGCTGTGAATCTCGTCTCTCTCGGCCCAAGGCTTTCTTTCTTCAAGAGAACGAAGGACCTAAGAGACCTCTTCCCATTGTGAGATGTTTAAAAGTCTAAGACATCTCTCACTGACCGCCCCCAGGGCTCCGCCGTCTCTGCACTTTTTCAGCACTTCGTTCCAGCCTCGTACTTCGATTCGGTCTGTGGACCAGCGGTCTGCAGACATTTCTAACTGCCCGTGTCATCAGTAACCACTTGAGCTGCATACACCTAGTGTTTCGTGTATGCATCGATTTCTACACATAAACCCCAGTCTAAATGGACAGTCTAAGCCTGCGCCGCCATCCAGGATAGTGGTCACTAGCCACATGCAGCTATTTATATTCCATTTACATTTTAAAAAATTCAGTCCCTCCACTGTACTGGCTACATTTTAAGTGCTGATATAAAAACGTGTCCCGCATCACAAAGGTTCTACTGGACAGTAGTGTTCAGCAGTGTTGCAAACATTTTACCAAAATAGAAATGGGTAAAGGGTAAGATAAAAATGAAAATAGCAATTCCAGTACTTTCTTCCCATACCTCCTGAAGATAACTTAGCACGTACCTGGAAGGCACGCAAGTTACCCCCTTCTTTAGAGAACACCGCTTCAGATGTCAGGGGCTTGTGGTGAATCAAAAAACAAACCGAAGCCCTGGCTGGTGTACTTCAGTGGACTGAGTGCAGGCTGAGAACCAAAGCATCGCCAGTTCAATTCCCAGTCAGGGCACAGGCCTGGGTTGGGGCCCAGGTCCCCACTGGGGGCCACGTGAGAGGCAACCACACATGGATGTTTCTCTCCCTCTCCTTTTCCCTCCCTTCCCCTCTCTCTAAATAAATTAATTAAATCTTTTTTTTCATTACAACAAAACCAAAAACCAAAAACACTTCCTTCTTAACACGTACGCCTAAAGTTATGCAGATCCAAGTAAGTGCTGTTCCAGGCCCAGTATTTCTCCACCCGTGTCCTCGCCCCCACACCCAGAACCCAGCCACACTCGCCGCATCGCCTTTCCCTAACGTAATGCTCCGGAATCCCTGCCGCCGCCGCTCCAGACTGACGTGTCCCCACTTCTCCACTTGGTGAACTTGGCTTTCAAAATCCCCTTCAAAGTCACCTCCTCTATGAGGCTTCCCAATAGATCCTAGAAAAAAATAGTGAGTGATTTTTCTCCTTCCTGTATGCCTCTTTCTTTATTCACTCAGCACTTCCTTGTGTTGTTACAGTGGGCCAGCATGTGGAGACGAATGAATGAACACACATAAAGGAGTCAGAACAGCGCAGAGCACACTGAAAGCCCGAAGCGTTAGCTACAACGACGACAGTGACGATGACAGTGCTGGCGATAAAGATGCTGCTGGCGCTTTTAGAGAGATGACCGACACATAGTCCATGATTCCGGAAGCCTCGAGCTGCTGAAAAAGGCCCACGAGAAACTGCAAGACAGTGCGACGTGTCCTTGGACAGGAAGCTCAGGGCCCTGTGGGATCCCGTAGCCAGTATTTTAATCCAGTTCTGGTTCTGGACGAGGTCAGACGGATTCCTCCACAGAGGGTGTCTGAGTCCGTTCAGGTTGCTGTAACAACGTGCCCAGACTGGGTGGCTTCTACACAACAGAGACTGACTTATCACAGCTCTGGAGGCTGGGCGTCCGGGGTCAGGGTGCCCACGTGGGTGGATGAGGACCCTGGGCGCACCCTCACATGGGGGAAGTGGGCAGGGAGCTCTCTCTGGCCTCTTTTATAAAGGTGCTAATCCTTCTCACTAGGGCGCCTCCCTCGTGACAGGATCACCTCCCAGTGCCCACCTCAGACTACGATCACGTTGGGCATCAGGATTTCAACCTATGAACATGGCGGGCACGCGAGCATTCAGATCACGGCGGCGGGGGCACAGGGGGCAGCTGTGTAAATAAATACAAACCCACATTCCAAGAGGCTGCCAAGGCTCCCACCTTTCTGCACCACCCCGTGGAAGGCCCTGAGAGTGAGTTCACATGAGGCTTGGGTCCCGCCTCCTTTCTGACCCAAGAGTTCAGGACCCCACTTGGCCACCCGTCTTGCCCGGGACACCTGGCTCGCAAGCGGCAGGCGGCAGCGGCAGCCAGGACTGAGGTCTGTAACTGACTAGGCAGCTTCCGGAGGGATGTCTGCCCAGGAGGCTCACACAGTCCCCCGTATTTTCCTTTCACAACACTTCTCACAACTTGCAATTACATGATTATATATCTGCGAGTGTGTGTTTACTGTCTGTCTCTCCCAACTGGGCCGCCGGCACATTGCTCGCCGCTGAATTCTCAGGGCCAGGGCGCGGGAAAGGTTCGTCAAAGCTTTGCGGGACAGGTGCCCCGGGAGGGGGGGGGGCGGCCTACACGCCCTGTACCCAGGCCCCGCCCACTCCTCGCCAGGCCCCGCCCCTCCCCAGCTTTTCTGGGGTGACAGTGTGGGTGCTGGCAGCCAGAACACACAGCGATGCCGAGCCCACTGGGCAGTCGGGTGTCCCCGAGTGGAATCGCCCACTGTCCCCGCCCCGGGCTGGGAGCGTGTGGCCTGGGAAGAGCTGCAGGTCCAGCAGGTCCAGGACGGCCTGGAATCTGTCACCCGCAAAACCTCTGGTCCCCGGCGGCTGCCCTGGGTTCATCCCCTGCAGGGCGCAGAGAGTCCCCCAATCCTGGCCAGTGAAAGGCGACAGCCAGTCACCCAAGGGCCTGGCAGCCAGCAGGTGCAGGACAGCCACCTGCCAGGTGACCGCCCTCGGGAGTGGCCGGCGGAGGGAGGGAAGGACGGACGACAGAACTCACAGGCTCCGTGAACTGCACGGGTCTCTGCTTTCCAGAGGTCCACCAGGCTGGTGGGCCCGGGCCGCTGAGCTGCGTCTGGACTCTTCCTTTTAGCGTCCCCCCCACTCTTAGCCGGAGGCAGACACTGTTTGGGTGCCTGTCCCGCCTCCGCCCGCCTCGCTGCCACCCCGCCCACACGCAGAGGCTTCTCAGCGGCACCCGCACCCTCCAGCCCTGTCCCCAGCCTGAGGCGCCCCACACTGGGCTGAGGCGGAGACCGCGGGAGGGAAGACCGTGTGGCTCCGGAGTGCACAGGGGGTCACGCAGCCCTGCGCTCCCCGGGCCCTGGTTTGAGGCCTGGCCTGCAGCGATCCACCTGTGTGTTTGTGGAAGCCAGCTGAGTGGCTTCCAGCAATGGCTCTTAACCTGTTCTGGGGCCACGGATCGCTCTAGGGACCCTAAGAGGACATCGGAACCGCTCCCCAGAAAAGGGTGCAAGTGCTCACAACCTTACAAACAGCATCCGGGCCAGGGTGGACTCCGGAGGTGGACCCATGGACTCGGGGTTAGAGCCCCAAACCTAGAGGCAGAGGACGTTTAGGTAAAGAAGGCTGGGCAGAGGGTCCCAAGACCATGGCTGAGGGCCAACACCGTGTAAGGATCTGGGGACCCAGATCCCAGTCCTAGTCCGGGTAACAGGTGTGGGGGAATGCGCGTGTGCTGGGGGGAAGGGGAGGGGGAGGGGGAGGAATGGCACACCTGCAGAGAGCCGCAAAGCGCAGAGGTTCAGCTTCATGACCCACCACGGAGGGCCTGCCTGGGGAACCCGGTCACACGAGGACAACGGAGCTGCCGGAACTCTGAGAACCCTCCCTCACACTCCTTTCCAGTTGGAAACCGTCCCCTTTCCACCCGCCCACCCACAGGTAATCGCTGTCTTCTACCATACTCACTCCCAGCTCTCCTGATAATTTTACCATCCTACTGTGTGCCCCTAGAAACAATGATTTCCTCTTGCTTGTTTTTGACCTTGGTATATACCCGGAAGCCTACAGGAGGAATTCTCCGGGGTCTGGCTTCCTTCCTTCAACGCTGTGAGATTCTGCCTTTGTGTCTCCCTGTGATGTGTCCACTTCCACACCGTGACTACCACAATTTATTTATTCCTTCCGCAGCTGATAGACCTTCAGGTTGCTTCCAGGTTGGGGCTCTTACCAATACTACTCCCACGAGCAGTCTTGTGTCCCGATGGTCTGGGGCTCGCCTTTGTGGGCTGTGCACCCAAGAGTGGAAATGCTGACCCATAGGGTATGGACATTTCCAACAGAGCAGCTCACGGCAAACGGTTTCCCAAAGAGCATGCACCCACCTCCAGCAGTGTGTGCAAGGCCTTGCTCTCTCTCTCTCTCTCTCTCCTGTTTTCCAGAGACTTCTGGTTTGGGTCACTGAGGTACGTGGGCCCCACCACAGGGGAAGCGCGAAGCAGAGTCCTCGGTGGCCACACCTGTGCACTCCTGACGGCTCCCTCGGTGCCCAGAGGGCCGAGAGCTCTGTCTCGGAGCTTCCTGCCCAGCGCCAGGCCCTTCCGAGGACTGAGAGTGTGAGGGAGCTGCCTGGGGAGGCCAGGCTGACCCACCCGTGGAGGGAGCGGGGGCAAGGGGAGGCAGATCGGTAGACTCAGGAAACCGGACCTGCTTCTGGTCCTTTCTGAGCATCTCCTGCCCTTGGAGGCCATGAGATGCCCCCATATCCATTCCAAGTAGTGACCTTTTTTCTTTTTCTTTTTCTTTTACCCTCACCCAAGGACAGGCTTATTGATTTTTGAGAAAGAGGAAGGGAAGGAGAGAGAAAGGGAGGGAAACATCAGTGTGGGAGAGAAACATGGACCGGTTGCCCTTTGCACTTGCCCCAGCTGGGGACTGAGCCCGCACCCCGGCATGCGTCCTGACCGGGAATCCAACCCTTGGCTGTGGGATGATGCTCTAACCAGCTGACCCACACTGGCCAGGGCCATTGACCTTTTTTGATTAAGCGCAGAGATTAGGTTTTTTATTGCTGGAGGTCACATGAACACTGATGAAGATGGAAAAAAAATCCATCCAGTCCTCTTCTCTCTCACTTTTCTAAACCCTTCCTGGAAGCCTCGACAATATTTATAAAGTCTCAGATACCAAAAATGTCTCCATATCTGGTCCCACTGAGGAGCACAGGCAAGTTCTTCCACCCTCGTCTTCCTTTCCAGTAACAAGCTCTGCCCTGGGCCATCCCACTGTGGCCCGGCTGCTTCCTGGGTGTAAGGGGAGCCCTGCTGGGAGAAGCTAGGGGTCTGGGGTTCGAGCAGAGTGTGAACCAGAGCCCTGCAGACTTGACAGAAGAGTTCGACAAACAGCTTCACTTTCCCGAATGTTGGCATCGCCTCAGCCCTACAATGGGAATAGTAGTGTCTCCTCCTGGAATAGTGTGTTACCGCTGCTGCAGCAAATACTGCAGCCCGGGTAGATTTAAACCAGAGAGTTGCTCTTCTCACTGTACGGAGGCTAGATTGAGGGGTCAGTAGGGTTGGTTCCTTCTGAGGCCTCTCTCCTTGGCGTGTAGATGGCCGTCTCCTCCTTGTCTGTCCCCACATGGTTGTCCCTCTGTGTCGTCTGTGCCCCGATCTCATCTTCCTGCAAGGATCCCAGTCGTGTTGTCATTTATCTCTTCTCAAAAGGCCCCCTCTCCAAATACAGCCGTATCCTGAGGTATTGGGTTAGGACTTGATCGTAAAAGTTTTGGGCGAAGCAATTCAGCTCCTAATACCATCGCAGGTTGTTTTTCAAGGATCCCAGAAAAATGAACCAGCCCAGAGGAAGTTATAAATAAGGGACAAAGGTCTCAAGGCTGAGCCCTGCCCAGTCCGCCCACCCTGGGAGCCCAGCACCCACCTGGTGGAGCAGCTCAAACCAGAGGCGGTGTGGACAGGGTCAAGGTCTTGGGCAGAAGAGTACTGCATGCAGAGTGCCTGCAGGGGTGCCCTGCTTGTCCAAGCTCCAGCCGGAAGCAGCCCCTTCTCGGAGCCCAGACCCCAGGCTTTGCTCTGCATGCCACAGGGAAGTTCTCTGAGGACCGCGTTCGGGCACGGGGATGAGAGACCACCTCCACGGCTCGGGAAAGTACTTCTCTCTGGCCGGACGACTTTCAGGTACTTCAGACGTTTCCTGTGGCCTGCCACTGTAGCCAAAATTCCACAGGAATCGATGGGTCACTTCAAACGAGAAAACTGAATAAAGGAGAAACCTTTTAAATAGCAATGACCTGGTTTCTCAGTGAAACGCTTCAAGACAACCACCTTATCATCAAATCTACGAAAAAGACATCTCTGGCATATGCGAATGGGTTATGTCTATACCGGGAACGTCACGTATATTTTATTTACGGGATGTTTACATTTTAGGGAGAAAAACATCTATATTTTTAAAAAGTAAATATTGGTAATTTGTTGTTCCCAAGGTTTGTATACTATAACAAAACTTGTTTTCTCACGAATTGACAATTTCTAAATGAAGACAGGCAAGTACAAAATTGGGGGGAGCAGGCTTTACTAATTAAATAATGTCTTTGTTTTTCTAAATGAGAAAATTGCTTTATTTTTAACACAAACATGCGAGCCGTTTCTTAGCAAACGTGTTTGGAAAGATGGATGCTGTGTGGTATATTACTCTGCCCTGTCTGGTATGGGAAGAAGATTTGATCTTTACCTTCTTAAATTCCTCTAGCTTCTTAAATTCCTCTAGCTTAAGGTTGTGGCTGTACTTTAAAAAAAATACTACATTATTTCATACGTTTAAACGATGTTTAACATGTGACCTATAAAACAGTGCAAATGGTTAAAAACAAAATGGGACAATATTACAACCTAAAAGAATTCTTCCCGTCATGCATGTTTTACTTCGATGACATGCCTTTGATTTAATTTGGAACACTTTTCAAAGAATACTTTAGGTTTGTAATAATCCTCGAAGAGCCTGCAAATAAAATTTCTGCTTCGTTCATCAGAAAGAGCGGTACCTACTACCGTGCTGTAATCAGAACCTCAGCCTTTCAAGGACAAGCCTTATCTCAGTATTCCCTCCTGTTGTTTGTGTAAACCTTGGGATTGTCCAGGACATCCTCTCCAGCACGGAGACCTCGTTGCTCAGAGGCTTGTGTGGAATCTGTGCTCCTTGCACTTGAGGCCTGGGCTGCAGCAGAGGGTGGAAGGCAGCAAAGACACCTCCCTGGTCCCTAAGAGATCTTCGTCCCTTTCAGGCTTGAGAACCCTGCTCCCTGGGGACAACTTCTCAGGGCAGGCGGCATTGTCCCTGCTGCCCACAGAGCCGCAATTCAGGGCCCGGGCTCGGCCCTGCCAAGCTCCCGGAGAGCTCTGGATGCCGCCCGAGTGGTCCTCGGCCTCCAGTGCCAGCCGTGTGAAAAGAGGCCCCTTTCCGTTTGATTCAAAGCGTCGGCCGGTCTCATTCACGGCGCCCAGAACACGCTAAGCCCCGGGCGCAGGGCTGGAATGTGGCACTTGAACACACACTGCCCTCCCCGCCTCCCTGCTGCACGGCTTTCACGGGCGGCGGTGTCGAGAGATGTTGTTCTGGGGAGCAGCTCGAGAAAAGCGCTGTTCTCCTCGCTCCCCCTCACCTGCCAAGAAGCCCCAGGCCGCAGGTGCCCGGCGGGGCCGGAAACGGCGGAGCACTCGCGCTGATGGAGAGGCCTCCTCCGTGCCAAGGCCCGACCTCGGCCGTGGCATCCAGGGGCCTGGTTCTCAGGGGCGGGCAGCACCTGTCCGCCCAGGCTTCAGGCCCTGCTGCCGCCCGCCACACACACGCACACACACACACGCACACGTGAGCAATGCAGCTCCCCCTGGGAGCCTGGGTCCTCCTCTGAAAAAGCCCCACGTGTTTGAATCGCAGAGTCTCTGTGGGGCCTGGAGCCCCAGAAATAAGAGAAGCCGCGGGACTGATGACGTTGACCCAAGTGCTCCTTCCACAGACAGAGAAATCCAGGTGGGGGTGGGAGAGGGCCCTCGGAGCATACTCTCAGGCGCCGGGATTCTCATCCCTGACCGCAGTGAGGGTCACTAGGGGGGAATTTAAAAAATGAGCTCCTGGCCCCCACCGGTGTGGCTCGATTGGCTGAGCATCATCGCAAAGCAGAAGGTCACAGGTTCAATTCCCGGTCAGGGCACGTGCCCAGGTTGCAGGTTCCATCCCTGGTCGGGGCTCACAGGAGGCAACCAATCGATGCTTTTCTCTCACATCAGTGTTTCTATCCCTCTCTTCCTCTCCCTTCCTCTCTCTCACAACAAACAAACAAATAGACAAAATCTCTTTTTTTAAAAAAGAGAGATCCTGATTTTGCCGGTCTGGGGTGGGGGTTGGGGGAGGCAAGACCCCCTCACTGGAGCCCATGTTTAGAGCCCCTGATCTGGTTCACCCCACTTCTTGTACAGACAGGAGAAGCCGGGTCCTGGCAGAAGGGACTTTTGAGATTGTTAATCTCGCTCATTCCACCGTGGTCCCCCCAGATGGGGAAGCCGAGGCCCGGAGAGATTTAGTAGAATCACCCAAGGCTCCATAGCTGGTAAGTGATATTTTTTTAGTATTTGGGCAGTTTGACCTTTGTCTCAACATGGTTCTCCTTCTTCCATGTCTAGTTTTATTATCATAAAGCTCTGCTTTAACACCCCCACCCAAGTCTCCCTCCTGCTTGAGAAATCAAGCCCACCTGTGTTCCACAACATGGCCCCCGTGCCCCACCGCAGCCGGGCACCCCTTAACTTTCCAGAGGCTCCGCCTTCCTCCCCAGGCAGGAGGGGCCTGTGGCCTGCCCCCTCACCCTGGGGGGCTCCACTCCGGCTGTTTAATTTTGGCTGTGTCACACCTCATGGGGCAAGACTCCACGGGGTCAAGGAGATGCGCTTACCTGCGTGCTCTGGAACTCAGGATATTCCAAGTTCATAAAAGGGCCTGTGCAGGCCTCTTACTCAGGTCTTTTGGGGAAAAAGAAATGAGGGGCGGGAGCATGGCTGGCGCTTGGACCTGCAGGCCGGGGGTTCCGCACACGGGCACGCAGCGGGAAGAGCAGAGGATGGGCTTTAGGCTGGGAGCCGGCTCCGCTGTGCGCCCAGTGCAGACGGGGCCTTCCAGGTTGTCCAGAAGGTGTGCTTGTTGAGACGGAAGGATAGAACACACTTGACTGTTCGATGTACACGTTTTAAATACCGGGTCCGGCACAAATAACGCCCCTCTGTTATCACACACTCCTTTATTACGAAATCATAAGCATGTCATTCTGTAGCACACCAGCATCACACTCAAGCACACCAGATGACGTTTTAGGTGAAATGTGCGCATTAAAACTATAACTCATCACACCCATGTTATTGCCCTACCAGCCCTACTCACACAGGCGTCACCTCTGCGGGACCCTTATCAAGACATCCTCCTCAGGCCTCTGCATGTGCCCTAGCCTTGGCCTTGCACACGCAGGGGTGGGGCCGACTGCTGGGGTCCTCAGGGAAGGGGGCTGGTGGTCGACCTTGCTGTTGGCAGGTGAGTGGCCCCGCCGCCAGCGCGTGTGAGATCCACACTGGCGGTTCCTGGGGGGACTGCAGGCCATGCCTACCATGAAGGGACACGTGGAGCGTTGGTGCCACCAGGGGACAGGAGGCAGTGTCCCCGAGGCCCTGGTTGGTGAGCAGGTCTGACAAGGTCCTACTTTTACATCCTCGGCTGCAGTCTCTTTTCCAAAGTAGAATTTCCATGGGATGTGTGAGTCCTAGGAACAGGACTGCTAGGTCATCGCATAGCCCAGGTATTTAATTTGCCTAAGTAATTCCAGATTTGTGTTTTTTTTTTCTGTTTTCAGGATGGCTGCACCTGTCTGCCCTCACACCGGCTGCATGTGACGGCTCTGCTGTCCCTCTGTCTCTGCCAGCCCTTGACATTGTTCAGCTTTCTAATTTTTATCGGATCACAGGTAAAAAAGTTATATCTCAGTGTCGCTCTACTTTGCAAACCTTAAAAATCACTGTCTCCGTCTGTTCAGGCTGCTCTAACGGATCGCCACAGACTGGGTGGCTTATGAGCAGCAGGAATTTCCCACAGTTCCTGAGGCTGGAAGTCCGAGATCAGGGTGCCAGCATGGTGGGGTTCCGGGGAGGGTCCTCTCCTGGGTTGCAGCTGGCTCTTTTCTCCTTGTGTCCTCGCGTGATGGAGACAGCAGGAAAGCTCCCTGTTGTCAGGGCACTCAGCCCATTCAAGAGGGCTCTACCCTCATCGCCTAATTGCCTCCCAACCGCCTCACCTCCTAACATCACACTGGGGAGGAGGATTTCAACGTATGAATTTTGAGGGACACATTCAGTTCATAACAATCGCTCGTGATCTTGAGCAGCTCCTTGTAGGTCAGTTAGCTTCCCTCCGCTCCCGACACTCTCACTGACCCTTGAGCCAGCCCACCTTTCTCTGGCACGCTCTGCAAGGAATCAGTCTGACCTCTGGACGCACTGTGACGCTGGGCGGTGGGGAGACCCGTGACAACACAGCAGTGGCCATGCCTGTTTATTCTCATCTCCTGGGGACTCCATCTCCCACCTCCTACCTCCTTTGCCCTAGATCCCTGCTCTCTGGCTGCACCGGCCATGAGCATCCAAAGCCATCCCCATCTCGGGGACTGTGGCTCCCCCTGTTCCCTCTGCCGGGACCACTGATGTGCTCAAGGCTTGTTCCTGCCTTCCTTTGAGGTTCTGTGCCGATGTCACTTCCTCCGTGATATCTCCTCTTTTCTTTGTATCTAAAGTAGCTCTTTGACTACATTCTCCCCTTATATTTTCTTGTTAACCACCGGCCCCCCCAACCCGGCATTCCCATTGCCTGTTATAGGTGTTTGCTGGTCTGTTATTTATTGTTTTTTCTCAGGGGCCACAACAGCGAGGACTGTGCCCTTGCACCTGGTACTGGAAGGGCGCCTGGCACATAGTAGCCAGTAATCACTTGTTGAAGAAATCATTGCCAGTTCTTCCTGCACAGACGTATTGTCGCGACACTTGATTGCAAACATTTGGACATTCATCTGTTTTCTCAGGGTGGTTTTTGTTTTTGTTTTCTTTAGAGAGAGGAGAAGGGAGGGAGACAGAGAGGGAGAGAAACATCGATCAGTTGCCGCTCGTATGTACTCCAACCAGGGACCAAACTCCCAGCCCAGGCATGTGCCCTGACTGGGAATTGAACCCGCAACCTTTTGCTTTGTGGGATGATGCCCAACCAACTGAGCCACAGCAGACAGGGCTCTCGGCGTAGTTTTTAGATCCCTAATGGGTAAACGTGGGGAGAAGCATTACAAAAATGACAAAACCCACAAACAGGTGGGTAAACCACAGACTACGTGGGAGATTCAGTTAGCTGCCGTAGGGTCTCCGGTGCATCCCCCAAACTCGCTGGGTCTGTGTATTTCCAGATCTGGCTTTGAAAAGCAATGGAAGTTTCTTCTAAAGGTGAGATTGCTTCCCACGGTTCCTACAGCGCAAACGACTTGGTTTGGCTGGTATCGCCTCTACTGTCCTTGGTCCTACATGCTATTTTCTTACTCACCAAAACTAGGTCTGTCCATAAAAATCGATCACTTCCTAGGCTAACATTTTAGTTCAACACAATGACAGATAACTAGAAAAGTGCCTGATACAGTTGTGCAAAATCTTTCTAATAAACTTAATTCCACTTGCTTTCTCTAAAACTAAGAAAGAAAGAAAGAAAGAAAGAAAGAAAGAAAGAAAGAAAGGGAAAGAGTGGTTAGGAAACACTGGGCTAGAATTCAGCCACAGCCAGGTCTTTAAAAAAAAAAGTCAGTTGGAGTGCCAGTTGTATAAGGCTGTCTATTGTCTAAGGGAAAAAAAAAAGTTTTAACCCCAGGGTGGAAAAACTAACATTGTCACTAGGATATGGAGAAACCATGGTGAGGAACTAGGACAGCGAGGCCCCGCAGAATGGCTGGCGGCATCTGCTCCAGGGCCTTTATCAGCAGTCTTGTATGTTCTATTCAAGACTCTCACAACGATTGTTGGCATGATGTAGACAAATTGACGCAAATTAGTTTAGCACGGGCTATGCAAAGTTTAAGCTTGTTGAGCAACACACGTGGACCACATAGCAACACAGCTCCCAACACTATGCGGAAGGTGTTGGATGCAAAGTACTAACCGCCCGGACTCCTCTCTTCCAGATGGGAAGCAGGATTCCCAGATCACTGGTGGAGACTGGGAGGAGAGGGGGGGCAGGAAGCTGGCAGCAGAGGCCGGAGCCCCCCCCCGGTACTGACCCCGAAGGCCAGTGATGGTTGAGAAAAACTTCTCCTGAAAGTGCCGCTGGTGCTAAGACCAACGGCCTGTTATTTCACGGCCAGAAATCCTCAAAGGCTTGGCCCCCAAAGATTAAGGGGATTCCGCCACTTTGCTCTTTACTTTTGGTTCAGATATCTTAAGACAATTCCTTGGGGGCTGGTGTCACGCAGACCACCTAGAGGGGCCTTCTAATTGTATTTACAGTAATTTAATTACAGCGGGGAGAGAGCTTCAGAAAGCAGGATTTGCCCAGATTGACACTATAGGTGCCGCTGGCAGGGTTTTAATCTGTTAAATCAACAGAGAAGTGGTCAGAATAAAGCCACTCCAGAGTTTGGAGACTACTTCACCGGCTTCTTTTTCTTTTTTCAGGGGCGGTTGGGAGAGTGAAGGAGACATTTTCCTGAGGTCCACAGCTTTCGTGCTTTCGTTCGTATTATTTTATACTCCATGCACACGCTGTATCCATCTGATCACACACACACACACACACACACACACTCGGCCGTGGTGCACTTAGATCCACACTCATCTGTGTGTGTGTTTAATTAAATATGTCCCTGGATAGTTATTGAAGGGCCAGTAGCAATGGAGCTTCTGGGGAAGACACCTGGGGGAGGGAATAAGGGGTCAGGGTGGGAGGCAGACTGGTTTTTAACCTCATTTCCATCCTTTCGTACTGCTGCTTCTTTTGCCAAAATACATTGTACACCAAGCATTTGAAATAGCTTTTGAATGGATCCATAAGGAAAATTTATGCGACTACTAACTTACAAAAGTCAGCAACCTGTATACAGTTCTGTCCGTTTAGAGTGTTTGGTGGGTGAAGCTACCTGGCCTTGGCCAGTGTCCTTCCCTTCGGAGGCCTCAGCTTTCCTGTCTGTGACGCGGGGAGGAAGGGACCAACGACTCCTGAAGGCCCCTTCCCTTCTAGAGGTGAGAGCCAGCACAGCCTGGAGACAGCGTGTGCCGCTACTGCCATCTAGTGGTCCGACGGATGCCACGTGGACCCAGCTCTTCTCCGGCGTTTTGAAAGAGGTCTGGCTGTAATTCAAAACGCCTAGACTGTTGGCTGGGTGAACATCCTGCAGCCCTTAAGTGCTTTGTGGAGCAGGAGAGAGTATAAGTATGTTACCAGATCCTTAGATAGTTAATAAAACCGTTCTGAGCCCATGATATTTGACTAATGGTAAAAACCCTCATTGCATTTCAGTGGCCTCGAAGGCCGCCGTGGCTGTGCTGAGGCCGCGCTGTGTAACAGATATTTGTTGGGTATCCGCCGTCTGTGCTGGGCGCCAAGCGGATGTCTGCGCGGTGAGAAGAGGCAGGAGCTCGGTGTCGTGCAGTTCAGACCCTATGAGGACAGACATCAAGACCTTTGGGAGGGGTATTCCCCATTAGTCTATGCACCTCCAGCACTTAGCGTAGACCGCACATATCGGAAACTGGATACATGCTTGTTTCCAATGGACGAACAAAGGAACGAACAAATGATCCGCATCTGAATTCACATTCCCTGCTTATAAGGGCCTTTTCCTCTCGGGGCCTCCGATCCCCAGTCTGCACAATAGAAATAAGATTGCCCCTGATTGTGAGAATCCAGTGTTATAACGACAGGCAGTGCCTCTGTCAACTGGAAAATAGTAATAAACAAACAAAAATTTTTTAAAAAGTGACGGAGGGAAATCTCCATATTTTGAGATTCATCAAGCATTTACTTTGCATGGATAAGAAATACACTCTCAGCCCTGGCTGGCGTAGCTCAGTGGATTGAGCCCGGGCTGTGAACCAAAATATCGCAGGTTCGATTCCCAGCCAGGGCACATGCCTGGGTTGCAGGCCACGGTTGCCAGTGACCGCACACTGCTGTTTCTCTCTCTTTCTCCCTCCCTTCCCTCTCTAAAAAATAAATAAATAAATCTTTTAAAAAAAGAAATACACTCTCTATTCCCAGAACTGATGTTTCTTGACTAGCTCAGAGGGTATCGTGGAAATAACCCACGTTCCGTGTGAAGCACACAGCGAGTCGGCTCGCCCCACCTCTCCCCGCCCCCGCACCATCCTTTCCTGGTGAGTGAATAGATTGTGCTCCTGTTTTTACTTCATCCCCAGACTCCTGTACCGGTAATTTGAAGGAGTCGAATTAGATAAACTCTAAACTTCCTTCCTTCCTTCGAAAACAGATTCTAACAAATTGCCCAGCAAGGATACCGTGGCTGGTCCAATGTTGTGAAGAAACCATGACATGCTGCCACCTGCTGGCCATTCACTATATTATTTTACATTTTAAGTGAAGCTGAAGTTTAGCATTTAAATGTTAACTACAACGGGATGAATTTATACACACATTTTCAGTAGAAACTCATTACAGTTCCAAGGAAAAAGTGGTATTTTCCCCCACAGTAATACTGAGTGCCTCCCCCCCCCCCCATTCAGTACTGAGTGCTACGTGTATTCTCCCCCTTAAATCCTCTTTGCCGATCCCCACTTACAGGTGAGGACCCTTGCCCCAGGTCCCGCACGTGGGTGGTAAGTAGCAGAGAAAACTCACGCCCAGTTCTTTCGGAGCCCAGGACCCAAACGTGAACATACATCCCCTGCAGCTGTATTCTACATCGTTGATTTCCTCGTTTCTGATCAGGAAGCCTCTTTGTAGAAATGTTATACATTACAAAGAGAATAAAAATAACTAGAAGTCCTATGTCTAAAATGAAATTAGGGTTAATGGTTTGTGCATTTCTCCAATTTTTAATGCTTATACTGTTCATATATTTGTACTTTTATAGATAATTTTTTAAATCAAAATAGAAAATCTCCTTTTCTTCTTAAAAATCATCCATTTATCCAATTACATTCAGCAAATGCTTACTTTGGGCCAGATAAAGATACTGGGTTAGCCACAAAGTTCGTTTTTTTTTTTTCCCGTAGGATGGCTTTAGTAGCACTTAATTTTCCTTAACTTCATTCAAAACACTTTCGTTAGATTATATTGTGACAACTGTCATGTCAGTGTGCATTAAAAAGACACTTATCACAATTGGTGAATTTTTGTGTAGCCATTTTAATATTGAACATGGAAGGAAATACACTTTTCAGCACATGATGCTTTATTATTTCACAACAGGTAAAAACACAACAACTGAAACACAAAAACAGATCCGTGCGGTGCAGGGAGAAGGCGCTGGGACCGACCACACGTGTGGAGGGCGGTTTGTGAAGTCTGGTGCTGGAGATGTCTCGCTGGGCGACACTCCATGGTCGGACAGACCGGTTGACGTTGATAGCGATGACATCGAGACATTAATTAAGAACGATGTTCTACCACGTGGGAGACAGCCGACATACTCCAATTATCCAAGTCAATAAAGTTATTGGTGAAAAGGAAAAATGTGTCTTTTATTTTAGGAACAGAAAACATATGGAGTTTTTGGCCAAACCAATACAATAAAATCAAAAAACAAAAAAAATGACATGATCGCCACCCTGTGAAGCTCTCCATCTAGAAGAAGAAATGGACAAAGAATCCCAATGAGATACACATGCCAAAAGAAAACAGTTCAGGAAAATAGGGGACAAGGGGCTCCCCTATACTGGGGGACCACAGAAACTTCCTCAAGGAGGTGATGCTTGGGAGGATGTGGCCAATTCATGCATCCCTTCTGCCCCACCCCCCTAAGCCACTTCCCAAGCAATTCTTGGCTACACGGGCGAGAAGTCTGCCCTTTCCATTCTCCGGCCCCTGCTCAGGTGGGCGCGGGGACAGATGGGTAAGCCCTTCCCTCAGCAGACGAAAGAGTGGGAACAAGGTATTTTCCTCTATTGCTCGCACGCCTGTATTTCACAAGTGATTCTTTGGGACCTCCTCTCTCTCGGGTTCAGGTAGAGGAAAGCTCCCCCCACAAACACTGCACTTCTACTCCCACCACCAATGGGTGGGTGTCTAGTCTCTATTATTGGTGCTTCTCGTGGTGGGGGAGAACTCGAGTCCACGGTTTTCAGCTGAGGTCCTGGTGTCAGGTCCTGGGTGGCTGGAAAAGGCCCACTCACCGATGGCACCGCTTGGTTCTCATGCCTACCTGCACGCTGAAGTCACCTGAGCTTTGGTCCCCAGGCTCACCCAGGCTCAGAGATTCTGATGGAAGTGACCCGGGGCAGTGCCTGGCTCTGGGGGTGGGGTGGGGGTTGTTTAAAAACTACCAATGTGCGAAGCAGGTTTTTTGTTTTTTTGTGTGTTTTTTTTTTCTCGTATTTCTGAAGCATTTAAAACTATTATCTGCTTCCCAGGCTCCTGAAGCTCTTTCCTGGGCTCGGGTGTGGTGTGGTTCTGCTTAGCCAGCACCTCTCTCCCCACTCCATCCCTGCGTGCGGGGGTGGGCCTCCCTTCTCCTCTCGGCCCCCCAAGTGTAGGTGTCCCCTGGGGTTCGTTCTTCAAATTATCTGTTTGTATCCCTGTTTCCTTGTCTTCCAGAGCTTCGGCTATCTCTTTCTGGCTCCAGTCTCTTTCCCCAAACCCAGACTCACATTTCACTTCCTCTGGGACATATACCTGGACCTCCAATAAGATTTCCAGAATCTTGCCCTGGCTGGTGTGTCTCAGTGCACTGACTGAGTGCCGGCCTGTGAACCAAAAGGTCGCCAGTTCGATTCCCCAACAGGGCACATGCCTGGGGTGCTGGCCAAGTCCCCAGCGAGAGGCGTGTGTGAGAGAGGCAGCCATGTGTCCCTCACATGTTGATGTTTCTCTGCCTCTCTTTCTCCATTCCCTTCTCTCTAAAAATAAATAAAATCTTTTTAAAAAAACTTCCAGAATCACTACTCCTGACCATAAAATGCCTTTGTCGAACACTAAGACAGCAAACCACCACAAACTTAGTTGCCTAAGGCAGCAGGACTTTATCTTTAGCTCTAAAGGTCAGGAGTCTAGAAGTGGCCTCTCAAGAATTCAGACTGTCGTCAGCCGGGCTCCGGCCCTCGTGGGGGCTCCGGGGCAGGAACGTGTGTTCCTACCTTTCCAGCTTCTGGCGGCTGCTGCATTCCTAGGCTCCTGACTCCCTTCCATCGCAAACCCAGCAACGGGCTGTTGAGTCTCTTCTGCCTCCTTCTTACCAATTCAAGGCTCCTTGTGACTACAGTGGGTTCACCCACTGCTTCTACAATCAGCTGATTGGAGCCTTAATTCCATCTGTGACAATCCCCCTTGTCGTGTAACAGAACACATTCCCTACATTTGGAGCTTAGGATGGGAGCGTCTTTGGAGGCCATAATTCTGCCTGCCGTCATTGTCTCTCCCTTCACCCCAGTACAGTTCTCCGTTATTTCTTGTCCATACCATTGGTCTGTTTCAGGCATCTCCTAGCTGATACCTCTTCTTTCAGTTCCTCCTTAATCTATCCTACAGTGGGCTATGAAATCTGTCTTCCCAAGGACAGTTCAAACTATGCTATTAATTTGCTAAAAAACATGCAGCATATCCCTAAATAACTGCTCAATAATATTGTGTAAAATCATTAACATTTACTGATACTTTCCCTTTGATTCCCTGCCCCCTCAATCCCAACATCTTCCCTTCCTTCTCAGGCCATAGTCACACCAGGACATTTATGTGACGTTGTGAGTGCATGCATTTATAGATTTCCTACCTATAACTGCACCTATAGAAATATATAGGATGTTTTGGGTATGTCTAAATTTTGTACATAAATAATATACCACTGTTTGTATCTCTCTGCAAGCTGTTTTTATTTTTTTAGTGCACATTGCTTTTGAGAGCTATCCACTTGCTCATACACATAAATCTAGTTTATTCTTTTAACTGCTGTATAGATTCAATACGATGAACATGTCACATTCTAATTAAAAAAATTTTTAAAGTCAAACACAAGCCCTTTTTCTGTTTTTTAAAGATTTTTTATTTATTCATTTTTAGAGAGAGAGAGAGAGAGAGAGAGAGAGAGAGAGAAACATCAATGTGCAGTTGCTGGGGGTCATGGCCTGCAACCCATACATGTACCCTGACTGGGAATCGAACCTGCGACACTTTGGTTTGCAGCCCGAGCTCAATCCACTGAGCTACGCCAGCCGGGGCTAATTTTAAAAATGTTTAAGTGACTAATTCATTCACATGGTTCATAAGTGGAAATTACATATAATGGTGCACACGGAGGTCTCTGTCTGCCTTTGTTCCTGTCTATCCCATTCCCACCTGTCATTCATAAAAGAGTTTCTGGCATACCATCCCAGCATTTCACTAGGCAAATACAAGTGTGTATTCTCGTTTTCGGCTCCTTTATTCGGCAAAGGGTAGCACGTTATCTTCATTCTTCTGGATTTTGCTTTTCACTTCACAGTACGCCCTGAAATCACCATGCAACGATGAGTTCTCTGCTCCAGGGGAGGTGCAGAAACCTAAGCCCCTTCACGTACAGAGTTTCTGGGGCGGCCAGACCTTCCCCGGGGACGCACGGTGGGGTACGGAGCCTCGGCAGTGGGCCGGGTGGCCCGTCGTGTCCTGCGAGAGGAGCTGCCTGTTTTCCAAGGGGGGCAATGGCCGCGGTGGCACCTTGCACGTTTCCCCAGACTCCTGCGTTTGAGAAACACTGAGCACGAGCGGGGACAAGGACACGGGACAACAGCAAGCAAGCGTCACACGTGGAAACCGACAGACGGGAGCGGTTCTGACTGGGAGCGGCCCGCAGAGCTCGCTCAGCGGAACAAAAGTGACGTCCGGGCGATCACCGACGTCCAAGCCCAGGACTGCCGCCGGAGAGACGTTTATCAGCTCGCTGGCCGAGGGGCGAAGAATCTGAACCGGGCTTGAGACCTGGGAACAAGTACCTGCGGACCTACGTTGAATGAGTGATAAAGATTTAACTGGGAGTCGACGATGGGCCATGTCCGGTTTGGCCTCCCAGGAAGAATGCAAAACGTCTCACCGAGTGTCTGCTTCTGGGAGGCTCACCTGGCAGGATGTGCTGTGAGCAAGAGCACGAAAGCAGCCCAATTGCGTGGACGGCATAAAACCCCCGCCAGCGCCCAGGTGCTGCTCTCACCTGACGTCAGCTCGTTAGCGCTTCATCGTGTCCAGCTGGTTGCTTCTCTCTCTTTCTTTTCTTTAACCCAAACTGTAACTCAGTGGTTTTCCAACTCTGACTTCTTTCCTAGTGCAATTCACCTCGCAGCCGCAGGCCTGATGCCCTGTGCTGGAAGAGTCAAGGACTCTAAAGAAAGTTTAAGTGATACATGACTGACAAACTATAAGTGTAAAGTCAGCATTAAATCTAACAAAACAAAAATCCCAACAATCTATCTTGGAGATCTTCCCAAATGAGTTCATAGAGTTTCTTCACTTGTTTTGTTTGTTTGTTTGCACATTGCATTTGTGGGTGGGCCGTAGTCTGTCCGGCCGCCTTCCTATTGAAATAATGCTGCAATGATGAACATGCATCGTTATTCTATCCACTTGCACGGGTGTCACTAGGATACAGTCTCAAGAGCGGGATTGCCGAGTCAGGGGGCAGATGGGCCTGCGATGGTACCAGGTATCGTCCGGTTGCCCTGTGGCAGACTCGATCATTGGGGGTTCCATCAGCACGGGGCAGGACAGCGTGCATTTCCGAGGGCCTCTCCAAGAGGCGGTGTCGTTGAACGGCTGGAGCTCTGACGATCTGATGGAGGAGCCAGTGTCTCAGGGTGGTTTACACTCGCGTTTCTCTCGGCACGAGCGAGGAGTGAAGGTCGACACCTTTTCACACTTCAGAGGCATTTGCCGTCTTTTCTCTTTCCTTTGGACTCTGCTCTCGTACTTCGCCCACTTTTCCCACTGTGTTTTTTCACTTCGTCTTAATGTCTAGCGGCCCTTTAGGTAGTGAGTTGATCAGTGCAGGGATTAAACCTCTTCTGTCTCTAACACAGGTTGCAAGTATTTTCCCTCAGTTTACTATTTGTCCTTGGTTGTGGTGTCTTTTACCTGAAGGGGTTTTAGATTTGTATACAGCCAAACTCAGCACTCTTTCTAATGGCACCTGCATGTTGAGTCACGGTTAGAAAGACCTTCCCAAATTCAAGACTGTACAACAATTTTACCGTTGCAAAGAAAATATCCTCTTATAACCCAGGTGAAAACGGTTTACCTAAAAAAGTATGTTTACTCCACCAAATGGAGATGCCACCTTCGTCATGTGATATGTGGTGGACGCCCTGAGACGGAACTCGGGGCAGACGGCGCTGTAATGAGCACCTGGATGAGGCTCCTCTTACGCGTGCACTTTCTCTGCCATGTTCATCGCAACAGCATCTCGGCCCCAGGCTTGGACGCTATTTGGAACAAAATTATGAACAAAAAGCACAAACTGTGAAAAACATGGCACTAAATAGACTGCAAAAGGACACTGTGTGAAGTAAGAGAGCTGAACCGAGAAGGCAAAGTGGACTTTGTTCAGCCTCAGCCGCAGGCATGTTTGTTGGACGACTAAAAGTTTCTCCTGCTCTGCACATGCGCTGTCTGAGAATGGCCAGGAGATCGTCGTCTTGATTTGGGGGTTACAAACAGGTTTTAGTAGGAAGGCAAAGTTGCAAATGTGGAATTCACGAGTAATGAGAATTGAGTGGGTTATATTGTGTTTATTTATTCACCAGTGGATGAACATTGTGTCTGTTTCTACATTTAGGTTATTATGAATAACACTATGTGCATTTGCATATAAGCCTTTGCATAGATACACGCTTTCATTTCTCTTGGGCAGATACCTAGCAGCGGAATTGCCAGGTCATCTGGTTAGTTTATGTTTACCTTTTCAAGAAATTGCCAAACTGTTTTCCAAGGTGGTTGTACCATTTTACAGCCGCACCAGCAGCGTCCGAGGGTTCCAGTTACCCCACACCCTCACTAACAGTCACCGTTGCCTGTCCTTTGGTTAGAGCCAAGTTTGCGGACATGAAGTGCTACCTCATTGTTATTTCAATTTCCATTTCCCTAATGACTAATGATTTTGAACTTATCAGGGGTTTATTCTTCATTCGTATATCTTTTGTGGTGAGATGTGTACTAATTTGCTCATTTTAAAATTGGGTTGTCTTCTTACTGAGTGTCTTCTATATTCCGAAACAAGTCCTTTATCAGATACGTGATTTCCAAATATTTTCTTCGTTTTGTCTTTTCATTTATGTAGTGGTGTTTTAGGAAGTACAAACATTTTCAATTTTGATTATCTTGTTTATCGATTTTATGCTTTCTGGAATGTGATTTTGGAGTTTTATCTAAGAATGCTTTATCTAACCCAAAGTCACGAGGATTTTCTCCCATGCTTTTTTTCTAGAAGTTAGAGTCTATCATTTAAAGCCCAATGATTCTTTTTAATTTTAAGTATATTTTATTGATTATGTTATTACAGTTGTCCCATTTTCCCCCCTTTATTCCCCTCTACACTGTACCCCGCCTCCCACCAGCAATCCACCTCCTTAGTTCATGTCCATGGGTCATGCATGTAAGTTCTTTGGCTTCTCCATTTCTCATACTGTTCTTAACCTCCCCCCTGTCTATTTTGTACCTACCATTTATGCTTCTTCTTCCTTGTACCTTTTCCCTGGTACTCCCCCCTCCCCCTCCCGGCTGATAACCCTCCACGTGATCTCCATTTCTGTGAATCTGTTCTTGTTCTAGTTGTTCCCTTAGTTTGTTTTTGTTTTTGTTTTAGGCTCAGTTGTTGATAATTGTGAGTTTGTTGCTTTTTTTAATTGTTGATGTGTTTGACCTTCTTTTTCTTAAATAAGTCCCTTTAACATTTCCTGTAATAATGGCTTGGTGATGATGAACTCCTTTAGCTTTACCTTATTTGGGAAGCACTTTATCTGCCCTTCCATTCTCAATGATAGCTTTGCTGGATAGAGTAATCTAGGTTGTAGGTCCTTGCCTTTCATGACTTGGAATACTTCTTTCCACTCCTGCTTGCCTGCAAAGTTTTTGAGAATCAGCCAATAGTCTTATGGGAATTCCTTTGTACGTCACTCTCTCCTTTTCTCTTGCTGCTTTTCAGATTCTCTCCTTATCTTTCATCTTGGGTAATGTAATTATGATGTGCCTTGGTGTGTGCTTCTTGGGTCCAACTTCTTTGGGACTCTGAGCTTCCTGGAATTCCTAGAAGTCTATTTCCTTTGTCAGATTGGGGAAGTTCTCCTTTATTATTTTTTCAAATAAGTTTTCGATTTCTTTCTCTTCCTCTTCTCTTTCTGGCACCCATATAATTCGGATGTTGGAATGTTTAAAGTTGTCCTGGAGGTTCCTAAGCCTCTCCTCATTTTTTTGAATTCTTGTTTCTTCATTCTGTTCTGGTTGAGTGTTTTTTTCTTCCTTCTGGTACAAACCATTTATTTGAGTCCTGGTTTCCTTCCTGTCACTGTTGGTTCCCTGTGCATTTTCCTTTATTTCACTGTTCATAGCCTTCACTTTTTCCTCTATTTTGTGACCATACTCCACCAATTCTGTGAGCATCCTGATTACCAGTGTTTTGAACTGTGTATCTGATAGGTTGGCTATCTCTTCATTGCTTAGTTGTATTTTTCCTGGAGCTTTGATATGTTCTTTTATTTGGGCCATTTTTTTTTGTCTTGTTTTGTCTTGTCTCTGTGCCTGTTAAGTAGTAAGGGGCAGAGCCTTAGGTATTTGCCAGGTTGGGGCAATATACATTGCTTTGTTGTGGTGCTGTATGTTGGGGAGGGGTCCAAGAGGGAACAGTGCCACTTAGCTCTTGGCCGGTTTTCAATCACTTCCTCCACTACCCACAAGCATATTGGGCCCTTCTGGTGCTGTGGTAGGTGGGTTTGTGTACGTTCTAGGACCCTGTGGGTCTCTCCAATGAGCTTTCCTGTGAGGTTGGGAGTTTCTCCCACTGCCACAACATCCACAGGTTTTTTTGCAGTCAGGGGTTTTGAGGCTTTATTTACCTATGCTGGAGCCCTGGTTGTACAGTCTGTCTCGCTCCCCAGTTGTTTCTCCCAGTTCATCTGCACACAAATGTGGGACTGCTGCTCTGCCAGCTGCAGCCTGTCCTGGTCCTCTAGCTGCTACTTTGCCGAGAGTCCTCTCCACCTTGGCTGCCCATCTCTGCCTGTCCTACAAGTCTGGATGAATGTTTCTTCTTTAACTCCTTGGTTGTCGGACCTCCATACAATTTGATTTTCTGCAGTTCTGCTTGTTTTTTTGTTTTTAAATTTATTTTTGTCTTTCTTTTGGTTGTGCAAGGAGGTGCAGTGTGTCTACCTACACCTCCATCTTGGCCAGAAGTTCCCAATTATGCTTCTTAATCCCTGTATATTTCCCCCCATTCTTCCCCTTACCCCTCCCCACTGATAACCCTCCAAATGATCTCCAAATCTATGATTCCGTTCCTGTTCTAGTTGTTCGCTTGGTTTGTTTTTGTTTTTTTATAATCAGTTGTTGATAGTTGTGAGTTTGTTGTCATTTTAATAGTCATAGTTTTTATTTTTCCGTAAATAACGTTTCATATAATAAGGGCTTGGTGATGATGAACTCCTGTAACTTGACCTTATCTGGGAAGCACTTTATCTGTCCTTCCACTCTAAATTATAGCTTTGCTGCATAGAGTAATCTTGGTTGCAGGTCCTTGATTTTCATGACTTTGAATACTTCTTTCCAGCCCTTTCTTGCTTCTAAGGTTTCTTTTGAGAAATCAGCTGATAGTCTTATGTGAACTGCTTTGTAGGTAACTGTCTCCCTTTCTCTTGCTGCTTTAAAGATCTTCTCTTTATCTTCAATCTTTGGCAATCTAATTATGATGTGTCTTGGTGTTGTCCTCCTTGGGTCCAGTTTGTTTGGGACTCTCTGTGCTTCCTGAACTTGTATGTCTATTTCTTTCACCAAATTAGGGAAGTTTTTTCATTATTTTTTCAAATAAGTTTTCAATTTGTTGCTCTTTCTCTTCTTCTGGCATCCATATGATTCAGATATTGGCACTTTTGGAGATGTTCCTGAGTCTTCTTATTCTCTCTTCATTTCTTTTTTTGAATTCTTATTTTTTTTTTCATTCTGTTCTGGTTGTTCATTTCTTCCTTATGTTTCCAGTCATTGATTTGAACCCCAGCCTCCTTCCCTTAACTGTTGGTTCCCTGTGGATTTTTCTTTATTTCACTTAGTGTAGCTGTCATATCTTCCCTTATGATTTTGCCATGCTCAGTGAATTCTCCGAGCATCCTTATCACCAGTGTTTTGAACTCTGCACCTGATAGATTGGCCGTATCCATTTCACTTAGTTCTTTTTCTGAGGTTTTGTTCCGTTCTTTCATTTGGGCCATATTTCTTTGTTTTCTCAATTTGGCAGCCTCTCAGTGTTTGTTTCTGTGCATTAGGTAGAGCTGTTTTCACTCCCTAGCTTAGTGGACCTGTTAAGTTGTGTGGGGCAGAGCCTTGAGATATTCACTGGGATGGGGCAACCCATTTCGCTGCTTTGTGGCTCTGCATGTTGGGGAGTGGTCGGAGAGGGGTCAGTGCCACTGTCTGGCTGCTGGAGGCTTGCCCAGCACTCTCCCCATTTCCAGTATGGGACTGGTGCCCCTCTAGCTGTTGCCCCAAAGTGGTGGTTCCCAAAGTGGGTGGGCTTGCGTTCATTCTACGACCATGAAGTCCCTTTAAACAGACTTCCCTAAGAGACTGGCAGTTTCTTCTACCACCCCAACTCCAGCTGGTTTTTATAGCCAGAAGTTATGAGGCTTTATTTTCCTGGTGCTGGAACCCTGGGCTGTACAGTGTGGCCTGAGGCTGGGGTTGCTTGCTCCTGAGGTATCCTTCCCAGTTTTACCTACCACATGTGAATGTGGGACCACCCATTCTGCTGGCTGCCACTGCCTCACTGCCACCTCCTCACCACGGCCACACAGTGTCCTCTCCACCTTGCCTCCCCAACTCTGCCCCTCCTACCTGTCTGTATGCATTCACCTTCTTTAAATCCTTGGTTGTCAGACTTTCAGGCAGTTTGATTTTCTGGCAGTTCTGGGTGTGTTTTGGGTTTTTTTGAGGTTAGTTGTGATCCTTCTTGTGGTTGTGCAAGGAGGTAAAGTGTGTCTGCTGAAAACCCAATGATTTTAGTAGGATATTGTGTTGATCATTATTGAACAAGTTTTCCTAGATTATGATGGACCAGCCAAAATGTAGACTTTTAATTTTTTAAGGAAAAATATACTTCAAGTTTTTGCTTATAAATATTTGTATGTTCCATTGTTTTGCTTTTCTCCTTAGAGGACTTAATTATTTTGCATGTCTTCCATTAGTTGTCATTTTCTCTATAATCCTTTTTATATCTTTCTTTTATTGTTTCACCTTTTCTTTTCTCATTTCTAATTTCTATGCCCATAATTGTGCTTTGAGTCACGTTTAGTCTTCCTTCTGCTTCTTATAATTTAGTCATTATGTTTTGAAATGGTTTTTTGCCACTCTGTTTCTTCTTTGGTAACCATAACCGAATGCTTCACCCCCTCCTGCCATCTAGCTGTCACCTCCTGTTATCTGGCCATTTGTTTCCTGAGCTTCTTTACTTCTGCTGTGTTTTTCCTTCTTGATTCCACTGAAGCACTGAGTTTCTGAAAGTTCATATTGGGATGGTGGATAATCATTTCCTTTTGCTTTGGGTCAACAATTTTCTGTTGAATTTCTTTGTCTTCAGGAAACTTTTTTTTTTTGCCTTTTTCAAGTTTCAGGAAGAGGTCTGGACTATAGATATACATTTAGGAGTAATCAGCACACACAAAACATTTAAAGCTATGATACTAGAGCTAGATGAGTGGCTAAAGTTACTCAATCTAGGGAGGAACTTTCTATTAAGATTTTGGAAGCATGAGCCCTGGGACTAAAGGTTTAGAAGTCAGGATGAGAATGCACTAAAAAATGAGATTCAGAGAGAGCCTGAAACACCAGTGGGGATCTAGTGGAGAGCCCAAGCACCCACTCACACAGCGGCCACTTTTCTACATTGCCATGAAGTCATGTACAACAAACAGCCTCTTGGGAGAGGAAAAGGGGAAGACCACCCTGAAAGACTAAGCATTTGTCCTTAAAGAGGCTAAGTTGACTCTAAAAAGACTTCTTGTTTAATGGAAAGAGACTGAGTTATCCTTAATAATGGGCAAATTTGTGATTTGCCCCTGACATCAAAGGGAATGGGAGCATCAAGATACATTGTAGAAAAATAGAATACCATATGAGGCCTGCTGGAAAAAGTCCAATCATTGTTAATATAATGAGAACAGTTTGCACAATATCAGTGTAACCTGGCAGCCAACAAGAGTGGACTGAAATGCACAAACTATGACGACTTCACTGTACTAGTCTGTGGGGGTGGTACATGCCATTGAATGAGCATGCGTACTGTGCGACCATCGCATCAAAATGACTGAGCAAGCAGAGCAACAAATCTGTATGAAATTTTGCGTTAAGCTTGAACATTCCTCCATAGAAAGTATTTGGATGATTCAGAAGGTTGCAGCTATGGGCAACTGGTGATTAGCATCTTCATCACGACATTGTGCCTGTGATGGGGGGCTTATGCATCACATCTCATGCAGAGTTGTTTTTGTGAAACATCAAATCACCCAGGTGACTCAGCTCCCCTACAGCCCAGATTTGGCACCCTGCAACTTCTGGTTTTTCCTGAAACTAAAATTGCCTTTGAAAGGGAAGAGATTTCAGACAGTTGATGAGATTCAGGAAAATACAACAGGGCAGCTGATGGCCATTGGGAAAACTGTGTGAGGTTCCAAAGTGCCTACTATGCAGGGGACAGAGGTGGCATCATCTTATGTACAATGTTTCTTGTGTCTTGCATCTTCTTCAATAAATCTCTCTATTTTTCATATTATGTGGCTAGATACATTCTGGACAGACCCTCTATGTATTAAACATTTGGGTATAGTGTGCAAAATTTAGATTGTTAGCCCTGGCTGGCATAGCTCAGTGGATTGAGCGCAGGCTGTGAACCAAAGTGTCGCAGGTTCAATTCCCAGTCAGGGTACATGCCTGGGTTGCAGGCTATGACCCCCAGCAACTGCACATTGATGTTTCTCTCTCTCTCTCTTTCTCCCTCCCTTCCCTCTCTAAAAATAAATAAGCAAAATCTTTTAAAAAAATTAGATTGTTAATTTGATCAACAGTTTGATGAAAGACATCCATGTTCCTCAGACTCTATGGAGCTGAGAGCCCTGGCCGATCCAATTTCCTCCCAGGCCTCAACAGCTTAAACAGAGAGGACGTTGTACCTTAAATGGTCCACCCCAATGAAAACAGCTACCATGTACAGAGCACTTACTCTGTGGGGGAGCAGTTTAGTACATCATGTCATTTGATCATCATCACGATCTTAGGAGGTAAGGACTATTATTAGTCCAAGTTTTAGAGATCAGGAACAAAAATAACCCAGACAAGTAACCTTGATCAAAGCCATAGAATCCTGATTAAAAACCAAGCCTGGTTATAGCACCTGGGCTTTGATTTCACACATCAAACTGCCTAATCACATTACCTTGAAATTGAGGTTTAATCTACTCAAGGAATCTTGTAGGAAGGAGGGGAGAGGCATATATAAGGCAACCTGTGAGAGACCATCTGAGTTAAGGGTGTTGTAGGTCACATTTTTCAGAAGCATAAAGGCACTGACAAATATATCTTGCTCAAGTTTTGTCCCTCCTATAATCTGTCCTGCTAAGAAGCAATGGGCAGCGGGACTAGTGCTCTATTTTGGGACTATAAACTAGCACAGAGGCTCTGAAAAGCTAATTAATCTCTTGGCAAATAAATGATCAGCCCCTCAAAGGGTAAGGACGTGCCCTCAAAGCGAGGAAGGAAAGTAGGTCAAGCAGTCACTGATGCCAAAGTTTAGCTTGGCAGTTTTAGATCTAGGAGGAGATGAATGCTAGCTCCTTCATACTTTGGTGAGGGATTTGGTGAGTCAATGTACTCAGATTCAATGTGAGTGCAGAGGACAGTATCAAAAGGTGCCCTCCAACAGGTTTTCCCCTCTCAGAACTCATTGGCTTTTTCATATTGTTTGACATCAGTGTTTCACTTGGGGAGAAATCCATTTACCCCAGTTTCAGAGGACCTGATTTATGGTGCTAGATGTTCTCAGGCGATTTCTTCACCTATACAAGAGGGACCATAACCCTCAGAATGCACATAGCGTTGCCTAAACCATAGGTGGGCAACTGTTCCTAAACACAGGCTGAACTGAGAGGCTCTCTTACTGTAGTTCACACAAACCCCAGACAAACCACATTGTATTAGGGAGGGGGTCATGTGGAAAACGTTAACTCAGTAAATCTCCTGTCTCATGGTAAACATAATCAACTGTTATTGTTCTACTTTGGGTTGCTCTATTCTGTAATGTTTAAAATCTCCACCTTGTCCATCTTTGCCAGTCCACATTTAACTCTTTACCATTGAAAAGGTTTATGCTAGGAGAGCTCTGCTACCATTTTGGGTGCTTTGCTCAAAGGTAAAAGGTAATTTAGGTTTATTACTGGTCCTCTGCATGGGTCTAACATTTATACGGGATGTTGTGGAAAATAGTAATCATTCCACTCTACTTATTTATAAATATCCAGTTTAAGTCCTTATAAAAGTAGGCACTTAATACTCATTAATAGTACCTTACTTAGAATGATACACTTAAGATTCATTTATATTGTCATGTTACTAGTTTGTCCCTTATATTTGAGTAGATTTCATTGTATGTATGTACCACCATTTGCTTATCCATTCACCAATTAAAGAGCCCTTAGATTGTCTCCAGTTTTTGGATATTATAAAATATTTGTCCAGGTCTTGTGTGAACATGTTTTCATTTCTCTTGGGTAAATATCTGGGAGTGGGATAGCTGGGTCATACAGTAAATATATGATTAATTTTTTAAGAAACACTGTTTCCCAAGTGTTCCTACCACCGTGCATTTCCATCAACAATGTTTGGGAGTTCTAATTGTTCCATATGCTCAATAGCATTTGCTGTCTTGGGTTTTGATTTGCATTTCCCTGATGAGTAAGGATGAGCATCATTTCTCATGCCATCCGTATATTCTATGGTTATCGTTCACTTACGTCAATGTTCTAAAAAATTGGTTTGTCTTGTTGAGTTGTAGTTCTTCATATACTCTGAACATAGTCATTTATCAGATATGCATTTTGCGTATATTTTCTCCCAGCCTGTGGCTTATCCTTTCATTTTAAGTGCCATCCAGAAAGAAAGAAGGAGCTCCTTCCTTTCGCAACAACATGGATGGAACTGGAAAGTATTACGCTAAGTGAAGTAAGCCAGGTGGTGAAAGACAAATACCATGTGATCTCACCTATAAAGGGAACCTAATTCACAAAACAAACTGGCAAGCAAAACATAGGCACAGACATTGAAATTGATGACAAACTGACAGTAACCAGAGGGGAGGGGAGGGGAGAGGGAAGTAACGTGGGGAAGAAGGGAAAGGGTTGTAAATGAACATGAGTGAGGGACCCGTGGACAGAGCCAAGGGGGGTGGGAGGTGGGCGTGGGTAGGGCAGGGCAAAGTGGTGGGAAAATGGAGACAACTGTATTCAAACATCAATAAAAAAAAGTTTTAAAAAAGTGCCATCCAAAGAGTGTAAGTTTTTATAAATTAAAATTTTTTCTTTTATGGATTGTGCTAAGAAATTTTTGGCCTCACCCAAGATTACAAAGATTTTCTGTTTTCTTCTAAAACCTTTGTAATATTACATTTAGAATTGTGATACATTTTGAATTATTTTGCATGTGGTGCAAGGTATGAGTTGACAAGTTGAAGTTCTTTTTTTCCCTGTAAAATGACGTCCAATTATTCCAGCATCATTTATTTCTTTTCCCAATCTTTTGATAAGGTTGCATTTAGCACTCTATATATATAGAATCTATGAAAACGAAGGAGACCCACCAGCTTTGGTGTGACAATCCTATGGCTAGAGATAGGAGAGCAGTTCTGTTTCTTTGACTGGCAAGAAATGTCTAAGTAGTATGCTTTTCACTTCACAGACATGCACCATATGGGACAGCCCAAATTGTCAATGCTCTCTAGCCCAGGATCACCAGGAACATGCCTGTGGTGGAACGAATTGAGCTCATTACTTGTTGCAGCAAGGGGGAACACATACTATGGGAAACTGTGAGGCACGTTAGTAAGAGGGTGTTTCAAAGGAGTTCTAGTGAGATTTTGGTTTGTGTTAGGTGATTCGGGGGACTTTGCTCTAAAAATAGATGTTGTCAGAAGCAGGGGTAATTCTATGACTGGGCAGCTGAATAAATCTTTATATAGAAAGGGAGAAGACAAGAATGAGACTAAAGCTGCAAGTGATAAAGAAGATAACAGCTACTTGTATTAGTTTGATATTTTCAGTGTGTGCATTCCATCTGGAGGTTTGAATAGGGCTCCTGTTTTTCTCTGTATTCAGACATGATCGTGAAGTAGTTTTACTTTTGTCTTGATCCATCATGGTCATGCAGGGACCTATTTTTTTTTTCTTTTCTTTAAAATGGATTATGCTACTATAGTTGCCCCAATTTTTTCCCCTTTACCCCACCCACCCAGCACCCCCACTCCCTCAGGCAACCCCCCCATCATTGTTCATGTCCACAGGTCAGGCATAGGTTCTTTGGCTACTCATTTCTTGTACTGTACATCCTCACGGCTATTATGTAACTACCTATTTATACTTCCTAATCCCCTCACCTCTTCACCCATTCCCCATACCCCCCTCTGCAAATCCGGTAACCATCAAAATGCTCTCCACATCCATGATTCTGTCTCTGTTCTTCTTGTTTGTTTCCAATTGTTTTTTAGATCCAATTGTTGATAAATATGTAATTATTGCCATTTTATCATTCATATTTTTTATCTTTTTCTTAAATAAGTCCCTTTAACATTTCATATAATAATGGTTTGGTGATGATGAACTCCTTCAGGTTTGTCTTGTCTGGAAATCTCTTTATCTGCCCTTCCATTCTAGATGATATCTTTGCTGGACAGAGTAATCTTGGATGTAGGTCCTGGCTTTTCATCTTTGAATACTTCTTGCCAGTCCCTTCTAGCCTGCATTCTTTTGAGAAGTCAGCTGACATTCTTTTGGGAACTCCTTTGTAGATAACTCTGCTTTTCTCTCACTGTTCTTAAGATTCTTTCTGTATCTTTAAACTTTGGCATTTTAATTATGATGTGTCTTGGAGTTGGCACCTTTGCATCCGCCTTTTTGGAAACTCTCTTTGCTTCCTGGACTTGCATGTCTATTTCCTTCACCAAATTAAGGAAGTTTTCTTTCGTTATTTTTTCAAATAGATTTCCAATTCCTTGCTCTTTCTCTTCGCCTTCTGGCACCCCTGATGAAAATGTTGGATCACTTGAAATTGTCCCAGAAGCTCCTTACACTATCCTCATTTTTTTGGATTCTTTTTTCTTCTCATTGTTCTGTTTTTTTTTTTTCCCTGCTTCCTTATGTTTCAAATCATTGATTTGATTCTCAGCTTCATCCACTCTACTGTTGATTCCCTGTCAATTGTTCTTTTAGTGTATCCTTTGTTTCTGACTGGATCTTTTTTATGCTGTTGAGATCCTCACTAAGTTCCCTGAACATCCTTATAACCAGTGTTTTGAGCTCTGCATCTGATAGATTACTTAGTCCATTTTGTTTAGTTCTTTTTCTTAAGTTTTGATCTGTTCTTTCATTTGGGTCATATTTCTTTGTCTCCTCATTTTGACAGCCTCCCTGTGTTTGTTTCTATGTATTAGGTAGAGCTGCTATGACTCCCTGTCTGGGTAGTGTGGCCTAATGAAGTAGATGTCCTGTAGGGTCCAGTGGCACGGCCTTCCCTATCACCCAAGGTGGATACTTGAGGTGCACCCCTTGTGTGTGGGCTAAGTATACCCTCCTCTTACAGTTGAGCCTTGATTGCTGTTTGGCAGATCAATGGGAGGGGTTTACCTAGGCCTATCAGTTGTAAGGACTGGCTGTGACCACTGACCATGAATCTTTGCCCTCTGTGGTGGATCAGCTGTGTGTGGGCAGGGTAGTGGTGCACTGATGTGGTCTGTAGTTGTCCACAGGCTCTGGGGTTTCCTGGGTGGTGCAGACCAAGGTCAGCCACTACCTGTGTTTTGCCCAGGGCCACCCTGCCTGAGCTATAAAGCAGCCTAAGATGGCTGCTACTTGTGCTGGGCTTAGAGATTTCCATGTGAACCTAGGCTGGTTGCTGCTAATGCTGGGCCTGGGGCTCCTATGCAAGAGGTTTTAGGGCTGGGGACTCACTGAGGCTAGCTATTGCTTGAGAAGATTTATGAAATTGTGAAGCATGAGCCAAGACCAGCCATTCATATGGAAAAGCAGCCTGGCTGGGTCCCTAAGTTGGGTGGCACAGGTCTCTGGGGATCTCCAGGGTGGGGCGAAGTATTAGCCAGGTTGATACAGAGTCTCAGATATGGCACCGGCCTGCTGGCTTTGTGTGGAAAGGGTTCAGAGAAGGGACAATGGCCTCTGCCCATGTGTCTGTCTGGGAAAGCTGTCCCCCAAGGCTCCCCTTGATGTCAGACACTTCAGTTTCTCCCTGTATGCTACTGTTGCCTTTCAAGCTGCTACCTGGGTGCTGGAGCTCAGAGGGACTCTGATTAAGTCTGTGTATGTCTTTAAGAGGAATTGCTTGGGGCTCCAGCTATTTCTTCTAGCAACTGAATCCCCACTGAGTTTTCAGTCAGAAATTATGGGCTCTTATCTTTCTGGCACTGGAACTCTGGGCTGGGGGCCTGGTGTGGGGCTTGGACTTCTCGATCCTAAAATATCCCTCCTTAATTTTTATCCCCCACATGTGGATTTGGGACCAACCCATTCCACACTGACACCCCTCCTATCAGTGTGGAAGGATGTGGTTTTTTTAATTCCGTAGTAGTCAGACTTCCACTCAACTGGAACTCTGATGGTTCTGAGTGATGGCTGTTCTGTATTTTAGTTGTAATTTTGATGTGGTTATACGAGGAGGCAAGCTGTGTTCATCTATGCCGCCATCTTGACCGGAAGTCAGAGTTTTGACTTTTCTGATGTTGATGTTCTCTGAAACGGTTCATGTTCACGGGAGACCCCAAGGCCCAGCTGTGCCAGGTCAGCTCCCAGATACGCCAAGATCCAGCCTATGGCATCAGGCAAGCTACTCAGTATCAGGGACATCTTTTTCTTTTTTCAGAATATAGTGGCTAAGAACTGAGGCCCTAGTCAGAAAAAATTGTGTCTGATTCCTAGGTCTGCTCTTCACTAGCTGTGGGCCAGTGAATAAATTATCTACCTTCTCTGTGCCTCAGTTTCCTCATATGAATATGGGGATAATAATAGTACTTGTAACATTATATTGTTGGGAGAAATGAGATAATACATACTAAAAACTTGTCGTAAATGAATTTTAGTTATTACTGTTATATCACAGAAAAAATTAAGAAGGCTATTGGGGCAGAGAAGGAAAAACCAGTAACAGTCCAGGTAATTGAGCCAGGCAAGTCAGAGTAGTAAAAAAGTGAGGACACATTGCCCTGGCTGGCGTAGCTCAGTGGATTGAGCGTGGGCTGCGAACCAAAGCATCACAGGTTCGATTCCCAGTCAGGGCACATGCCTGGGTTGCAGGCCATGACCCCCAGCAACCGCACATTGATGTTTCTCTCTCTCTCTCTTTCTCCCTCCCTTCCCTCTCTAAAAATAAATAAATAAAATCTTTAAAAAAAGTGAGGACAGAAAAGCAAAATAATTTACGTTGGGTGGTAATCCCCATAAAGTTGTTTACTGTCCAGTTTATTTCAGAATGCCAGGATAATGCATTACATCCATAAAAACCTGATGAGCCCTGGCCGGGTGGCTCAGTGGGTTGGAATGTTGTCCTGTACACTGAAAGTTGCAGGTTTTATTCCTGGAAACCTGGTTGGGGGCATATTCTGGAGGCAACCAGTTGATGTTTCTTTCTCTCTCCTTCCTCTCTTTCTAAAAATCAATGAAAAATATCCTCGGGTAAGGATTAGAAAAAAATAAGACATGGTGAAACATAGGAAAATGTATGGACCTCACACCAAGTGAGGTGTCACTTAAATGAGTTCACACAGAAACACTGAGAAGAGCGGATGACAGCTGTTATTGTGCATATGCTAGGAGGTAGATTTGTGTGTTGGGTAGGAGGTTGGACTGGCTTCCCCTTCAATTTCAATGTGCTATCAGCCTATATATGACTTATGTCTTGCTTTCATGTTTCTGGTTTCCAGCTTGCTTATTTCTGGCCCTTACTTTTTGAACTACCCTACCTTGTTAAGCATGCAATGTCACATCTAACTTCTCTAGTTTTTCAATAATGCAAAAGGCTCTGTGTAACCAACCTTTTGGTGTGTCCAACCTTTTGGCATCTCTGGGCCGCACTGGAAGAAGAGTTGTCGTGGGCCACACATTAAATACATTGCTACACATAATCACAAAAACATCCCATGATGTTTCAAGTAAATTTACAATTTTGTGTTGGGCCGCATTCATAGCCATCCTGGGCCAGATGCGGCCTGTGGGTCACGGGTTGGACACCCCTGCACTAGAGGAAAACTTAGCCATTTAAGAGATTGGATAATTGATAAAGGCTATATTAAGAATTTGACCATTAAAAGAAAGTTATTGCCTGAAGGCACTAAGAATTATTTTAAGGCATCATCCTGTCTTTCAAAAATAACATCCAGAAATGAAAGCTTCATTTTAACGATCTAAGAATGGGATTTCAGGCCAGGAATCAAGACCCGAGTGGATTCAATCGATAAAATGAATGGGGCCTGACTTCCCTGCAGCTCCTGCTGCTGCGCCAAGGCGGCCCAGACACAGACAGGCAGCATCCCTTTGCAGAAGCCTCTCCGGCAAGATCACAGTATTTATGTTCATTTTAGATCCGGGGGCGGGTGGACACTGAGTGGTGCTGGTCATTTCATAGGTAAGAATACTGAGGCAATAAGACATGCTTAGTGCCATGCTTTTAAGGAATATGGGACCTCGTACACTTGCACTTTTGGAAAGTTCTCGTGAACTCACAACCTGCTCCCCCCAACTCCCCTATACCTCTGTTGGTTTATGAGCTGTTTTCAACTCCTACTGTGGATTATGGCTTTAATAACCGCAGAAATGCAACATTTCCCAGGATGGCTACGGCTTTGGCAATCACTCATGCCCTAATAATGATTACAGTACATTTTCTTGTAGAGCGAAAGTAGTGGAAAGGGAAGGAAGAAACACTGTAATTGTACACGTCATCACTCTGCCTAGCGTTCACCCTGGAAAGACCACCCACGAAGGAGAAAGGTTTGTGTGGGGCAAGGAAACAGAGCAGGTGTACACCTCTTCACGTGGGGGGTAAACACAACAATCCGCAGATTCTCCTAATCATCTACATTGTCTTTTGAATCAACAAGATTATTTAACGAGCTCTTTAAGTTCTGAAAAACTAAAATATCTCGACAGTCTCAGCACAATGGTCTAAGTGGATTGGACTCGCTGCTTTGATAAATCAATGAGTAGGCTGAAAGCATGAACTATATTTAGACCACTCTATGGAAGACCCGGGTTGAAGGCAGCGTCTTCCAGACTTTCCTTGGTTGCCCTTTGCTGAGCCTTGCCGAGTCACTCAGTGGCACCACCCCGCTTATTTTGCGTTGGGAAAAAAAAAAAAACCATTACGAGAGGTCATTTATCGGTTGCTTCACGTGCATGTTTTGTCTCACTAACTAGATGGTGAAGAGCTCGCCGTAGCCTAGGAATTCATTTTATAAAGACCTTTCAACCCCAGTACCTCTTGCTTCTTTCAAAAACCTATAACTGACTTACCGTCATCTTCACTTTATAAGTGTGGAAAGAGGCAAAGAAAAGTTGACAGATACTGTTTATGTAGTTCAGCAGCCTCTGCACAGCGTAACACGTTGGGTCTTCTCAAGCACCTGTGAAGCGGGTATTACAAACCCACTTGGAAGCGCAGACCCAGAGGCTTCACGTCGCGCAGGGCTCAGGTTCAGGCAGGATCCTCTTACCAGCGCTCCACTCTTCTCCACGCCTTCCAGATCCGCAAGGGAGTGGCCTGACGCCAGGTGTTCTAACACCCAGTGCACTTCCCTTTTCACTAGACCATTCTCTGGGCGTGCTCAGAGTGCCTGGAGCGCCCTGGGCACCGCAGGAAGCGCGGGCTGCGGTGATGAACCAGAGGAGTGTTACTCTCAGAGAGCTCAACTCAAGGGCGGGGACTATTTACAGCAGTAGTAATAACAATAAGAAGCCAGCACTCCCTCTCGTCACCCCTGTCACCTCCACAGTCAAGGTGTGCGGAGTCCCAAAGTAAAAGCCTGGGAAAAGGCCCAGCTTGTCATTGGCCCGAGGAGAAGGAGGATAGGAAAAAAGGTTGAGACCCCAAGGCAAAGATACAGCTGAAGAAACTGGCGACCACCCCACCTTCCCTAGGGCGAAGGTTCTGAATTCTGAGCCACCGTTATTGCAAGGGAACGGTGACTTCGGGTAGCCACCAAGGCTTGAGCTTGGGACCCCATAGAGCTGCCACCTCTGCGTTTCCAGGGTTCTGCGCCCCTCGCCTGATCTGATTGGAGGGCGGAGGAAAAGGGCGGGGGGACCCCCCTTCCAGGAGGCGCGCGCAGGTCGGCCAGGGTTCCCCCCCCACCCCCACCCCTCTGCCTGGCACCCAGGGGATGAAGGGGCGGGAGCAGACCTTGGGGTGGGGGTGCGTTGCGCGTGCGCACTTCGGGAGGCGGCTGGCTGGGGGATGCTGCGAGGGTTGGGCAGTTCGAGAAACGGGTGGGCGCGGAGAGGCCTGGGGTGCGCGTGCGCGTCAAGCCGGAGCCGCGGGAGGAGGCGGGAGCCGGGGAGTCGCAGAGGGGGCGGGTCGGCGTCGGGCGCCACGTCCGCAGCCGGAGGCCGCTGCCGCCGTCAACGGAGTCTTCTGGCTCCACAGCTTCAGAAGGCGTCTCGGGAGCCCGCAGCCGCCCGGGGCTGTGCCAGCAGCTCAGGCCGCCTCGGCTCTTCTCGGCTCTGCCCGCTTCCCCTGCCGGCCCCGGCCTCGGGCGGCGGCCCCCGATCGTGGCGGTAAGTCGTGCTGGCAGGGCTGGGGGCGCTGTCCCAGCTTCCTGCCCTCCTCTCTGTCGCCTTCTTCCGTTAGCGCTTCTGCCCCTCACCTCCTCTCTGTCTCCGAGCCTGGCTGCTGCGAGTGGGGCCTTAGGGGGCACTGAGCGGGAAAGGGGGAGGGGCTGGATGGTGTTGGGGACAGATGGAGGTTCGCTGGCGGGGTTACCCCTCTTTACCGGTCCCTGACTCCTCTGCGGAGGTTTGAGATCGGGGACTCCCTTGGAAGCCTCCGCCTGACTTCTTAGCTCCTTGGGTGTCATGCTGGGAGAATGGGGGAGTCAGCAGCCTGGGAGGGGAGAGGGATGCAGCAGAGCGGCTGTGTGCTGGGCTCCCCGCCCCACTAGCTCCTGACCTGTTGATAAAGCGCCCTCTGGGGTTCTGGCACACAAGCCTTGGACCCCAGTGGACGTTCCCAGTGCTCTTAGTGGGTAGGAAAGCTCGAACCCCTACGCTTAACCTGAACTTGCAAGTGTGGGATTGGAGAGAGGTGCTGGCAGCGCCAGGGGGTGACTGGGGACCGCTGGAGCACCCGTCGGTGCCATCACTGCCTCCGGAGTCTAAATTAAAACCGTGCTTGCTAAGGCACACGCAGCGTCAAGACTGGTCCCCAGGCTTCCACTTGCCATCATATCTTTTCTCCTAAAGAAATCGCCTCTTCTGTGAAAGAAGTCAGAAATTCTGGAATCCTAGGGGGGTGGGGGTGTGCTGGGTGTTACAACGTGGAGCAGAGGGAGGTGCTGAGTTCAGTCCTAGCCACAGCTCCTCCAGGGTCATTTTCTGCCTCTCCTGCCACGTCACTCCCGCTGCTAACGGAGGAAGGAGGAAAAAAAAAAAAAAAAAAAAAAGACTTGCTAGTACCTAAAGGGATCAGTGGGGGAAGAAGGGGTCTGGAGGAAAGGTTTACAAACATCCAGGGAAAGAGGAAAATTCTTACTTGATTTATCACACTTCTGTGAACCCCGAGCTAATTCCAAATGAAAAGGCTTTATTTACTCCCTGTGATTATTTTCTCTATGCTATTGTTTAGCCTTTACAACTTCCACTGGCGTGGGTGCGCTCAAGGACTCCCCAGGAATATTGCTACCACACTAACAGATAGATACATGCCTGTGTCTGCCTTTATCTGTTGTGTGTATTTTTTTTAAAGAGGGGAGTAACCTTTAATAAACCCATATGCATCCTGTTGTTTTTTTTTACAATTTCATATTTTTAGCCATTGTTATAACAGATGTGCCAGAAGCCATACCCAGTAAAAATCTGTCTACATGTAGGTACATAGTTAGAAAAGCTTGAAGTAGTTCTTATGTATTCGATTTTTATTTAATTCCAGGAAAAATCTTCACCCTTCTTTGTTTCAGTCATTATTTGCTGTTGTGCTACTTCCTCAAACTATCTCACTGGATTTGATGTATATAAAAACACCTTCAGAGCAGAGCCTTTGCATGCTTGTTCAGGCTGAAACCTCAGAACTTAATATAGTGTCTGACACACAGGAGCGCACAAATATCTGTTGAGCCGATGAAGCAGTAACTTGGTGAAGATGGCCGGTGTGCTGGTTATCTGGTTTGATAGCGTACTGTGATTCTGCCTAGTGTTTCATTTCAGGGCAACACTTTGCCATTTTGATACTGTCAGTTGTTACTTGTCACTAGGTCATCACTTGCGCGTTTTACCGGAGGATCCTTGTTTCTTTCCTGCCCGATTCAGTGTGTTTCTTGTAGCCTGTTTGCTGTTGATTTACTAGGCAAGGCCTGTATTTAAAAGTAGCCTGTTCAGGATGGGTGGTTAACTCGAGAGGCCTGAAAACAGTAAGCTGGTGTTTCACTCACTGCCTGTTGGTGTGTGTATGTGTTAATGCTCTGTATATACATATATTTGAAACTCCTTGTAGTTATTTGGCCAAGAACTCACCCTCACCTGGGAGGGAGCATGTGGCCGAGTTCCAATACATAGAGGATGCAGAAGAATTTAGCTAATTCATTTATAGTCTTTTTCTCATAGGGAAATTAGCACTGACTGTTTAATAAGAGGTCTTGGAAGCGGCGTCGAGGGTGAACTGCTGTACACTGTATTTGGTGGTAGGCTTTGTAGAGCCGGTTAGTGCTACTGAGCTTCCTTCGGTAAATGGGGGGAGGGGTAGCCACCGGCATGTGTATGTGCTCTTTTCAGACTTTGTTTTCATTATTAATTAAAACATATATATGTGAAGCATTACAGATATCCGCAAACAACACTGATTCATCTGTTTTCCTTGAAAAAAGCAAGCTTCCTCAGAGGCGCTGTTTACTTATTTCTATTATTGGAGGAAATTATCCCCTAGGGAAGAGCGTTATTAATCCTTGCTCGATATTGGCCAGCTGCTACAGCTGCGACCCCGTTGTAGCAGGCGAGAACTGCCCGGGAACCACAGTGTATGGCAGATAAGTGCTTCACAATGCAACCTGTAACCAGCTTCCCTTTGGCGTAGTGCGTTCAGGCCAGGACCAAGGGGTAATGCAGGTTTATGTCCAGAATACAAGTTAAATTACTCGTTCTGTCCTCAAGGCTGTTTTCCATTTTTGCCTTTCTTAGAAAAGTGTATATAAAAAAAAAGACAGAAACTTGATTGCATTATGAATCCCTAGAGAGCAGATATTTTTTGTTTGTTTTTGAATGAAACGAAATTGATAACTGCAGGGAAAGTGGCCCCAAACGTGATTGTAAAATCTGGCCAAGAGTATTCCCGCGTGTCCTTCATCACGCTGCAAACTGCACCGCCTGACAGGGCAGGGGGCCCGCCTGGCACACGGTTGGGACGCGAGTGTGTGTTGAAGTAATGACTCCATGAGGTTAAGGCAGGCAGTGTGCATAGAATTTAATAATTTGGTTGAAGGGTAACATTTAAAAATTGTCATTTTGACACTTTTCCTGTCATTTGTTTCCATGTGTATACTTTTAAATTTCACTAGCAGATTATTTACCTTTCATAGTTGTAGATTAGGCGTGTGTCTGTCTTCACAGTTCCCGAGTTAAGAGCAACCAGCCCACCGCAATGGTGATAAGGCACAGGATGAGGATGTAGACAAGTACTGGGCTGGCCAAAGTGCTTGCTTGTTTTTTCCCCACCGTTAAGATGGCTCTAGTAGCAGTGAGTCATTTTTAACTTCCTTCGAAACAATTTTGTTAGATTGTATGGTGACAGATGTCCTATCAGCGTGCATTTAAAACAACTTACCAAATGGGTGAATTTGTGGATGGCCATTTTAATATCGAAGATGGAAGGAAATACACAGCATTTTCGGCGTACTATGCTTTATTATTTCAAGAAAGATAAAAATGCAACAAATGCAAACGTAGGTATGTGCAGTGTGTGGAGAAGGCGCTGGGACTGATGCTACGTGTCAGAAGTGGTTTGCAGAGATTTGCGTTGGAGATTTCTCACCGGATGATGCAATCTAATTAAGAGCAATCAACATTTTACCTTGCGGGAGGGAGCTGGCATACTCAGAATATCCAAGTCAATAAAGTTATTGGTGAAACTGAAAAACGTGTCTTTTATTTTACAGAAGAAACTAAACGGACTTTTGGCCAGCCAGTATTTCTCCTTAGTGACAGGGTGACACTAAGTATAGAGGTGCTGACGCCAGAAGTTTGACACATGTGTGTGGAGAGGTTGGGCATGGTTTACGGGGGTAAAAATGAAGATGGCATTATAGTTAAGACTTTCTTAAGGTAACTTGGTGTCTTCTGATCAAACCGGGAATTCAGAAACATACCTATATATTCTAAACATGGCTTCTGCAAAATTTTTATTAGCCTAAGAGTCGTGGAGGAATTTTAACGCTGCATCCTTGCTGTTCGTACCAGTGATGTACGGGAGAACCCCGCGCGTAAAGAACACAGACACACACAGAGCAACGCCCGCGGCCTGTGCGGGGCGTTCTGACCCCGCTGACAGCAAGCTCCTGCGGTCCAGGGAGCCGAGCTTCGGGCCCGGCGAGACCCTACCTGGTGTCTTCCTGTTTATTGATAATCAATCCCGTTGGTAACTTTAAGTGATGATATTAAATGTACCTGTGGAGGTTTCTGCATGATAGTCATCTAAATTGCTGCATTTCAAACTTTTCTTTCCCAAACACTCCCATCGCCAAAGCCAAGCCACGGGGGGTGTGGGAATGTGGTTGGACTGGGAGGTCAGGGCTGGTAAATCTGAGTACACCGAGGAAGCTCCAGGCAAGAATGACATTTCTGGGAAGCCTAGCCATCTCTAAAAATTCCCCAGCGCTTCAGCTCTGCAATTGGTGTATATTTAAAAACAGTGGAGTATTTTAAGTTACTGGGTAGTAAAATGTGTGCATCATGTCTCTCTCTCGTGGTTCTTGCTGCCCCTGGCTTACCGCTGCCTGATCTTATAGATGTACATTTGAAAAGCATGATTCTAGCTTAAAGTCTTTTTTTTTTTTAAACCGGAAATTTGGACCATATATTGGTGCGCATCTTTTCTTGTGATGTTTTAATTAATATGGATACAGATGATATTTTCCCCGCTTATTCCACACATAGTTTGTGTCAGCTTATAGCAAAAACACGTACTAACAAAATAGTAAGAATATAAATAAGATACTGAAATTGCAGACCAGGGAAAATAGCAGTAAGAGTGGGAGTTTCCAGGAGGTGTGGAGTGGGGGGCAGGCAGAATGGGACACAACTATGCAGGCCAGCGGAACTTACCTAGTTGAGCAGGAGTTTTAGCTTTGAGCTTCCTGGAAGCCAAAGGGAAAAGGGAGACATCACATCTTTGTTATACAGGAGAGTAAACAGATCTCGAAGAGAAGAAAACACGTTAAGTGTTTTGGGGAAACACAAGGTTTCTGAATACCTCCGAAGACATTTCTTCTGTAGAGCTCCCTGTCAAAGCTGCAAGTGACGTAGTGAGCGGCCAGTTCCGTAACAGTGTGTACAACACTGTTGTGTACACTGTGCTGCGGCACCGCACACCGTCAGGGCTTCCCTTGCAAGGACACGATCACGCGTGAGGCTCAGTGGTGTCCTTTTCCTCAAGGCAGCCTTTTGTGATTCAGGTGCATTGCTTTTCACATGATCAACTTGATTTGAGGACAAACACCTAGAATAACTAGGCAGATGAACTGAGTAATCTCTACAAATACCCTTTATGTGTATCACTGATTTCCAAGACTTGAAAATATGTATTTTTCTTTAATTACAAAAGCAATACCTGTTTATGGTAGGAAATTGAAATATAGATGTTAAATACATATATTTCTCTCTATATATACATATCTAGATTGCCAGGAGGGGGTTGGAAAAATATATACTGGCATATGTGTGTGTTTGGGTATGTAATTTTCCCACCCCCTACTAGCGGTCTGCTGGCACTCCGGTATACTTCCTTCCAGCCTTTTTATGGGAGTTAAAAAAAAAAGTTGGATCAGTAATATATGCCTTTTATATTCTCTAATTGTAACATTTCCATTTCCCCATAACTTATCTTACTGTCTGCACTGTGTGTTTTTAGGAAGCTTATAAATCCATCTTTTGCCTCCCATGAGGCTGTTCTCATTGGACTATTAATTTTCAGGTGTATTTGTGTGTTTTTGTTGGCTTCCCTTTCCCCCCTGGAATACGAGCAGTCCAATCATCAGTCTCCTCCTCTCTCTCTCTCTGTCTCTTCCCGGGTCACGCCCCCCCACGCCCCGCAGCTTCAGCCATCACTTCAAACCACGCCAGGAATCTTGATACCACTCACACTTCATGCTGAGTTCCAAGGGTTTCAAGACCCTCAAATCCAACCACCTGCTAAACACCTGCGAATGCCCTGAAGGCATCTCAAAGACAGCTGTTCAAAAGCAATCCTTCCGTTGTACCTGGGGTCAACAATAATAACTATACACTTAATTTGTCAGAGGGTAGATCTTCGGCTGTGTTCTCCTCACAATAAAAACAGTTTTAGAAGACTGTCTTCTCTCAGAACTCAATGGTTTCTTCTCGCCTGTTCCCATGTCCTCATCATCATCATCTCTACTTAGTTGCTCACACTAGAAATTTTACATCTTAAATTCTTTTCTCTCACATTAATACCAACGGTCATCTTCCACTTCATACGGAAAATTCAAGTACGTGGGTGTCCGTGTATCAGGCATCGATGATGGCTCTGGGGACGGAACAGTGAACAAAACCAAGCCTTGTTCGCGTGGAGCTCACATTCTAGTAGGAAAGACACAGAGGGAACAGATGCACCTATCAAGTGACAGTAAGTGCAGTGAAGAAAACACAGCAGGGCCAGGTGGTGACGACAGGGAGAGGAGTAGGAGTGTGCTCATTGATTGCAAGGTAGTCAGGGAAGACCTGTGGTACGGGGACATCTACCCACACACAGGAAGGAAGAAAGGAAGGAAGGAAGGAAGGCCTGTGTGTATCTCGGGGAAGAGCCTCTCAGGAGAAGCAAGGAGGCCGCTGTGCTGCTGGACTGGAAGGAGCAGGAGGCAGAGTGGTAGGAAATGATTTCGGAGGGTGAGATGTTGATTGGGCCTTGGAGGTGGAGGGACAGACTCCGAATTTTCTAAGAAAAACAGCATGCAACAGGAGGGCTTTAAGCAGAGGATGACGTAGCTAGACCGAAAGGGCCAGCCTTCCAAGGGTGCAAGCCTGGAGGCCAGTTCAGAGAGTCTGTGGTGCAAGTAAGAGGTTGTGTGGCCTCCTTGGTAGTGGTAGCCGCAGAGGCGACGGAGCCCCATGCTGGATTTATTTAGGTGACCACACACCGATGATTGGGTGGGGATGTTAAAAAAGAGGAAATCAAGAGTGACTCTTCAGTGTTTGGTCCAAACACTTACATAGACAGGAAAAATTGGCAGAGTTCGGATTATTATTGCATCTCACTGAACTGCCAAATGAGCCACTCGCTGTGTTTAATCCCTCCTTTCTCTTCGTGCTTCGGTTAGCTTCTTGCAGCACAGGCTGGACCAGGCGCTCTGCTTGTGGGTCCTCCCTGCCCGCCCACAGGAGGGTAAAGTCAGTTCACGTTATTTAGATGAATTTGCACATGTCTTTTATGCCATCATAATTTAAACCAGTTCTAATCTTCTACGTGGTGGTCTTTTAAAAAAATTACAAGATCTATGTGGAAAAACTAAGAGTATTTTTTAAAGGGATTCTGTATTAGGAGGGAAAGGTAAGACTCAGTAGAGATTTGTGGGATATACACAGAAAGGCAGTTTTGAAATGTATGCAGTTACTCATACCTGTTTTTAAACTCTTGCTAAAATAGATATGGTACATGTGTGTGTGTGTGTAATTTCCCCGTGTTTGTATACAGGGTGTGGGGGCATGTTTGCCAGTGCCGGGTGACCTGGACTTGTGTGTGCGTGGCATGCAGACACTGGGTTACAGGGATGAACAGGCTGGACAGAGTGTCTCTCTCCTAGCACCTGACAGTCCAGTGGGTAAGAAAAGCAGCTCCAAAATACTTATTCTTGAGGAAGGGACACATATATTCTGCCAGGAATTTCTATGTGTTTTGCTTTGAATCTGTTAAACAGTATTCTCACCTTAGGGCTGGGGCTAGAATATCTGATTTCTGTTTCACGTTCCCTGAACAGCAGGGATCCGTGAAGTTACTTGTCCTCTGCCACAGTTTATAGTCCAGCTGGGCGTCAGACTCGGGCTGTCTGACCTCAGCCCCTTAAACACGATGCTGTGTAATTCCTCATGATGGTGTCATGATGATAAAGAAATATGAACAGAAACAAATGTAACATTCTCGTTTAAGGGAGCCTTAAAATGAGGGCAAGTCAGTCAAGAACTCCTCTCAGTAACGTGTCACCTGATAGTCCTCCGCTTTGTTTGTCTGTCGGAACCTGCACGTCTTCACTGTCACTTTAAGTCTCGTGTGTGTGTTGGGGGGGGGAGTGGGGGGGATGACGTGCTGAGTTCACAAACTGGACCAGCATGAGATTAGGTGCCCTTGATAGCGGCCTGGATCAGAGTTTTCACCGCAGCCACTAAAGGACATTTATGTAAGCACCCGGCATGTACTACTGGGTCCCATCTTACACGGGATTGAGGTTTTAAAGGCGCTGCAAGCTGAATCGCATGAAGTTAGAATTAACCTTTGAAAAATCCCGCTCGCTCCTCACAGCCACTACCTCGACCACCCTCATTTATCACCACTTTTTTTGCCTCGATTATTGAAATCTAGATGAATTCTTATCCCATCCCCTGGTGCTTTAAAAGCACTAGGAATCATTAAGGAAAGGGAAACACCCTTGACTTTGCTCTGGCCACTTCAAGTTCACCACTTTGTCCCGAAACACGCTGCGGTACAGAGAACCCCTGGAAACATGGTACGGCTCCGGACAGGTCTTTCTGCCTGTCCTCGCGCTCCTGCTGTGTGTGCTGCCCACAGCGTCCAGAAGGAGCTCTTAAGAGTATAAAGCAGGACACGACACCCCTCTCTGTGGGCCCCTTTCCCTGGCTCCCCGTCTCACCCACAGCTGCAGCCTGTTCGGGCCTCCGCCGTCCGCACCTCACTCTGCCATCTCCTCTCCTCAGTGCCGTTTGGCAAGGCCTCTGCCGTGGTGTCCTGGCTGTCCTTTGATTTGTTTCACTTATCCTAACGCCCTCAAGTCACACACGGCAGGGTTTCACAGGGCCCTTTTCACCCGCGTTGCGCACGCTCAGGGACCGGAATCCAGGCTGCGTGGGAGTATTTAGGGCGTCCGTAGTTGACTGCTAGGACGGCGACCCTCGTTTTCTGGCCAGGCAAGAAAACATTTAGGCCGCTGTCGACTTGTTTTAATTTTTAAAACGACTGTAAAAATAAATATTTTAAAATAGTAAAGGAAATTGGGAAAACAAAGTTTAACTATGTTTTCTTCATCCCAACTTAAGGTTCATTTTATTTATTAGGTTCTTTTTCTACTTGTATTTAGAGGTAATCATAGTACTTCCTTTTTTTACGGTAAATTTTGGATTCCTTTGTTACCTACTTATGCTCTAAACACAACAATAAAAAAGCAATCAAACCGATCTTAGTGATTCAGATTGACGGTGTCACCTCTACAGGAGGATGTCATGTTTTTTAAGGAACTTCTCAGATACACTTTTTAGATACAGTATGCGTGTTCCTCTAAGTCTGCCATGAAATAAGTTACGATGAAGTCGGCCAGTGTTCTGTAGAACGAGGCACTGAAAAACTCTGGCCTGCTCACCCCCACCCTCCAGCTTTCTTGCAGTCGGTCAGCTTCCCGCTCATCCAAGCTTGTGCCGTTCCCGCCACCCTCTGCTTGGTGTTTAAGATTTGAACTGTCCACCAGTGTAATTAAAAGTATTTCTTAGACACCACAAAGTAAGAGAAACAAGATGACGCAGTCTTGTGATAGGTGTTTACAAATGTTGTTTACCTAACTCAGTTAAGTCTTATTGAGCATGTGGTAAGAGGCAGTCTCCCATGTTGAGGTTACAGTGAAATGTGTGTTGTGTGTTTTTTAGATCATGAATCAGGCAGATAAAAATCAACAAGAAGTCCCGTCTTACCTTAGTGATGAACCACCGGAAGGTAAGTATGTGTCTGTAACGCCAAGAGTGGAAAAACATATCTAACTGAACTAAAGTTCGGATTGTTTTTATTAAATTTAAAGTCAACATAACCCATTTACCTTGTCAGTTACATAGGTTCCAAAAGTAACTGATGGGAAACTATTTGAGCCTCTAAAAGAAAACACAAATACTGGTGAATGGGGCCATAATGTAATTGTTCTATTATATAAGATCTATTTTTCGATTACTCTTATTGTGAGACCATTTCGCAAGAAAGTTCTTTCATTTGTAAAGAGTGGGGTGGGTGCAGACGAAAGGTGAACTGTGTTTAGTGTTGACACTGTACATTAAAGAAACCCAAGGTACTGGAGATGTGTTGTTCAGGTCCCATCATTCCATTACAGTTGGTAGCTCTCTTCCTGTTATGCATGGCCCTAGGGCCTGCCTAAATTCTCTGAGTTTGGAAATTGTTTTACCTTGAGTCGTTTCATCCTTACCCTCAAAATTCCTCGGAAACACTAACTGTACAGCTAAATGTCCTGACTATATACAGAAAATGCCCGTGGGCATTTTTTACTTACGGTGTGGGTATAGAATATTGTTACACTTCACTCAAATAGTGATCTCCTTAGACAACTGCGCATCTCGTACGGGACAATCACAATAGGTAAGAAAAAGAATCAGACCAGAGAGGCAGTGAGGAAGTGACCGACAGACCAGGTGGGACAAGCAGATGGACCGGGGTGTCTCCGGAAGGGCCAAGGGCTGAGCGTCCAGCCCTGGGCGTTGTATTTTGTCCCCAGTTCTGTCACCCGCTGTCCAGTCTATTTCTTATGTTGGTAGTCAAAAATGGAATTGCTAGGAAAATAAACACAGTGAAAAGTTCGTACTCCAGCCTAAAAGAGGATGGGGGTAATACTAATCTGGTTAGTTTTAGTTTAGTGGAGGAATCGCCTAGAACATGATTAGCCCACCTGTTTTCCTGGCTTTGTTCTTTAGGATGAGAACTCTGAGTTTTGAAAAGAAGTCAGGGCCCAATGAGAAAGTTAGTGAGGACTTTGTGAGAAAGCCGTCAGCACGAGGCAGACACAGGGTGTATCCGGGAGCACGACTGTCAGGGAAGAGAGCCAGCTCCAGGAACGGCTGTGTATGGCAGCATGCTCAGCAGGAGTAGTCTGCAAAGCAAATGATTTATATCGTGGTAATGAAGAGCAAACTGTAATTAAAGACATAAACAGCACTAATACTTATTTAAGAAAATTACCTCCATCAACTGTAACTGAAAATTTTCAAAAAATGTTTAAAGAAAAATTATGTTTATTAAATAAATGCTCGTGCACCAAATTTCGCACAGCATTATCACCCCACACGAGGTGTTCAGCATGAAGCGGTCACCTGTTTTACCCTCAAGTCAGGATTTCCCCCCTTTCCTAGTGTTACTGGCCTTGACCTTGATTATAAAAGAATGATTACATAATCCTTCCCATTATAATTTTATGGTTAATGCAGTAGTTCCCCCTTACCCACAGGGGATACATTCAAAGACCCCCAGTGGCTGCCTGAAACCTAGGTGGTACCAAATCCTACAAATGCTGTTATTTCTATACATGATAAAGCCGATGATAAAGCTTAGTTTGTAAGTTAGACACAGTAAGAGGTTAACAAGAATAAAATAGAACAGTCACAACGATGTACTGTGAAAGAAGCCATGTGAACGTGGTCTCTCTCAGAATGTCTCACTGTGCCGTGTGTACAGTGTGGCCACACCGGACACTGGGGTGGTTCACTTCCCAGGTGGGCTGGAGGGGTGGTTCGAGACTTCACTGCGTTACTCAGAGTGGCACACAATTTACAGCTTATGAATTGTTTATTTCTGAAACTTACCATTTAATATTTTCAGACCATGGGTGACTCTGGGTAAGTGAAAATGCCTAAGTGAAACCACAGACAAGGGGTAGCCACCTTATACAGGGTGAATTATATATTCACCCCTTTGAATGTATAATTCCTTATTATATATTCAAATGCTTATCTGTAGCTTAAGCCTTTTTATTTATTTAAAAATTTACAGTAACTATGCTTGTTATTCAAATAGTTTCAGTAAAAAATTTGGTTTTTATAAATTTAGCCATTGCTGAACATGGACATTTATACTTATGTGGTTGGCCTTCTTAAAACCACCTCCTGATTGTTAGGGAGCCTTGGGCAGCTTAATGGTTTGTACTGTCTCACAGAGATGTCTGTCTGTCTGGTTTTCTCTCATCAGGCTCAATGAAAGACCACCCACAGCAGCAGCCTGGCATGTTGTCCCGTGTGACCGGGGGTATCTTCAGTGTTACAAAGGGAGCTGTTGGTGCCACCATCGGTGGCGTGGCTTGGATTGGTGGGAAGAGCCTGGAGGTGACCAAAACAGCTGTTACAACTGTGCCTTCCATGGGAATAGGGCTGGTGAAAGGCGGCGTGTCCGCTGTGGCTGGAGGGGTTACGGCCGTCGGATCCGCCGTGGTCAACAAAGTGCCCTTAACAGGAAAGAAGAAAGACAAGTCTGACTAAGACACGGAGACCCGCTCGCTCTCCACAGCATTATGATGCCAGTGGCATTGAATTGCTCAATTATGGACCACAACTTAAGTCAACTGTCTTTTGGACATTTATCTTCTTAAACTGCTGTGTTGAAAGTATTGATGACTGGCTTTCGTCTAAAAAGAAGAGACCAATACTAGCACAGTGTATGAAGGTTTCTCGTACTTAAATTCCAGCTTTTTCTCTGGCAAAATGTTACACTTATTCAGCTGTAACTGAAGATATATTTGAATATTTACTATGTCTCTCAGTTTAACTAAAAATGTGAAAGTGGAATTTAGTGGACGGTCTTTACAGTTCCGTGTGTATAACGTGCCAGGCGACTCATCTGCCCCTTAGAAAGGGAAACTTCGACCTACATAAACTGTACTTTTGATGTGCCTAATAGTTTCAGATGTCTTAGTTTTTTTTTTTAAATAATCATAGTTGATTAGGCCAAGAAGCATTCTTATTTAAGCTGGTAAAAGTAGCAGGATTTAGAGAAATTTAAAAGGAAAGATAAATGGTTTTCTGATCCTGAGTGTTAACCATCTTTTGTTAGACATGCATTCTATTAATTGAATCATCCATGCCTTACATAACATCTTTTCTAATACCCCAAATATGTGCTGTTCTTAGAATTATATATGGATTCTCATACAAGCTGTTTATGGAATTAGTTTTCCCTCTCTAAGAACCTCAGGAGTGGTGGATAAAGGCATTTCTTGCTCTTAGCAGAGGAGAGAGTGCTTATGAACTTTCCGTTAACTGCTGGTAGTTACGACCACATGCTGTGCTCCAGCTGGGGCTCGGGCACCTCAGGGCGAAGGCCTCACAGTGCCCGAGGGCCGTTTGCTGGCCCAAAGGTATGTTGGGAGGGTTTCAGATTAAGGAGGAACAAATAAATTTAAGCTCTTAAAAATTACCTAGAATGTCCAAGATATAAACAGAATTCTTCCCACCTATTTTATTATTTTATCTCTAGGATGGCTTAAATTATTAGCAGTACTTCTGTTTAAAAACATAGTAAAAGAACCACAAATAAGTGGGGTTGACTTTTAAATGGAATGGAATGGGCTCCATAGATTAGTTGTGAATCGTGCTTCCGTGGTTTATAGGCTTGTAAAATGTTACCTAACTGTCCTTCAAAGCAGCTGTAGGCTTTGTATCATTTTCCAAGTCAACCTCAGGCAGGGAGCTGAAGTTTCTGATTATGAACGGTGTGTATCATCCTTTAACATAGCTCATCGTATCTCCTTCATTTGCAAGAACATGACTTAGCTGAAATTCACCTTTTTGGTTTTCATTTCATAAAAATTTAAAGTGTATACATTGTCAGCATTCCTTATAATCCAAGCCTGAAAAAAAATCAGTTTTCTTTATTGACACTTCTGTCCAGAAACCCCGCCTCCATTCTTCAGGGTTCCCGCCCCCACGCCTCCCAAGGGAGGGGAGGGAAGGTGTCCTGCTCTGGAGTACGGAAGCCAGGAAGCATCGCTGAGAACTCCAAGCAGGTGACTCCAGCACAAGGCTTAAATGTTTGTTCGTAAATGACTCAGAGTTTTACATTAATAATGTGGATTAAGAAACAGATAAGGACGTAACTTGTAAAAGCTTTCATAAATACCAGGAGGGGTTTTTAGAAAATCTACAAAGATTCTTGAACCTTTTCTACAGTTACACAAAACTGAAGTCTTTAAGGAGTTTACTATATCAGAAATTAAATGGCCATTTCACGCTGTATTATTTAAGGTATACTTACTTGAGCTGGTGTATCTGGTCAGATACCATAATTAGAAAAGGGTTTTGAAAAGAAAATCCAAAATTAATAGATGACCACAAATAATGATCTAAATAAAGGTAGTAGAAAACGTGTTTCCTGCTATTTGAAAAGAATTGTTGCTAGTTTATATTTCTAATTTATCTTTAGTCATAGGCTCTGCTGTGCTCTGTACCTGAATTTCTCAATTTAAACTTTAATTTACTGTGTGCTCGCATATTTATTTTTAACTTTGCTTGTCTTTAGAACTGCGTGAGGAACATGGTTGTAATCAGTTTCTGCTACAGGAGAGCCACCTGGCGCGTGTTGCCAAGTTTGTTTTAAATTCCAAACTGCAACAGTTCGGGAGAGGCTTTTACAGCGACGGCAGAGAGCCACACACATGAACCGTTAGTCATGGAGGTTCCTGTTGAAATGAACCTGCCATTTGATAGGTCTAGCTGTACACCTGAGTCTTCTCCGGTTTATTTTTGTAGATTAGCAGTTCGACCTGTTCAGTAGCACTCATTCACTTCGAGAAACGAAGACTGTTGTATATACCTGGAGGCGTCCGTTATTCCGCTTGTCTTTGGAGTGGGTCTTTGGCACAGGGAGGGAATACTTGTGTGACCCACTGGTTGCTCTAATCATGTTGATATGAATCCTGCACGCAGTGAAAGAAATGTCAGATGAAAAATAACTGGTGACTGAATTTTTTTTTGTATTAAAGAAATGGGAAAAGAATACATGAATCTGTTAATAAAGCACTATGATCTGCAAAATATGAAATGTTGCATAAAGATCTAAGGAAATAAAGGACATTTTTGAAACAGGGTAGCTTTCAAATTTGTAGTTAACATGGAGTTCAGAAAGTACTATAAGCAGTTTTTTAATTTTTTGATGTTAATGAACCAAAAAAAACCCCCTCTGAACATGTATTTTGATGCCAACACAATAAATGCACATGTGTTTTAAACAACTCAGAAAAAGATCGAAAATGTAGATTTCTAGGTTTTACCCCAACTTGCTGGGTTTCTGCGGGGTGGGGCCCAGGACAGCAGCCGAACCACCTGTGCAGGTGACTCCCAGGCATGCCCTCTAAAGTGTGCAAACTGACAGAGAGACGATAACCAACAGTGAGCCCTTCCCTCTCTCAGGCAGCTGTGGAACCAGCCTAGACCTCTCCCTGCACAGAAGTGGCCCGAAGGGCTGGGAACCAGTCGGAGGAAGGTAGGGAGTGGGCGTTCACTGGGCGTCTACTTACCCACCTGGCGCTGTCCTCACCTGATCTGATTTAATCCACGTGGGGCAAGTATCTCCGTTCTCTTTCTACAAACGTGCAACAGGCTAACTCTCACCGCTAGCTGAATTTCCCACATCACTTTTGAGTGCGTCTCAGTCACAGCCCGCCCAGTGTGCATCCGGAGACAGAAGCGGGGCTGCTCGGTGACCAGCCCCTTGCTCCGTGGTGGCGTCAGTGCGGCCCGTGTGCTGGACCTTCCAGACTGTCCGCCTTCGGCACCGGCGTCCTCCTGGTGACCGTGTTTACTTGGGCAGCTCGTTACATTTTCCCACAGAAATGAATTTAATATAACTATACATAAATTACCTATAGGAAATAGTTTTGTTACTAGAGCCTTCTTTCACAGAGAAAGTAAAATTTAACTCTAGTGTTTAATGTAAGAGTATCTCTCCTTGCTATGTTGTTGCTTTGAATATTTTCAAGACTACTCAGAAAGATCTAAGGAAGAATGCAAGAATGGACAGGTGCAAAGGCTTACAAAAGAAAACATGGAGTAAGACTTAGTCTAAGGAAACATATAGTCATAAATAAACTGGGTTTTTGACCACGACTGCAGATTTCTCTAATGTAATCTTTTCCAGTTAGAGTAAGCTACCAGTGTATTTCCGAGACCATTGGGTCCCTCTGGTTGCCTGTGCCTCGGGCTGTGTCCGCAAATGTGCCGCTGCACTGACTAGGCTCTTTTTAAACTAACTGCCGTAAAGCACTCACGGCCACTCAGATCTGCAAAACTCTCCTGCACACCCTCCTGCACGTGCGCTTTCCTGCTCCTTGAAATGACCACTTAGCACCTCCTCCCTACTCTCCTGCTGCATATACTCCACTCCTCCCATTCTGCTGTCCTCTGTAAAAAGAGGGGGTCAGAGGGCAACTCCCCCGCCCCCCGCACCACCCACTCCATCACCTGCCTGCACCCGTTCCCACGCTGCAAGGGCCAGAACTAGAGTCTCTGCTCCTACGCAGCCTGCCCCTCTTCGCTCCTCAAGGACGTTACTCCTGCAGTTTTCCTTCTGTCGTCCAGCTCTCTTGGGCTATACCCATTGGCATGTAAACATGTCCTAGTATTTGCTTTGTTTAAAGATAAGTTTCACAGCAAAATTTCCTGAAAAACTATAGTTTCTTCCTCTTCTTCATCTATTATTTCAAACCCACTCCAGGTGCCTTCGTACCTTTCTCAGTATACCAGAATCACTCCTGCTAGGACCGACTAATGATTTCCAGTTTGCCAAATCCATCAGTCACTCTTGTCTGTGTCTTAGTTGGCACCTCCAGTGGCATTGAATAGTACTGACCATGCCCTGCTTTCTTGGCAGATTTCTCCCTCTGGTTAGCCCTTTCCAGGGTGGATAAGCTCATCACGAGTCACAGCTTGACACCTGCCTCCAGTCCTGACGTCTCCAACTCGACTTGGCCATTTGCCTGACACCTCTGCTCATATCTGGTAGACATCCCCAAACTGACACCTAAGAGGTGACCATGTAGTGTGTTTCAAACTGAGACAGCTGACAGAGCGCGCACCGCTGATAATTATGTCCGGCCAACAAGCACAAACTAACGTCCTCCAGGGGAGTCCTACCGCACACGAAGGAGATTCTGCTCCTTCGATGCACTTGTGATGCTCACTGACCTTTGCACCACGCCCCCTGCCCCCAGTGTACTTACTGATGGTCGCTCTTTTCCTTGAGCAAGCGTTCCCATGTGACTTGGGGTAAACAACTGACCCTCTCTGTGCCTGAGCCTCCTAATCTGTACGATAGTGCACAATGGTACCAAACGCAGGGTCGCAAAGCACCACGTGCCTGGCACTTAGCTGGTGCTGCAGAGATTTCTTCCACTCTCCTAAGAACAGACCAGGTTTGGGTAGTGAGGGTTACCTGCATGTGCCGAATGAAGACAGGGCCTGCCTTTTTCATGATTTTTTTCTTAAAAGGCCATGCACACGGATGTTTGGATATCAGAGGCAATTGTTTGGTTGTGTATTTTCACAAAGTTCAACCTCCACAGCTGAAAGTGGGCCAGTCTTTATGTGGGGTAATGTTTGTCTTGGAACAAGATTTTGAAATAGAAATTTGAAATGCTACTAAAACCATCATGCACATTTCATTATAAAGGCAGACCTGGATTTTCAGGGAAAAAAATTTAAAATGCTCCATGTACTTCAATTGTTTATAAATTCAATCACTTCACATTTAAGGAATTTTACCGAGAAGTTTCCATAAAAACCCCTAAATGTGTTGGTACTCACTCCTTGGGCGGGTCAGGGAGGGGTGACTTTTCTTATGCCCACTCACAGGCAGTCCTTTTCCTAGTCACAAGGTTGGAGAGGCAGGCAGAGCACAGTGAATCTGGGCTCTGTCATTGGGCAGCCAGCGGAGTGGCCTCCCTAAGCTCCCGTTTCCTCATCTGCACAAATGGGGAAGGTAATGAATGCACTTAAAAGCATTTCATGAGATAAAAATGCTCAATTTCAAACACACCGACCATAGAAGTAAGCTCTGATTGTTCTTTTTGGATGAGTCATACTTAGTTCTGAAAGACAATCACTTATTGCAACCAGGAGATAAAGTCAGCTTTCTCTAAAAAATGGACTCATTTGATGATGTTTCACTTGACACTAAGCTGCAGAATTCAGACCACAGTAGTAATGTTTCCAAGTTGGTGCTGAGGAAGAAGGCTAGCCTGAAACGTATTATGCAAATTTAAAAAAGGTAACCATACCTTGAATTAAGGGAGTACGCATGTCAGTTTCTTAGAAATGATTCACTTATAAAATATCACACCGACGTGTCATTTAATAGTATAGGAGTTTTAAAAATATAGCTTAAGGTCAAATTACCAACATTACTTAAAATAAATGCAACTTATATTTTAAAATACAGCAAATGAGCCCTGGCTGGGTGGTTCAGTTGGTTGCAACGTCGTCCTGTACACCAAAAGGTGGCAGGTTCAATTCCCATTCAAGGGCACGCACTTAGGTTGCAGGTTTGAACCCTGGTCAGGGTATGGGAGGCAACCCATCCACGTTTCTCTCTCTCCCTTTCTGTCTAAAAGCAATAAACGTATCCCCTGAGGGTAATCCAGGTAAGGATTAATTACACACACATAAGGCAAATGAGTTGGAGATTATTTCCTTACAGGTAATTGACACAGAAACCAGTAGTTTCTTAAAATTCCTGGTGCCGACAAACTGTGTGAATCGTGTGTCTTTGCTCCTCGGTTCACTTGCACTGCCAGAAAGAAACTGCCAGAAAGAAGCAGTACCAGCCAGCAAGTTACTCATCAACGTTTAATGGTGCCACAGGGTTAAATAATGGCCTTCCTTTTTTGGCCTGGATTTTACCAAAGTTAGCCTCAAACTCTTTTTTTGTTCCATGTAGATTTGCTAGATGTCCATCCTTTATTCTGTAGCCTAAAGAATTCAGTTTCCTTATCCTGTACTGTACTATCTGCGGTGTTAATTCAAGAACCATTGGCGTCTCTCTTATCTGAGCTATGGAAATGCCCTCTTTCAGTAACACCTGAATTCTCTCTTCCAAAACGGGAACAGAATAATATAAAAGGGCAGGACACGTCAACACTAATTGCTTCAGGTCATGATCTGTGCATTTAAAAGCACTTTTAGAGAAGGAAATACTGTTCTGTATGCTTCTTGGGCTAAGCTGAAAAAGAAACCCTTTCAGTTTGGACAGGAGGTGGAGAATTTCAAAGTCTGCGAAACCCTGCTCCTGGAGAAACCCGAGTGTTTCCTTGATAGCTGCGGAAGAATTTAACAAAATGAATGGGTCTTGGCTTAATAATTTTAGGAGCCAAACTTTCATGTTGGTCTCGGAGCCTCCTAGATTTAGATAACTCTCTTGGAGAATCCTTATCATTTGCTTATTTTGCTCAACAGGATTATGAAAAATACTAGAGGCAGTTGTCAAAAATCTGCTAATGACCACATTTTTGAGTCCCAACTCTTGAAAGAACTGAACGTTCTGTTTCCGGTTTTCGTGGTCTTGAATGGCAAAGAAGGATTCTGGAAACTGCTCTATTAGCTTGACCAGCTCTTCCTTGTTTCTGCAGACCGACTGCCAGAGGTCCCTCTGGATGCTCACGGCAGCGGGACTGCGGACAATGGCTTCTGGGCAGCGTTCCAGAATACTGGCTACCACGGTCTCGTCGGCACCCAGCTGTTGTAAAATATTTGCAATTTCTTCAACATAGGTTTCTTCCTCCAAAAGTACCCATCCTTTCAATCTGCGGATTTTCCTGATGTCAACAGAACATTTATAGAGCTTTTCTACTGTCCTCTCATTTTCTTTCTTTGAGTGATTATCAGGGGTGCAGGTGAAGCGTGCCACCGAAGGTCTGCATCTGGGGGCTGACAGCATCCTTCTGCGAGAGCACAGCCTGCAAGGCTGGGACCGCAGCAGCAGCTTCCACAACATGCTCGGAGTCAGTCCCCTGGCGAGCCCCACCGTCCTGGGGCTCAGGATGTGCTCGGGGAGCCTGTAGGGAAGAAAACACAGGGTTTAACATACAGGGTGTTGAGCTGCAGGACACAGAGCTGAGCTGGGAGTGGGAGGCATGGAAATAACATGGATTCAAATCAGACAGGAAGACGGCTCGTGTGAAATACTGGATATCTCCTTTTGGATAATTTGTAAAATATACCTCTTCACTCAGACATCTTAAAAATACATTGTCTACTTGAGCTTTGCGGTGTGTGAAGTAGTTATTTCTAGTTCACAGACCAGAAAAAGTCTCAAGATTCACAGGCTGCGGATGTTATTTTGACATAAATTGCCCCTCCTACGACTCCCATGTTGCTCTTGAAGAGATGTAATTACTTACAGATACACACAGGTTTTTCTTTTTTTAACATTTGACCTTTTTAAGATGATGTTTAACTGAAGCAAATACTTTTTAAGAATGGGAAGGGTCACCTCTAATTTTATATTTCAGAGTAAATATTTTTGCTGAATAACTATGACCCAAAATAAGTCAGGTAATTTACTTAAAATGAGTTAATGAATGTATGCTTGCTGGATCAGAATTAAGGGGAAATCCTCTTTATAACTCCAGAACTGAGGTAAGCCCTAGCCAGGTACAGCGAGAGAGGCCCGGTGACTGCCCCCGGGGAGCCGAAGGGGTGTGTGGGGGCTGTGCCTGGGGCCGGTGCATGTAGGGCGCTCTGACCAGGGCGGCTGGCCCGCTCCACAGCTGCAGGTACCTAGGGCTGGCTCGCCGTGCCTGCCGCGCTGCAGCCTTTGGCACCGTTTTCTTACATTTCTGGGAATGAAAACATGCCGTGTGTTGTTTTAATGCTTAGTCCCTGAGAGTGAGAGTGAGGGGTCTCAGCTCGACCACAAGAGTGTAGCACTGAGCTGCATGGCTAGTTAGCAGCCTTCCCTTATTATTCGTAGGTTTGAAGAAAACCGTAAAGCCATTTCCCATCCCTGCCCTTAATAATACCCTTGCTATATAAGCCAAGGACTCTCCACTTTCGAGCCTGTCCTAACAAATCCATGTAAACGATGATTCTCTAAGGGAAAACAGTAAGTAACAATGTTCTCCTTTTTGTTTACTTGGCCCAGTGAGTGCTTGTGAGGTCGAAAATGATTGTAGGCATGGCCTCTGTTTTACTTCTGGTGGTTCAACCAGAGTTGTCCTCAGGTAATTCCTAATGCCAGTTTCCTTCAAGTAACTCTCTAATAGCCAAATATAAACAATAAAGCATTTTACAAAATTTCTAAGAAGGCCACAGATTTCGACAGGAAGGAGGTGATGAGGAAGGGCAGGGGCACATCTGGGCTGGAGCCCCTCACCCCACTGTGGTGGGGCCCCACGGGCCTCACATCCACACCACACGCTGGAGGGAGTGCGGGCTGGGCAGCCCCACTGCTCACGCCTGGTGCTGGCCCCACCTCGTGGGTTATCGGGGGGAAGTTACTTAGCCTCAGGTTAAACAAGCCAACAGGCAGTAATTAGAACAGGTCCTCACGGTCAATGTTCAGTACGTATTAATTACAGTAACAATAGCACCATCTGTAAAACGGAACAGCAGGCGAACTTCAGGGGACTATCACGGGGGTTAAATGCACGTCAGGTGTTTTGTGCAGAGCCTGGCGCGCAGCGAGCACTCGATAAATGGCAGCCGTCCCTGGGAAACATCCGGTGCTTCGTAAAACCCTTGTAGTGGTGTGGCTTTAAATTGTAGTTTGGACAGAAGTACGTCATTTACAAGGAATGACTGAAAAGAGTGAAAACTGGATTTTCAATGCTTTTATAAGCAAAATGACTGCTTATAAAAGTAATACAGTCTCACTACAGAGAATCTGCCAAATTCTGAGAAGTACAAGGAGGTGGAGGAAGTCTTTCCTAATCTCATCGCCTGCAGACAATGGTTCATACTTTGAGGTGTAAGGCCATTTGTTCCCTACGCTTCTTGCCCCTTTTATTGTAATTTTTAAATCTATAAATCTACCTTATACACCAGCTAGGTTCTAAACTCAACCTATGAAGTGAAAATAGCAAAAACTCATGAGTTTCCTGGAAAATCTTTTAAACAGGCACCACGCTGGACACCAACACACCACCTCCTGGTAAGTCCAGTGCAGCCAGGGGACCCTCCGGGGCTGGACCAGACCCCAGGGTCTGACTGAGCCCCAGACGAAGTGGTTGGCTTACTCTGGGGCTTCCGTTATAAAAAAGTGACAGACTATTACATATTAGAACCGCACGGACCATGGCATGATGCACTTGCCCAGTGAGGCTGAGGGGAAAGCAGGCCATCTCCCCTTCTCTGCTTACTCCAGGGGAAACCGTCAGGCGTTCAGGTGAGTAGTCTGAACAACCGAAGCTGTCTTGCTCTCGCTCTCTCTCTCTCTCTCCCTCTCTCTCTCTCTGATGAACACACACAGCTGACTACAAAAGTGAGCAGCACAAATATGGCTCCTCTGCAACCAGCACACATACACAGGGGTGGGCAAAAGTAGGCTTACAGTTGTGTTGACATATTAATAGATAATTATATAAGAATAAACTCTGTTCCGTGTGCTCACCACTGTAAACCTACTTTTGCCTACCCCCTGTTCATGCAATTTATTCTTTTATTTTATCCACTATATCTGACCTCGGCATCGTAAACACTCTAAATATTTAAAATGAGTGTATGATATGTGGGATGATTATACTATAATTTTGTAATTTACTTCCTGGTATTGAGAAGTTGGACTATTTGTAAATTTTTTGCTATATCCTGAATATCTGTCCACATTTCTTATTTCTTCAAGATAAACTCCTAGGAGCGGAATTACTTACTGAAGAGATGTGTGAAGTTACTCATTTACTACCCAGAAAAACTATTTCAACTGACATTCTCACAAGCAGTATGAATGCTCTTCTCATCAACTGTAATTCTGATATGTGAAAATGAATACTACACTAATTTAACTTCGTTTTAATTTATCAGTGAGACTGAGCTTTTCTTTTTTTTTAAGATTTTATTTATTTTTAGAGAGGGAAGAGAGGGAGAGAGAGAGAGAGAGAGAAACATCAATGTGCGGTTGCTGGGGGTTATGGCCTGCAACCCAGGCATATACCCTGGCTGGGAATCGAACCTGCGACACTTTGGTTTGCAGCCCGTGCTCAATCCACTGAGCTACACCAGCCAGGGCTTTAGACTGAGCTTTTCTTAATAAGTTATTTGACCACCTGTATTGCCTTTTGTGAATCACCTACTCCTGCCTGTTGTCTGTTTTCCCTGGTGGCATTAGGTCAGCTCACGGTGCCACACAACCACTACTACTGTTTCCAGAACTTTTCCATTTCCCGAAGCACAAACTCTGTACCCACCAAACACTACTCCTCCTCTCAGCCCCTGGCGATGGCTCCTCTACTTTCCGTTCTGTGAATATGCCCGTTCACGGTACTTCACGTGAGTGGAATCATACAATATTTGTCCTGTTGGGCCTGGCTGAGTTCACTCAGCACAACGTCCCCAAGGCTCATACACACACAGCCCAGCACGAGCCAGTACAAAGTGGCTGATCTGAAGTGGTCGAAGGGCCCGGGCAGTTTCCCCTTCTTTATGATCCGCACTGCTGTTAAGCACCAGATGGCTGGGTAAAATTCAGCCATATTTCCCTCTTTATTTTTGTTTCAATTTTAAAGGTTAGTTCCTTTAATTCATTTAAAATTTCTGGCTGTGAGCTGAGAATCAAAATAGATTTTATCAACAGTTTACCTCCAAGCACCATTTCTGAACAACCCTTTCCTTCCCCGTGATTTGTGATGCCTCCTCTATTATGCATTAAATGTAGCTTCTGTTTCTAGCTAGCATCCATCCTCACTTCCCTGCTATTGTGCAGCCACGTGAATGAGCGAAGAGGCTAATTTCTGGCCTTGCCAGACCATTCTGAAACGATCTCTGGTCAACTCATTCTTGCACAGTCCCCGCCAAATGGGTCCAATCTCAAGTCGGACCTCCAGCCTCCCCCCAGCACCATCCCCTCCTTAGCTCTTAACCAGTGCCCTTGCCTCACTTCTACAAAGAAAGGGGAGCAACTCCACACCGAACTTAAGCCTCCTGCTATCTCCCCTTTGCTGCACCTACACTTTCATCACCCAGGGTCATCCCGGCTCCACTGCGGACCCCAGCCCATCTGGGCCCGGACCCCCAGAGCCCGTCTTTCTCACAGTCACTCCTTCCGCTGTATCCTCCACGCTGAGGCTCCCACCCTCGCCTCAGTGGCTATTCCTGTCACTGCTGCTGCAACTAAACCCCGATTTTCCTCTTCCCCTTGGTTACTTCTTGCAGAGCCTGCCCTCGCCATTTCCACTGCTCCTACTTCCATAGCTTCCAATGAAGGCAACTGCCACGTGCTTAGAGCCAACGAGCGGCTCTCAGCACAGCTGCCCACTCCCCCTGTGGTACACTCTCACTGGACTTTGAGGACTCCCCACCCTCTCAGTTCTCCCCCCTCCTTCCTACCCATCTGGCCTCCATTTACCTGTCTCCTTTGCAGACTCATCTTCAGGGACTGGTTCTGCACCCTCTCCTCTTCTTACCTTTCCCCCCTCCAGAGGCCCTGTCCTTGTCTGGAGCTTCAGTTAATCCACTTGGGCTTCTCCTCAAAAAGGGATCCTGTCACCTCCCTGCAGTAAACTTTTCAATGGCACTTTAGGATAGAGACATACAACAAAATGAATATATCTCACATAGCCTGCAAGGCCTCCGCCATCCAATACCTAACCCCGCCCCCCCCCAACCTTATCCAGCCACATCTGCTTCCCGTCAGTCCCTGATGCTCTACCCGTTCCCACCACAGGGTCTTTGGAGACTGAGGGCTAGTCCCCGGGCCCCACATGCCCCTAACTCCTAGGGTAAGTGTCACTTCCTCAGGGAAACTTCCCTGACCTTCATGAACAGGTGGAGACTCCCGTCTCCACTACAGGCTCTCATGGGACCACAGACGGCTCTCCTGTGCCACTGTCCTGACTGCAGCTGTTCGTGTCTTGGTACTGTCTCACCCTCCACGAGGGCCGGGACTGGTCATGTTCCCATGAACTGCTTCCCTACCCCCCAGTCGGCTGGCACTGGTGAGTCTAGGAAGCATTCCTGGGCAGGTGACCTTGCGTGTGGTCTTCCCCAGCAAGCTGCTCTTGATCCTACTGTCGCACTCACTATACTCCTCTAAGGTTGTCATTCATTTGACCAGCAGTTTTTCTGCCTAAATTTTAAGCTCATACAACGTGTCAGGCATTATGCTAACACGAGCTCTTTTGCTAAAACTTTTTTTTTTGAGAACTTGTGTATCTGAAATTCCTTATTCTTCTCTCACACTTGATGGCAAACTACACAGGATACAGAAATCTAGGTTAGAAATCATTTTCCCTCAACATTTCTAAAGCATCGCTCCATTGCCTTACTGCTTTGTATGTTGCTTTTTTCCTAAAGATTTATTTATTTATTTTTTAGAGAGAGAGAGAGGGAGAGAGAGAGAGAGAGATATCAATGTGCGGTTGCTGGGGGCCATGGCCTGCAACCCAGGCATGTGCCCTGGCTGGGAATTGAACCTGTGATGCTTTGGTTCGCAGCCCAAGCTCAATCCACTGAGCTACGCCAGCCAGGACAACATTTCTTCATACCTCTGGATTACAGACCCATCGGAGAACCTGATGGGAGCCACACTCTTAAAAGAAAAAAAAGAAAAAGAAGAAGAAGGAGAGAGAGACCAACACTCATCTTGAGAAAGATTTTAGCAGGATTCAGACCCGGCAGCCCAACTATGATCGACCTGCACGAAATCGCGAGGGCTGGGAGGGCTGGGAGGGCTGGGTGTGACTGCTCTCTGCTTCATTCCTGTGCCCCGCAAAGAGCTTGGTCCACAGAGGAGTAAAATTAGTGTTTGTCAACTGAAACTGAATGAGCAAACCAAGTTCGAGAGACAACTTAATGAACTGGCTAAAACTGTGGGTCGCCTGGGCTTCATTCCCCCTCATGCTGTGTTGTGGCTTTTTTTTTTTTTTTTTTTGATAGCCCAGAGATGTGACCTTTTTACTTTTTATTTTTTAAATTTTATTTTAATTGTTGAAGTACAATTTTCTATCTTTTACTCCCATCCCAGCCCACCCACCCAGCCCTCCCCACCTCCCTCCCATTTCCACCCACCCCTAGTTTTTGTCTATGTGTCCTTTATACTTGTTCCTGCAAATCCTTCCCCTTTCCCCCCTGAAATTCACTCCCGCTTTGTTGTGACTTGAGGAAGTGATTCCACCTCTCAGTGCCTCGGTTTGAGCATCGGGAAAAATGAGGACACCACATCCCAGGTGGCTGTGAAGACGAAATGAGTTAATACCATAAATCACAGAGTATTCGGATATATGACAATTTTAAAGCTGAGAAAGCCGATAAAGTCACAGGTAAAGTAACTTGTCCAAGGTTGCTCACCTAAGAACGGCCATTCAAACCCAAGAGCCTGGCTCCAGAGTCCAGCCCTTAGCCCAGTGCCCTACACATAATAATGTTCTTCATAAATGTCTGTTAAGATGCAAGGTGACACTTCGTACTAGACATTTTTGAGGAGTGAATTCCACTTCTGTAATGTGCATAATCTTCATAATTAATATGGGCCCCTCTATAACACCGGTAATTTCGATTATCATATGCACGAACCGCTGAGTTTCACATTAACTCCGATGGACATAAGCAGGAAAAAACGAAGTCCCAAGAAGAGAATCCTGGGTAGCAATCGAAAGTCACACACCCCTCGTGTGCGGCCTGTGTGTTTCCGCAGAAACTTCTGACCAGAAGCGCTGGGCGTCCGCACAGGCCAGGCAGGCGAAGCTGGGCAGTGGGCCCGGGGTCCGCTTCTTCGGTGGGCGGCCCTGGACCCCCGACCCTGCCGCAGCCGTGCGAGGGGCGATCGCCCACAGGGGCGGAGAAAGGGCAAGACTCACCTGTCGGTGTCCGTTCCCTGCAAGGAGCTGTGAGTCCTGGCGCACCCGGCTCCGGCTCTCCTCCCTCACCCGCCGAAGCTCCCCGTGGCCCGCTGTCTGTCCGAGGACCCGGTTCAGCCGGTCCAGGACCCAGGGCCTCCGGCAGCTCCCGAATCCCCGCCCCCCCCAGTGCCAACCGGGGCACCTGCCCCTTTATCGGCAGCCAATCAGAACACCAGAGGTCCGTGAGCACACTGACGCTCGCCCCCCAACGCAGCCAATCAGAATGTGGGACACTTCACGTGACCCTCGCGACATCCCTGAGCGCTGCGAGGCCAATGGTGAGTAGAGCGGCTTCCCGGGGAACCCCGCCTGGCTGTGGCCATTCATTGCCTCTTGCGTTTTCACTCCCTTTTCTACCCAGCATTTGGCGAAAGTTGGAGCTTCGGCTGCTTTGTCCCTTGGGGAATGTCACAGAGGTACAATTAACTCAAAAATCACTTTATCTTTAAACTAGAGCCATGCTGAATTCCCAAAATAATTTACAAAAGAAAGGTAGTTTTAAAAGCCCCGAATTTCTTTGGAACCTGTGGAGCCTTCCCACTTTACGGCCCACCGTCCCAGTCCTCCACTCGGCAGTCAGAGAACGTGGCAGGTAACGTCTTTAAACACCTCCCTCCTGCCACCGAGGTATTCGCGCTGTTAACTGTCAGATGGTTTACATTCCAATTACTACTTGTGATGCCGATTTCATTCATTTCTCCTTCAAGACAAGCTTAATGTCTGTCCCATTTACTCTCACGTTTATCTATCAATCCACGGACGTTTATGGCAATGCCTATTAAGTGCCAAGCATGTCAAGCAGTAATGAGAAGGCGGCTGTGGGCAAGACAAAGGGGAATAAATAAAGCACACTTCTTGTTCGGGGAGTTTACATTCTAGTGGAGGACAAAGACATTAACAACCAATAACATAACTAATGGCAACCAGAGTTAAATGTTTCCAAGGACAGGATGCGCTTCCCCTGCCCAGTTGCCTTACGCTCGCGTGTAGAGCTGGTCAGGCAAGATGTGTGATTTCCCTAGGCTGCAGGTCTGCTGCGCCGTGTTCCCACAGTACACGGTGCACAGTTCTAACAGCCTTAGCATACAGCACTGAAATTCTTCCACACTGCCCTCTCTCTCACCTCATGGAGCAAACTCCCTGTGGGTACCGATGATTTTATTTTCCTAAGAACAGTGCTTGGTTAGGGACTCAGGAAATACTACGCTAACTAAATCTTTGAGTCTAGACTTAGTATCCAATTTGTGCTCAATAGGCTTTGTTGAGAGGGACCGACACTTGACTTAATTCCAGAGTGGCGGCAAGAGTCCTGGCTCCTTGTCTCAAGATCGATTCCCTCTAAATTACCTTCATACAAAAACCTTATTATTCATGGCGTATTGAACAGTTTTTCCTGAAATAAAGTGACTTGGAGTCCAGACGAACCAAAGTGTTTCACATGCATTTAGGAAAAGGCATTCGGGAAGGATACAGAGAAGAGAAAGAAGTTAAGGGATGTAAATTCAGGACTTAGAACTATATGGCCAGGAGGGAGGGAGGAGAGATGTGCACTAGGGTGCTGGCAGCTTGTACCAGGGCTCCACATGACCATGTAAGGAATGATAATGATCATGACCCTGTGAATTGAAATCAAAATTGAAAATGACCAACTCAGCTATGCCAGCTGTGTTAACCATTACCCAAAGACTTTTCCATTCTAAATATTTAAATAATGTATTTCTAGGACCATAAAATCAGAAGAAAAGAAAAGCCTGGATGGAGAAATGGGGGAAAGAACCTAGTACTATGCATATCATCTATAAGAAAATCACAGACATTCTTGAAACTGTGGGAAGATCCTGAAGTTTGTAGTATGTAAGAGATGCATTAAAAAAATACTGTTACAGCTTTTCACATCCAAAATTTACTAATTTATTATAAATGAGTGTGAAAATATATTAGGATTTTGCAAAGGTTCATTCAGAAGTTTGGTTCTCTCAACTCAATTTTTCCAGGTGGCCAGCACAGTTTTTGGTAGTAAGAGTTCAAGGAATATTTGCTGAGTGAATAAAAGGTCTTGAATCCCTCAACTATCAATGGGCAGGGGTTTTTGCTGTTGTTGTTGTTTTGGATTTTATTTTTAGAGATCTGGGAAGGGAGGGAGAAAGAGAGGGAGAGAAATATCTGCCAGCTGCCTCTCCCATGTCCCTCAACCAAGGACCTGGCTGGCAACCCAGGCATGTTCCTTGACCAGGAACCGAATGGGGACCTTTGGTTTGCAGAGCGATGTCCAACCCACTGAGCCATGGGGCTGGGTAGGGTTTTTAGAACATAGCCCTTCTAGTGAGGGGGAGAGCACTGTGTTCAAATGCAGTGCATCTGCTCAGCTGGAGCACACCGAGTAATGCCTCTCTTTCCCCTTCAGTGATTTGTTAGTCACAATTTAGACCAAACTGAAAATGCTTTCCAAAACAACCTCTCCCACCCCATAGCAGTGCCTTTGCTGAAACAGTATTCTCTTACTGAGATACTTATTCATATTAAAATTGAATCTTTATTCCCCTGGATGGTGAGGGCAAATCCTAGGTCTGTGAATTTTTCAATTCTGTACAGTGCGTTCAGGTCCAAAGAGTATGAGGTGAAATATGGATATTATGAGAAACAAATTATTACTCCTGATTAACAGTGGTGAAAGAAGATAAGGCACATTTTCTTCTTTTCTCAGTAACAGAATTTATTGATCGATATTAATTCATTATCCAGTATACTTTAAAGTACATATCATCTAAAATTAATGGTTGTTTCTGGATTTTTGACTCAGATTTATCTTGAGTTACACTTACATATGACGGTCACACTGAACATCTAGCACTACTAAAGATGGGAAAACAAAAGGCTATTTGTTATAATGGCAAGAATTGGCCTACTAGAGACAGGACAGGAACAACAGTAGTAACAGTAATGGCAGCTAACCGGAGCTGCGGCGTCCGGTGAGCTACGCGGCTAACATTGATCTAGTCCGTCCTACCATATGCCAGGCACTGCCATGAGCGTTTCACATGCAGTATGAAGCGGATGCCGCTCTCACCCCCGCTGGTACATGAGAACGGAGAAGGCACACAAGGTCATCACTTGCCCAAGATCTCAGCGCTCACGAGTGGGACAGCCGGGTATTTGACTCCAGAGTCCATATTCTTAACCTGTTACCCTATACTGACTCACTCATGGTTACAACCCCTGTTACTTGAAACAAATCTTTTTGGTTTTACATATTTCTTGAAGATAACTTTGTTTTTAAAAGTACAAAGTATTTGAAAGTCACTATTTGTATTTGGAATACTTTTGAAAAATACTATTTTACTAAATACAGGGGTATGTAGGCAAAAAGAGGTTTACAGTTGTTCATATGGAAACTAATACAATAATTAATAAATAATGATACAAAACATAAACTGTGCTTCGTGTACTCACAACTATAAGCCTACTCTTGCCCACCTGTTTATATGGTAGCTGTTCCTTCATTCCAAATGGTGACGTGGTTTATACCAGAATCCCTCTAATGTATAATCACATCTCACAAACTAACGTTCCACCCCTTTCCTCAAACAAACAGAAAGTAAAAAAAGAAAAAGAACCATCAAATACACAAGATTCTGTATATGCATACACTTTAATAACAAAGGTCATTTGGCTATAAATGAACAAGGAAGAAGACGAAGAAAACTCAGCACGTGACACTCCCACAAGTTTGGTCGAACGGGCGCACGCGGAGCCGTGGCACAGGCCCTGTCCGTGACGACACAGGCCGTGACTGCCGGTTTTTATTGCACACGTTTCCTAACACAGAGTGCGAAGTTAAAGCAAACAATGATGTCAAGAAAATTTTAACAAAGTCTTTTAAGAAAGTCTAAAAACCTCCTACTTTCCCACACTGACTCTTAAAACTTTGATTTTTTTATGTCAGAATATCAGTTTGCCACTTTAACTTTTACCATACATGAAAAATTATCAAAAATATACTGATGGGTCTATACTAATTGTGTTATTTATATTTACATTAAGCAAATTTTTTTACCAAGTTCTTTATATACAAATTACCATGTGTCCTATGTGAAGTTCATTAAAAAGTTAAAAACCACAGAAATGTCATTAGAAACAACTGCTTTCCATCAATGAAGAACATCTTAAAATAATTTAACTGAAAAAAGTATTGAAGTCTCCACCAATTTCAGCTGCAACAGTATTCCTCCTGAATGTTTTCTGTGATTTAAGGGGAAAAGAAATTGGGTAAACCTTAATTGCAAGGAAATAAATTATAAAAATTTGATAAATATTTACTGATCTTATCGTCAAGAAATTTACAGTCTAATAAGGCTGGCAATAAAAACACAGCAATACTTTTAAAAAAGTAAATAGTTTAAGGTAACTGAAGAAACAAAAGACTTGAAAAACTGTCAAATGCACTGTGTAAATACTTTTCATATAAATTTAAATTACAAAATAGTACCCATAGCTAACTGAACTGAAGATAGGCATGGCTTTTTGATATTTTCAAAGGGACAACATTTAGAAAAAATTAAACTATTTCCAAAGTGGAAAGAATTTAGATTTTAGAAGTGTCACAATAGATAAAAGAAATTTATAAAGACTTAGGAGGCAAAGATACTGGGGAAAGCTCGTAAAGGGGCTGTTACTACCACTAACATTAAAAAGTCACTCTCATTGTTTTAGACTCATGGTCATAGGAAATGCAAAAGACGTCTTTTTCTGAGAAAGAAAACTTGAGCATAAATTCATAAGCTTTTTACATTTAAATAGCATTGATTAAAATGACCGTAAAACCGAGTGCCACACTTAGTTCAATATAGATGCACTTCTCTTATTTAAGAACTGATTTTATAACAGTCGTTGAAAAATTGATGCCTCTCTGGTTTGAAAACGGAGGTTAACTCCATTTTGGAAATTGTCCTACCTTATGTTGATTACACACCCACGAACGCGAGAAGCAGGGCTGGGGGACACTCACCTAATGAGTGCTCTGCCTCTGGACCTTCGGGCCGACGCTCTGTGTGTCCTCTTCCTGACTGGGACGTTTCCCGCTGCTGAGGCCAGTGCCCATGGAGCCTCTTCCTCCTGCGCGTTTCAAAAGTGCATGTTTAAACCGGGAAAGGTGAAAAGACCAGTACGCTCAAGTGCTTTATTCTTACCTTGCTTTAGTAGGTGAGTTTGCTGACTGTCTCCATGAGCGTAATGTAAAATGCCACTCCCTTGAGCGCAACCTGAGTGTTTAAAACACAGTAAAATTACTTAAAATAAATTCCAAGTTGTATGTATTAAGACTACAAATCCAATTTTAGTATTTGCATACAAGACCATATGTGCTTTTTAAGACTAAACCTCAATCCTTCATATGATCCAAAAATCACATGCCCAATCGGGAAAATTTAAATTTAGGGTGGTAGAAATACTGACGGTTCAAAGACAAAATTACCGGTAGTTATTTTCTAAAAAACACCTCCTTACTGGGTGACAACAGCCACCTGACCATAAAGGCAAACAGGGCAGCAGCGGGATATTCACCCCTCCTCAGCTCCTGTCCCGCTCTGCGCCACACTGCTCCCTCAGTGCCTGTCTAAAGCATGTGTCTGGGGGTATTATAAGGGCCTGCCAGATGAGAATCAAACAATTCAAATCTGCCCTGGCCGGGCAGTTCAGTTGGTTGGAGCATCATCTGGATACACCAAGGTTGTGGGTTCGATCTCCGGTCTCGGCACATACAAGAAGCAACCAATGAATGTATAAGTAAGTGGAACCACAAATTGATGTGTGTGTGTGTCTCTCCCATCGATAAAAAATTCAAATCACACCACAAGGAGGAGACACTGACAATGCAGGAGACACTGCCTGCCCTGAGCAATGGTATCAGCCCTTCTAAAAAGCATCCGTGTTACTGGAGCACGACCATAAAACTGAGAGCAGCACAGTGTGTCCGCATTATGGAAAAACATGAGCACTCCAGCCCCTAGAGAAGTCACCTGACAATCTACTTTATTTTTATTAGAATTTCGTGCTCATAAAAACATGAGCATTCCAGCCCCTAGAGAAGTCACCTCCTGGCCTGAATAAGACCATCTACTTACTTTTACTAGAATTTCTTCTGGATAAAATAATTCAGCTTTTCAGGTATTCAAAGCTGGAAAAGTGGATGCCCTGATCAGAGATGCGGCCTTCTACCACTGGAAAGGGGCATCTCCACCATAAATTAAAAACCTAGTGTTCCCTGTTGGTATTTTAATTAACAGATTTAAAAATTTCTGGTCTGTTATTCACAAAATGGTGACCTCTGCAGTGAAAACATTCACTTTTTGAACTTGTAAGGCTGAAAGTCAGACTGTGGACAATGGCAAATTCACCACGGAGTGGTGCTACTCCTGGTCCTATCATCAGCAGGGATTCCCCTAGTAGTGGTACTTGTTGCCATGCGCTGTTGTTCAACACTATTTAAAACTCCACATGACGATGTGACAAGTACTTAATTCCACTAAAATGTACATTTCAAATGGTTAAAATGGTAAGTTCTAATTAAAAAATACCTCAACCAATACATTTTCAATGATCACATTCATACTGTACACATTGGTGAGGGCCCATTCACGCTACAGACTATAGCAGGTCATGGGGATGCATATCTTATGAAGACATCTGTCTGTCCTCAAGGGGTTCACAATCAAGTAGGAGGAGGCAGACACATAAAATCACTAAGTACAAAGAGGTGTAATTTTAGGTGTTGGGATGGAAGCTGGCACAGGATGCAGTGCAGATACTGAGGAAGAAAAGGTCAGTTTTATTGAATGATTCACAGAGGTCACCATTAGGCCAAGTGATAAACTAGTTTCATTTTCTCAACTTCATCAATTCTATTCCTCTTACAGTTTTAAGGTAAATGAGAATAATCTCATAAACAAAATGAATGAAAGCAGCCGGGCATAAAAAATTCTATGATTCTATAACTGGATATGATTCTATAAAGTTCAAAAATGGGCAAAACTATCAGAAATCAGGAAAGTGATTACCTTTTGGGAGGAAAGTAAAAATAAATATGCTCAATAAATAATTAGAAATGTCCTTAACATGGGATTCTATTTCCTCAGAGAGCTAAGTGATAAGCAGACACTTAGTATCTTCCTGAGTCCCTAAATTCTACAGCCTATAACTTCCCCATAAAAATATAGTGAATTATATTTCGCGAGAATAACTGTATGAGAGACAATGACTGGAGAGCAGAACTTTGCTAACCAATTGGCTGGGAACAGCTTAGTCACTTACAAATATCACAAATCCCTGCATTCGTATGTCATCAGTGACATTACAGCAGTTAAATTGCAAATGCCAAGATTACAGAAGATGAGAATCTTAGAGTGAAAAAAAATTTTTTTAAAAGTATTTCTTGTTTACAAAAAAAGTTTCTTAAAGGAACAAAGTTTATATAATCACTTTCCCTTTACGTTACACTATCAATAGCACCAAAAGGATTTTCCACTAAAAAAATTCTAACTTAAACATACTATAGGGGAGAAATTACATAAAAAAGACACTAAAAAGAAATAACCAAAATTTTAATACTGACTGTCTCTACTGGATGGAATTGTGGAGTGATTTCTGTTCCCATTTTTCTGAATTTTCTAAATTCTCTACAGTAAATTGTGGATTTTAAGCAGTTTCGAGGTATAAGCGACATTACCATGACACTCACCTGTTTTAAGTATACAATTCAGTGATTTTTACTAAATTTACAGAGTTGTGCACCCATCACCACAATCCAAATTTAGAATATTTTTCATCACCATGCATAGACTGCTCATGCCAACTTGCATTCACTCCCCATTCCCACCCCTAAGTCTAATGTAACCACCAATCTACTTGGCTGCTTCTAAAGACATGCCTTTTCTGGATAGTTCCTATAAATGCAATCACACAATACGTGGTCTTGTGTGTCTGGCTTCTTTTTTTTAACTTAATATTTTAGAGGTTTATCCTTGAGGTTTATGTTGTAGCACGTATCAGTATTTTGTTCCTTTTTAAGAATTAATCTTCCTTTGATATGGATGTGCCGTATTTTGACTATTATAAATAAGGCTATAATAAACTTTCACATGGAAGTCTTCGTGTAGACATATATTTTCATTTCTTTTGGATACTTAGGACTGGAATTTCGGGGTTGTATGTTTAATTTGTTTAGCTTTTAATAAACTGCCAAAACTGGTTTTCAAAGTGACCATGCCATTTTTACACACTGCCTCTTAGCAGTGTATAAGGGTCCTAGCCTCTTCACACCCTCTACAACACTTGTTACTGTTTTTTTTTTATTCTAGACACTTGAATGGGTACAGGATGACCAACCTTCCCCAGTGTTCCCAGGATTCAAGTGTTAGCACTGAAAATCCCATGCGCAAGAAACCCCTCAATTCCAGGTAATCAGTGATAGCTGATCACCCTAAGTGGGTGCAAAGTACTATCTCTTAGTAGTTTTAGTCTGATCTTCTCCTATGACTAGTAATGCCAAACGGCTATTTTATAATAAAAAATTAAACTATAAATTAGCCCTGGCTGGCATAGCTCAGTGGATTGAGTGCAGGCTGGGAACCAAAGTGTCCCAGGTTCGATTCCCAGCCAGGGTACATTCCTGGGTTGCAGGCCATAACTCCCAGCAACCCGCACATTGATGTTTCTCTCTCTCTCTCTCTCTCTCCCTCTCTCTCTCTCCCTCTCCCTCTCTCTCTCTCTTTCTCTCTCCCTCCCTTCTCTCCCTAAAAATAAATAAATAAAAATCTTTAAAAAAAAAAAAGAATAACTGAAAGCCTTCTTCCAACCAGCTAAACTTTAAAAAAAAAAAAAAAACCTATAAATTAAATTGTTTTATTATAAGAACAAAAAGACTTCAAGACATGTATTTATATATAGCTTATTCATTTCATGAGCAAAAAAATAAATCTATAAAAAGAGGAAGGAAATGCCATGTGTGTTGCAGAGATTAATTTTTCAGAATCATTTAAAAACCTAAGAAAAGTCATAAAGAACCTTGCCCTTTCCTGTGCCTTGTGAGACACTGCAGAATAGACGCCTACGAACAGGATAAGTGTAGGGCATGAAGGGATAAGCTTCAGAAGTACCTAAATCCTTTCAAATGGGGCAGAATCCTGAGGGGAGAAATCCGTAACAGCACAGGCCAAATCCTGAGGGTCTTCCCACAATTGTTCCCCCCTCCAGGTCTACAATGCCCTCTCTCCCCTCCATCTGCCCACCCACCCTCTGCCTTCATTTCTCAACATCTCTCCCTTTTTGTGGAGACAGCATCTTACACTTTATCGCTTTTTCCATTTGTTTTTCTTTCCCTTCCACGCCCTCAATTAGACTGTAAGCCCACAGTAGCTTTTATGTCTTCTATGTCTTTTGAAAGCCTCACAGCACCTAGCCTACAAAGTGTTTTACAAGCAAATACTTACATGATTAGAGTATTTTTAAGATTTATTAATCCTGTTATATCATAAAATAGCACATTTTTATAGATTTGGGAAGCAAAATTATTCCAATTTAACTTACTACCATGATTGGGTTTTGCAGGTAGCTGCAAATAACAAATACAGATTTGAGTGGACTAGGAAACAGTGTGTTTCCCACCCTGCTGCTACCTGTCTGTCGTCTTAGTGCTTAACAGAACTTCCGTCCCTCAGCCTCGCATGTGGGCAGAAAAGGCAGGCTATGAACTGAAAAACAGATCTGGAAGAACTTTTTGAAATGATACCTTATTGATACCTTATCAGTTTACTTCAAATTGTTCAAAGTTCTGAGAAAGAGCATTTCTACAGCATACTGCCACCACTGGCAACTATTTGACTGCCAGGTAAAACACATTCCAGTAATAGAGCGCTTTACCTTATAAACACTATACATGGCATTCTATACGCAGAAGAGGCCCAGTGATACAGGAAAGAATAAGAACTTTAGGACTCCCTGGCTGGTGTAGCTCAGTGGATTGAGTGTAGGCCTGCAAACCAAATGGTCGCTGGTTCAATTCCCAGTCAGGGCACATGCCTGGGTTGCAAGCCAGGTCCCCAGTAGGGGGCATGCAAAGAAGCAACCACACATTGATGTTTCTCTCCCTTTCTCCTTCCCTTCCTCTCTCTCTAAAAATGAGTAAATGAAATCTCTAAAACAATTAAAAAATAAAAATAAAAATATTGACCAATAACAATAAAAAAAGAAAGAACTTTAGGACTAATCCAACTTGGATCTGAATCTTAGCTCAACTACTTACTAATTTTGGAATCTCGGTTAAATTACCAAACCTTTCTAGGCTCATTTCCCCCAATCATATAATGAGAATGCCATTATTACCTCCCCAGGTTACTGTGAGAATGTGGCAAAAGTCTCCTCTCACCAGAAACAAGGTAGGTAGTCAAAACGTCAAGTGTCTTTGTTCCTTTCTCCCTAAGCTAATTTTTGGAGGATAAAGCACATGCTCTTCGTCAAAAGGATGCAGGCTATTTCTGAATTTAGGAAGTTTCAGTTTTTTAAAAAAGGTTTACTTTTAATAACAATTTTGAACATCTGACTTCTTTTTTAAAAAATGAGCATTCCTCACATGCTGCCTTGCTTTTAATCAAATTAATTGTGAGGCTTAATAAATAAATATTTGCTTATTAATCTCTTGATGTTAAGAGTAGAATTTCTCTTTTCACTTACTTCCACTGCTGCTACAGCCTGGGATATTTTCTCCAGGAGAATACCCCATGAGGCCTCCATTCCCATTAGGATTAGAAGGCACTGATGCAAGAAGACCTGAAGGAAAAACATTTCTTATTAAATTATGATCAAGATCAAATCAAGGGCAGGAATATAAACAGCTGCCAAAGAAACAAATCAAAGGCAGTTACTGACATACCTAGTCCTCTGTATCGTGAAAGCTGCTGGTAGATCTGTTTCATCCTCTCAATATTCAAACGGCTTGCCTCAGCATGGTTTACCATTGGTTTAGGGTAATTAACTCCTATCAAACATTTGGCTACCTTTTGGATACCTTCTGGTGCATTCCAAGGATCATAGATGTATTTTGCAGGGAAGCCTCTTAGGATAGGCAAATATCGCCTTTTGGGAAAAGGGAGAAAATTATTAATAAAATGAACTATACGCAAATTGTAATAAACTATTTATTTATTAGCAATGAAAGACCAAAATCAAGTCAACAGCACTTAAATGACTTGTTTACCGTTCTCATCTCTGCTGACCATCCTGAGTGGCGTATACTTTAAATGTTGCTTAAATATGAAAAGCTCTTCCTGGATTAGTTATTTCAAACTGAAAAATAATCACCCTCGATTTACCTTATGTAGTCTCCATTGGGATCTGTCCTCCTACCAAAACCAACAGGGCAATAGCAGTGAAAAAACTGTTGAAAAAAGGAACTACAAGACAGCCACATCCAACTTCCAGCATTTATGCTCCAATCTGCATCAAGCAATAATTCTTCAAATACCTTCAGAAATAACAGTAACGAGTTAGTTTACACACAAAATTCTCAAAGCAAGCATTTTCCAGGTCTCTGCAGACTGAAAGTTAAGACAAAGAAAACCTAGCACAGAACTGCAAAATTAAACATTCTAAAGTTAGCTTCCTTGTCTAGGTTTTGTTCTATAATAAGTTATTTCAGGTAAAAAAAAATCAGTTATGTAAGTGGATTTCTGAATAGAATTTACCTTTATAACCTTTGCAGTGTTATGTGGGAGGAGGGTAAAAAAATTATTCAAGTCACTGATTTAAAAGGAACATGAGGAGATCAAAAAATGGAAGAAAAACAAAGGAGTAAACACTTTCAAGAAAGCAAAAGAGCTTCCAAACAAGTCACCAACAGAATCTTAGAAGTTTGGTGCACTGGCCAAATAAAGGGAACATCCAAACATAAATGACCTTTGAAAATGCACTGGCTTTACAGAGTTTAAGTCTGGGATTTCTTAATCTAAAAGGAAAACAGAATTAAAATATTTACTGATTTCTAAGATAAATTCATGAAGTGTGTGCTACACATCTACCTCATGTCCAGCGCTGTGGATGATACAGAGATCATGTGTAACAGATGCAAAAAAAGCTCAGGATCAGAAACGGTCCTTGGAGAGGGGAAATTTGTGATATAGGTAAGAAGGCAAGACATGTGCATAAGCACAAGACGGGGCCACAAAGTGCAGTATGCTTCACTTTACGCAACAGAAGTGTTACTAAAAAGCTGTGTTGTTGAAGTGAGGTAAAATGGTATATATTTTAAAATTTATACCATAAATTCATTATTTCTAAGAACTCTTGGGTGAATCCTTTCTGTGACAGAAAAGATCACCTAAATGTATGTTGATGCAATTAAGCCCACGGTGTTCAATCTTACGCTTCCCTTGATGGCTAGGCTGGTTTAGCTGCATGAATGACTTGAGATTAACTGAATCAGTTTCTGCCATATCTCCTGTCTGATTACACCCTTCTGTCTCCAGGAGTGTGATGGTATTCAGGGAATTAAATGCTTTGTCCACTGAAAAACTAGACTATAAACAAATCTACGTGATAGACAACTTCTAAAAAATGTTTTACTGAGGTATCAAGTCCTTTAAAATAAGACCATGCTAATTATTTAGAACACTTGCCTTCATTCCTTCTTCCCAACTAATCCACAGGTCACCGCGTGTCAGGAAGCAAGCAACAGCGTGTCTGGCCAGGTGGTGAATCCAGCCCTCCTGACGCAGCTGCGTCATGATGGCATCAATCCAAGGAAAACCTGTCCGGCCTTCTGCCCATTTTGCTAAAGCCTCAGGATTCTTATCCCAAGGAATCTGAACACAGATGGGGTTCCCTTCCATTTTATCAAAGCGTGGATTATTTGTTGCTGCTGTATAGAAAAATTCTCGCCATAGTAGTTGCCCATAAAGGGAAAGGGGAGGGGAACTGTTCTTTTTTACCTAAGATTAAAAAGCAAAGAAGTCGTATAAGCAATTTTTTAAAAAATATTTTGAAAAATAAAATCCAGTTTCAGTTAATACCTTCTTGTAGAGATCTGTTAGTTTGAAGTAAAACAGCCGACAAGACAAACAACCAAATCGGAGGTAAGGACTGAGTCCGGTAGGGCTGGCAAGCAGGGAATTCGCATTCATCCGAGGTCTTTCAAAGTTTGCCACCCAGGCCTGAAAACATACAGAGAGAGTTATGCTAACTTTTCCACTTTTAAATTAGATTTAAATTTTTAAAAACTATTACATAGTTCTTGGGTAATAACATCTTATTACTCCAGACACAAATGATGTGTTTTAATAAAAAATAAGAAAGGATAAAAGTGAGCATTTTCTTTGTGTTTCAGCCATCCTCATGTAGCACATATTCATGTGAAAAATTGCCCTCAAATTCCTAACACAAAGCTGACAGCACCATCCCCGTCTCTTTGCCACTGACATAAAGGTGAAACAGAACTCTATCCTAGCTTCAAAGTTATGGCTATCAGATACCAACTTATAGAAGAAGAATAGAAGAGGTAGTGTTGGCAATAGCTAAAAAGGAAATAATCAGAAGAGGAGGAAAATACTATTTAAATGAAGAGACAGCTGTTAATTTTCAAATAGGTTTGTGCTATTTTAAGTTTCTCTAAATTCTTCTTTTCAACAGCCTATTTTTTGTTTTTAAAAAAGAGTGAAATTATTTTTAAAATGCCAACTTGGAAATATGAACATGATCTATATTATCATACTTTTCTTTCCAAATGCCTTTCCAAACGTGTAAGTGCTTCCGTTTCTCCGCCTGGCCACACTGCAGAGGGTAAACCATCCGTATCAAAACCTAAAATAAAAAATACATAAATACATTTAAAAAATATCATTCTTCTCGAGTATACATAATTTTTATTTAGCCACAATAATTACAAGAAAAATTACTTTGCAAAAAATCATGATGGTAGCATCAAAATGAATTGATGACCCTGGATTCTCATATATGAAAGACATAACATGTTCTCTCTTCTTTAAAATGTATACTTTCAGGTGACAGCAGAAAGATTACATTATTTTACAACACATAAATAAAGCACAGATTTACCACTTCTTAGTTTGAGTTTCTTCTACTTTCTTCTCCTAGCTTCCTTACTCTGTTAGTGCAAAATACATGTCAATTCAGAAGTGAGATTTCCTGAGTGATTTATTAGCTCTTAAGTGTCACCTTTCTACCATTTACACCCACCTAGTTCTTCCAGTGAGGGGACTCCGTATTTTTCATCGTGGTCATCAGACAGAGGAGTCGTGCACTTTTCTATCACTTCCGAAGTAATCGTCTCTACCGGTATCTCTAGCGGTTCCATTTTGCTGATGAGAGTCTGGAATCTTTTATACGTAAGAGGTGGTTGTCCACCATTGAGTTCTATGATCCTATTACAAAAGTTAGTAAAATCAAGTTAGTATAAGAAAAGACAATATATTTTGGTTGATAAGCTCTGAAAAGGCTTAAAAATCATAAAGTAAATAAAATTACTTAAGACTTCTAGTAGAATGACCAGGAAACTTGTTAAAAAAAATGGTTAATGAATCTAAAAATCATTTTCTAGACATCTGTTAGGTATCAAAAACTATACAAAACATTTAAGATAAAGGGCATTAAGCACCTCCGAGTGAAAAAAACAAGTGGCTAAATTAGTCTGACGGCAGTAACACAAAAATATGGAAATGTAAAAATATAACTCAGCTCCAAGAGTCTCTGCATTTCTCCAAGGAGGACATACCGAGGGCCCAGAGATACATGAAAGGATGCTCAGCATCGCTAGCCATCAGAGAGATGCAAATTAAAGCCACAATGAGATACTACTCCACACTGGTCAGAATGGCCATCATAAACAAATCAACAAACAAGTGCTGGTGAGGCTGTGGAGAAAAGGGAACCCTAGTGCACTGTTGGCGGGAATGCAGACTGGGGCAGCCACTGTGGGAAACAGTATGGAATCTCCTCAGAAACCTAAAAATGGAATTGCCTTTTGGCCTGGCAATTCCACTGCTGGATTATACTCTAATAATCCTGAAACACCAATTCAAAAGAACTGATGCACCCCAATGTTCACAGCAGCACAATTTACAAGAGCCAAGTGCTGGAAACAGCCTGAGTGGCCCATCAGTCAATGAGTGGATCAAAAATTATGGCACATTTACACAATGGAATACTATGCAGCAGAAAGAAAGAAGGAGCTCCTACCCTTTGTGACAGACAACATGGATGGAACTGGAGAGCATTATGCTAAGCGAAATAAGCCAGGTGGTGAAAGACAAATACCACCTTTAAGTGGAACCTAATCAACAAAACAAACAAGCAAGCAAAACAGAACCAGAGACACAGAAATAAAGAACAAACTAACAGTGACCAGAGGGGAGGGGCAAGGGATGGGGGATAGTGGGGGGAAGAAGGGGAAGGGTCAAGTCAAGGAACATGTATAAAGGACCCAAGGACAAAGACAATGGGGGTGGGGGGACTGAATGTGGGAGGTGGAGGGTGAGTAGGGCAGGGGACAGTAATGAGGGAAAAATGGCTGTAACTGTAACTGAACAACAGTTTTAAAAAAACCCTAAGAAATGCCAAAAAAAAAGAGAAACAAGTCTTATTAATTAGGATTCTATATTACTGCAGTGATAACCACTTGATGTTTTCTACTGTGCTCACGCTTTTGTTAAAAATGTTGGCATATGTATTTCATATACATATCTTACGTATCTTATGTACATACTTATGTTTACTTCTGATCACTAATTGCTTCAATCAAGTTGTAGTAAAGGAAAGATTAGCATTTGCCAATGGTAGTTTGAATTAAGACACTTTGGGTATAACAAATTATTGTTTTTCATTATGGCCATTTGCTTAATATTTAGCCTTAAAAAAGAATTATTGGCAAAATCCAACTCCATCATTTTATAGTCAGGAGCTAAAGCCTACCAAGAGAGCTAAATAAATAAGTCAACGTCACATAGCGAATGAATGGCAATTAAGGTTTTTCTTAATCCAAATACTGTACATTTTTCATTATGACACCTATATTATGTATCAATTACACATATAAGAAATAATCACCATAAAGACTAGACTCTCTGATTTTAGTAATTTTGCTTTGGTGTAATACTTTGAGTTTATACATAGGGTCATAATGAAATTTGTCAACTATAATAATACTGCAATGACACTACTGCTAACTATATAACAAACAAAATAAAAGCCTTGGAAAAGTGTTTTCTGTATGTTACATTGTTTTACAATGGATTATATGTGGTTAATATTCATATCCAATGCAATAAATAATACAATTTTTTGCGTAATACTGAGTCTTCCATGTAGAAGCAACTGCGTTTATCCTGTTTTGCCTCCTTCTTGCTATCAACTCGAAGTTAAGAAAACTGGTAAACTAAACTAGAAGACAAGTTTACTACAGGATATATGACTTCTGGTTTAATATCAAATAAGACCCTTGCTGAATCAAACCACCATTTTGTCATGTTACTTACAATTGGCTTTATTAACTTGATAAAATGTATAAGAAACTTAAAAAGTAAAATAACTTAAAAGGAACATAAATTATGAGAATTCAGCACTTACAAGTACAACAGTAGACTAAAAGGTTCATAAGTTAACAAATCTTTTGAACCTTCAAAATTCACAGCATACAATACTTCCTAAATTTAAACTTGACCACAGACTCTTTGTTGGGCAAAGCATCATTAAGGATTGGTATTTCAAGAAATAAACTTTGAAAAATGTAGTACTATGCCATTGTTCAGAGGACTACACCTATGCAAAGTAATATTTCATACAATTTGCATCTGGATTTAAAATCTAGATTGACAAGATATACACAGATGACGTAAAGTAAGTTAAAAAAATCATACAAAATAAAGCAAGGCAGTTTATGCCTATGTATCATATAAACAATAAAATTAATATTGCTAAGAGCCCAGAAAGGGGAGACCAACAATAGGCTGAGTTGGAACAGTCAAGAAGAGTTTTTATATTCTTAGTTTTGAAACTAAAATTCTGAGTATTTTAATCTTGTGCACTATGTCTGTAAGTTTGGCACCTGTCACTGGGTAAGTAAAAATCACAGCTGTTATGGTAAGGGTTTAATATATATTTATTTAATTCTCCCACAACTCTATTATGTATATGTTATTTCCATTTTACAAACCTATGTCCCAAAGGTTAAAACTTATTAGTCTATGTACTTACTACTGCTGAACTGTACATTTAAAAATGCTTAAGGTGAAAAATATTATGTGCACTTTACTAAATAAAAACAAGAAAAAATACTTACTTGTCTAGGTCATACAATGTATGTGAAATTCGTACAATTACTTCTACTCCAGCTTCCGTAGCCAGTTTCTTAATAGCTGCATCTCGTTCCTTTCCGAAGGGCTCAGAATCATACTCAATTGAAAGCTTAGTAATGTTCCATTCCTAAGATAAGACAGAAGGGGCAAAGTGTACACAAATTTTAAAAATAGTTTTTCTGTAATAATAATGAAGGCTGAAAAAAATTGAAAAGCTCATGATTTCCATATCAAATAATTATACTCACATCAAACTTTAAATATGCAGCAAGAAAATGTACAATTTATAGATTAAAAATATATAAATAAGAAATGTACATTCCCTAGATATCAAAAATTGTGCTAAACATAAGACAATCTAGCAATATGCTTAAAACCAGCTTCTTACACTAAATGTGTTTGTATAGTACTTTCCTTTTTCAAATAATTTATACTTACTTTATCTCATTTGTTCCTCAAAAGAACCCTTAGAGTTTGGCACTTTGATTGGTATCTCCATTTTGAAGATATGGGTGTTTTAAAAATTTAGGGACTTGCTCAAGTTCACAGAGTGCCAGAATGTCTGAATTTATGCTGGTGCCTCTAAGAATTGGTAGTTAATATGGTATAAGCTTTGCTGTTTTATTTCTGATTACCAAAAAATGTTAACTAGAAAATAATGGAGATAGTGATTATAATAGCAGCTATTTATTGAGTGTCAAGTGCTGTATTAATAAGTTCTGCACAGCTCCTTATAGTGATTTGCAATGAGGAGGCTGTGACTTCAGGAAATTAAGTTACTTCCTAGGGTGGATAGTAAAGTTTTTTACATTCTAAAATCTACTCTGATATATCTTACAAAGAAAAAAAAATTCGCCTGTAATTCTACCATTATTTAACTGACTATATAGTGACACACTGTAATTCTTCAAGCCTGTACAGATTAGACAAGGGCTGTCAGCAACAGTGGGCTCTGTTTGTTTTCTGTTTGGTAATTACTGTTATAAACCTTGCAGTGCAGATCTTTATGCATAAGTCTTAAAAATCTAGGGGCATTTGTACTATTTTTTCTAGAAATAATTCCTTGAAAAATATTTAATGGACACTATATGCACATTTACATGGACACTATATGCACATTTAAATATTTGATACACACTGTCACATTTTCCACCAGTTACACTGTACCAATTTACCCCCGCATCAGCAGTACACCGGTGTTTACTCCCCATACAGCTACAATCCTCACATACAATAGTGGCACCGCTAGTACATACACACAGTATACAAAGAAAAATAATATCTCATTTAAAATATTTTCCTTTCTTGAAAGTCTTGGAGAATTCCTACCAAGCTGTCAATAACTGCTCACTTTGAGGTATAGAATTTTGGAGTATAAGTAACGTAATTATTTTTATTTTACGCACTATTGCATTGTTCAGATTTGTTAATACAATCATGTACTGCTTTTGAAATTTAAAAATAAGATTAAAATAAGAACAGGAAATATTACATTTGTTTTATAGTAATACAGTATAGAGTAGTAGTCAAAAAACACAGGATCTAAAGTCCTGAGTTCAAAGACTGGCTTAACTATTTGTGCAAATTGCTCAACTCTCATAATCTGTTTGCTTATCTAAAACATGAGCACAATGTAAGTAAAATGTTTATAGAGTGCCTAGCACATAAGCCCGTGTAAGTGTTTGCTGCAGTAAAATAAAAAAAAAATGTTACTGGCTTGTTGAAAGATTAAATGCGATAATGCCTATAAATTGTTTAGGACATAGTAAGAAGAAGACCTCAATGAATAATAGCTATTATTAGCTATTATTATTACTAGGCATTTGTATATTTCTTCTTCTGCAAGTTGAAGTTTATGTTTGCTTGGTTTTCTATTGAAGTTAATTTTCCTCTTATGGATTTATAAGAGCTCTTTACATTATTTTTTATCCTCACCCTACGACATGCTCATTGGTGTTAGAAATAGGGGACAGGAGGGACAGAAACATCGATCAGTTGCCTCTCGTACAGGCCTGACCAGGACCAAACCTGCAGCCTAGGTATGTGCCCTGACTAGGAACTGAACCCCAGACCTTTTTGGTTTACAGGACGATGCTCCAACCAACAGAGCCACACTGGTCAGGGCAAGAGCTCCTTACATTTTAATGATAGCAACCTTTCTGTCATATATGTTACAAAAAATTTTTTTTCTAAATAGTAGTTTGCACTTTAATTCTATACATTTTTTTTACATTTTTTTATTGTTGCTCAGATACAGTTTTCTGCCGTTTCCCCCCACTTCTCCCCACCTCCCTCCCCTGTTCCCACCCCCCACCTTGCTATTGTCCATGTGTCCTTTATAATTAATTGTTCCTGTAAACCTTTCACCCTTTCCCCCCATTATCCCCTCTCCTCTCCCCTCTGGTCACTGTGAACCTGTTCTCAACTTCAATGTCTTTGGCTATACTTTGCTTGCTTGTTTGCTTTGTTGATAATTCTATAAATTTTTATTGACAAAAAGCTATTTAGTTTCTAGAAAGTAAATGTTAGAGTCAATAACTCTCCCCCACCTTTATCCTTTTTTGATAAAGGAAGGGAACATAAATCAGAGATCTAAGGCCAAAACAAAGACCACATTATCTGTAAAGTTGAATTGGACAAAAGATACTAGGTTTAAGGGCAGGTAAGCCTGTTAATATTTCACCCCCAAATTACACGGATTTGCCTGCCTAATGATAAGCAGCACCTTCCCCGCAGTGCGGGCTGCTCCTGTAACATTTATCACAGGGAAGAAGACAAGAGGATACGTGCTCTCTGCAGCTAGAGAGAAAAGGCACCATCTGAGCTATACTACACCACCTTTGCCCTTTCTGCTAACTCGACAGTGAGAGCATTCACTTCTTCCCTGGGGATACAACAGTGAACATCTCTCCACAAGAAAAAAATGAAAAGTCAGGGAAGAGAAAATTCCCCAAACATTAAATGTATTCATTCATATGCCAAATACTTACTACTGTAATTCTTATCGCAGCCCAGATACAACCTTCCCTTTCTCTAAAAGCAATACACATATCCTCAGATTTTTTTTAATACAAAAATTAAACCAATAGTAAGTAGAAGAGAAAACAAAGAATAAAGAGAGGAATGGAAATCAATGAAACAGACAGACAAATATAAGGAAAATAAAAGAGCAGTAACTTATTGTCCCTTGGCTCCAAGCCCACCCTTACTTGCCCTGCTTACACACAACGTTCCCTCTCAGGAAGAAGCTTCACAGAGGAACAGGGCCAGAAACGGTTCATAAGAACAGTCTGCTGGCTGGCAGAGAAACTTCACGTAGAGCTCGAGGAAACCTAACTGCAGCTGACCTGTAGGAGTGGTCTACCGGGTGGCAGAGAACTTTACCAGGGGACGAGGGCAGAGAACTTTACCAGGCTGGAGCTGATCTGTAAAAGGGGCCTATCGGGTGTCATTTGCTGTTCTCTTGCTATTCATTTTAATTTCATTCTATTGAAGTCAGAGAATATGTTCTACAAGATTTCAGTCTTCAGAAACTTATTGATACCTGTTTTATGGCTTAGTGTATGGTCTATCTTAGTGAATGTTTCATATGCACTAGAAAAGAATGTATATTCTGGAGTTCTTGGGCATAGTGTTCTACAAATATCAGTTATATCACACTGGTTGATAGTGTTTCAAATCATCTAGATCTTCATTAATTCTTGTATATTCTATCAATAACTGTGAGGTATAAAAATCACTAACTATGATTGTGAATTTATGTTTCTCCCCAGAATTTTATTAGTTTGAGATTCAAGTTTTTATGCTGTTTGTAGATAATATACATTTACGATGGTTTTATCTTTTTGAAGTGAGACTTCACTCTATATCTCTGGTAATTTTGTCTTAAATTCTACTTTCCTATGCCTACTGTTTGCAAGTACACTTTTTCTGTCTTTTATTTCGAACTATCTGTTTCTTCATATTTTTTAAGTGTTTCCTCTAATCAGCATATAGTTGGTTCTTGTGTATTCTTCATCCAGTCAAACTGCCTTTTAAATAAAGAGCTTAAAGTAGACCATTTACATTTAATATAACTACAGTTGGGCTTAAATTTACCATCTTGGTTAAGTTTCATTTTTGACTATCTCTTCTGTGTTCCCTATCTGACTTCATTTGAATGAGTCAAGTATTGTTAGTATTTCATTTTAAACTTCTCTGTTAACTTTTTAGAAATAGATACTTATATTTAGATCACAATATGCATTCTTATCACAGTCTATCTTCAAATCATATATTGCTAATGAATAATATAATGACATACATATGTATTCACACACATACAGACTATATAAACATATATAGTCGGTCAGGAAAAAGGCCAGCCATTGTTAATATAAGAGAATGGTTTGTGTGATGTAACCTGGCAGCCAAGGACAGTGGACTGGAATCCACTGTTGTCTGTGCTCATGGGTCATTCATACATGTTCTTTGACTAATCCCTTCCCCTTCTTTCCTCCATTCCTCCCTCCCCCGTTTCCTTTGGCAGCCGTCAGTCTGTTCCCTGTTTCCATGTCTCTGGTTCTGTTTTGCTCATTAGTTTATTTTGTTCATTAGATTCCTTATGAACACTCTTAGAAGTGAGATCATATGGTATTTGTCTTTCACCACATGGCCTATTTCACTTAGCATAATAGTCTTCAGTTCTATCCATGCTGTCCCAAAAGGTAGGGATTCCTTCCTCTTTCTTTCTGCTGCATATTATTCCACTGTGTAAATGTATCACAGTTTTTTAATCCATGCATCTACTGATGGGCACTTAGGCTGTTTCCAACACTTGGCTATTGTATGTAGTGCTACTATGAACATAGGGGTGGATAAGTTCTTTTGAATTGGTGTTTCAGGGTTCTTAGGGTATATTTCCAGCAGTAGAATCACTGAGTCAAAAGGCAGTTTCATTTTTAGTTTTTTGAGGAAATTCCATACTGTTTCCCACAGTGGCTGCACCAGTCTGCATTTCCCCAATAGTGCACTAGGGTTCCCTTTTCTCCACATCCTTGCCAGCACTTGTTCTTTGTTGGTTTATTAATAATAACCATTCTGGCAGGTGTGAGGTGATATCTCATTGTGGTTTTAATTTGCATCTGATGGCTAATGATGTTGCACATTTTTTCATATGTCTATGGGCCATCTGTGTGTTCTCCTTGGAGAAGTGTCTAGGTCCTCTGCCCATTTTTTTATGGACTTGTCTTCTGGTGTTGAGTTGTATAAATTCTTTATATAGTGTGGACATTAAACCCTTGTCAGATGCATCATTGGCAAATATACTCTCCCACATAGTTAGTTCCATTTTCATTTTGATGATGGTTTCTATATACATGCAGATTTTAAATTTGATATAGTCCCATTTATTTATTTTTTCTTTTATTTCCCTGACCCTGGGAGTTATGTCACCAAAAATGTTGCTGTGTGGGATATCTGAAATTGTACTGCCTATTTTTTCCACTAGGACTTTTATGATATCACAACTTATACTTAAGTTCTTTATCCATTTTGAGTTTATTCTGGTGTATGGTATAAGTTGGTAGTCTAGTTTCATTTTTTTGCATGTATCAGTCCAGGTCTCCCAACATAATTTATTAAAGAGGCTATTTTTACTCCACTGTATGCTAGTTCCTCTTTGTCAAATATTATTTGGCCATAGGGTCATAGGTTTATTTCTGGGCTCTCTATTCTGTTTTATTGGTCTCTGTGTCTGTTCTTATGCGAGTACCAGCCTGTTTTGTTTCCAGTGGCCCTGTAGTATAGTTTGATATCAGGTATTGTGATACCTCCAAGTTTGTTCTTTCTCAAGATTGCTGTGGTTATTCAGGGTCTTTCTTGGTTCCATATAAATATTTGAAGTATTTGTTCTAGATCTGTGAAATATGCCCTTGGTATTTTAATAGGGAGTGTGCTGAATCTACAGATTGCTTTGGGTAGTATGGACATTTTAATGATGTTAATTCTTTCAATTCAAGAATGGGGTATATACTTCCATTTATGTGTATCTTCCTCAGTTCCTTTCTTCAGTGTTCTATAGTTTTCCGAGTACATGTCTTTTACCTCCTTGGTTAAATTTATTTCCAGGTACTTTGTTGGGTTTTTTTTTTGCTGCTATAGTAAATGGGATTCTTTTTCTTAGTTTCTCCTTCTGATTGTTCATTGTTGGTGTACAAAAATGCCATCAATTTCTGAATATTGACTTTGTATCCTGCTACTTTGCCAAATTCCCTTATTAGGTCAAGTAGTTTTTTGGTATAGCCTACATGGTTTTCTGTGTATACCATCATGTTGTCTGCAAATAAGGACAGTTTCTTCCTTCTTTCCAATCTGGATGCCTTTTATTTCTTCTTTTTGTCTGATTGCTGTGGCTAGGACCTCCAGGACTATGTTGAATCAGAGTGGTGAAAGCGCACACCCTTGTCTTGTTCCTGATCTTAAGGGAACTGTGTTTAGCTCTTTCCCACTGAGTGTGATGCTGGCAGGAGGCTTTCATATATGTCCTTTATGCTCCCTCTGTTCCCCCTTTGCTGAGTGTTTTTGTCATAAACGGGCGCTGGATTTTATCAAATGCTTTTTCTGCACCTACTGATATGATTATGTGACTTTTGCCTTTCATTTTGTTTATGTGATATATCACATGTACTGATTTGTGAATATTATACCATCCTTGTATCCCTGGAATAAATCCCACTTGATTATGGTGTATGATCTTTTAAATGTATTGTTGGGTTCGGTTTGCTAGTATTTTGTTGAGAATTTTGGCATCTATGTTCATCAGAGATATTGGCCTGTAACTTTCTTTTTTGTTGTGTCTTTACCTGGTTTTGGGATCAGGATAATACTGGTCTCATAAAAAGAGTTTGAGAGTCTTCCCTCTTCTTGAATTTTTGGGAACACTTTGAGAAGGATAGGTGTTAGTTCCTCTTTGAATGTTTGGTAAAATTCGCCTGTGAAGTCGAATTTCACTCACTGTGCTCTAGCCATGCTGGCCTTCTTGCTGTTTCGAAACAAGGCAAGGCACACTTCCACATCAGGGCCTCTGTAACTGCTGTTCCCTCTGCCTGCAGTACTCCTCCCCTATGCTGAAGTTATCTTAGTAGTTTAAAACAAATGATTAACTCTCACAAGTCTGTCAGTTAACTAGATGGTTCTTTTGTTGGTTCCCACTGGCTCAATTGCGAACCTTGCAATCAGCTGGCAGTGTGGCTGCGTGGAGGAGGGACCTAAGATATCTCTCTTACCCATCTGAGACCTTGGTGCTAGCCATTGGATGGCCCTCTCTCTCTGCTCATGGTCTCTCATAATGTGATATTTTAACCCAGGTTTCCTTGCATGGTACAAGAAGTACTCCAAAAGGTCAAAGAGTCATTTGAGGTCTAGGATTTGAAACTCAGTGTCTTCTTTGGCACTTGATCAAAATGAGTTATAAGGCCAACCCAGGTTTAAGGCCATAAGAAAATAAACTCCACATTTTTATGGAACAAGCTGCAAAATTTTGTGGATTCAATATCACACCCCAGATATTTGCATGCCGCAGTCCCTTCATATGTTTGCTCAAATATCACTTTGTCAGTGACGCCATGATTCCATGTTAAGTAACTACCCTCCCCTCATCTTGGCACTTAAATATTCCACACTTTATTTTAGCACCTAATACCACCTGACATTGTATATTTACTTGTTTGTTTATTATTATCTCCTTTCCTATATAGTGTAAGTCCATGAAGGTAGAAACTTTTTCTGTTTGGTTCACTACTAGGTCCCTGGCACACTGAACACTGCCTTGTACATAGTAGGTACTCAATCAATATGTATTGAATTAATTATCTTACTCAAATGGTTAAAATAATAAAGAATCTGAAATAACTCAAAAAGGATAACAAATTTTACACATTTAAATGTTAGTGATTTCATATATTTTCCTTGGATTTATTCTGGGATTTTGAACAAAACATTTTATTAAGCTTCTGTATGTCCATCAATAAAGACTTTAGCCATGTCTGTTTCTTGGACACAATGAGGATGGTTTAAACCAACACTTGAAACTAGTCATGCATAAAAAGTTTCTGCAGGGCCTGGAATGTGCATGATCTTGGTAGCCTGCCAGCTTGGCATTAAATGTTTCCAGAAATGCAATATTTAACTGTGTAATAATAATATTATTATTATTTTACTTTTTACGTAAGATACCTATGATTAATCGTGTTATTTACCCAAGTTTTGCCAAGGCTAGTGCCTGTTAAATTTCTTTACCATTTCTTCGGTAGAATGTAAAAAAGTTTTTTTAAAAAGTCATCATGATAGGTTATATTAAATATGAATTTAACTGAGAAAAATTCTAGATTGAAAACACATAAGAAGACAACAGCTTATCAGACATATACATGTGTACAAAAATTCTCTGACCCCATTCCTAAACCCACTCAATATAAATGGAATAAAATGAGTGAATGTCACAGAGAGAAGATGCACACTAGTGGGACATCAATACTGGAAACACTGTCACCACCCCAATAAACTAAAGGCACTATTATTAGACCTAAACTATTTTTACTGCTAATGTGGGGAACAGGATTACTTACCTATTAAAAAGCTGACTCACTATGTTCTGTACTAGAATAATAAAACCTGAGGAAATAATGTAAATGAGTCAGCTAGTTACGGACAAAAGAATCCTTTCTCACAGAGAAGCTGGGGGTGTAAAGGTTAGGATAGGAAGGAGACCAACTTTCTACTTTATATTCTTTTGTGTTTCTTTTTTAAAGCACATATATGTAGTAGCCCTAAACAAAAAGTTTTTTTAAAAAAACCATACAATAGAAAAGAAATTAACTTCCTCTATGGCTCTGCAAGGAGCAAATAAATATGAAAGGAAGTGTTCATAAATAGCATTTTATACAGATTATACAGCCCAAGGAAAAATTAGAATAAAATAATTCACACTTCATGTGCATGTGCTTCATGTATCTGTATGCTACGGCTCACGTGGAAACCACTGCCTCTCTGCCCCACTGACAAGACAGGGCATCATCTAATTGCGGAAGACAGTGTGATCTAATAGTATGCTATTTTAGGCAGAAGAAAGCTCAAAACAAACACAAAAGACTTGCTGACTTAAGACAAGGTTTTTAAAAACAAGTAAAAGTTTTGTCATTTTTAAAGTGACTAAGTTCCTCTTAGGATTCATCTTACTTATACCACATGAATTTAGAGATAAGGTTCAAGCAATTACCCACAGTACTTTCTTACTCATGCACTGTCGATAAACTATTACCATTGTTTCTGATATGCTTTCTACTCAGATCTCGTCCAGGTACCTAAGTTAAATTCTGACTCTAAGCAGCTACAGTAGTGAACACATTTTAATGCAGTCAATTGTCACTAGCCAAAACTGTCGCATTAGTCAAAACCTAAACATTAAAGGTTTCTCTCATGCCAGTGAGAAAAGTCTAGGTAGTGCTGGTTTGACTCTCAGCATTAGAAACATTCTCATTCAGGGAAAGGAATTGTTCTCTTCTGCATTAGACAGAAATTTTGCTATTATAAAAATGTGATGAGTCAAACAGCTGCAAGAAAAAAAGAAGATATACGTTTGGAGTTCTAATGGTAGTGATTAGGAAGGGATGGATAAAAAAAGACAGAAAACTCAGCTTCTGGACTGAGCATTTCCAAGAGCTCGTTGTATGGCCTTGGTCAACTCATCTAATCCTCCAGGACTAATATTTCCATTTGAAAAAAAAAGAGGGAAATAAGACAAGGAGATTTTTAAGTAAGGTTCTACCAAGTTAAAAAAAAACATACAGTTTTGCATTAGACTGAGAAAGTCTTCTAAGAATTATTCCAATAATGTAGTGGCATGTGTGATCAAAGATAATGTATATCTGGACAAGATTGTTCACTGACATCATTATTTATATTAGAAAAAGGCCTGTGGAAAAATAATTCAATGTTCAGTGGAAAGATAAAGAAATTATGTAATATCTATACAACAGAATACTGTGAAGCCATTTAAAAGACTGGGGAAGTGATACGGAACAATATCCAAAATACATGGTTATGTAAAGTACTGCACAGAATGGTATAACTGTTTTCATCCTGGTTTTTAAAAAGGGGGATAATGACACACACATATGCAGCTATGTATGTATATGTATAATATGTGCATATATACATATTTAAACACCTACACACAATCATTTTTATTTATTCTAAGAATATTTGTAATGAATACACAAAAAACTGGTAGTTGTTACTCTGGGAAGAAAACTAGCAGTTTAAGGCAGAAGAAAGATTTTCTTTTACTGTCTGATCTTATCACATGTAACTATTTTACTAAATAAAGAAAAACACAAAATTTTTATTTAAAAACTTGTATTTCCCACCCATTAAGTTATCCAAAACACCTTGTTTACCAAATATGTGTCTTCTCTGATGAAATTGCATTAATATTTTATGCACAATTACCTTGAAAAGCCTGGGAAACACATCTGCTGGTTGGCCCCGGATCACAAACAGACGAGAGTTTAATTTTCGCAGATTAGCATCCAGGTCTTCAAGACATTGAAGCAAAAATCTAGAGAGACAATATTATTAAAATTATTAAATATATATATAGAATATACAAAATATTGCAAAATCATGTTATTTTAAAAGTTAAAATGCCAACTCTATCATCTAATTACCTTTTATCATCTTATTACTTCTAATTGACATATAAATTAGTTTCCAGAAGCCATACATATAATTTTTTTAAATTACAGCACAAGTTTCTTAGTATTTTATTATTTTTAATATATTTTATTGATTATGCTATTACAGTTGTCCAATTCCCTCCCCCTTTATTCCCCTCCACCCTGCACACCCACTCCCACCTGCATTCCCCCTCTTTAGTTCACGTCCATGGGTTGTACATATAAGTTCTTTGGCTTCTACATTTCCTATACTATTCTTACCCTCCCCTTGTTTATTTTCTACCTACCATTTATGCTACTTATTCTTTGTACCTTCTCCCCCTCTCTCCTCCTCCCACTCTCCCACTGATAACCCTCCATGTGATCTCCATTTCTGTGATTCTGTTCCTGTTCTAGTTGTTTGCTTAGTTTGTTTTTGTTTTTTGTAGGTTTGGTTGTTAATAGCTGTGAGTTTGTTGTCATTTTACAGTTCATATTTTTGATCTTCTTTTTCTTAGATAAGTCCCTTTAACATTTCATTTAATAAGAGCAGGGTGATGAACTCCTTTAACTTGACTCTATCTGAGAAGCACTTTATCTGCCCTTCCATTCTAAATGACAGCTTTGCTAGGTAGAGTAATCTAGGTTGTACATCCTTGCCTTTTGTGACTTTGAATACTTCTTTCTCTCATCTTCTTGCCTGAAAGGTTTCTTTTGAGAAGTCAGCTGATAGTCTTATGGGAACTCCTTTGTAGGTAACTGTCTCCTTTTCTCTTGCTGCTTTTAAGGTTCTCTCCTTATCTTTCATCTTGGCTAATGTAATTATGATGTACCTTGGTGTTTTCCTCCTTGGGTCGAACTTTTTTGGGACTCTCTGGGCTTCCTGGACTTCCTGAAAGTCTATTTCCTTTACCAGATTGGGGAAGTTCTCCTTCATTATCTCTTCAAATAAGTTTTCAATTTCTTGTTCTTCCTCTTCTCCTTCTAGTACCCCTATGATTCTGATGTTGAAATATTTAAAGATGTCCTGGAAGTTCCTAAGCCTCTCCTCATTTTTTTGAATTCTTGTTTCTTTATTCTGTTCAGGTTGAATGTTTCTTTCTTCCTTCTGGTCCAAACCATTTACTTGATTCCCGGTTTCCTTCCCATCACTGTTGGTTCCCTGTGCATTTTCCTTTATTTCACTGTTTATAGCCTTCAGTTTTTCCTCTATTTTGTGACCATATTCTACCAATTCTGTGAGCATCCTGATTACCAGTGTTTTGAACTTTGCATCTGATAGGTTGGCTATCTCTTCATTGCTTAGTTGTATTTTTTCTGGAGCTTTGATCTAGTCTTTCATTTGAGCCTTTTTTTTTTGGTCTTGGTGTACCTGTTATGTAGTAAGGGGTGGAGCCTTTATGTTCACCAGGGAGGGGCAACCCAGGTCAATGTATTGTAACGCTGTATGTGGGGGAGGGTCCAAGAGGGAACAATGGCACTTGCTCTGCTCTCTGCCGGTTCTCAGTCACTTCCCCATTCCCCACAATCAAATTGAGCCTTTCTGGTTCTGATTCCCTGGGTGGGTGGGTTTGTGTACATACTAGGACCCTGTGGGTCTCTCCAACGAGCTCTCCTATGAGGCTGGGAGTTTCTCCCACTGCCACCTCAACCCCCACAGGTGTTTTCAGTCAGAGACTTTGAGGCTTTATTTCCCTGCACTGGGACCCTGGGTTGCTTGGTCCATCTCGCTCCCCGTTGTTCCTCCTTGTTTATCTGACCAAAAAAGTAGGACCACCTGGTCCACCAGCTATTGCCTCCATCTTGAGTCCTCTCCACCTGGCTGCCCATGTCCACCCCTCCTACCAGTCTGGGTGAGTGTTTCTTCTTTAACTCCTTGGTTGTTGGACTTCCATACGGCTTGATTTCCTGTCAGTTCTGGTTGTTTTTTGTTTTTAAATTTGTTGTTGTCCTTCTTTTGGTTGTGCAAAGGAGGCACAGTGTGTCCACCTACGCTTCCATCTTGTCCAGAAGTCAGTTTCTTAGTATTTTAATAAAGTTCCTAAATTAAATCAGTATGTTTCATTAAATAATAGTATTTGCAAAAGTTTAATTTGTAAATATAAAAATTATATAAATAAAATATGGATCTCATAGTTTAAACGATGACATGAATTCACGTTTCTACTGAAAAACCAATGTCAAAAACCTACAGCATTTTCTACTGAAAAAAAAAAAAAGGAAACATCCTACTTAATCACTCTGAGCAAATGAGTAATTTAAGAATGTGAGCATGTTATTGGGGGATATTATCACATTGTATGCGGGAAATGCATTTATACGTTTTATGTTGACTGGTAGTAGAGCGTGCGATAAAAACTACTCGCAAACAATGTGTTATAATTGTCTAAGAGAGAGACAACAATGTTCATTTTCTTTCTTTTTTATAAGACAATACTTTTAATTTAAAAAAATTATTAAATACTTCTGAATTTATTGTTGTTCAAGTACAGTTTTCTGCCTTTTCCCTCCACCTCTCTCCTGCACCCCAGCCATCCTCACCTCCCTCCCCTGTTTTCATTCCGCCTTGTTTTTGTCCATGTGTCCTTTATAGCTGTAAACCTTCCCCCTCTTTCCCTCCATTATCCCCTCCTATCTCCCCTCTGGTTACTGTCAGTTTGTTCTTAATTTCAATGTCTCTGGTTATATTTTCCTTGCTTGTTTTGTTGATTAGGTTTCAGTTAAAGGTAAGATCATGTGATATTTGTCTTTTACTTCCTGGCTTATTTCACTTAGCATAATGCTCTCCAGGTCCATCCATGCTGTCACAAAAGGCAGGAGCCCCTTCTTTCTTTCTGTTGCGTAGAATTCCATTGTGTAAATGCACCATAGTTTTTTGATCCACTCATTTACTGATGGGTACTTAGGTTGCGTCCAGCACTTGGCTATTGTAAATTGTACTGCTCTGAACATTGGGGTGCATAGGTTCTTTTGAATTGGTGTTTTAGGGCTCTTAGGATATAATCCTAGCAGTGAAATTGCCAGGTCAAAAGGCAGTTCCATTTTTAGTTTTCTGAGGAAATTCCATACTGTTTTCCATAGTGGCTACACCAGTCTGCATTCCCACCAACAGTGCACTAGGGTTCCCTTTTCTCCAAACCTCTCCAACACTTGTTTGTTGATTTGTTTATGATGGCCATTCTGACCGGTGTGAAGTGGTATCTCATTGTGGCTTTAATTTGCATCTCTCTGATGGCTACTGATACTCAGCATCTTTTCATATGTCTCTGGGCCCTCTGTATGTCCTCCTCGGAGAACTGTCTGTTCGAGTCCTTTGACCATTTTTTAATTGGGTTGTTTGTCTTTTTAGAGTGGAGTTGTGTGAGTTCTTTACATATTTGGAGATCAGACCCTTGTCTGAGGGATCACAATGCTCATTTTCAAGCTTCTAATCTAATTAAAGAAAAAAAACTGATACAGATGTCAAATAATGTGGCATTAACTATGTGTGTAGAGTATGCCAGACTGAATGTTTTCAAAAAGATTTCATGAGCCCTGGCTACATGGCTCAATTGGTTGGAGTATCGTTTGGTGCACCAAAAGGTTGCAGATTCAATCCCCTGTCAGGGCACATACCTAGGTTGTGGGTTTGATCCCCAGTTGGAATGCATATGGAATTTTTTTTTTTAAAGATTTCATGAGGTAGGTGGGGCTACAGATTTTTTTCAATGAAATAAATACCAACAAGGCTTACACATGATAGATATCTGGGGAAATTCTGGGGCAGTACCAGAAGACTTACTGTGCATCTTTTATTGTGAATAAATGGAGCAGCCAGTTACCAAGAACAAATCTGAAAGAGATGTCACCCCTGGAAGGTTCAACCTCATCATTTGCCTCATGGTAATTTTCTGTAACATTTCATCTAGATTCTGTTCTTCTCAGCTGGAAATATATTATTTACTTTCTACTTAGCTTAAGTTTTTGATTTTAAGGTGAATATTTATCTGCTCTTCCACAGGGCATGTGTTCTTAAAAATAGTGATTGTGTCTCACTCATGAGAAGGAGTGGTTAAGATGAACGGAAAGGCATAGTTCAGAATTACATTGCCTAGTATGGTAGCAGTCACTTGACACATGGAGCCATTTAAATGAATTAAAATTAAAAATATAGTTCTTCAGTCACACTTGCCATATTTCAAGGCCTCTGAACAGCCACATATGTGACTAATAGCTGTCATATTGGACAGCACAGGTAGAGGTCACTTCCGTCAATGCATGAAGTTCTGTTGGACAGAGTTGTTCCAGAATCTTGTTCTGTCTAGATCATTTTGTTCTCTTTGCCCATTCTGATCCCATCATTTCACCAAGAAATTCCTGTTAATTTGTTATAAATGTAAGTGTTGGTGACATTGGTAACCTTCCTAACCTAGTCAAGTTTGAGATTCTTTCCCCTTTAGGAATCATGATCTCTGTGGGCTTGGGAAGTCACAGTGCTGTCTGCAGGAGGATGTTAAAGACATTCCATTATGTCATCTTAGGTAGTCTCACAGTCATTCTTAAATAAGAAACACATGTCCGTATCCTCACATTTACATTTCACCACATGCCTTTTCTGTCCTGGTTTAGTTACCTCCCTAACACCTCCATGCTCACTCTACATCACCACTCTACCCCACCACTACCAATGTGCAAATACTTTGGGGGAAAAGACTGCTGTTGTTATACAATGTACAATAAAAGCACATGAGTTTTGTAAAATTATGTGTAACTATAAATAGCTTATAGCGTTTGGTGATAAATGTTTATTGGGAAACAACTAGCTTTATGTATTTGCTTGGCAAAAGGCTTTTTAGACACTAGTCGTCAGATCAAAAATTAAAGTTGCATGAACCAGCAATTTTAAGTTTCTTACATCTAAACAGCACAAGACTAAAATATCCTGGAAGGATAATTCAAGGCAGAGATAACTGTCAAATCTCTTATGTACCATTAGTTTCAGTATCTTCTCCACCAGAGCTAGTAGTATATAGCAATTTGACTTTAGGTGGAAATATTTCTATGTGGTACAAGCAGGTCAATGATAGACTGTAAGATGGGAAAAGAAAAAAAAGGACCTAATTAATTTATTAAATGAATAAGTAAACCTCAATTAATTAATCACTGGTCTTTTATTTTTCCCTTTTTTGTTCACAAGTTGAATAATCATTGTTAATGCTTTTCAGTAAACATCTTATGAAACAACAAAACACTGTAGAAAACGACATGGACTGAAGCAATGCATTACAATAGGAAAAGTTTTGCAACCAAAGAATTATTTTTGTTTTGGCAGTTCATAAAACAAAGGAATAAAAATATATTTAAGTATGGTGTTTTCTTCCACAGATGCTATTTTTTTAAATTTTATTTTCAATTACAGTTGACTTTCAATACTATTTTATATTAGTTTCAGGTGTACAGCACAGTGGTTGGACAATTACATAGTTTACGAAGTGATCCGCTGACAATTTAAGCACCGACTTGGCACCATACATAATTATTACAATATTATTGACTATAGTTCCTATGCTGTACTTTATATCATCACTATGACGGATGTTACTGATGGTGTTCTTCTTTAATAGATAGTATCATTTAAATCACTGTAATTTCACATAAGAATTGCAAGTATACAGTGTACTCAAATATATGTACTTTTAACAATATAATGCTTACTTTGCACTCAAACATTTTAAATAGAAAAGACTTGGAAAGAAACAGAACAGGATGGAGAACACTTAATGATGCTGTCCTTTGTTGTAAGGCTTTTTGCACCATGACTTTTAAAACTACATGCATGTATCATCTTGATAAAATTTACATTGCATGTACCTGCTTATGTAATATGTACATAAGAAAATAACCAGAAGGATATTATACCAAGCTATTAACAATAGCTACCCTTGGGGAATGGGAGTTTGGGAGGGGGGTGAAGAAGAAATATACCTTTTAAAAACTTCATAAAAAGGTATAAAATTGATCATCAGCATATACTTTTTCAAAGTAGACCAAAGCTGGAGAAATACTGTATGTACTATAAACCTGGCTTAATACATAGTGAACATCTTCTCAAAGCAACTGAAATACTTCAATGGCATGAATTTCATGGTTTTATTGTATTCCCATTGCACAGATTACCCAAATTACTATCTTTTAATCGATCCTGAAATGTTCTAATTTCTTCACCTGTAAAACTGGGATAGTAACAGGACCTATATCATACACAGCATTGTTGTGAGAAATAAATTAATATTATGTGAGGCTCTTAGAACAGTGCCTGATTCATAGGAACCATGATTATATGTGTTATCTGGTATTTTTTTTGTCCCTTCCTTCCTATCACTTCTAATTCTGCTACAATAATTCTAGACCTTGTTACCTCTTGCTGGCATTATTTACTACAAGGCCTTAAATCTGCCTACAGTCTCTTCCTGCTCTAATCCATTTTATACACAATAGCAAACATTCCTGAGGGACACTTTCCTGTACAAATGTATTCAAAAGCTCATTCTTATAGAATAAAGAACAATTTTTTTCCTTGGCCCCTAATTTAGGGTTCCAGATTCATTTCCTACCACTCCTGGTTCCCTCCCACCAAATCAAACTACATCTTTTTTCCCCATTCAGTCTCCTGGAATTTTCTCCTTGCTCTTCCCTTGGCCTAAATACCTTTCCCAATTCCCATCTCTTCAAGTTCATATCCTACCAATTTTCAGCCTTCCAGCTGTAACTTCTCCATCCTCTGAAATGTCAAAGGACATAATGTACCTCATCCTAGAGAAATTTTCAGACGATACCTTATATTATAGCTAGCGCTCTCTCTCTCTCTCTCTCTCTCTCTCTCTCTCTCTCTCTCACACACACACACACACACACACACCACCTTCTCCTGATGAACTTCAAATAAAGTGTTTGTGTCTCATTCCTAACTATACAGTTTCCTAACCTGTGTTTTGGTTTCCACATTTGGCAAGCAAATCTCATCATGTAAGTTTAGAAATAGGATGAAATGACCTGTAGAGTTGTCATGTACACTGTTGAAAGGATTATAAACAGCATAAAATCACCTAGTAGAATCACTAGCACTTGGTAGATATTCATTAAGCAGAAGTTATAATTATTCTTTCTTGGGAATAATTTATATATTTTTAAAAAGTGACTTGTTTCTATATGCAAATATCTGGGCATGAAAACAGAAGACAATGAATTAGTCTATATACAACTCTATACAGAATCATCTTGAACTTATAACTTGCCCTGAATGTGACTTTGGACAAAGTTTTGATGAAAATCTTCCCAGTGACAAGGCAAATGTGCATACGAATATACTGAGGTCTGTCCAGAAAAAGTTGAACCATTGTTAATATAAGAGAATAGTTTGTGTGACATCAATGTAACCTGGCAGTCAAGGAGAGCGGACTATAATGTGCATGTGTGAACAATGACGACTTCACTGTACTAGTAAGTAGGGGCAGCAGACACTGTTGAGTGACATGTGTACTGTGTGGCCATCACATTCAAAACGATTGATTTGAGCAAGTACAGCAACAAATCTGCATCAAATTTTGTGTTAAGCCTGAACATTCCTCCATAGAAACTATTCAGATGATTGAGAAGGCAGTAGCTAAGGGCAACTGGTGATTGGCAGCTTCATCACAACAACGTGCCTGCTCACGCATTGTGTCTTGTACAGAGTTTTTTGGTGAAACATCAAATCACCCAGGTGACTCAGCCCCTCTACAGCCCAGATTTGGTGCCCTGCGACTTCTGGCTTTTCCCAAGACTAAAACCACTTTTGAAAGGGAAGAGATTTCACACCATCAATGAGATTCAGGAAAGTATGACAGGGTGGCTGATGGCAATTGGGGAAACTGTGTGAGGTCCCAAGGTGCCTACTTTGAGGGGAATGAGGTATCACTGTCCCATGTACAATGTTTCTTGTGTCTTGTATCTTCTTCAATAAATGTCTCTATTTTTCATATTACATGGCTGAATACCTTCTGGACAGACCTCGTATATGGTAAGATACAGAGCAATTAAGGCCCTGAATCAACTAAGCATTTAATTCTTCCTTGATAATACCATAAAATAAAACCTCCAGTATCTCAGGTTCAAAGTACCAACTTGCTGGCAGATAAGATTTTTTTTACTGCCAAATAATGTGACCTGAAAGAATGCTACATAAAATCTGACCTTTCATCCTTTACCCTCAACTGGGAAGTGAGTTCTGTTAGAATTCAGATTTAACGTGTTCCAGAGAACACACAAATTTCAACTTTTATATAAGTGTATGTGCATCAGACAGGCATCCAATATTGTATGTGATGATTTAATACACTATATATTGAAAATACGCAGGGCACACTTAAAAGGTATATATTTTCAGATCTCCAATTTGGCATATTTACTGTTCCTTTGAAACAAATCATTTGAAGGCTCAGTCAATAATGCTATTAAATACATGCAACAGGTTAGTTTTTAAATAGGCCCGAGGTAGTAAAACTCACTACATCCCTTTGTATAATTGTATTTCCTACAGAGAAGACAGTTCTCATGTTAATTTAATTACAACACTAACTGTACTACTTCGAAATAAATTGTAGAGGTGCTAGGAGAGAAAATATATTTATTCATTTAAAACATTTTAAGGATTTCTTTAACCTCTAGAGTTCACTAGTTTACTGCTAGTAGAAAAAAAGTATATGCAGTGAGCTTCCTTATACCAGTTCCAAAGATGATCTCAACATGAATCAACAGAAATCATTTCTTAAAGTAGGTCATTGCTATAGCAACCAATGGGTGGTTTGGTATACTCCCAGTCACAATGACCTACTTTCCAGCCTGTGCAAGAACTGCTTTATGTAACTAGAATTCCTAGTTCTGTCTATAAAATAGTATAAAAAAGGCAATGGTAGGATCAACATAATCCCTCTGCTGCTGAAAATAAGGCATTATGAATTAACATGTATCATACCAGAATAAAACCATCTGGTTCTGCACTTTATAAAAATATATCTTATCATATGCTCAATAATGAAAACTACACTTTGAATCACTAAGCCAAAACAATTCATTGCTGACTCTAAAGAACTGATTTAAAGAATATAAATTAAGATAATTAAAACCCTGTGTAAAATATCCTTTCTTATCCTCTGTACGAAACAACAGAATAAAATTTTAAAAATTAAATTTCTGCACGTATTAACTATAATAAAGAAAAAATAGAGAATCTCAGTCATTAACCAAAGTCTATAGTGTTTTATTAGAAATTTTAAAATTATAAATAGCAATTTGTCTCTCTATAAATTGCATAAAGCTTACATATACTTTTTTTCTGGTTTGCAACAAATGTTTAGTGCTTTTATCTAAATTAATCATTATTCAAATTGTCAGAGTATCGGTGATATACATTTCATCTATGGAGAATAGTTTAATGTTTAAGATTCAATACATATTTTAAAAACAAATTCTGTATTTTGTAAAGCTCTGATGAAATTAGTGGACCTATACCATGACACATGTCCCTTTTTATAACAAATATTTTGCAATGCCCTCTTTTAAATTATGAAATTCATAGATAGTATAGTATAGTATATCTACATGCACAATTTTAAAACATTACATAATGCTGCTCTAATATATAAGAAAGGGACATGTGTCATGGTATAGGTCCACTAATTTCATCAGAGCTTTACAAAATACAGAATTTGTTTTTAAAATATGTATTGAATCTTAAACATTAAACTATTCTCCATAGAGAATAGTTAGAGGAAGGTCATTTCTATTTTAGAAAGAAGTAACATGTACTTCTTCTGTATGTAAATACCTAGGCTTGGCACAAGAAACCAATCAATTAGTTGGATGTGTACATCTAAATACAGAATTATTTTTACATCCAACAGCTACAAAAACAGACTGATATGGTTGTATTACTGGTGACTCAAATATCATGAGTGGCACTGCGAGTAGTGATGTGATAAATCTTAAAATGATGAATCTTAAACTAATTAAAGATATTTTCCAAAGTAAATCAGCTAAGCAATAAAGTAAAAATTTTAATTTGGATATGTATACTCCAAACAAACTAGGACTAGTTAACAACTTCCTTAATGTGTAAAAGAGCACCCCCAAATACTTATAGAAAATATCATATTTAATGGCGAATGTTGAAAGTATTTCTTTTGGGATTGGGAAGAAAAGGATGTTTGTCATCACCACTTCTATTCACCCTAGTACTAGTGGGCCTAGCGAGCGCAGTAATAGAAGAAACAGAAGCATGATATTTAAAGGTAACATGAGTATTGATACTATCAATATATATTAAAAATTACAGAAAAACTATTAAAATTAATAATATAATTTAAAAGGGTTAAAATCACTTAATTTCTGGAATCAATTTACCCTAATACAATTTATATAACTTATGCCTCTCTGATCTAAAATATCACACAAAGCTATTTAAAATCTAGGCCTCTTATTATTTCTTGTCTAATTTTAAACTGATAAGAACAGATACTACACTTGATCTTAGCCCAAAGGCCAAGAAGCGATCCTTGTCTAATTTTAGAAACTTCTGCCAGGTTAGGCCAAAATCAGATATAAGATGTATTTCTAGGCTTTAAAGGATTTACATACAACTAAATAAAATCTGTCCAGCATGTGGTTAAAAGCATGCTGTCCTAGATAGATGTGTAATGCTTTTCTGTAATCTAATAGTCCTATTTGAAAATTTTTCCTTCAGAAAAAGACTAGTCATATGTCAATTATAACTCAATAAAGCTGGAAAAATAATTTAATAAAATTTCAATTTTCACCCGTGAAAAAAAAAGACATCAGTAATGCTGAAAAATTCTTTTATTCTTTTCTTATATCTATGACTTAGCACATGTCAGTCACACAGGCCAAAGGTCAAAATCTTTCCCATACTGACACCACTGAAAAAAATGAGAGTCACATAATGCAACCTATCCCATCCATCAAAAATCTATTGAGATTCTACTGACATTGTTGTGGTCCCTACGGTAAATGTGAGAATAAAATTAAGTGCCTGTAGTCATGAAGTTTGCACGTTTGATGATGATGATGACAGCCATGATGGCAACAGCTGCAAACCTTTAGAAAGTGTATATTGTACACTGCTCTAAGCATACTACATGCATAAACATAACAACCCTTTGATACAAGTATTTCCCTCACTTACAAATGAGAAAGTTGAGGCATAGAAAGGTTAAGTAATTTTCCCAAGGACTCACAAAGAGAAAAGTAGCAGAGCCAGAATTTTAAACCCATTCAATCTGCTGGTTCCAGATGCTAAGCTCTTGAACCACTAGTGTATTTCAGTCGTGAAAATTTCTATGGAGGAAACTAAAATAGGGTAGAGGGATATTGGACGAGAGGATAATTTTACAGAGTGGTCATAGAAGGATTTTTTTTTGGATGCCCTACTGCCTATTCTGCCCATTTAACACCTCCCTTTGAAAGTCCCCTTAAACCTTCTCTTGCCTCTCCCAATCTTAGTTAATAATGAGTCCCATCCTTGAAGCTACTCAGGCCAAAGTGTCACCTGATTGGTCAGAACAGAATATGCTTATGTTGGTTAACACACATCCAAATAAGTAGCGTGACAAAACAAAAGTTTTTATCTTGCTCATGCTGAGTTCACAGCAGCTCTAGGCAGTTATTCTCCAAGTGGTAACTTTACCATTCCAGCTGTTTTGATCTTGGGGCTCTGTAATTTGAACAAAGGGGCTCCTTGAGAGCAGGGGAAAAACCGGAAGTATACAGAGACCTTACACTGTCTCAGCCACGCACTTCCTTACACAATTCATTGGCCATAACTGGTTATGCTCCTCTCCCCCATATGACATTGCTGTTTGTCCCATTTATCCGCCTTCCCTTCCTCCCTCCCTTCCATCAGTCATTCTATCCATCTGTCCTTCTAGAAATACATACATCTATTCTTTGCTTCTATCCAAACATCATTCCACCCTTCCACATTTTTTACTTCTCTCTCTCTCTAGCCTTCTTTGTAGCCTTCTGTTTAGCATTCCTTCTGTTCATTCAAAGTGAAGGCCGTTCCTTCTTTTCTTTATCTAGTCATGGGAATACCATCTATGTGCTGGTGACTCCCAAATTCATATTTTCAGCCTACACTTCCACTCTAGATTCCAGATTTAGTAAGCCCACTTCCTTTGCTATATTACCTTTTAAATTTCTATCCAGGTTCCAAGTGTTCCTATCATTTTCACTATTACCGTTCTTATCCATACCACCATTATCTCTCCTCAAGGTAAGTATAGTAGCCTCCTAAGTGCTGTTCCTATGTCTGCCCTTTGCCTGATACCCCTTTTCTACCCAGTCCAAGTGATTGTTTTAAAAGTTAACTCATATCACATTCTAATCTCTATTCAAAAAGAGAAGCAAGAGTATATGAAACAGAGAACAAAGACTGATGAGACAGAGGAGCAAGAATGGACAAAGAGATGGGATTGGGAGGCTGGATGGGAAAAGGGCCAGGAAAAGGGAGAGGAAGAAGGAGGAAGGAACAATCAAACTGAAACTTAAAAGTTCTAAGTCTGATGCAATTTTCAGTAACACAAAATGGTCCATTTGATTTAATTACTAGTAAATTATAAACCAGTAATGGGCCTCAAATGCCTTACATATACACTTGATTTCATAGTTAAAAATAAGAAATGTCTATGAATGTCTTTTTAGTCTATTTTGTCTTTATGGATGCTATATAAACTATATATAGAACTTGTTCTATACTTAGAGAAAGAAAGATAAGAAGTGAAACTTAATGAACATGAAGTATTATCTCACCATTTCTCATTTGGTAAAGAGATCCATTTAGATTCACATTAACTTTTAATCTTTTCAGAGATATCTGAGACTTAATTATTAGTGATCTAATAAAATTCAGAGTCACATATTCTGAGGTACATTCTTTCATTTATATAACCAACACTTTGGCATCTATATAGGACATAAAAAATGAATTTAGAATTCTAGTTCTCAGAGCCTCTAAGTTTAATAAGAATAGATGTGTAAATTTATTATCATAGTAATTAATACATTGTATTATTGAAGCCCCTATTGTTAAAGCACATATAAAAGCAAGACAATTATATTGAGGAAGATCTCTAAAGTTTTACAAATATATAACTAATCTGAGTCTGTCAGTATCTATTACAGCACTTAGTAACAGCAGTTTAAATTAGTCTTTATTTGAAGTATCTTTTAACTTCTGAGGTTGACTTACACTAGTACAAGGCTATGTAATTTATACCTTCTTAATCCCCAAATCACATACAGGTACTTGAAATCTAGGACTTTTACTATTCCGTGTGTATTTTTAGAAACCATTGCATGTGACATTATAAGGATAGGCCAAAAATCATGTTTAAAATCTACTTCTAGGCTTTAGAGTATTAAAATGGAACTAAATAAAATCTGTTCAACATATGTACAAAAGCAAATGACAGAGCTGCACGTACTGCTTTTCTGATATTCCTACCAGAAAATTCTCTTTTTCTAATAATGCTAATTTTAGTCTAGATATAATTCAAGTTTCTCAGAGGTTTTCAGTGGCAGGACTGTGACACAAAACAAGACAAAACAAAAGTAGATGGATTGGGCATGACACACCGAATTAAACAGGTTTGGAAGTTCTTCCCCACATCAATATTATTTTCCACCTTTCCACCATGGCAGTACCACTTAAATAGTTTCATCCATGTATTGATTCATTTAAATAAATACTTAAGTGCCTATAATTTGCCAGGCATGGAAGCAAAAGAAAGGGGGAAGACAGACATTTGGATGATAAGGGCCAACAGGAGGTTTATATGAGCTTTCTAAAGCAAAAGAGCAAATGGTGGAAGAATGAAAAATATCCAATTAAGAGAGCCACTAATATGTCATTTTCAATGATTGAGAGAGAGAACATTGCTTAAATTTCAAACAAGAGGGTCTGGACCTGTCATGGACCACAAACTCCAATTGCATGTGTTTATACATCTAACAATAAGAAATATTTCTTGACCATACAGACTTTATATAATTACATGGAAAAAATATTCTGAGTGGAGGAAAAAACAACAGAAGTGTACTTAATAAACTAATTGTGTGAACTATATCATCTTATTTATGTAAGAAGCCACACTTAGGCCTGTATTAGCTCCTACTATCTTTACAGTCCACTGCTGGTATGGTTCATACCACTTTGATGATTTTTTTAAGAGTAAAGTACTATAACAAAATGTAGAAAATTACTAATAAAATGTAGAAAACTATATCTGAAGCCCTTTCATTCATTCATTCTTTAAATCACGTGGGCATTTTCTTGAGATACAAAAAAAAAAACAGGTAATTCCATCATAACGCCTCTCGAGTTTAATGAAAATAAGGTGTAAAATATTATATTACTTATTAAGCTGTATTACTAAAGTTCAAGACATTAAGAAAGCAAAGAGGAATCAAATCTGTCAGAAAAACCATAAGATTTCAGAAAGATGATGTTTGATATGGGTCTTTTACTATCACAGCATTTCACATTTTGATAGCAGTGTAAAATGATCTTCAACAGAAATATCAGGTAATTTTCTAGAACTGAATTACACGATTACGAGTATATGTAATTTATGCCACCCTCATTTCAAAAATCACATAAAAGTATTTGTAACCTAGGCTTCCTACTAATCTCTGTCTATTTTTAGACAGTGCTGCACTGTGACCCCAAAAGGACAGACAAAATCAGGTAGGACATCTATTTGGGGACTTTAGGAGACTTACATGGGGTGAAATAAAATCTGTTCATCATTTATAAAAGGCAAATGTTTTACAGAGCTGTATACAAGGTGGGGCAAAAATGGTGTACAGGTGTGAGTACATGAAACAGTTTATTCTTGTATTATTACTTATTAATTATTGTATTATTACTTGTATTGCAATTGTAAACCTACTTTTTCCCTACCCTGTATAATAGTTTTCGGTAGGCAGAGAGTCTAAAAAATATTTTTTTGAAAAGTATTCTTAAATGCTGAAAATTATACTGATTTTTTCTGACCTATGACCTAAATTACACACAATTATCTAAAGGTTGTCAGTTTTCTTCTCAATGTAACTAAATAACACTGCAAAAAAAAAGTAGAAAGAAAAAATTCAAGGTCATAAAAGGTGAATTATAGCATTATAACATTAATTAAATTATTTCATGAAGTCATTTTTTGTTTCTGATTTGTTTCATTAAACATGTTTGCTGGATGTATCCATGTCATTGTGTATAGTTCCTCTCATACAGATTCCACGATTTATTTACCCATTTTACTGTTAATAGGCATCTGAGCTGTTTCTAGTTTGGGGCTACTACAAATAATACTGCTATGAATGTTCTCATTAGTTCTCATTAATGTTCTCATTAATGAGTGTTGCATGCATTAACACATGTTCACAAATTTCTATTGAGTATGTATATACTTAGGAGGGAAATGGCTGAATTGTTGTTGTGTTTTTTCCAAATAATTTCAATCATAAGTTGTAACAATACTATGAAGAATTCCCATACCCTTTACCCAGTTTCCCCAAATGTTAATGGCCAAAAAGTTATTTGGTTTTTAAATAAAAATTAAAGACATGTTTTTCATTTTCACCAATAACTTTACTGAAAAACATATCCACCATTTTGTTCCACTACCTTCTGCCATCTTTCAGGCAACTTCATAATTGCCTTTTATCTTCCTGAGCAAAGAACTATTCCAGGTGTGTTTTGCAGTCTTCCAGGAAATTGAAATTTTTTCTACTAAGAGAATTTTTTATTGTATTTTTTCCATTGCCACTTAGTCTCCTTATACCTGTGCCCCCTCCCCTGCAAGCACGACAGTGTTGCCCATGTCCGTGAGTCCTTTTACCTCTTTGCTTGATCTCTCTCTCCCTAAACTCATCCCTCTCCATAGCTGTCATCCTGCTGTCTATGAGTCTGTGTCTGTTTTGCTTGTTAGTTCAGTTTCTTCATTAGATTCCACATATCAGTGAAAACATGTGGTATTTGTTTTTCTCTGACTGGCTTATTTCACTTAGCATAAGATTCTCCAGGTCCACCCATGCTGTGGCAAATCATAACATTTTCTTCCTTTTTTATAGCTGAGTAGTATTCCATTGTGTGAGTGTCCCATAGTTGTTTCCTCCACTCATCTACTATGGACACTTGGGATGACCCCGTATCTTGGCAACTGTAAATAATGCTGCAATGAACATTGGGATGCTTATGTTCTTTCAAAGAGTGTGTTGGGTTTATACAGATAAATTCCCAGAAGTGGGATCACTGGGTCACAAGGCAGTTCCATTCATTCTTTTTTTGAGGTATATTCATACTGCTTTCTAGAGTGGTTCACCAATCTACATTCCCACCTACAGTGCAAAAGGGTTCCCCTTTCTCGACATCCCTGCTAGTACTCATTTATTGATTTATTGATGAGTCATTCTGACAGGTATGAGGTGATATCTCATTGTGGCTTTAGTTTGTATTTCTCTGATGATCAGTGACGTTGAACATCTTTTCATATGTCTATTGGCCATCTCTATGTCCTCCTTGGTGAAATGTCTATTCAGGTCCTCTGCCCATTTTTTTATTGGATTTTTTTTTGGTGTTGAGTTTTGTAAGTTCTTTATAAATTTTGGATATTAACCCTTATCGGATGTATTGGCAAATATGTTCTCCTATTCTATGGGTTATCTTTATTTTGTTGATGGTTTCCTTTGCTGTGCAAAAACTTTCAGTTTGATATCGTCTCATTTGTTTATTTTTTCTTTTGTTTCCCTTGCCTTAGGAGATATATCACTAAAAATATTGTTAAGAGCAATGTCTGAAATTTTACTGCCTATGTTTTCTTGTAAGATTTTTATGGTTTGGGGGGTCTAACATTTAACTCTGTAATCCATTTTGAATTTATTCTTGTGTGTGATATAATAAGGTGGTTTGTAATATGTTCATTTTTTTGAACATATTCTGTCCAATTTTCCCAACATCATTTATTGAATAAACTTTCTTCAGCCCATTATATGTGCTTGCTTCTTCTGTCAAATATTAATTGACTATAAAGGTGTGGGTTTATTTCTGGGCTCTCTATTCTGTTCCAGTGATCTATGTGCCTGTTTTTAATGCCAATGCCATGCTGATTTGATTGCTATAGCCTTATAGTATAGTTTGATATTAGGTAGAACAAATTCCTCCAACTTTGTTCTTCTTTCTCAGGATCACTGTTGCCATGTGGGGCCTTTTGTGCTTCCATATAATTTTTTAAAATATTTGTTCTAGTTCTGTGAATACGTTATCAGAATCTTGAGGAATTGTGTTGAATTTATAGATTGCTTTGGGGAGTGTGGACATTTAAATGATGCTAATTCTGCCTATCCATGAACACTGTATGTGTTTCCACTTACTTGTATCTTGTTCAATTTCTTTCTCCAGTGTCTATAATCTTTCAAGTAGAGGTCTTTTATATCCTTGGTTAGGTTTATTCCTAGGTATTTTATTCTTTATGAAGCAATAGTGAACAGGATTGTTTTCTTAATTTCCCTTTCTGTTAGTTCATTATTGGCATATTAAAATTAAAATGACTTCTGGATATTAATTTTATATCCTGCTACTTTGCTGAATTCATTGATCAGTTCTAGTAGTTTCTTGGTGGAATCTTTTGGGTTCTCTATGTACAGCATCCTGTCATCTGCAATGAAAGACAGTTTTACTTCTTCCTTTCCACTTTGGATGCCTTTTATGTCTTTTTCTTCTCTGATTGCTATGGCTAGGACTTCTAGTACTCTGTTGAATGAGAGTGGTCAAAGTGGGCATCCCTGTCTTGTTCCTGATCTTAAGGGGAACACTTAATTTCCCCCTTATGGGACATCCCACTAATGTCCCTTTTCTGGTCCAGGATCCAACCTAGGATCACATATCCCTTTAGTTGTCATGTCGCCTTAGCCTTCTCCAATTTAGTATAGTTTGCCTTTTATGACTTTGATAGTTTTTTGAAAAATTGAATTTATTGTGGTGACACTGGTTCACAAAACCATACATCTTTCAATTGTACAAGTCAATAAAACATCACCTGCATACTGCATCGTGTAGCCATCATTGCCCAAAGCAAAGTCTCTTTCCCTCTCTTTGCCCACCTTCACCTACCCTTCAGGGCCCCTTTCCCTCTGGCTATCACTACACTGTTGTCTGTGTCTATGTGTTACATATGTATGTTTTTTGGTTAATCCCTTCGCTTTACCTTCTTTCATCTGGTCCCTCAATCCCCTCCCCTCTGACAGCTGTCAGTCTGCTCCATGTTATCTATGCCTCTGTTTCTATTTTGTTCATCAGTTTAATCTGTTCATTAGATTCCACTTATAAGTGAGATCACATAGTATTTGCCTTTCTCTGCCTGACTTTCTCACTTAGCATAATAATCTCCAGGTCCATCCATGCTGTTGCAAAGCATAAGATTCCTCCCTTTTTTTCTGGCTGAGTAGTATTCATTATGTAAATGTATCTCAAATTTTTTTATCTACTCATCTACTGATGGGCACTTGGGCTGTTTCCAGATCTTAGCTATTTCCAGATCTAAAACTACAGTAAACACAGGGATGCATATATTTTTTCTAATTAGTGTTGTTGTGTTTCTTAGAATATATTCCTAGCAGCGGGACTGCTGGGTGAAAAGGCAGTAGCATTTTTAACTTCTTGAGGAAACTCCACACTAGGTTATTGTTAATGTAAATACTCAACATAGTTTCCCAAAGTGAACTTGTTCACACTTCTCATAGCAGTGTATGAAAGTTCTAGTGAGGAAAAAAAAAGACCAAAAGAAAGAATTTTAAAAAGAACAAAAAAACAAAAGAAAAAACACTTCTAGCTGTTCAATATCCTCATCAGTACTTTGTACTGCCAGATCTTTTCATTTTAGTCAATTGACCCAGAAGGTGTATAGCACTGTTTTACTGTGTTCTCAGAATTTTCCTATCTTTAATTATCACCTCACAAACGGTTACTTCCAATTTCATATACACATCCAACCTAATTTCCCTTCCTAGCTTCAGCGTTGTTAATCAATTATACCTGGAATCCTGTTGTTACCCTAATTTTGAAATGCCTAAAAACAAGCTTTTCACAGTGATCAGAAGGGAGAGGGCAGGGGATAAAGAGGGAAAAGGGTGAAGGGTTTACAGAAACAATTATAAAGGACATATAGACAACAACAAGGGGTGGGGGTAGAAATGGGGGAGGGAGGCGGTGAGGGGAAAAGGCAGAAAACTGTACTTGAAAGACAATTTAAAAAAAGAAAAAAAAAAGCTTTTCATACTAAACCCCCTAAACTAGCCCCTCCTGATTTTATGTCTCCTCTCTGGGATCTCACACTTGGAATGATTATTTTCTCCTCCTTTCCTGAGACCTCCCATATATGTCACCAAATCATTTTAGTATTTCCTTTTAATTCACTCTTTTCTTTCTATTCCCATTATATCACCCAAAGTTATAACTCATTACAAAAAAAAGTTACACTAAACACTATAATAAAGAACATATTTTAACACCAAAATTAGAATATGACCACCCACTATATGTCAATACCAATATAAGGATTGGCCAGCACATTCTCCAGTACACATATTCTACAGCACAGTAATTTAATATTAAGTCGCCCTATTTATAGCCTTCTAATTCCTGCTGGCCCTTATTACTTAAAAGAGCAAACTAAAAACAAACAAACAAACAAATAAAAAATTCCACAAGCATCATTAAGATATTTAATTTGTTATTATTGTTACTACTATGGAGATAGAGCTGGGATTAAATAAAGATGGCAAAAATAACTAGCCAATAGAATCCCATTTATAAAACAGAATTTTTCTTTCATCTCTTGGAAACCCTAATATCTATTAAAACAAATAAATAATCCAAACCAAATAAAATTATGTAAGAATTAATTTTGAAAAGTCAAAATTTAAAAACCTGTAGTTACATCTTTAATATTACTAGAATTATTTTTGCTATTGCCATACAGAAACTACATAATCCTTCTATATCCTTTGTTAACATATTGACTGATAGCCATGGTTAATTATAGTTTAAGAAAAGCAGGCTATTGTTTTCTAGTACATCTGATTCCTGTTCCAATTAGTGAACTTTGTCAAGAGTCAACGTATTAAACCTGTTTATGCCAGCTGAACTTTTTATTGTAACCATATAATTAAATTTTATATATACTGATTAAATGTGTAAAAAGAAACCTGTTTTATTGAAAACTACACTGAATATTTCACAAAGGCTTGATAAAAGGTGAATCACCAAGAAGTGTTTCTAATGAACTGTGGATAAGACAGTTATAATTGATCAGAATAAAAAACATACTAAAGAAATTCTGTACTCAAGTTTACTTTACAAGGGTGTTTCAGGTTTTAAAGAAAATGATAGGCCAAAACAGGTTATGGGTGTAATTTATGCAAGAAAGCCAACATAAAACTCCACCAACAAAATCAGAGAGAGGGACTTCCAGCCAAGATGGAGGCATAGATAGATATACTTCACTTTCTCTCACAAGCAAAAGAAGGACCAATTTAAAAACAAAAAAACAAGCAGAACTTCCAGAAAATCGAACTGTATGGAAGTCCGACAATGAAAGAGTTAAAGAAGAAACATTCATCCAGACTGACAGCAGGGACAGAGACGGGCAGCCAGGGCGGAGGAGGCAAGGCTGCAGCTGGAGGACCAGGTGGTCCCACAGTGGCGTGCAGTTAAATCAGGAGGGACAGCTAGAGAGCGAGAGAGACTGCACAACCCAGGGTTCCAGCTCAGGAGAAGAAAGTTTCAAAAACCTATGGCTGTAAAATTCTGTGGGTGTTGCAGTGGTGGGAGAAATGGCCAGTCTCACAGAAGAGTCTGCCAGAGGGGCCCATGGGGCCCTAGAACGTACACAAGCCCACTCCCCCAGGAATCAGCACCCAGAAGGGCTCAATTTGCTTGTGTGTAGTGGGGGAAGTTACTAAAAGTGGGGCAAAAGCTGAGCAAGTGGCAGTGTTCCCTCCCTGGCACCTCCCCCACAGAGAGTGCTAAAAGCAATGAGGTAGGTTACCCTGCCCTGGCAAATACGTAAGCCTCTGTCCCTTATAATGTAACAGGTGTACCAAGACAAAGAAATATGTCCCAAATGAAAGAACAGATCAAACTCCAGAAAATGAACTAAGCAACAATGAGATAAGCAACCTATCACATACAGAGATCAAAACACTGGTAATCAGGATGCTCACAGAAATGATTGAGTATAGACACAAAATGAAGGAATGAAGGCTCTACAAAGTGAAATAAGGTAAAATCTACAGGGAACCAACTGTGACAAGAAGGAAACCAGGACTCAAATCAATGGTTTGGAGCAGAGGAAGAAGTAAACATTCAACAGGAACAGAATCAAGAAAAAAGAATTAAAAAAAAAGTGAGAAGAGGCTTAGGAACCTCTGGGACAACTTTAAATATTCCAAAATCTGAATCAAAGGGATGCCAGAAGGAGAAGAGGAAGAACAAGAAATTAAAAACTTATTTGAAAAAATAATGAAAGAAATCTTCCCCAGTCTGGCAAAGGAAATAAACATACAAGTCCAGAGAGTCTCAAAGAAGTTGGATCCAAAGAGGAACACACCAAGGCACATCATAATTAAATTACCCAAGATTAAAGAGAAGGAGAGGATCTCTAAAGCAGCAAGAGAAAAGGAGTTACGTACAAAGGAGTTCACATAAGGCAATCAGCTGATTTCTCAAAAGAATCCTTATAGTCAAGAACGGGCTGGAAAGAAGTATTCCAAGCCATGGAAAGCAAGAACCTCCATCCAAGATTATTCTATCCAGCAAAGCTATCATTTGGAATGGAAGGGCAGATAAAGTGCTTCTCAGATAAGGTCAAGTTAAAGGAGTTCATCATCATCAAGCCCTTATTATATGAAATGTCAGAGGAACTTATCTAAGAAAAAGATCACAACTAGGAACAGTAAAATGACAGTGAACTCACAGCTATAAACAACTGAACCTTAAACAAAAACAAACTAAGCAAACAACTAGAACAGGAACAGAATCACAGAAATGGAGGTAAAATGGAGTGTTATCAGCAGGGAACGGGAGGAGCGAGAATGGGGGGAAAGGTGCCGGGAATAAGAAACATAATTGGTAGGTACGAAATATACAGTGGAAGGTTAAGAATAGTATAGGAAATGAAGAAGCCAACGAATTTACATGGACAACCCATGGATGCAAACTGGGGGGTGGAGGGAAATGCTGGAGAGGAGGGGGTATAGGGCAGAAGGGGATAAAGGGTATAAAAAATGGGACATTATGGTATAATCAATAAAATATACTTAAAAATCAGAACAGTATTCACTTATACATTCAATCCACAAGTACTTTCGAATACCTATCATGTGCCAGGTGTTCTAGGGCAGCAATTCTCAAACTTGTTAGTCTAGGACCCTTTATCCTTAAAAGTTACTAACGCCCAAGAGCTTTGTCTTACAGGCAATATTTATCAGCATGTATGTGAGAAATTAAAGTTGGAAAAATTTTAAAACAGAAATAAACCAGCACACATTCCATTAGCCATCATAGCAATAATGTGATCATTTATCATGTAGCTTCTGGAAGACAAGACCATACACATGTAAGAGAATGGCAGTTATAAAATCAAATAATGTCTTAGTGTTATTATACAAATAGTTCTGACTTCACAGATACCTGGAGCCTCAGGAACCTGTAAGTGCCCTTGGACCAACCACTGAAAACCACTGTTATAGGGCTGAGGAACCAATAATGAATCAATCTCTCTCCTGTGTAATTTAATGAAGGAAGAAATCAATAATTATATAAATTCAGGAAGTGGTAAATGCCATAAAGAAAAAACAGGGCACAGAGATAGACGGTGAAAAGTAGATGTGGGGAAGGCGCAGGAGCAATTCCTTTATATAAGATGGTCAGAAAATGCCTCTCTGAGGATGGGCACCGAAGGACTGGGCCCTGTTGTGGCCTGAGGCAATACGGTTCTGGGCCAAGAAGCAGAAAATGCACACTCCCTGGAAGCTACTGGAGAATTCTGAGCATAGGAATGACGTGATCTAATGAGGGTTTTTAAAATAATCACCTGACTTCCACATGGCACAGACTGGGAAGGCAGGTATAAAAAGGATAGTAAAGAACTTAGGAGGCTATTGCAGTAACCCTGCAAGAAATGTTGGTGACTTGGATAGTATGACAGCAGTGGAAGGGTGACATTTGAACAGGTATGGAAGTTATTTTGAAGGAAAAGCCGTAATAATTGCTGAAGGACCAGACATGGGGTTGTGAGGAAAAAAGAAATGAAGGAAAGATGGCTCCTAGGTTTTTTGCAGAACGAGGTAAATGTTTCTATTTATTATTATTTAGGAAAACCATGAGAGATGAGGGAAAGGGGGCAAGGCCTCGCCTAAGAGGCTCATTTCAAATCTGAGTAAACATCCTGGCTGTGAGGGTCTGGAACTCAAGACAGAGGTCAGGGCAGGAGATGGACCTTACGAAATCCTGAGGAACTCAAGTATGTGCCTAGATGAGATCATCTAAGGAATAAATGGGATAAAGAAGTGAGCAGGAGAATTCAGATCTGGAATTTCACCCTACATCAAGGCTGTCAAATTAACATACATTTAAAATGTGCAATTTTTGAGGCTTGCCTTTTTGAAATAACCAATGGTGTAAGAGGGCTTTTTTAGTACCTCACTTTTCATACTAGGACACAGACTCAGGAATCTCATTAAAGAAGGAACTCATACCTTCTGCCTCGTGGATGAACCTGGAGATTACTACACTAAGTGAAACAAGTTGGTCACAGAAAGACAAACACCATGTGGTTTTACTTACATGTGGAATATCATATCCACATCTCTAATGTCTCTAATCCCCAAACTTGAACTCCTATTTTCTCCATTTCCCTTGTTGGTATCTTAGCAGTATCTCACATTCATCAATGACCTAAAATAAACATATTCATTTCCTCATCTAAATATGGCCTATTCCTGTGCGCTCTTAGTTCACGGACAACTGTCGAAGAAACACAAAGCATGAGAATCTTACATTCTACTCCCTCCCTCACACCCTTCTCTATGGGACTGCCTTGTCCAGACAGTCACCTCAACTGTCCGCTGCACCTCTACAATCAGTCTCTTGCATCTTCTTCCTTATAACCTTTTCCCTAATTCAAGCCTGTGTTATCTGAAACTGTTGATAAAGCCTCCACACTACCACATCATCTCTTTCCTTCACTATTCACTCAGCTGCCAGTGTTATATTTCCTCAAACGGGGGCCAAAGTTACTCAGACTTGATCCCACTTTTTGATCTGAATTCTTATGTAACAGGCATCTGTTGTTTTAGGACATGTCCACTGACTTCATACTCATTCTTCGTTAGTTACTTCAGTCCAGCTGAGCTGATTCCACCCGTGAGGCACACAGTTCCAGCTTGGACCGTCAGAGGTGCACAGTGACTGGTTCAGAAATTGGGCCATCCAGAGGACGGCCTGTCTGAAAAGCCAACCCAGTATAAGTGAAGTTTGGGGCTGCAAAGAGAGAAATTTGGCCCTAGAAATGGTCTTCTGGTCCTAGCATTAATCCATGTCTGAAGCCAGTTTCTCTTGGATTGTTCAATTACACTTGCCAATCAACTCTCTCTGTTTAATCCTGTTTGAGTCAGGCAACCATCATCTGGAATACTAAACCAAAAGAACACTAAGCCACACCCCCTATCTTTCATGAATCATATGATTAAGTCATACCAGCCCCCTCATGAGTATCAGAATACTGTGCCTTCCCTCATATTATTTTCTTTGTCTGGAATTTTCTTCCCTCTGCCTGAAATTCCCTCCCCTCCATTCTCTGTTTTTTAAGATCCATCTCATGCTTCAATGTTCAGCTCAAATGGCTTTTTGAACTTTAAGGGGTAGGAAATGTCACTGAAGGATTTTAAAGAATTAAGGACATGGTGATATATGCAATTTTAAAAGACCACTCCAGTTGCTGTGTAAAGAATAAATTAGTGAAGGGCAAGGGGGGACAACGATTTGTAAACTACTCAAGTAGTCTAGGCACAGTGGGTGGTGGTGTGGGCTAAAGTGGCAATGGGGATATTTTTGTGATTTTTTTAATTTCAGAATAAATCCCTCTCTATACTGTAAACTCCCTAGGGACAGAGAAATTATCTGGTGACTACCATTTTACCCACAGAAATTAGCAAAATGATTGGCATACAATAGAGACTCAAATATTTGTTGAATAAATAAATGTATAATGAACAAAGTAATCTGTAAATTGTTTTGAGCAACTGGGCAAATGGGGACATTATTTATAAAATGAGAAGCACAGAAAAACTCCGTTTGGGATTTTTGTTTGTTTTTGAGAGAAAGGTAAGAGAAAAGATGAACTGTTTTACATTCAAATAGCAGGGGATCTACATATAGTGGATACATATGTGAGGATCAGGAAAATATAGTGGATGTGAATTCTGGGCATATAGACGGTAACCGACTAGGAATGCTGTAAAACTAGGAAGGTTGAGATCAAAGACCTCAGAGGCATTTAAGGGAACAGAAAAAGAGAAGTCAAGGAAGAACACTAATAGCCCAGACAGAAAAACAAACGTAGAAGGGCCCTCTGACCAGAGCAAAAGGAAGAAAGGAAGGTGTGGTCAAATGTGTCAAACACAGTAGAAAGTCAAGGAATGAAAAGTTTAAAAGTACCCTTTGGATGAAAACAGTTTCAGTGGAGTAGGTACCATGTGGAATGACACTAGTGTGGAGTGAGTTCAAGGGCGAAGAGGTGATAAAGAAATGAAATAGGCCTGTATCAGACATGAAATTTGTTCATGAAACTTGGCTATGTAAGAACTAAGTAACATAGTTGCAGGAGAGGAATACAGTCAAGGGTAGGTTTTCCTCCTCTGTTGGTTTTTGTTTCCTTTAAATAGAGCTTGGACTTAAGCATGTTTAAATGTTTATTGCAATCAACCTGCAAAAAGACTAAAGAAAAGGTGAAAGAATAATTAAAATGTGTTCCACAGCATATACCATATATGGTACATATCTCAAAATTTGTTGTCCATCTTAAATATGGTATATACAGCTTGTATTATACCCAAAAGAAGCTGGAACAAATATGAGCAAAGTTTTTAAAATGGGGTATAAAGAGATTAGTTTGGAATTAGAGGAAGCATTATCTCTCCCACAGAAATCATGCAGTAGAAGGAAAGAATGAGTAAATATGTAGGTATAACTATAGATTTGGTTACTGAAAATTAAGAGACTCTACATGTGATAGCATTAACTCTGTAATAATTAACACACTGAGGTTTAAATATTAAAAATAATCTGTTCATTGAAAATCATTTTTCTGATTTATGAGTTTAAGATATACATTAGCATCTAAGTTAAATGAAGTAACTGCCCCACTCTTAGACCCTAGGCTTACAAAGGAAATTTAAAAGGTATTTATCAAATGCCTTCTTTGTACAGACACAATGCTAGATACTGTGGAGAATGCAAAAGAGGGCTGTTCCCCCGTATGTCTACATAGCTTCTTTCCTCCCTTCCTTTAGGTCTCTTTTCTCATATTCATTCTGCTTTACTTCTCTCCAGGACACTTACCACCACCTGACACATCGCATTTGTTTTATTGACTAATTCTCCTCCTAGACTAGAAGCTTCTCAAGGGCTGGGACTTTTTCCTGTTGTATTCATTGTTGTATCCCCATACCAGAAATGGTGCCTGCCATGAACAGGAACACAAAATAAGGTTTTGGTTTAATGAAATGGTACCTTCTCTTCAAGAGCGAGAGGCACAATCTGTTAAACAGGGGAGAAATGAATATATAAGGAGTATATCAATATTTATACACTAAGGAGTACATCAATATTAATACTAAGGGTAAGTACTAAGGGTTAAGTACTAAGGGTAAAATGGTTTAAGGGTTCACGAGAGTTAATCATCTCAGGCAAGGTGATAGAGAAGGGTTTTATGGAAAAGGCAGCACTTTGACTGGGCCTTAAGGGCTGGTATTTGTCTACATGTGTATACAATTCAATAGTGTTTAGTATATTTACAGAGTTGTGCAACCTGCTAGGGCATTTCATCACCTCAAACAGAAACCATGTGACCCTGAGTTACCACCTCCCAACTCTTCCAACCCTCCCAATGCTAAGAAGCCACTAATCTACTTTCTGTCTCTCCATATTTGCCCATTCTGGACATTTTATATAAAGAGAATCAAATAATATGCGGGGGTTTGTGACTGGCTTCTTCACTGTGCACGTTTTCAAGGTTCACTCATGTTGTAGCAGGTACCATTACTTCATTTCCTTTTATAACTGAATAATATTTCATTTTATGGATATACCATATTTTATGGAGCCTTTGATCAGTAGATAGACCTTTGGGTTGTTTCCATATTTTGGCTATTATGACTAGTAAGAAATTATGAGTAATTCTATGAACATTTATACATATGTTTTGTGTGATATAATTTTATTGCGAGATAAGTGAAGAAACGAATTGAACTATTTTAAATCATTCAATCCAAAAATGACAAATTAAAGATAAAGTTTCCACTGGTCTAAGATCAAATGAGGCAAGAGAATTTTCATAAACTTTAATTTATTCAAGTCGAAGAACTGTCCTTTATTTTGCAACAACTTCCTTCAAACTTTTTTTTTACATTAAAGCATCATCTTTAATGAAACAATGGCAATATAAAAAGGTAGTTTTGTTCACTTACTTAGATAAAATAATTTTTTAAATGTGATTTCTGTTAAATCCAAGAAATGTTGACTGAAGGAAAGGGCATGAAAAAAAGAAGACAGAAACCCATATGATAGCCTGAATCCAGGCTAAAGAGTCTGCACATTATCCTATGATCAATAGGGAAATAAATAAAGTTGTTTAAATATAAAATTACTGACTCATGGATATCATTTCATTCAACAAATAATAATAATTGAGCTACTATTTATGAAAGGCACTGAATTTGGTGCTGTGAGAACAGACTAAATAAAACTCTGTCCCTGCCTTTTTATAACTTAGTCTTTAGTAGAAGAAAACAGTCTGTCTATTCATTATTTACATCTTTATCCATCTTTTAGAAAGGGAATATTTACTAGCTTAAAAAATCTTTTTAAAAAAGGAAAATATGGGACTATTCCTATTGTGCTTACCAGTTTTATATCACTCATTATTTGACAACGTGAGTTGCTGGATATACAAAGTTAAACAATATACAATTCCTCTCTTACAGAAGCTTACAGTGTAGATTTTATAAGCTTATAAACTGCTCTAGAAGAAACTTACTACAGACATTTAATTAGCATTTACCTAGGGCTTCCAATTTAATATCAAATGACAAGCACTTACTACTACCACTCACATTTTAAGCATGTTACAAATGTTCAGTAATTTAATGCTCCTAACAATCTATGAAAAGGGAATTATTACTATATAACTGCAAGATATTATTAATACATTAAAATATATTACATTTACCATCTTTTCCCAGAATCAATTTTAATGACACTAATTCTACTGAGTACTTTATATACACATCCTATATCATTCCCATCAACATCCAAACATCTTTAAAAAAAAAAATCTTCTCTTCACTTCATACCCCACACCATTTCCCTGATCCCCTACAGCAAAACTAAAAGAGCTAAAAGAGCTGTCTGTGTGAGCCTTCTCCCACCTTTCTCCTGCCAGCTTCTCTTTGAGCCATTCCAAAAAGGCTTTTGCCTCTGCACTACTGAAACCACTCAATTAAAGATTATGAATGGCCTCAAAATGCCAAATCCAATTTTTAACCTTTCACCCTTATCTCACCTGACCTATCAACAACACCTGACATAGGTTAAAAAACTCTTCGAAGTGCTTTCTTAGCTTCTCAGACACTCCAGTCCTCTGGGTTTTCTTACCTTACTAGATGTTTCTTCTCAGTATCCACACATTAGAGTACCCAAGGCTCGATCCATGGACCACCCCTCTCTCTTTTTTTAAATTTGTTTCTCAATTACAGTTAACATTCAACACTATTCTCTTTTCTATCTTTCTTAATGCCCTCATATAGTTTCATGGCTTCACTAGAATGCAGCTTCGACAAGGTAGGGATTTTTTGTTTGTTTTTGTTTCTTAGCTATTTTGTTTATGCTGAATGTCTTGCACCTAAAACAGTATCTGCATATATTAGGTGCATGACCAGTATGTTCAATGAATAAATGCTATCTTCATTTGGATGTGCAATAAACGTCTCAAACTTAACCAAGTTCAAAAGAGAACTCCAAACGCCCTCCCAATGGCATCTCTGACTAACTTCACTTTCTTAGCAAAGTGTAGTTCCATCCTTCTAGTTCCTCGAGCCAAATATTTTGAAAGCATTCCTAATTCCTCTATTTCTCTCACATCATATATCTAATCTGCCAACAAATACTGTGGATTCTGCCTTCAAAATACATTCAGCCTTTGACTACTTCTCACCACATATACCACTATCACTATGGTCCAAGCCTAGATGAATAGACAGCATCCTAACTGGACTTGACTTCCTGCTTCTTGTCCATCTGCACCGCCCCTCCCCCATCACATTCAGTATGTTCTCTAAAGCACAGCCAGAGACAATTTTCAAACTTAAGTCAGGTCACTCACTTCTTGGCTCATAATCCTGTAACTATTCTTACTTTCTTATGATGAAAAGCACAAAGCTTGCCAACTACCTATAAAGTTCTCCTCAATATGGCCCTGTTACATCTCTGACTCAACTACTACTTTTCCTCTCACTCTTTTCTGCTTCAGTTATATTGTCTTCTGCTGTTTCTTCCCACGGTTAAGGGAATTTCCACCTTAGGGCCTTTTCCCTGATGTTTCCACCTTAGGGCCTTTTCACCACTCTGGAATGCTTCTCCCCTAGATAGCTGCAATCCATATTTGCTTCATCACCTTGTTCTCTTACCACCTTCTCTCAATTTTTCCCAATCACCATATTTAAAATTCCAACTTTAATTCCAACCTCTTGTATCCTTTATCCCCTTTCTCTACTCTATATTTCTCCACAGCATTTATCACCACCAAATACTATATATATTAACTTTATGAAGCATATGCTCAAAAAGGACAAGAATTTTTGTCTGTTTTAATACAGAACAGAAAAAGGAAACAAGAATTCAAAAAAATGAGGATAGTCTTAGGAACCTCTGGAACAACTCCAGACATGCCAATATCCAAATCATGGGAGTGCTGAAAAGAAAAGAGGAAGAACAAAAAATTGAAAATTTCCCTAACATGGCAAAGGAAATCAACATAGAAATCCTGGAAGCACAGACTCCCAAACAAGTTGGACCCAAAGAGGACCACACCAAGACACATCATAATTAAAATGTCAAGGGTAAAAGATAAAGAGAGAATCTTAAAAACAGCAAGAGAAAAGCAGAGAGTTACCTACAAAGGAGTTCCCATAAGGCTGTCAGCTGATTTCTCAAAAACTCTGCAGGCAAGAAGAGACTGGCAAGAAGTATTCAAAGTGATGAGAGGCAAGGACCCACATCCAAGATTACTCTGTCCAGCAAAGCTGTCATTTAGAATGGAAGGGCAGACAAAGTGCTTCTCAGGTAAGGTAAAGCTAAAGGAGTTTATCATTACCCAGCCCTTACTACAGGAAATATTAAAGGAACTTATTTAAGAAAAAGATCAAAACCATGAACATTAAAAAAGCAACAAATTCACAACTACCAACTGAATCTAAAACAAACAAACAAAACAATAACAAAAACAAACAAAAAAAAACAAGCAAGTATCCAGAACAGGAACAGAATCATAGGTATGGAGATCACATGGAGGGTTATCAGCTTGGAGGGGGAAGGCGGAAAATGGGGGAAAAGGTGCAGGGATTAAGAAGCATTATTGGTAGGTACCAAATAGACAGGGGGGTGTCAAGAATAGTATAGGAAATGGGGAAGCCAAAGAACTTCCACGCAGGACCCACGGACATGAACTAAGGTGGGCGGGGGAGACTGCTGAAGGGAAGGGGTTTACCAAGCAGAGTAGAGGCAAAGGGGGAAAAATTGGGACAACTCTAACAGCATACGGCATAAAATATACTTTACAAATAAGAATTTTTGTCTGTTTTATTGGGTGATCAATGATCTGCTCGTGGAACACATTCCTTTCCATCGGGAAGCCTAACAATCATCTAGCCTGGTATTTCAGGAAAAGATCATCAAGCCTCCCTAAGGTTTCTTCCAGTGCTCTGATCCCTAGAAGCATTCTCCTTTGCCTAGAAAGAAAATCTGTGATTTGTCCAGTCAACCACAAGGAGGAGTCGAGAGGAAGAGCTGAGCAAAGAGAAACCAGGCAGTTATTTCCCCTGTTTTTCCTTCGGCAACCTCAAGGTGGAAGAAAACTAGGTTTGCAGGCGACTGTACTGAATGAATAATTTTCTCCACAGTGTGATTTCCCGAGACACAAAAGTAAACACTAAAAACCGCAATCCTTTCGAATGCCACAAAAGAGGCCAAGGAAATCAACCCACCGACCACTGAGAAAAGGGAGGGTGCTTCTTTAACTCTGCCACTAAGAAGTCCCCATAAATCCAGGGGAAGAGTTCCCATTAGCGCCGACACACGTAATTCACTCGCGGAGGCCAAGGAGTTCCAGCGCCGTTTGGCCAGAGAACTATTCAACCCACTCTATTCAATACTCAAAGCTGCTACAATTCTTACAACAGCACAGGAAGGCGGTCCCAGGTTGAAGTTCTCAGATCGGGCCGATCGCGTGTAAAGTCCTGGTTCATTAAACACCCAGTTCAATCCCCACCCCCCACCCCTGGATTTTGACTCACCGCCACCTGTTGATGCCCACGTTGGAGGAGCCGGCGAACCAGGGGTCCAGGATGTAGACGCAGCGGATGGTGTCAGCGCCCTGAATGCACTCCTTCAGGGCGGGGTTGTCGTGAAGCCGGAGCCCCTTTCGGAACCAGTGCACCGCGTTCACCCCCATCCCGGGGGCGCGGCGGGCGGCGGGTCACCGCTGACTTTCCTCTACCGAGAAATTCAAGGCACAAGGGTCCAGCTCATAACCGACACCTCGGCTTCCAGGAGGATCACCGCACCCAAAGAGTGAGGACAGGGCGGCAGAGGTGGGGGAGGGAAAAAATGAGCCCGAGGAAGGGACCGGAGGAGAGGGCGCTGGAGGCACAGCTGGACGCTGAACGCAGGTCGCCGGGTCGGCGGAGTCCGCGTGTGACGCCCTTTAGGAGCCGGCGCTCACGGCGACTGCCTGGACGACGCGCATAACTTCGAGGGCCGCAGACCCCAAGAGGGCGAGCAAGTTCCAGGAGTTCGAGCAGCCACGACAGCCCGAGCGGGCACCCGCAGTCCCAGGAGGTCCGTCACGGAAACCTCGCCCTACCGAGGCGGCCCTAGAGGAAAAGCGGCCCGTCCGAGGCGAGCCACCGAGCGGGAGGAGCAAGGGTTCAGCCACTGTGGGCCACGCTGCTTCTGGACCCAGAGACGGCAGTGAGAACGGAGCACGGAGGCAGTGATCGGAGGCGATGGTCGGAGGGCGCTGGACGGTTGCCGGCGGGTGACCGGTCCTGAGACAGCCCGGTGACTCCGCCGCCGACGCCGCGTCAGCGGCCTTGGTCCCGCCCCCGGCTCCTCATTGGAAGAAGCGCTGCCCACGTGACCACCGGCACCTCACGTTTCTGAAGTGTGTTTACTACAGCGGCTCGCACTGGCGAATGTGCTCGCACTTCAGTCGCTTCCAGGGGGCGGCAGCCGCTCAATCTCAAAACCCTCGATCCTCGCCCAGACGCTGGGCTCCCTGTCTCTGTCCCTTTCCTCGGCCAACAGGTCGCCCCGGCCTGGAAGGGACCCCAGTGATCACAGGCCCCACGTGAAGAAAGGCATAGCCCCGCCCCCGGGGGCCGTGAGCAGCTACCATAGGCTCAGGCTCGCTGAGACCCGGATGAGCACGGGGATGCGGAGAGCTCGCGGGCGCGCGCTCTGCTTGAAAAGGCGCGTGCGCTTTCCCTGCGTTCCAGAGGGAAGTAGGGCGGGGCCGAAGGGCGGGAGCGCGCTCGGGGGGCTGTACCGGTGGGGTCCGCAAGGCCTGGAGACAGCTTTGTTCTCTCTCCAGGATTCCCCGCGTGTTGTGAGGGCAGAGTGGGGTGGACGGAGGAAAGTAGGAGGCTCCACTTCGACGCTGATGCCAAACTACGTGCTTCAATCCAGCTTTGTGCAAAAAACCCTACTTTGGAGCGTATGGTGCCATTCTTCTGGACCTCGAGAGGCTGTACCCTTATACTTGCTCTGGGGAAGAGGGGTTTTTGGCAGGGCGGGAACCAAGCCTTCGTGGACTTATTGTAACTCCTTGATACTAGGGATATATCAATAGCGTGTCAGCTCTAATCTCTTACATTTAGTGCGGCCTTTGCTCATCTTTCCAAGGGCAATGAACTGCAGGCCATTCTGTTCCTTATTCACGTGTTGCCCTTACATTCATTTTACAATTAATGAATGAACCAGACACTGTTCGAAGTGCAGGAGATACAGGAGAGAAGGAAATAGGCTAATGTCTCAGTCCTGTGCGGAGTGCACAGTTTGTACCTCTAAAACTTTACTCTTGCTTATTTTTTCTCTATAAAATGCTCTTCTTTGGAATCTGCTGCTGCCTACAAACACCTTTGCCCTACCTAGTATATTTCTACACCTTACTTTAGACTCAGATAAAGTGCGACTAAATGTGTGAAAATATTCCTTCCCCCAGCTCCTCGGGAGATTTAGGATCTACCTAGCCACCAGGCATGTCTCTGATACTTCACTTAATCACGGGGTATTGTGAAGACTGAATGAAAAGCGCCTGCTTTAACACCAAGCGCAAAGTAGGTGCTGAATAATTGTACCTATTACTAAAATAATGTGTCTCTGATTCCCTCTAGAGTGCCTTCTTAAGGACAGGGACGGGCTTCATCCAGTTCATTTTGCATCAATACCCAACCCAATTAAGAACCTGCTACGTAAGCATTCAAATGTTTATTAAATGACTGAATTAGTGAATGCATTTGCCACCAGTGTTTGGCAAGGTTAAAAGGAGGAAGAATATGGCAATTGTTACTGGTTAAATAGTCTCTCTAAAATTTATATAAAGCATAGTACCGTACTTGTGAATGTGACCTTATTTGAAAAGATCAAGCTAAGATGAGGTCATCAGGGTGAGCCCTATCCATTGAGATCAGGGTGAGCCCTATCCATTGAGATCCTTATAGAAAGGGAGAATTTTGCTCTGGCTGGTGTGGCTCTGTGGATTGGGTGCCGGCCTGCATACCAAGGGGTCCCTGGTTCCTTTCCCAGGCAGGGCACGGTGCCTGGGATGTGTGCCCTGTCCCCAGTGGGGGGTGCATGAGGAGCAGCCGTGCATTGATGTTTCGCTCCCCCTCTTTCTTCCTCCCTTCCCCTCTCTCTAGAAATAAATTTAAAAAATTTTTGAAAAAGGGGAAATTTGCACACAGACTCACACAGAAGGGAAATGCTCTGTGAAGACTGGAGTAATGCTGGGGGAGCCAGGTGAGTTTCAGAGCTAGTCACCACCCTCCAGATGTTACTCACCACCCTCAGTGGCATGCAGATTATTTTGAGCTAAAGTCAACAAACCCCGCAGGTTCCAAAGGAACTTCTGACTCCCACCTTCACCACCTAGAAGAATTTAAATCAGGAGCTTGACCTATGATAAGAGTTACCACCAGAAAGGACCTTTAAGTATTTTTATGTCAGGGCAAACGCATACGTAATTACTGAACATGTGCTCTCCCGCAGTGACCTTCTGAAGTCCCAAGGAACATTACCTCATCCCTAGCTCAGGATGTCTTCTGTACCCATGTTCTCTGTCTGTCTCTGAACCTCTCGTGCATGTGGGATCTCTGAAACTCTCTCATGTCTGTGGGGTTCTCATACATATGTAGGTGTTACATTTGATTATTTTCTCTTCCTGGTCTGTCTTGTGTCTATTTGATTTTTAGGCCAGCCAGATGAACCTTAAGGGTAGAGGAAAGTATTTTCTTACCCTACAGCTGCCACAAGGCAAGGGACTGTAGAGAGGGACCCAAGAGAGCAGCCTGGAACAGATCCTGTTCCCTAGCGCCTGCAGAGGGAGAGGGTCAGACTTCCGGCCTCCCATGGCCAGACAAATTCATGTTGTTCGAAGCCACTCATTTGGTAGTACTCTCTTACTAGCAAACTAACAACAGTAATATAAATTCAATCATCTAGTGAGCCAACATGTCTGGAAAGTATTCCCTACCCTGGCTTCTGTTGCCACACAGAGGACATCGTGTCCTTTCCCTTGGTTTCTTAAGAACATTTTGGATTATATGTATGAAAACTCTTTGTTTATTTACTATAAAGTATTGAACAGCTGTTTTTTATCAGTGGGGATGAGCCTTGGGTGATTACCACTCTAGGGTTCCATCACCTACGCAGAGGAGGTTGCAGACGGCTGGACCCTCATTTGGACTGCCTCATAATACAGGGCCTGCTGTACTTTTAAAAATACAGTGTTTCGTGTTTGACTTTCTGCAGTTTAAAAGTAAGCAGATTGGCCCTGGCTGGCGTAGCTCAGTGGATTGAGCTCGGGCTGGGAACCAAAGTGTCCCAGGTTCGATTCCCAGCCAGGGTACATTCCTGGGTTGCAGGCCAGAACCCCCAGCAACCGCACATTGATGTTTCTCTCTCTCTCTCGATCTCTCTCTCTCTCTCCTTCCCTTCCCTCTCTAAAAATAAATAAATAAAATCTTTAAAAAATAAAAAAATAATAAAAAAAAATAAAAGTAAGCAGATTGTGTCTAAAGACACAATTAATTGTTTTCAAGCATCCAAAGAAAATATTGGGAGGTGGAGGAGGAGAATATTGATTTGTGTAGAGTGGACTTGTGTTTACAGATTGTTCATTCAATAAAGATGGATTTTATAAAACAGACAGCTGTATGTGGGTATGTGTATAACTTTCATTTACACATAAAAGTACTAGTTTATTGTAAAAGTGTCAGTATTGTCAAATATGTATTTCTCAAAGACTGAAGGGTTTTTATGGCATATAGATGGTTACTTTAATATATCTTTGTTATAGGGGAGGAGTAACCATTTAATAATAGATGGCTTATTGAACACCTACTATGTGCCAGGTACTTTACATAGTTATTCACTCTCATACTAATTTTTCGAGGCAGTTTATTTTTATTTAATAATAATTTATGCCCACTTTGCTGAAGACACTAAAGCTAAGAAATACAAATAAGTAGTAAAATTAGTTAAAAAACCAAGATGATTTCTCAATCTAAGCTCTTTTCTCATAATATGCTACCCCTCACTGACACCAGCACTCCCCTGCTTTTTCAAGGTATTTATTTATAAAAGAGGGAGAGAAGAGATGGGCGCATTGTCAGGAATCTCGGGCACTTCTGGTTGGCTTCAACATCATGGTAGCAAAAGTATGAGCCTGGGTTGTATCTCAGCTTGACACTGATTTTCAACTTTTTCTTTATCTCATGGCACGCATAAACTAACTACTAAAGTTCTGCAGCACACCAAAAATATATTTTTGCTAATCTTATCTAAAAAGTAGGTATAACTCTGATTCATTCACACTGGACAGCTATTATTGTGTTGGCTGCTGTTCTTTTTTTATTTGACAGTCTAAGGGAGAAGAGGTCAGTGCCCCTGACTAAATAGTCAGGTATTGCATGTTTGAAAAGTTCTTTGGCACACCCATGTTTTTCTTACAGCACACCAGTTGGAAAAAATCCCTGGATTAGTTGATTACCTTTAACAAGTCATCTAGGCTTTCTTGACCTAATTAGTTCACCTATAAAGGAGGAGATTGAACTAGATGACTTCCAAATTGTCCACGCTATTTTAAAATACTAGGATTTTATGAGTACAGCCCTGCCATGGGCTCAAAACAATCCAAGAAGAGTTCTGTTAAAACATTCTTTTATTGCCAACAAAGTTGGGAAAGTCAATATCCCTTTGATGTCATGAGCACCCTTGGCAAAAAATGCGTCAGTCTCTAAACTGAAAGTCTGTGTTCTCCCTGGAGCCTGTCTTGCAGACGTGATTTTGGGCATGTGCTTTCAACACACAAATAATGAAGGAGTAGACTGTGTGATCAGATCAATTTAGTCTTGATGTAATATGAATGTTAGGCTGGCAGCCCCCCGGTTGAGGGACCCCCAAAACTAGTCTTTGAGGGATTGAATTTAAATGTGTTAAAGAATCACTGTTTGTTTTTTAAAAGGTAATTTATCATTCTCATGTGAATATAAAATGAATACATGTAAAAGGTTTCACTTGTTAACTAATAAGGGAATCAGTAAGATGTTACAATGGAATAGAAGATTTCAAAGAGTTACATGTATAGGCCATCCGGAATGTTAAAAATTAATTTGCTTAATATATGCAAAACTGGTTTCTCCTACAGAGCAGTGTGGGGAGGGAAATCAATTGCACTTTCACAGGACAAAAGATATTTGCACGCTCATGGACAAGATTCATCTGCATTGCTTTCAATTATCTACAGTTTACAGAGTTGTAAAATAGTCCAAAGGTACAAACAGGCAGAGTATAACTTGGAGGGTGCCCTACACAAGAGCCCCAGTAATCTTTTGTGCCTGTTTTAAAGTCATTCACAATTTTTGTCACCTTTTCCACAGAGAAGCCTTCTCACCTGCCCATTCTAAGAAGGACCCCTATTTTGTCCCTATTTACTCTCATCGTAGCACTGATTATAATATGTATTTTTAGGTGTTTACTTATTTATTACCAGCCGATGTATGCCTGCCTCCACCCCAAATGCAAGCGCCAGGAGGGCAGAGACTGGGGCCTGTCCTGTTCTTCATTACAACAACAGCAAGGTGCCGGGGTGCTTGGTACTCAATAGACTCTCAATCGGTGTTCTTCTAGAGAGCGTGGTAACACCCAATTGATCGCCTGGACACTGTACTACATTCACATGTCAGTTATCAGTGTATTGTCTCTCAGCTCCCAATGTACTATCCGTGTCTGCTCTGTGGAACTATTCAGCTCCTGGAAGGATTTCTCCCTCGCCGCTGGCACCATGTTAAACACTCCCGGTAGGGGGCGCGGGAGGGACACCGCAGGAGGAAGGGGCCTCTTGCCGGCGCTGTTACGCGTGTTTGGTTCTCTTGCTCCTTCTCTGCGGCCAGAGGCTCTGGCGGTGAAGACACACTGTGGCTCTGGCTTTTATCAGGTTTCTGTGATATGCCTGCTGACGGGTTCCTGGGGAGGCTGAAGGCATTCTAGCAGGCAGCTCCCCTGCCTCAGCCCACCTGCATTCTCACCAGGTGCTTCCTTTCCTGTGGCCTCTCCCAACCCTGTTCGGCTTTTGTCTTTCCACCAGCCTTGGCTTCAAGCGTGTATAGCTCCACTCTGGCCCAGGTCAACTTCTTTACCATCCTGTAGCCATCTCAGACTCCAATGATATCTGAGTCCCTCTTGGAGATAACCCTGGGCACTCCCCTTCCAAGTTTGTGCTTCCTTGGGTACTGTCCCGTGGTTCTGGGGTATTCTTCATGGTTCCCTTTCCTTCTTTATAATTAATCATTCTTTTTGTGAAATATTCCCTGTTGGATTTGCCGCATGGTTTCCATCTCCTCATTGGATACTGACTGATACAATCCATTAACTGACAGGGTCCACAAAAGTGTGCTTGTGAACAATTTTCTTGCTTGTTCTTAGCCATTTTCTCGCCTATGTGTAGGTAGAAAGTGTAAACAGTTACAAATGTGGCAACTCGACCTTGTGAAATATTACCCAGCGTTTCTCCCCCCAGATCTTTTTTGTCCTGTGACTGTACCCATTCGGCCATTGGATGGGAGTCCCCTGTTGCCTCAGGGGGGCAGAACTAGAGGACTAAGGTAGTTCAACATTTTTTGTTCTAAACTCAAGAGCCTCGATCCAGGTGTAAGTCAGGAAAGATTTGCTGTTCCATACCCCGTCCCCCCAACATGCTACGAAAATTCTCTAAGCTGGAGTGGGATATGAGTGCAAGGAAAGTAAGACAGATAAGCATTGGTCTTTTCTAAAATAAGAAGACGGTATCTCACCTGACCCTACTTAGGATTAGCTGCAGATCCCTGGCTAAGCTGAAGGTGTTCTGAGAGGAGTAGAGTCCTGTGTCAATCTCCCCTCTGAAAGTTGGAGGCTGACCTTCGTGGAAGTCGCCCTGCCTCTTTCCTGCAGCCCCACCTACAAGGGATGCCTGCAGGCAGAGGGGGACTGCAAAGCCCTGCCACGCCTCCTGCTGGCTAAGAGAACACATGGATTTTTCTAGACGTCCCTTCTTCCTCTGAGGGCTGCAGAAGTTAGCTGAAGGAAAACACCAAAAAGAGAATCCAGGGAGGGAGAGAGGAAGAGAGAGAGTGAGAGAACAGCCAGCTGTCTCTTTTTATAGGGACACTAATTTTATTAGATTAGGGTCCCACCTTCATGACTTCATTTGATTCTAATTACCTTTCTAAAGGCCCTGTTCCAAATACAGTCGCATTCGAGGTTAGGGCCTCCACACTTGAATCTGGGGGCTGGGGGTGCGATCATAATTCAGCCCATAACAATGTCTTTCCCTGCTCTCCAGAGTAAGCTCCATGCTATGAGCTGCACGTTTGTGTCCCCCTAGAATTCATACGTTGAACTCTAACCCTCAAAGGTGATGGTATTAGCAGGTGAGACCTTTTGGGAGGTGCTTAACTCATGCGGATGGAACCCTCGGGAATAGGATTAGTGCTTTTTATAAAGGAGGCTCCAGAGAGATCCCTGGACTTATCCTCCATGAGAGGATACAGCAAGAAGCCGGCAGTCTACAATCCAGAAGAAGCCCTTCACCAGAGCATGACCATGCTGGCACTCTGACCTAGGATTTCCAGCCTCTAGAACTGTGTGGGATAAATATTTGTTTATAAGCCACCCAGTCCATGGTATTTTGTTACAGCAGCCTGAATGGACTAAGACTATGCATTTAATGCATACTATGCATAGTGCATATTGCATAGTGCATAATGCATATTTAATGCATAGTATGCATTAAATGAATGAATGAATAAATACCCAAAAGACTGTTTAAAATATCCATATCTACTGAGTCCTGAATATGTGCCAGACACAGAACTGCTATTTTAGGCACCATGCTATGTATCTTAAATACATGATTTCAGTTCATTTTTACAACAGGCACATGAGATAAATATTACTATTCCTGTTTTACAGGTAGGAAAACTGGAGCCCAGAATAGTGAAGTCCTCATAATTTACTCTCTGAAGTGGGAATGGCAGGAGATAATCCCAAGCTCTCCCCACTCCAAAGGCTGTAGGTGGTCCAATACACCCGGCTGCCTTCACTGCACTGATGTGTGCGTGCTTTTGCATAGATGTGACATAAGGACCGTCAGAGCGTGCGGAAAGGCCGAATAGTTCTGGTTCAGGTGAATCTGGGTAGGATTTTTGCGGAAAGTAGCACTTGCCCAAGGAAAAATTTTTTTTTTAATTTAAAGGAATAAAGGGAAGTATTCCAAAGGAGTAGATGATTGCACAACATAAAGGAATATATTATTTATATGTGATATGATATGATATGATATATATTATGTAAAGGAATATATATATTTATGTATTATATTATTTTAAATGTTCATGGAGTGAAGCAAGGCAAGTATACACTGAAAACCCGGTGAAGAGTAATAAAAATCTGGAGAGGTATTTGTGATCACCGCAACACCAGCACAGCCTGTCAGTGTGAAAGGGGGCAGGAATGGGAAAGAAGGGCAGAAGGATGGTGCTGGATTGTGCGCATAGTACTCAGCGCTGCCGATGGGCTTCTAAGGGGCTCGTCTGTGGTGGTGCTCGAGCACTCAGGGAGGAGTAAGCCAGCCGCGGCTGGGGTGGTTGTATTGAGACAGCAGCTCTTGGAGAAGGGTCTGGGTAGAGAAGTGGACTTAGGAGTTGCTTCATAAGGTAACCAAAGCCAAAAAGGACTGCTAGGAGCTCTCTGAAGAAAATACAAATGACAAGCATTTATGAATTCAAGACAGAAAAAGAACAATGTACTTAAAGGTAGATTTTTAAGTAACAATATTTAGCAGCCAAGACTGAGGCAAGTTGGAATAGGTAGGGTCTCTGGTACATATAGGATGGGGCAAAAGTAGGTGTACAGTTGTATGTGAAACACAAGAGCTATTCCTATATTATTATTTATTGATGATTGCATTACTTTCCATACAAACAAGCATAAACCTACTTTTACCCTATCCTGTATGTGCTGGTAGGGGAACAGGCACTGCCCAGCCCACTGCTTCCCAGGCCCCCACCTCTCAGAATCCCTGGAACGCAGAGGTGTCTAGGGGTGGTAATACCACCTGGTGGCTAATGCAAGAAGCACAAGCAATTTCCCAAGAAACCATAAATACGTTCTGCAAAATCTCCATTCTGCAAAGAGGCACAGTTAAAACAATAAGGCTATAGAAAATATCTGATTGAGACAGACCACTGAAAGTGCAACTTAATAACTGTGCCACAGCAAAAAAAAAAAGAACCTAATAAAATAATAGTGCAATTAAAAAGAAAAGTTTAATCTCTGATAAAGAACTAGGTAATGAAATACAGGGCTTTGCCTTTAAAATGTAAAACTAGCCTGGTGTAAATGAATATAAGAACAGATTGAGGCTACCGATTCATGGAGGCAGAATTCAATAAACAGAGATCAGGTAGAATTTCACCTTTAAGGCAGAGGACATGACTAGATCAGGACAAAGGAATAACAGGATGATGACTCAGGGGTATTCAATACTGGACTGTATTCTCCTGTGGCTTGCTGTGTTCAGCTGTTGTCACTTAGTACAGCAAAGTGGAACAAATTTATGGAACAAATCATTGACTTATAGGGTAAAACTGTGTACGAATCAACACAACTTTTGCCTTTTACTGACATCATTTCTCCATCGACCAATCACGTGGAGATAATTTGCATAGAAGAGCTTGTAAGTCATTTTCCATTTCAGGCACTCACGGGGATCTTGACCTGCTGAGCATTCTGCATCCAATCCCCACCAACCCTCCCCGCCCCACTCCCCTGCTCACATTTTTGCCAGTCTTCAAAATTTAATTCCATCTTAGGCAAGCCCTTTTATCGCTCTTATTTAGCTGATAGGAATCTCAGTCCAGAAAACCAGGTATAGAGAAAAATGATTTTCTAAAACTCAACTTAATTTCTCACATCATGCTTCAAGTTGGCAGGAAATCCATCTCAATCCTTCTTGAAGCTTTCTTCTCCTTTTCTGGCAAGGTCATGCAGCCTCATGCAGTTCCCTGAATTTGGGGAGTTCTCGGTCACCTGTCCATTGTGGCCTCTATGAAGATGGCCATTGTCTCTCTCACATGGTCCTTTCAGAGCTGGGTGCTCGTATTTGGGCCTCACTTACAGAACGATGGTTTGGTTTTTGCTGCTGGGATCTCCCCCCAACCCCAGCCAAGCAGCCACCTCCCTAGGTCACTGTTCCACTCCTCTGGGGCCTTGTCATTTCCTCGGGGTACTGACACCAAGAGGCATTAGGACCCCTGCTCCTCCCTCACTTTTAGGGAACATAACTCCTCTTTGTCCCTGGTAATCGGAACCCCTCTTTCTTCTGAGATACTTTTTGCAATTACCCTCGCACCCGAATCTCCCTCGTACCAATGAAGAATGTTTTAGTTGTTAACAAAAGAAAATACAGCTCATATAGACCTAAATAAAAATATATCCGCTTAAATGACTGAAAATATAGACATAAGGCTGGTTTCAGGTTGGGATTTATTTGGTTAGCCAATAAAACTGATTGAAATATATCCTTCTGTTCCAGGCCCTGTTCCAAGCACCGTGGATGCAGGGCTGAGCAAAGGCTCTCCTTCCCCGAGCTGGACTGCCGTGTGCTATGGAGCCAGCTGTCCCTCTCAAACTCCGCTCAATGACATGCTTGTGAGCAAATGAATGATTACTGCTGTTTCAAGCCAGCAGGTTTTGGAGTAGTTGGTCACACCACAATGGTAACTGGAATGCTACTTGTGAACCCTACAGAGCTTCTAGCATTTCAATCTTATATTTATGTAAGTGTAGGATTGATTTTAATGAGACACTTTTATCAAAGATAAGGAAAGGTATCCATTTTTTAAAAAGATCTTATTTATTTATTTTTAAGAGAGAGAGGAAGGGAGGAAGAAAGAGATGGAGAGAAACATCAGTGTGTGGCTGTCTCTCGTGCGCCCCCTACTGGGGACATGGCCTGCAACCCAGGCATGTGCCCTGACTGGGAATTGAACCAGAGACACTCTGGTTCTCAGGCCAGCATTCAATCCACTAAACCACACCAGCCAGGGTGGAAAGGTATACATTTTGAAATTAGAAAATCGCAATACTAATGACAGTAATAATGTCCATATCTATCACCTGCCTATTTCCTTTCAGATCCACATAAGCTCTTTTCTATTCTGCTCTGAATCCTGCTCCTTGGTATTTGGCTCCCAGATAGGTCTGGCCACCCCTCCCAGCCACCACTATTACTTGTGCCCTAATTTCTGACAGTGGTGACGATTCCTCATTGTCCTACTATCAGCTGGACAGCCCCTGTCTCAGGGATGCCACTTTCTGTGTGGTAACTCCCACGGTGGCTCTGGCTCCCACTGACAGCCTGTCTTCTGGGCTCTGATAAGATTTTTTCATTTGCTCCTGCAGAGCCAGGGTGGTACCCCTCACTGATGTCACTGACCTCTGCGGGGTCCCACCAGCCTGCTTGCCTTCTTAGCTTTACCGGTACTAGTTCCCTTTGTCATTTCCCTTTGTTTGGAAGACCTAAAGTGGTTCCTGTTTCCTTGCTGTACCTTGATGGACACCATCGCTAACATTTACTGGTGTGTTCTAGGAGTGAGCCTATTCGGAAGCTACTGTCAGCTCAGTCTTCCAGACGAGGCTGCTGGGGCTCAGAGACGAAGCTGCCCGAGATCACGCACGCATGCTCAGTGCTGTTAAGGTCTACAAGAAGTGAAGTGCAATCAGAAATTACTTTTTTAATTAAACTTTAAGTATTGTGGAAGACTCAAAGGGGCCTTCTGGGGTACGGAAGCATACTATTATTTGATCTGGGGCTGGTCAGATGAGTGCTCACTGTGAACACTTACTGCACTGTTCCCGGATGGGGGCTCTTTTCCGTATGTTACACTTCAGTGAAATGTCAGCTCTTGCTCTAGGTATGTGTCAGTTTTGAGTTCTTCCAAAATCTTCATTGAACTCCTCATTAAATCTGTCTTTCTCAAATGCTAAATCTCAAGATACATAATTCCTTCTTTAATTGTGGAGATTAGGGTTCCAGTTTCAGTTCAAGTGCACATTATAAGAGATTTTGTGGAACAGTTGGGTGCCAGACGTGAGCAATGACTAAACACATGCAGGGGGAGCCCGGAGGGAAAGACCACAACAAGAAGCTGTTACAGCCTGGATGTGTGTACTGCCCAATAAGACGTTCCTTAGAATACGGAAGCTAATAAAGGAGTAAACCCAAGTGGAGTTGAAAATAAGACCTAAAGGTTAAAAAGGCGGAGGGTGTAATAAAGGCCCTGCATTGGGAGAAAGCCACAGGGAAAAGCTACTGAGGAGTGGACAGAGCAAGGCAGGGAATGGTAGGGGGAGGGAAAAGGCTATCGTCACCTAAAGCAGGCCAGCAAAAGGCATTTCAGAAATGAATTTTCTGGTAGAAAAATGTTATCCGTGGTTATCATTGGTGCTCAGGTCTACCTGCAAACTAGGGAACAAAATCTACATTCAGGTTCCCTTGGGATATCGAGCTGTCAGTAATATGTTTTCCCATGTGCCAGTGAGACAAAGCCCTACTGATTTCCCCACTGCTGCCACGTCCTCGCTGGCAGAGGTTGCAGCAAATGCAGGACAGGGTTTGGGAGTGGGGAGGTGGGAGGTGTGGAGTACAGGTCCCATGCCCTGGGCCATTGTTCCCATTATGCCTCTCCCCCCAAACACCTGTTTCTTTCTTTTAAATTTTGTTATTGTTGTTCAGTTACAGTTGTTCCCATTTTTCCCCCATTACTCTCCCCTGCCCTGCCCACCCCATCTCCCACATTCAATCCTCCCCCATGTTGCCTTTGTTCATGGGTCCTTTATACATGTTTCTGGATGATCCTTTCCCTTCTTTCCCCCTTTATCCCCCTCTCCCCTCCCCTCCGGTCACTGTCAGTGTGTTCTTTATTTCCATGTCTCTGGTTCTATTTTGCTTGCTTGTTTGTTTTGTTGATTAGGTTCTACTTATGGGCAAGATCATATGGTATTTGTCTTTCACTGTCTGCTTTATTACACTTAGCACAATGCTCTGTTTCCAACCTGTTGCAAAGGGTAGGGGTTCCTTTGTTCTTTCTGTTGCATAGAATTCCATTGTGTAAATGTACCACAGTTTTTTGATCCAGTCATTTGCTGATGGGCACTTAGGTTGTTTCCAGCACTTGGCTATTGTAAATTGTACTGCTCTGAATATTGGGGTGCATAGGTTCTTCTGAATTGGTGTTTCAGGCACCTTAGGGTATAATCCCAGCAATGGAGTTGCTGAGTCAAAAAACAGTTCTATTTTTAGTTTTTTGAAGAAATTCCATACTGTTTTCCACAGTGGTTGCACCAGTCTGCATTCCCGCCAACAGTGCACTAGGGTTCCCTCTTCTCCACATCCTCTCCAGCACTCGTTTGTTGATGTGTTTATGATGGCCATTCTGACCAGTGTGAAGAGGTATCTCATTGTGGTTTTAATTTGCATCTCTCTGATGGCTAGTGATGCTGAGCATCTTTTCATATGTCTCTGGGCCCTCTGTATGTCCTCTTTGGAGAGCTGTCTGTTCAAGTCCTTTGCCCATTTTTTAATTGGGTTGTTTGTCTTCCTGGTGTGGAGTTGTGTGAGTTTTTTATATATTTTGGAGATCAAACTCTTGTCCAGGTATCATTGGCAAATATATCTTCCCATATAGTTGGTTCCCTTTTCATTTTGCTGATGTTTTTCTTAGCTGTACAGAAACTTTTTAATATGACAGAGTGCCATGTGTTTATTCTTTCCTTTATATCCCTTGCTCTAGGGGACATATGGGTGAAAATATTGCTGCATGGAATATCTGAGATTTTCCTGCCTATGTTCTCTTCTAGGGTTTTTATGGTGTCACAACTTATATTTAAGTCTTTTCTTAAATATAAGTTTATTTTTGAGTTTATTTTTGTGTACAGTGTCAGTTGGTGGTCAAGTTTCTTTGTTTTGCATGTACCTGTCCAGATGTCCCAACACCATCTGTTGAAGAGCCTATTTTTACTCCACTTTGTGCTCCTGCCCCTTTTGTTGAATATTAATTGACCATAGAGACTTGGGTTTATTTCTGGGCTCTCTATTCTGTTCCATTGATCTATGTGTCTGTTCTTATGCCAGTGCCAGACTGTTTTGGTTACAGTAGCCTTGTAATATAGATTGATGTTGGGTATTGTGATCCCTCCTGCTTTGTTCTTCTTTCCCAAAACTGCTGAGGCTATTTGGGGTCATTTACAATTCTGTATGAATTTTTGAAATATTTGTTCTATATCTGTGAAATATGTCATTGGCATTTTAATAGGGATTGTGAGTCTATAAATTGCTTTGGGTAGTATGGACATCTAGTGAAATTGAAGCAATAATAATAAAAAAAAACTCCTAGCACACGAAAGCCCCGGATCAGATGGTTTCACAGGAGAATTTTACAAAACATTTAAGGAACAGCTAACCCCTATCCTTCTCAGACTATTCCAAAAAATCCAAGAAGAGGGAGGACTCCCAAACTCTTTTTATGAGGCCAGCATTAGCCTAATCCCAAAACCAGATAAAGACACAACAAAGAAAGAAAACTACAGGCCAATATCGCTGATGAACATAGATGCTAAAACCCTCAACAAAATATTGTCAAACTACATCGAGCAATACATTGAAAAGATGATACACCATGACCAGATGGGATTCATCCCAGAGATGCAAAGATGGTACAATGTTCACAAATCAATAAACGTAACACATCACATAAACAAAAGCAACGACAAAAACCACATGATCACATCAATAGATGCGGAAAAGCATTTAATAAAGTACAGCACCCATTTGTGATAAAACACTCAGCAACATGGGAATACAGCGAGCATACCTCAACAGAATAAATGCCACGTACGAGAAACATTCTGCCAAGCACCTGATTCTTGAAGTCAAGCCAGCTCCTCCCCTCTCCCGTCATACACAGATGACCACTGTCTTCCCTTCCCAGCCTGGCTCTCTCCTGCTCCACCCCTCCCTTAAAAAAATGCCACTTCACAGTACTCCTGAGACGCATTCCTTCCTTGAAGCAAACATATGCCATCACTAAGACTTAACGATTGTACAAAGAGCAGACAAAGACCAAAATGTGAAAATAACCCCCCATTCAATCAAGCAGTAAAAGGCTAGTTGAGTCTAATTGAAGACGTGAAGCAACCTGGGGCAATGGGGTGGACTGTGGGCTCAGACAGGAGCAAAGCATTAGATAATGGTGTGACTTACACCCAGAAGATGGGTTCAGCGAAATGAGCCATTTCCATTGCAAAATGTTTGGACTTGAAATACCCAGTTGGAATAAGTGACTAATTTTTAAAAAGACAAATGTGACTATTTTGGGTGCTGGAAAAATAACCCTGGAATTCAAATCCTGCCTTGGGCCAAAAATTTCTGGCAAGAAATCAGTGCAACTTACTGGGATGGGAAAATCAACTCATTTTGGGGACATGAAAACTGTTCTCTCAGTCATAGAGTGTACGTGTATTTTAGCCTTGGGAAGATTTACAATTAAATATAGAAAAACCTAGAGACCAAATCCACAATATTAACACTTTTGTATTAAATTTTAGAACAATAATCTCTGTGTCTTTGGTATTCACAGTGCTTATAATGTTTAAAATAATTGGGTGTATGAGAATATCGGAGGGATTAGCCTTCTGATTTCAACCTGAAATGTGTAATGGAGTAATTGACTTTAGATTTATAATTTGCTGCTGAAAGGTGTAAGAGGATTTTATGGTTTGCAAGCAGTATAATATTGGACTGTTTAAGAGATTCATTATATTTATAAATCTAATTTAGTCTGTAAGTACTTGAGAATGTTTTGCTTGTCAGGGTGGGTGATTAATGTGCTTTAGAAAAGAAAACTGAACTTGTTAAACTTGTTAATGCAGTTTAAAACATTTCAGGAAAATTTATTTCAACTAAGTTTGTAAACATAACTGGTTAAAGGGAGTTTAGTTTGTCCAAGTTGAGAATATTAATCAAAGTCCCCCCCTTTAAAATGGACTAGACTTATTAATAGAATAATACAATTTGCATATTAACTTAAAGGCTTAAGAGAAAGTAGGCTTTACATTTTATTTTATTTTTTTAAGATTTTATTTATTTATTTTTAGAGAGAGAAGGGAGGGAGAAAGAGAGAGAGAGAGAAACATCAATGTGCGGTTGCTGGGGGTTATGGCCTGAAACCCAGGAATGTACCCTGGCTGGGAATCGAACCTGCGACACTTTGGTTCCCAGCCCGCGCTCAATCCACTGGGCTACGCCAGCCAGGGCTATACATTTTATTTAAAAAAAAAATTGAATATAAGTTTTAAAATCTCTTCTGTACACGTCACCAAACTTTTGCCTCTTTTCTTCCATGGGCGTCAAGATAAAAGAGCAACAGTCTCTTCATTCTTTTCTCTGAGAGTCCTTACTATTAGCAAGATGGGTGACCATGAAAAAAGATGGGTACACTTCTGGCTGCAGGGAAACCCCAAGAGTCCAGGAGAAGAAAACCGTGACCCTGGAGAGGGAAGGAGAGCGTCTGGGCCCGGGAGGCGGATTCCGCTGGATCAGCGTTGCCTGCGGGGCCGTGTGTGTATGGGAAACACACACGTGCAGCTGTCTAAGCGGAGGGCTCCCTTACACAACGCAACGGTATTGTTCCCCGCAATTCTCAGTTTCAGTGTGACTTATTTCAGTTACAGTAGGAATTATACAGGCTCGGGGAACTGGCTCGGGGAAACTAACCATTGACAACGTTGTTTTGGATGGAAACAGAATCCCGTCACATTTTAGGACTTTGAAAACAACTGGAATTTTGAAGTCAAATGCTGAGTGTCGCAGATGAGACGAAAGCCACGAGTGTCTAGTGGGCATATTGTGAATTACCTGCAAGCGACCTCCCCTGAAAGATAGTGATGTATGCTTTGGTGTGTGGCCCCCTTTAGAGTCGTGAGCTTCAGGGTTATGTCGCTGCTCTCGTCATAGCTGTTAAAGGATTAGAACTAATTTTAAAGGTTATTAATGAGTGTGACAAGGTGACACTGTGAAGTACTAACTATAGCGTTCTGTCTCCTCCTCATCCCTTCCGAAAACTCCTTTGAATTTCTTCATATGTACCAGACAGTTCAGCCCTCAAATGGAACCGTCTACTTCAACTGCCCCAGACGGAGGAGGCCAGCAGGGTCAACGGAACACAGCATTCCAGTTCTCGGGGTTAGGAAAAAAAACAAAACAAGTAGACAAAAAACTGAAACATGGTCTCAGGAGTAAGGTTGAAAGATTTGGATAATTTCTGCTGAGCCATTGGTCCTCTGCCCCCTTCCCCAGTTACACAATGATCCCATGGGAAGGGGGCTATGGGCAGAGATAGGAGAAAGTTGGGTAAGAAACTGGAGTATTAACCTCTGCTAGGGTCTCTGACATTAGCTAAGAATATGTGGGAGGAGGTGTGATCGAACCCCCTAGGTAAACTTAACAAATTTGAGAAGAGGGAGTGAGCACCTCCCCTCCTGCCCAGACCCCTGGGAGGCAGGAGTCCCACATGGTACTATGGTGCGGTGTGACATTGCACGTGCGGCTCTTAAGCCCTGGAAAAGTGCCCAACGCAAACTGAGATGTGTTTTAAGTGTAAAACACACCCGATTCTAACATCTTAGTCTAACTAAGAATGTAAACTATCTCAATGATAGCTTTATATTGATTGCATGTCAAAATGTTACTCTTTTGGACATATTGGATCAAGTAAAATACATTACTGGAATTCATTTCACCTTTAGCCGGGTTATCACAGTCTTAACTAATGTTGATAGTATGTATCCTTGATGTGATGTGATAAAAAATGGCACTTTAGCCCTGGTCGGTGTTGCTCAGTTGATTGGAGCATCATCCCTTAAACCGAAAGGTCTCAGGTTCTATTCCTGGTCAGGGCACTTGCCTAGGTTGCGGTCCCTGGTTAGGGCGCATGTGAGAGTCAACCAATGGGTGTTTCTCTCCCTCACATCAATGTTTCTCTCCTTCTCTCTCTCCTTCCTTTTCCCTCTCTCTAAAATCAATAAGCATGTCCTCAGGTGAGGATAAAACAAAAATCACTTAAAAAATGGTGTTTTATCTCTATGATCTTCTTCACAAATCCCTATAACTCCAATTTAATCACAAGGAAATGCCAGACCAATTCTGGTAGAGGAACATCCTACAATGTGCCAGGTGAGCAGCCCTCAAAACCCTCAAGGTCATCAGAAACAAGGGACATCTGAGAAACTGTCTCAGCCAACCGGGGCCCGAGGAGACATCACACCTGAGTGTAATGTGGTGTCCTGGGCTGGATTCTGGAACAGGAAGAGGACGTTAGGTAAAAACTAAGGAAACCTGACTAAACTTTGGATTTTAGTTGATAATGGTGTGTCAGTATTGGTTCATTATTTGTAATACATATACCCTACTAATATCAGCCCTTACTAATAGGGGAAACTGGGTGTGTTTGTAAAGGTATATAGGAACTGTCTGCATTATCTGCTCACTTTTTTTCTGTAAATCTAAAAGTGTGTCTGTATAAATACACATTAAAAAGAAAAGTCAGGAGACAGGTAACGTAATAGAAGCACAATTGGGTTGAGATCGGGCCAGGACTCATGAAAAGCCCTCAGAGGCAGCAAAATCCTGCTTCTCACCCCGCATAGTAGTAACACAGGTGCTCACCCTATAATAATTCATGGAGGATATACATTTGCTCCGTGAGGTTTTCAATATTTATGGTCTTATATTTCTGACAATATAAAACTTGAAAACAAATAAACCAAAAATTCACTTCACCTGTTCCTTTTTACCTTTTTTTTTTAAATGTGGCTCCTAGAAAAGTTTCAGTTACATCTGTGACTTGCATCGTGGTTTTATTGGAGAGCTCTGCCCTAGAAGTTTCCAGGGTCAGGGTGTTGTTGCATTTTGCCTTTGCATGAATGTTTCATGAAAGATGCTTGTCAGGCTCTAGAAGGGCAGCAAGTCACTAAAATTACAGTGACTTTAAGATTTATTTGTGCCCATTGCCAGTAAATACTTGTATATGTTGCTTTCATTGTATGATACCATTTGCCAGTGACATTGTTAGTGAGAGACATGTTAGTCCGTCTAAGCGTGGGATACCCCTGATCCATGCCGAAAGAACCTAGCAATTTTAGGACAGACACATGAGCTTATGTTGGTGTGCAAGAAAAAAATGAGAGCAGTTCCCAAAGTCTCCATAAAAGGCTTAGGAATAAGCTGAGAGAGAGTGAGATTACAGAAAAATTCTCAGTTCCAATGAAGGTGTGCTACAGAAAACAGTATAGTTGGTGCCACCTGGGATGTGGCTGCCACAGCAGAAGTCAGCCTGGAAGAATGCCCACGCCCAAAGTTCAGCTGAGATTTATCCTTTTAACTAATGTTAGTGTAGGGTCAAGGACAGCTGCAAATCAGACAGTTCCGTGCCTTGCTGTCAAGCTGTCTGGAATTTAGATCAGTCCTGGGGAAAGGGAATAAAGAAAGAAGGGGAGGAGGTGGAATTAAAAATCAACTGAGTTTAAACCTAAGGTGACTAAGAAAAATGAAAAACTTTCAGACTAAGGTTTCTGCCCTCAGGCAGATTGGGAGCTCAGCTAAAAAATAAAGTTTGGCTATAGAGAAATTTGCTTGAGACTTCCTGTCAAGATGGCAGCATAGGCAGACATGGCTCACCTCTTTGCATAACCACAACAATACTACAACTGAGACAGAGAACAACCATTGCTCAGAACCAACAGAAATTGAGTTGAATGGAAGTCTGACAACTACAGAATTTAAGAAACCACATCCATTCAGACAGGTTGGAGGGGTGAAGACACAGAAGGGACTGGTACCACATCCACATGTGGACAGCTACGGACCATGTAGGAACTGCACCTGCACAGCTGATCCTCCACAGAGGGCGGAGGGTGGTGATAAGTGGTCACAACCAAACCTTGCAGCTAACTGGCCTGGGTAAATCCCTCCCACTGATCTGCCAACAGCAACCAATACTCAACTACAAGAGGAGGGTATACTCAGCTCACACAAAGAATGCACCTCAAGTTCCCAGCTTGTGTGGTAACAGAGGCTGTGCCACAGGACCCTCTAGGACACCTACTGCATTAGGCCACACTACCAAGACATGGAATTAAAGCAGCTCTACCTAATACATAGCAACAGGCCGCCAAAATGAGGAGACGACGAAACATGGCCCAAATGAAAGAACAGATCAAAACTCCAGAAAGAGAGCTAAACAGAATGGAGATAAACAATCTATCAGATGCATAGTTCAAAACACTGGTTATTAGGATGCTCAAGGAAGTTAATGGTACCTCAGCAGCATAAAAAAGATCTAGTCAGAAATGAAAGATACACTACTTGAAATAAAGAACAATTTACAAGAAAACAACGGTACAGTGGATGAAGCCAAGAATCAACTCAATGATTTGGAACATAAGGAAGCAAAAAACAACCAATCAAAAGAACAAGGAGAAAAGAGTATCCAAAAAAATGAGGATAGTATTAGCAACCTGTGGGGCCACTGTAAGCATTTCAACATTTACTTCATAGGGATGCCAGAAGAGGAAGAGAAAGAGCAAGAAATTGGAAATCTATTTGAAAAAATAATGAAAGAGAACTTCTCTAATTTGGTGAAGGAAATAGACATGCAAGTCCAAGAAGCACAGAGAGTCCCGAACAAGAAGGATCAAAGAGGCCCACTCCAAGATGCATCATAATTAAAATTCCAAAGGTTAGAGAAAAAGAGATGGGAGGGTGGGTGTAGGAGAAGGGGTGAGAGGTGAGGGGATTAAGAAGTATAAATAGGTAGTTACAGAATAGCCATCAGGATGTAAAGCACAGTATAGGAAATGGAGTAGCCAAAGAACTTATATACACGATCCATGGACATGAACAAGGGTGGAAGGATTGCCTGAGGGAGTGGGGGATGCTGGGTGGAAGGGGACAAAGGGGGAAAATCAGGACAAGTGTAATAGCATAGTCAATAAAATATAATTTTAAAGAAGAAATATGCTTGATATCTGTTTGTTTTTAAAACATCTGAGTTTTGTGACTTAAGAAATTTATACCTAATGCATAGGCCAATAAGCCACAGCTTTCTGGTTTACCTAAAAGATATAAAATACTTGTTCCTTTTGGTCATGGTCACCAAATATACATTTTGTCCAAATACCTGAGGGCCAAGTGTTATAGTCAGGTTGAAAACTAAATACTATCACCAAAGAATGAATTTTTGGCAGACAGAAATGTGGTGGATAATTGGAAAAACTGCCTTAATTATACCCCTCCCTGTGTTCCTACTTATTTAATAGTGAGGATTTTTTGAGGCAATTCTATACAAATAAAAGTTCTGTGCACTATTTAAAGAAGAGGCTATTTTCTCAAGCAGACAAAATTATTTCACTGTCACTTTTATTTTTTTTATTCCTAACATTTCTACATATACATGCTGCCTCACACCACCACCTGAAAAAAAAAATCTGTTGTTAAATCTTGTCCAGAAATGTGACCATGGACCAATTTAATTGGCTTCCAAGATAACACAATTCCAGCATTTTCATCTGCAACTGGGGTGTGTGGTATGCATACCAATTCTAGCATCTTCCCTGGCCAGAATGATAAGAGCATCTTAACAGGTAAGAAATACTTGCTCTCTTTAGACACTTGTTTTTGGTACTTCTTCGTCGGGTTCTGGCATATGAACCACATTCTCTGCAGACAACATTTGCAGGTTAGTAAGCCCTGCTATCTTAGTATTTCAGTCTGCAAAGTACTGCATTAAAGGCTTTCTTTTGTTCAGGCTGCCTTTTAAGACGGTAATCGCTGCTATTTCATCTTGTTTGAACATCTTGTATAAGTACATGACAAGGCAATTCCAAAGTCCCTCATCGGCCTTCGTGGTTTGCCTCTGCTTGAAGAAAAATGATGAAAGTGGCCTGTTATCTTTCCGTTGATAGTCAGGAATTCTGCTTCATTAGGCTGCATGCTAATTACATTCAGAAAACACAACTGAAGACTTACCGTCCAAGTGGAATAAATAACTAAAAGCCAAATACAGTTGGAGGGGTTATTTTATTTAATGTTATGAGTTCGACAACATTAAACAGTTCTACAAAGGTCAGACTTATGGTATAATCTCATCTCTGCTTCTTAATATTTCTTAATATTTTTCTTAACAAGAACAGCTTTCACAGTGCTCATTATTATCCTTCTTATTTTATTTTATTACATTTATAGGGGTGACTTTGGTTAATCAGACTATATAAGTTTCAAGTGTACAATATTGTAATACATCATCTGTATATTGTGTTGTGTATTTATCACTCAAAGTTTAGTCCTTTCATCACCATATACTTGACGCTCTTTACCCTCTCATTAATTATTCTAACATTTTATTCTTGCAACTAGAAATATACAGTTGGACTTCAACTGAGTGATAGGAATCCAAAATGCAAAGCACACCAATATGTTGTTGCTGTTGTTGTCATTGTCATTGTGGCTGTGTTACATCTAAAATGCTTACCTCATTTGAAAGCACATATCCAGATATTATAGTGACTCCAAATGATATGTCTTATTTTATTATTGATATTGTTCTGCTGACTAGAGTTCATGGTAACTGTGCAGTTACTTGCATATTTATATGAGAAGTGACATTAAAGTTTGCATTCTCCTATGCGGCATACCAGAAGGCTTTTGACCTGCCAAAGATCAAAGCCAATGTCAAAAGCAGATTTTGGCTAAATATTGTGGCGAAAGCTAATTTTTGATACAACCCTCATTCCTGGGAAACGTTGACTGAAATGAAGTACGGGCATTTGGTCAAGGAGCAAAGAGCAGCTGCCATTGGCAATGGTTGGAAACAGCCTCTTGCCTGAACTAACATGGAATGGAGAGTTAGGTCAGGAATAGGATCTGGTGACCAGGGCCATTGGACATCGCGGCCATCTAAGGGTAGGCTTCACTTAGACGTCTCCCTTATGAAAAGCCTGCTAAATATCACACAATGCCAAGTATTTTCCGTGTGTGGCCTAGATGTCTGCTGGTGTGATGGGCCCAGCTAGTGAGTAGCTAAACCACAACCTGCCCTCACCCCTCTCTCAGTGACCTTAGCCATTTCCAGAAGACACCCAAACGTGTGACTCACACCTTCCTTCTGTCAGTTAGTGTATGTTTGTGGATACTGTTCATGTAGCTGCTGGGAGAAGTCCTACCATCCAGCACGGATGTGGACAGAGAACAGTCCAGGCAGAGGCCACAGCATGTGCAGAGGCCCTGAGCCTGGGAGATAGCACGAGAAAGAGGGAGGAGATAGGCTAAGGCCGTTTCGGAGTGAGGACTGTGGACACTTGCTGGAGCGTAAGGGAATTAAAGGAGGCTGTTAAGCAGGGGACTGAGCCGATTTATATTTAAGAGAAGAGACAGCTCTGGCAGCAGGGAGGAGATTGACTGGACCAGGCGGGAAGACCACTCTAGGTGATTAATAATGAGGTAGGCAGGAGTAAAGTAGAGAAAAGGGAGCAAATGTGAGAGGTAATGAGAATATGGGACTCCGTCTCTCACCAGATAGAACCTTTCTGAGCCAGACAGGGATCACGGGAATTAGGAAGTAGTGATTGGACATGGAGCCTCCCGTGACAAGTTAATGGACGAGGGCTTTGTAATGCAACCCAGGATCTTTGCTGTAATAGGATCAAAGCAAGCTGAGATCTGGGGGTGAGCGGCAGTGGTTGTTAGTGGGGTGAATATCATCCACAGATCAGATCCGAGTAACTTTTGATACTCTAGAACAGTGATGTTCAAGCAGTGTGCTGCAAGAATTTTTAAAATATACGATACCTGACTATTTAGTCAGGGACCCCGACCTCTTTTTCCTTAGATTGTCAAATAAAAAAAAATGACAATGACCAATACAACAATAGTCACCTGGTGCAAATGAATACAAATGATAACTATTTTTTTGTCAGAGTGGCAAAAAAATTTTTTTTGGTGTGCCACAGCATTTTAGTAATTAGTATATTGGGTCACAAGATGAACAGGTTGGAAATTGCTGCTCTGGGAGAAAAATCAACTCATTTTCCCCCTCTCCATTGTACCAGATAGCCACGCCGCTTGTTTCCCATTCTCTTCAGGTTCCCACTGAAAGAGGGGAGGAAAACAGTGGGGAAAGCTGGGAGGATGAAAAAACAAACCCAAGCGGCTCTTTCGTTCAGTGCTTTTGGGAAACAAGAAATAGGGGATCAAATCTCTCTGCTTTAAAATGTTACTTTTATTATTTCTGCTGTTGTGCATGTATCATTCATTATATTCCAGGTGTTTTTTAAAGACCTTATTTTTTAATTGCTTTCACTGGATACCGAATATGTAAAAAATGATTACTGTAACATGTGTGTAAGACTTAAGGAATAACAATACCATGAGCACTGATGTACTCAACATCTGGATGTAAAATGGACCAGTGTCCTTCCTTGGAGCCAAGTCCATTCTCTGTGCCTCCTTTTCCTTCTTCCCAGAGGTAACCACAATCCAAGTCTTATTTTTCGCCTATTTCGCTTTATGCTTTTTCACGTATCAATCTCTAATCAAAATACCACTTACTTTTCTGCATTTTTGAACTTTCTGTGAGTGGAATCATATGGAGCCCAGTCTTCTGGGAGTAATTTTTGTTGCTCCCCTTATGCTTTTGAAACACAGCCAAGTTCACTCATCTTCGTTGCTGCATAGTATTTCCCTGCATAGAATAAGCCACAATCTATCCATTCTCTTAGCAGTGGATATGCGTGAATTTCATTTTTTGTTGTTACAAGCACTGCTTCTACAAACATTTGTCTTCTGATATGTACTGCATGCCCAAGAGTCTCTTTAGGAAATATGACTGAAAGTGGAAATTTTAGGAAATTCCTGGATCCTAGGGTGTGTGCATCCTCTGACTTATTAATGAATATTAACTTGCTTCCCAAATGGGCAGTGTCTACTTCAACTTTCAGTAGGAGTGTGTATGGTACCTCTGGTTCCTCACCTCCAATAGACATTGATATTGTGAGGATTAAACATTTTTTGCCAATCAGGTGTATGTAAAATATCTCATTTTAGTGTTGATTTGAAGTTCCCTGAATAATGATGGTGAGAATCATTTGGTGTTTACTTGTCATTGTTATTTTTTTTTCTTTTTTCCTCTCTGACATCCCTATTCAAGTCTTTTGCCCATTTAAAATTTGCGTTGTCTTTTCCTTACTGATATTTTGGAATTCTTCACACCTTTTGGATAATAGTTGTCTGCCATTTGTATGTGTTTCTAATATCTTTTCCCAATAGGCATTTTGCCTTTTTATTTTTCTCATGGTAAGCTGATAAACAGAAATTCTGCATTTCAATGTATTTGAGTTTAATCAACCATTGTCTTTCACGGTTTGTGCCTGTTTGTGTCTTTATTCAGAAAGTTTTTCCTCTTCCGAGGTCTTAAACATATTCTCCTGTTTGTTTCTTAAAAGTTTTATAATTCACCCTGGCTGGCGTAGCTCAGTGGATTGAACGCAGGCTGCGAACCAGGCATCACAGGTTCGATTCCCAGTCAGGGCACATACCTGGGTTGCAGGCCATGGCCCCCAGCAACCGCACATTGATGTTTCTCTCTCTCTCTTTCTCCCTCCCTTTCCTCTCTAAAAAAAAAGTTTTATAATTCTCCTTCCTACATTTAAGCCTTTAATCCATCTGGCATTTATTTTTGTGTATGTATGAAGTAGGGGCCGAATTGCATTTTATTTAATACCAATAATCTATTGTCTAGTCCCTCCATTTCTCACTAGCCTATAATTCCAGCCCTTAGATAATCGCTAAGAATGGCTCTGGTCAGCTCCTTCCCTCCTATAGGTGTGCCACTCCATCCATCAAGAGGAATCACTTGAATGTGGGCTTGTCTAGATGCTTCTTTTGACAAATAGAGAGAGGTCACTTGGAAGAGAGTTGGACCCCAGCCAACAGGCAGGACAAAGAGCCAGTCATGTGAGAGAGCATCTTCTGGGATTTTCAGCGGGGCTCCGGGACTGGCTGAATGCAGCTGCTTGGCTGAGTGGAGGTGAGACCGACACAAGAATGGCCCGGTCAATCCACAGCGTTGTAGGCAGTCATAAAACTATTGCTGTTTTATGACGAAGTTTTGGGGTAGTTTGTGACAGAGCAGTAGATAAATAGACAATTGCTCCATAAAAAGTCCAGTTTCCACACATGTTAGAATCTGTTTCAGGGTTGTTTATTCTCTTTCATTGGTCAGTCTGCAGCAAGAACCCTCTGATAGGGCGAACACTGCAACCATTCCTCCAAAACATTCTATTTGCTCCATCGCACTAATTTTGACAAATAGTATTATTGTTCAGATTCAAATATTTTCCATTCTTTGCTATGATTTCTTTGTTTCATGGCCAAGGTTAAAGAGAAGGAGATAAAGGAGAGAGTAACCTGCAAAGAAATTCCCATAAGACTGTGAACTGATTTCTCAAAAGAAACCTTGCAGGCAAGAAGGGGAGGGGAAGAAGTATTCAAAGTCATGAAAGGCAAGGACCTACATCCAAGATTATTCTATCCAGCAAAGCTATTACTTAGAACGGAAGGGCAGATAAAGTGCCTCCCAGACAAGGTCAGGTTAAAGGAGTTCATCATCACCAAGTCCTTATGATATGAAATGTTAAAGGGACTTATCTAAGAAAAAGAAGATCAAAACTATGAACAGTAATATGACGACAAACTCACAAATACCAAGAACTGAATCTAAAAAACAAAAACAAAACAAACTAAGCAAGTAATTAGAACAGGAACAGAATCACAGAAATGGAGATCACATGGAGGGGTTATCAGTGGGGAGGGGGAGAAGGGACAATGGGGGAAAAGGTACAAGGAATAAGAAGCATAATTGGTAGGTACAAAATATACAGAGAGAGGTTAAGAATAGTGTAGGAAATGTAGAAGCCAAAGAACCTATATGTATGACCCATGGACATGAACTAAGGGCAGTGGGTGGGTGGGGGGATTCTGGAGGGAGGGACATGGCAGAAGGGGAAAAAGGGGAAAAATTGGGACAACTGTAATAGCATAATCAATAAAATATACTTAAAAAAGAAGTACATTTTTCAACTTCCAAATGTGTGGGGTTGTTTATTTTACATTTTTTATTTTTTAATGAATTGCATTATAGTCAGTTATGGTGCATACAAACTGTCAGGAACTTGTAGAGACTATTTTATGATTAGTACACAAGTCATTTTTCATAAATTATTCCACAGGGCTTGTAAAGAATACATATTTTCCTGTTCCAGGCTCAATGTACTATATAAACAGAGATTATATCAAGCTTGTTCATGGTTACTCGAATCATCTCTATCTTCACTGACTTCTGTGTCTCCTTGACGATACACTTCTTTATACGTTTATATTATGTCTAATTTCTTGTCTTGCTCGAGGAAGTTGTGCCTATTCCATGCTGTGCTGCACCTCCCTTCAAGCCTCTGTTGGCCTCCCACTGGGTGACTCTGGATCGTGGTGACCTAGTCTGTTCTTGCGAGGTTCTGTGAAATAACAAACCACCCCTAAGCCTCTGTGGCTTACAGCCACAAAGATTCACCTATGACTCATCTTACGTGCTGTTCACTGCCTGGTTCTGCTTCTCCTGCCTTCATCCTGGGACTTAGGTGGGAGGAGGGGCCCCTAGCTGGGATGGGTTGTTCTGTGTCAGAGGGGTGAGAGCCGTGCGTAACTACTGGAAACCTCTTAAGAGCTTCAGCTTGGATGAGGCACACTACACCGCCACACGCACCATGTTACGTAAAGCTAGCCACTTGACTGAGCCTGATGTCAGCGGGAAGGGGAGGCATAATCGCATCACCGGGAGGGAATGCAGAGTGATAGGAGCAACAATAGGACCTCCAACACCTGCCTTTTTGTTCTCTTGGAATAGTCACTGCATAGGATTTCTGAACGAGATCTTTCGGGAACTAATTCAGTGCCCCTTGTCCAGCTGTAACTGTATGATTCATCCAGTTCGAGAGAGCTGAGCAGGAAGATGTTTTACACCTTGGTTACCGATGTTCTTATACCTTTTGCATGTAGTTCTGTCGCGCTTCCACCACCAGACTGAAGATGCTTAAGAATCTGCTGAAAACAATGAAAAGGACACATAAACATGCACCCCATTTTGCTTACTAGTGAAGGAATTTAAAATGAAACTCCTTGAATTTCCTGCACGAACCATAGGACTCTGCTAATTTTGCAATTGCCTATTAACACATCTGTCTACACTGGTCTATACCCTGAAGTCAGGTTGTGCCTATTTTGTTCGCTATTACGTCCCAGTGACTAGCACAGCACTGGGCATATAATCTCTGCTAAAAATGTATAAGATGAATAAACAAACTCAACTGAAATTAGAATGCAAGCCTAGGATCCCTGATAGAATAAACAAGACCAAATTACTAAAGATAAGCTATTGTCATTAGAAGCCTGCAATCAAATGGAGATAATATTTATACTAAATCAGTGAAGTCTTTGGGGATTGTCTGCTTCTTTTGTGCAAAGTCTCAGGAGCAGAAAAAAAGCCTGGACAAACAGAAGCTAGCCTTCAAGTTGGTGTGTGTGAATCCCGCCCCCCTCCCCCTCCCATTCTTTCTAGTTCAAGGATGCACAGCCGGGCAGTGATTATTTCTAATTTGTGTCCTGCCCCTCTGAGAACAGCATTGTGTGAAAGCCTTATAAAGGTGGAGAGGCTGGGTAAATGAATGGGTGCCGGCCGTATGAGAGTGGGTCTTGTCTGGAGCGTTCCGTTTGGTAACCCGTCTGCCCTGTATACCCCGAACCGCCAGCAGATGTCCTGCTTGAGCTCTGTGGCGAGCCTGCCGTCTGCTTTGGGTTGTCAACTGCTTTCCTCACCCAGGGTTTTCCCACACGTGCCGTGCTCCGTGCTCCGCACCCTGCAGGGCACACACTCTCTGTCACTTCCCGTGGCCCGGCCCAGCTGTGTGCTTGTTTATTTATTCCTTTGGTAAAGATTTATGTGCCCACTCGGTGCCCCCTCTGAGACCACAGTGGTGGTGAGCAGAACGAGCGCGCTCTCCGCCCCCTGGAAGAATTCTCCTGGGGAGGACAGTTAATTCAGTGAGTAATTTCCGAAGATTAGGATGTGGGTTATGCTGGTCCGAGGGCACGGTACTAGCAGGGCAAGTGAAAGGAAGTGGAACACATGTGGCTTAAGGAGGCAAGGGTTCTACGGGCTTTAAAAGATGAGTTTTGAAAGATGGCTGAGTTAAGCAGACCGGGAACCACAGAGAGAGTCTGTAATTTACGTTAAGCGAACCTTTGTTCTTTTAATGAGAAGAGAGACCAGAGAGTGTTTTTGTTAGGCCCATAGATTGTGGGCTACGCTTTCTGGGGCCTCGTCCTCACTGCCATTTACTAGCTATGTGCTAGTCTTTCCATCGGTAATATCAGAACAGTAACTGCACTTGCTCCACGGGGTTGTTGTCAGGATTAAACGAACTGATTCATGTAAGTGCCTGGCCTAACGCAAGCTCTCGGTGCGCGTTAGCCCGTCCTGTTATTTACTGGAACGCTCGGCAACATCCATTGCTCCTCAATCATTTTCCACATTCAAAAATTCCCTGTGAGTTAGAACAATGGCAACCCAGTGGGCTCCAGCCTGCTACACATTCTTCTGAAGCACAGCCACCTTTTGTCTTTGACTGCAAAGCATGTGTCGTGTGTCTTTGACTTCAGCACAGGGGAGTGAGGCCAGTTTTCATGGGACGACGTGAGAGGTACAGCTCCAAGCCTCGCAATATAGCCATGAGCTGTAAAATGTGCGAGAATCCCCCTTCTCTCTTTCTGCTTCCCCTGGTCTTGGGTTACCTTAAGGCAACCATGGTTCAAAAATATTAAACAGAACATTGCAGAAATGAACCACTCATAAGTTTTACGTTGTATGCTGTTCTGCATAGCATGAAAACGTCATGCCATCCAGCTCCTTCCTACCTGGAACGTGAACCATCCCTCTGTGTGGTGTCTGCACACTCTGCAGGCTCCTGTGGGTTAGTCCCTCAGTAGCTGCTTTGCTTGCCAGCTCCATTGTCTGTCATGGTATTGTAGTGCTTGTTGTGTTCAAGCAACCCCTATTTTACTGTTACAATGGTTCCATTTTGTTCTTAGTTACTGTTGTTAATCTCTTTACCATGTCCAATGTATCAAGTAAACTTTTATCATAGGAATGTATGCATAGGGAAAAACAGTATATGCAGGGTTTGGTACTATCCATGGTTTCAGACATCCACTGTGGGACTTGAACTATATTCCCAGCCCCCCCACCCCCGGTGAAGGGAGGACTACCATGTTTTTTGTCCTAATGCCATAAGAGACCCCATAAATAACACAGCCACACTGATGGGAATAGTGCTCTTGAATCTTAAGAAAGCAAATCACGGGCTCATTTCAAAGTTGACACACAGATCTTTGTAGTGTCTTACATTCAAGACTTTTTAATTGCACCTTTTCCTCTCACTTGACAATATAATCCCTTCACTTTCAGGGCTGCCCAGCATCCTAAGTCATGTAACTTTCCTTTACCGTTTAATGAGGATCTTTGTGATCAGATTTTTGGGGAATGCTTTGAAGTTTCTGTTTCATAAAAGGGACACTGAAAAGATGTACAGGACCTAATTAAATGGTCTCGGGTTGCTGCAGAGATTACAAGCAAAAAACTGCGAAATACACCAAAAGACAGACAGAAAAAAGAAAAACCTCTGAAAAAAACCCACACCTTTTAAATGGCAAATTATGTTTGTTTTCTGAAATTATACTCTACTCCAGAATACCAGCCAAATACCGAGTTTCATATATTGTACATTTTAGTTCTCCACCTGCCCATCATCCCCTCTTTGTCCATCTTTCTGACTTTCACAGTAGGCCAGGATTTTCTTTACAGCTATGTAAAAAAACAAAACAAAACCATAGTTCTATACCAATTATATTTACATCTGCATACAGACATACAGAAAACAAATACTGTAAAACATTCCTCATGGTTCTCTTTGGGCTCTGGGGTTAAGTGAAGCCTTTGTTTTTGTTCTTACAGTTTTTCTACTTACAATTTTAGTTTTGTAATAAAAATGTGTAGTGTTGGTTTTCTAAGTGGACCTAGAAAATAGTTGTCAGTCCTAAACAATTCCATTTGAATATAATTCACCTATTTTAAAACAAAACAAAGCCACCCTGGCTGGTGTGGCTCAGTGGATTGGATACTGACCTGTGAACCAAAGGGTTGCTGGTTTGATTCCCAGTCAGGGCATATACCTGGGGTGCAGGCCAGGTCCCCAGTGGGGGGTGCACAAAAGACAATCACACATTGATGTTTCTCTCCCTCTCTTTCTCCCTCACTTCCCCTCTGTGTAAAAATAAATAAAATAAAATCTTTTTAAAAACCCCAAAACAAAGCCAATCAAAAAAGTTAAAAAGTTAGCTGGTAAAAGGAACACTGGCTTTTATTAAAAAATTCCCCAGTTCTAATACTCTTTGCTTGACAAGGGTTAACATATAATATCTACAACTTGCCTTTATATGCTTCCTAAGGGTCTTACCCTTGGGTGGGTTCATTAGTGAGACCAGGTTAAAATTCTTCTGGAAAAGAGAATTCCACTGCTCAGCAGGTTAGCTGCCTGAAGACGGGCTGCGTTAACTACCTGTCCTCACCCCCAGCCAAAGAGTCAGTAAAAGATGGTGGAACGAGACAAGTCATACATTTGATTTCTGTTTCCCAAATCACTTCCATCCCGGGCTGACCTCACATCGGCGGTCTGATTTGATTACAAGGTCACTTCCCCACATGTTGTACTCAGCAGTTTGAAAGGTACAATGTGTTGGTTAAAATCTGATCCTCGGGGTATATTCGCTCATTGTACAAGCAGCTCCTCAATTTAACATAATTCAATCCAGTGGGAACCCTGCGCACTAAACCTCAGCGGCGGCCCGGCCGTGTTCTCACGGTGCCCGCCCGGCCAGGCCTGGCGCTGCGCTCCGCCGCGCTGTTGGTGCGGAGGCTCTTCTCCCCGGACCTCATTTCAACTCCAACCTTTCATAACAATCTACAAGGAAGTCTTTGTACTCGACGTGTTCTCATTTATGAGAGCTTCACTGTGGGGGAAAGCACTCCACCTAAAGAGTTGATGGAAAAATGTTTTCTTAGCCTCAGAATAGTCATTTTCATAATAATAGCATTACTTCCATTACTCAGAACTTTAAAACCACTTTAAAAGCGACAGATCTCCTTGAGCTGAAAGGCACCAGGTACACTAGGGATTTTATCTAGAAAATGAAGAGACTGCAGCCCAAAGACAACAACTGGACTCGCCCCAACTCGCATGGTGGTTTGTAACAGAACAAGGATGCAAACCTCAGGTCTTCCGACACCAAACCCAATGCCCTGACCACGGCCTCACGCTGCCCCTTGAACCCCTTACCAGCGTTGGCTGAGGGGTTTGCACGTTTCATGTTATTAATAATGGTCACTAACATATCGAACCGTATCTGGTGCCTGGTGCTGCGTAGCACATTCAACCTTGACAACAGCCTGATGAAGTAGACCCCCTTCTTGTTCTACTTGATAGCTGAGAAAACGGAGTCCCAGAGAGGATAAGCAACTGGCCCAGCCTTTTAAATGCCAATGAGTAAAAGGCAGAACCGGGATCCAAGTCGAGTTCTCTCTGACCTCAGGACCCGAGCTTCTCACTATTTGGTACCACAGCTGGTCTTCTCTAAACCTTCTTTCCTCGGCAAAAGATATAAAGCCTTTTTCTCTCTTAGCCTGGAGTGGTAGTGGCTTCAAGACAACATTTAACAGGCCGGCGAGGCTGGGTGAGGCCTCGGTCTGGGAGAGACGAGAGTGTGAGGCCCCCGCGCCCGCCAGATCCCGGCCGGCGTCGCACGTCGTAAATAACCTCTTACACAGGCCTGGCTGCCAGCTCGAAATGGGCTTTGAGTGTGCTTGGTTTGTTTTTAAAGAGAGTGTGAGCTAAAGGCTGTCATTTAAAATTGCCCAGAACCCACGTCACAAGAACAGGTGGGCCAAGATGAAAAACAATATACACAGAGAGGCTGAGCTTACCAAAGCAAACATTTTGGAGTGATTATTTTGCTTTTAGAACAGGGTTACCCTTGAGGCATTTTAAAGCCGGTGACCTCCCCTCGCTGCAATTAAAATGTAAATGTCTCTGCTCGAATTTGGTTCACGCTCACGACTTTTCAGGAAAATGCTTATTTTTATTAAGCCGTGGGTCCATTGCTCAGGAGACGAGCCAATTAAAGGTTTGGTTTTGTCTTGCAACTACTGAAGAAGGTCTGCAAAGCTCCATTTCCATTTGCTTTATACATGTTGAAGCTGTTATAAGAGTCCCTTTATGAGAGAATTAAAGAAAAATTACCTGACATTCTTTTCTGAGTCTTATTAAAACCCCAAACGAAGAACAGATAATAAACCCTTTTGAGAGCCCATTTATCTGCTGCGGAAAAGCCTTTTGTCAGTAGGTGGCGCTCTAAGAATGAGTTTACTATACCGTGGGACAGGGCATTCAGGCAAGGAAGCAACATTCCACCCTTCCTTGGGCATCTTCCTAAAGGAAGCAGCTTTGCTCTGTCCGTTTAGAAGGCCCGTCCTTCTCAGCTATCCAGCTCTGCATCTGCTGTTTGAGATAAGGAAGCCCACGTCGTACCCCGCCTCCCCTGCCCCCACACCCCCCCTGCCCTTTAGAATCACAGACTGGGAAGGCTAGAAAGGACCTCTTTAGGTAAAGGCTTAGCTCGCAGCCTCTGGGTCCTGGAATCGCAGGATCTCTAAAGCTCGGAGGATCTGAAATGAAGGACTGAAATGAAGCTGAGCTCTGGAATGAAGAAGTGATCCCCCAAGGTCACCCAGCTGGTCTTAGCTCAGCCAGGACAAGAGCCCTAGTGTGTCCTCTCCACGTCCGGTGCTCCCCCGGCTTATTGGCATTCACCGTGGGGACATGGTGGAGAGTGAAGAGATGCCAGCTGTGCGCACGCTGGCAGAGGCCTGCTCGGTGGGAGACAGTGCAGGCAGAGCTCGCCGACCGTGCATGGGGACGTTAAACACCTAGGATTGTCCTCCTCGACTCTTTATCCTCAGGGCTGCCACTCCAGCAGGACTTTCTACAAACGTCAGGGGCTGGATCTTTCTGTCCAAGCTTACTTTCTCAGTGTCTTAGGTCTGCCAACCCAGCCACCTTTTTTGAGTACTTTCACCTTTCCCTGGGCTGCCTGTATTTGCAGATACAAGCAAATCTCTATGTGCTTGTATGTCTTATTGTCTGTGAAAAATAACCCCCTACTTGCTTGTCATTGTTACTCAGGTTTTCTGCCGTGTGTAGCAGGTTACAGTTTACAGGGTAGCGAACACCCTAAAATCTCTTTCATGTGCCTTTGTAGTGCATCACTTTCCCCCTTTTCAAGGTGTTATAGTTCAACGAGGACAGAAACTTTCGTACAGGGCCTGGTATATATCAGATGCTCAATAAATATGTTTGAATAATTAAGTCAATAAGTGATTGCTAGCCGAGACTGAAATAAATGTTATCTCCTGTTCGTGCTTTACCTGGCTTCATGCTCATCTGCATCCTCTGTGTGTAGGTGAGCGAAGAGAGAGGGCGGGAGTTGTGTACTTCGTGGTGGTGTCAGTCTAACCTGACATTCGGAAACATACTAGAAATAAATCATCAGGTCCAGGAACTGGGGAGAGGTGAGCGTGCTTTTTGGGTTTTCTGTTTCCCTTGCAATGTTTCTATCCCCTCTCCTCCCCGTCTTTAGTTATCCGTTTCTTGCTTCCTTTTAATTCCAGACTACCTCTAACATCAATTTATCCTTTTGACTTATGTATCTCATATATGCCCCTTTCTTCTTCCTTGTCTCTTCTTATTTCCCTGGACATGCTGCATGGTTCCTCTCCACTTCTGGTAGAGTGATTTCTCTAAGGTATAGAGAACTGTTTGCTGCTCTATAATGTACCCAGCTTGTGCCATCCTCGCCACTGATTTCAATTTCCTGGTGTGATTTATCCAGTAATCAGGCCATTGCCCAAAATGGGCTTTGCAGAAAAGCTTAATGCATTTGTCTTACCCCTTCAGGGACTGCTCCTGATGGTTATCCAGAGAAGCTCAGGTCTCCATTCTGCTTATCCTCAGGTCACACCAGCCACAGGAGCAGCCACGTGTTGTGGAATGCCAGATTGAGCTATTCATTCCCAGAGTAACGTGCAATGTGTGGAAGGAGTCACGTGCCTCTGTCTGCAGGAAGGGCTTCTGCTTCTTCCTCATAATACAGCTCGCTTGTCCTTCGGTGCTGCAGGGGAGGGAGCGCTGGGAAACAGGGCAGCCAGAGCAGCCAGAGCCGAGGCTCCTCTCATCGAGATGCTGGTCTTGAGCAAGTCATTGATCCTCTTTGGGCCTCAGTTTCCTGACCCCTGGAGAGTTGAGCTCAGTGAACCCTAGTATATCCCTCAGCCTTGTAATTTTCAATTTTATAAATAAGAAATGTCAGCGTGCCTTTTAAAAATCAATGTTACAAAGGCAACCCCAATCAAATGTTAGGAAAAGAGCTTCAGACTCTTCCCATAAACATTTGTTATAAAATTAATCATATTCAGTCTCACAGGTCAGGTTCAGAAAAGTAGACTATAAGATTCAGATAACAGGTAACATCCGGACCCAGGGTTCAAGGGTAGATTCACGGCAGGAAGCAAGACCAAAGGGATCAAGCCCCACCAATGACTTGAGTGAGGCAGCGGGGAAAGAGCTTCTAGTAGGTGAAATGGGTTTTTATGTCTTTCCTCGTTCTGCTGACCCTTACCCTGCTCTCCTTCCTCTTGCCCAACAAATACAATTTTTATATCTGTTATTTTTGTTATATAAAAATGTTTTTTTATTCTTTGTAGGAAATTTAAAAAATAAGAAAGCATGCATTCTTTCCTTGTTTTTCTCCTATGATCATATTCAGGTATGTCTGAACTTCCTGGGCTATAGCCATCGAATCGGTAGGTAGCTAAAGATGCTGTGGTCCCAGGCCAACAGGTGAGTGAGCACCTGACACTCCCTACTTCCCGGTTTCTAACAGGGAGTGATGCCCGCAGGTGGAGTAGGCGCAATGTCATTGATACGCAACCACCTGACTTACCACAGGACTGACTATCTACGTGGACTCCATCTGAAGCCAGCAAGAGCTATGGGAACATCATTTGGAACCCAGAAGCTCTGAAGTGCGCAGGCTCGCTTTAAGCCATTGACATGTAACTCACACGTGTTTCCTTTGCTCTCCAACCCTTCTCAGACCCCCTCCTGGATCCTCTCCCAACAGGGAGCTAGTTAGAACCCCACGTGACCCTTTGACTTCACTTGCATGGAGCTGCCTCATCGTGAAGTAGGGATCCCTTAACTGAAGTGAGGCTCTTGTGATGGTTAATTTCATGTGCCATGGTGCCCGATATTTGGTCAAACATCATTCTGGATGTTTCTGTGAAGGTGTTTTTTTGTTTTTTTTTTTTTGAAAAGATTAACATTTAAATTGGTGGGCTCTAAGTAAAGCAGATTACTCTCCATAGTGTGGGTGGGCCTCATCTAATCTGTCGAAGGCTTTAATAGAACGAAGGCCAACCTCACCCCAGCGAGAGGGAATTCTGCCGTCAGACAGTCTTCGGTCTCGAACTGCTGCTCTTTCTTGAGTCTCTCTGTGTGTACATACACACATCCGGTTGCTTCCCCTTCTCCAGAGAACCCTGACTAATACAGGCTTGTGTGGCTGCTCTTGCACATGGAAAGCCCCTAGGCGAACAGAAACAGAAACCGCCTGGCCTCAAAGTGCAGGTGAAGATCACGGAAGATTATCCTGGGGCAGAGTTTCAAGGCTTGGAGCCAGGACCTTCAGCTTAGATGACCAGACGGGGCTGAAGAAGCAGAGTTGTTGCCTTATACGGCCATAGGGGTTCTAGCTGATGCCATGGCCTAGAGGGTGTCGAAAGCATCGAATCTGTGATTCTGTGCTCCTCTGACCTGGAGGATACTTCACTCTGCCAAGTTGAGGAGCATCTCTCCTCAGAGAGGAGAGGATGGGGACTAAGTCCATTCATTTGTAGCCTTGTCCCATCCACACTCTTTGTGCTGCTTCAGGAGTAATCCTAAGGAGAAGGGCTTTTGAACTGAGTCTCAGGGGTCATTTCTCCATAGTCTGGAACCCAGAGCCAATGTCGTGGTCTGGCCCAGCACGTGACATGCTACACAGGTCAGTCTCACAGGGACCTGCTGTTCTCCTCCATCAGACTCCAGCTGCTCCTGGCCACTTTGCTCTCTTGATCACAAAAATGCAAACAGGTGGCAGTTTCCAGTTTCCATCTCCTTATTTTACCTGTTTTATTTTTTCAACAGGTCTTTGTGTCTCATACCCATTGCCTTAAATTCACAGACTCCATGTCTTCTTTTCATTCCTGAGCCTGTTCCCTTCTCTACTATGATTGCGTCTTCCTCTGATTAATGCTGTTAATTCAACAGCACACAATAAAAACAGAAAAATCACCTGTGATTCTACTCTTCAGGGGGCTCCTGTTAGTACATGGGCCAGGGCAACGAGGCGGATGGCAGTGCCCATTTACTGAATTGGAAGCTCGGGGGAAGAGCCAATTTCAAAGATGGGCATTGGAGTGTAGGGGAAATTAAGAATTCTATTTTGGACAAATTTGAAATGCCTGTTAGATATCCAAGTGCAGAAATGAAGGGAGCAGTTTGATATGGGAGTCTGGAGTTTAGGGGAGAAATCCAAATTGGAGCTAGAATGTAAAAATCATTAGGATGTAGAAGTGTCTATTCAGGTCCTTTGCCCATTTTTTCATTGGATTGCTTGGATTTTTTTTTTTTTTGGTGTAAAGTTGTAAAAGTTCTTTGTAAATGTTGGATGTTGACCCCTTATCTGATGTATCAGCAAATATGTTCTCTCATTGAGTCCATTGTCTTTTTATTTTGTTGATGGTTCCCTTTGCTGTGCAAAAACTTTTTAATTTGATATAGTCTCCTGTGTTTGTTTTTTCTTTTGTTTCCCCTGCTTTAGGAGATACATAAGAAAAAATATTGCTATGAGCAATGTGCAAGATCGTACTGCCTATGTGTTCTTCTAGGATTTTTATGGCTTCAGGTATAATATTTAAGTCTTGACTCCATTTTGTATTTATTCTTGTTGTGGTGTAGGGAGGTAGTCTAGGTTCATTTTCCTGAACATATCTGTCCAATTTTTCCAGCACCATTTATTGAATAAACTTTAGTCCATTGTATGTGCTTCCTTCTTCTGTCAAATATTAGTGGATTATAAAGGTGTGGGCTTATTTCTGGGCTCTTTATTCTGTTCCATTGATCTATGTGTCTGTTTTTATGCCAATGCCATGCCGTTTTGATTACTATGGACTTATAGTATAGTTTGATATTAGGTAGCATGATTCCCCAAACTTTGTTCTTCTTTCCCAAGATTGCTATTGCTATTTGGGGTCTTTTGTGGTTCTACACAAATATTTGCTCTAGAGGACAAACAGATGGCTGATAGACATATGTAAAGATGCTCAATGTCACTAATCGTCAAGGAAATGCAAATTAAAACCACAATGAAATATCACCTCATACCAATCAGAATGGCTATCATCAATAAACCAGTAAACAAGTGCTGGCGAGGATGTGGACAAAGGGGAACCCTTTTTCACTGTTGGTGGGAATGCAGACTGGTACAGCCACTGTGGAAAGCACTATGGAGATACCTCAAAAAAATTAAAAATGGAGCTGCTTTATAACCCAGTGATTCCACTTCTGGGAAGTTATCCAAAGAAACACTAATTCAAAAAGAACGTAAGCAACCCTATGTTCACTGTAGCATTATTTATAATTACCAATATATGGAAACATACCAAGAATCTATTAGTAGATGAGTGGATAAAACAACTCTGAGACATTTCTACAATGGAATACTATCTGGCCATAAAAAAGAAAATTTTATGATTTGCGACAGCATGGATGGACCTGGAGAACATGATGCTAAGTGAAATAAGCCAGTCAGAGAACGACAAATACCATATGATGTCACTCACATGTGGAAATCTAAAGAACAAACTGAACTAAAAAGCAAATAGAGACAGACTCATAGATAGAGAGCAGGCTGACAGCTTTTGGGGGTGGTTTGGGGGGTGCAGGGATTGAGAAAAAAGCAAGAAGAAGTCATGGTCATGGACAACAATGTGGTGATTGCCACGGGGAAGGGTATATAAGAGGGATAAATGGTAATACAAAAGTACAGTAAACTTGCTGTTTCATTTTCTACAGAAAAAAATGGTTAGGATGTAGATCAAATTTAAAGCCATGGGCAGGATGAGGTCATCCAGTGAGTATACAAAGAAAAGAGCAGAGACCCGAGGACAGAGTTTCGGGGCACTACAATGTCTAGAAGTGGGGAGAATACGGAGGAGCCAGCAAAAAAATAAAAGACTAAGCAAGAATGAACAGGGAGGTAGAACGAGAAAGAGCTGCCAAGTGAAGGGAGAAAGTCAAGAAGATGTAAGCCATCAACTAAGTCAAATACTGTTGAGAAGGTCTAGCAAGACGACTGAGAATTAGCCAACAGGACGGTCATCGGTGACTTTGACAAGAATGATGTTGGTGGAACAGATCCTGATTAGAGGGCCTCCCTCTAATGGAAGAAAGAATGGAAAGAGAGATTGTGACCTTAGATACATCCTTCTAGGACTTTTGTAGAAAAGGCAAGAAAAAGATGGGATGTGGGAAGGAGGAGGGCGTGCCGTGTCCAGGGAGGATATCTTTTCAAATGGAAGGTATTACGGAATGTGTTTGAATGTGGGTGGCGACAGTTACAATACTGGAATCCATTCTAGGCGCACCACAGTTTATTTAACCAGTCCTGCGTTAGAACACATTTTATGTTTCAAACTTTTGCTGGTATAACTAGCACTATAATAAACGTTTGTACTAGCACCATTTCAGGTGCTAGTGAAACCCAAGTTGAAAAATAACTGGCAAACTCTGGGCTTATTTAAATGATGATCAGTGGTGGCCAGGGGGCTGGGAGGGGTAAGAAGCTGGCATTCAACCATGGAAGAGGGGAGTTTCCATAAAGGTGACTGTGTGGGGTAGTTGCTCTGAACAGATTTAATGCCCTTCTATAGTGATCATTGTTGGCATTTGTAAATATTTCCGAAGGTTAAAATCCTGAGTGAAATTAGCGGTTCAGAGGATATGAACTTTTCTAAGGCTGTTGCCAAGCTGTTTGCCAATCCTCGTTTCTACTGCTGAGTGTTAGAAAATCATTGCATGCCCCTTTCCCGTCTTACTGTCGACTGCTGTAGAAAAATTTCTGGTAGCCCTGGCTGGTGTAGCTCTGTGGATTGAGCATGGGTTGCAAAGCAAAGGGGTGCTGGTTCGATTCTCAGTCAGGGCACATACCTGGGTTGTGGGCCAGGTCCCCAGTGGGGGTCACATGAGAGGCAACCACACATTGATGTTTCTCTCCTTCTCTTTCTCTCTCCCTCCCCATCTCTCTACAAGTAAGTGGATAGAATCTTTAAAAAAATTTAGGCGGAATTTGAAAAGTGGAAAATAGTTTCTCGTTGTTTTAATTTTGTTAAAAAATTATTAGCAATCTTGAGTTCAAGCAAAAATGAGCATTAGCCCATGTGCTCTTTTAATAGTCCACTCGCTGGGCTGTTCGCCATGGGGGAACTCCAGGCGCTGACCCCTCAGAGCAGCAGCGCTGCAAAGGGTGTTTCCAAACAGCCTCAGAGACCCACCTCCTTTTCAGAGCCTTCCAGCTTGAATTCTTGGAGATTTCTTTCTTTCTTTTTTTTTAAGCATCTTTGAGGTTTTTTTTTTAAAGATTTTACTTATTTATTTTTAGAGAGGGAAGGGAGGGAGAGAGAGAGAGAGAGAAACATCAATGTACGGTTGCTGGGGGTCATGGCCTGCAACCCAGGTATGTGCCCTGACTGGGAATCGAACCTGCGACACTTTGGGTCCCAGCCCATATGCTCAATCCACTGAGCTGTGCCGGCCAGGGCGAATTCTTGGAGATTCCATCCACTCACCTCGAAGTCTCAGCAGAGAGGAGAGCCCACGTACGGAGGTGCCCATGGAGCCTGTCCCAAGACACCAGAAAGTCACTTCCAGACTCAGCTCAGGATTTTTCTGTTTCCTCCATTCACCTCAGCGACTTTTCCTGTGAGCTGAGAGAGAACACGCCCGAGGCCATAGAAAGCAGCAGCTGACAGTGGCAATGCAGCAGCCGGTCCCAGCCCAGTAGCTTCTCCTTTTTCCCAGGTGCTTGTTCCAGTGCCAGCGCGATCCACGGGGCCCCTTCTGCTTCTGAGCACCTCCGGCCCCAGCCCCTGAGCTCCTAACGTGTGAGCCTTGTTCCCAGACCATCCTCGGTGGTGACCAAACTCCTCAGGAGTGAAAAATGAACCTTGATTCCGAAAGAGGGAGAGGAGGAGGAGAAATAAAGTGTCACCTCTAAAATTTCCTCTTCAAGTCTGAGGTGCATGGGACCAGTATTCACGGAATACCCTCCTTCCTCTCACCACTCAGTTGCCCGAACTGGGGTCCTACAGCCCCTGCCCCCCCCCCCCCACCGCCAGAATGTATTTGGATTCCTTATTGCATTTGATAAGTCGTGTGACCTCTGTGCTACCAAATTTGTAAAATAAGAAAATGGGCATCACTGCCCGTCAGGTATCTTTAATGCCTGTGTGGGTTTCTATAGTGCTTGCGTCTCATGGTGAATAGAGCTTTGAGTAACTCAGTTGTACTTCATGATGTGTTTATTTCCTGTGGTGGGTTAAAAATCAAGGGGCCTTGAAAGAGTTTTAAAAAAATAAGAGTCTCTCCTCAATATTTGTTAGTTGTGGGGTGAGACAAACTTGGGTTCACTCAGTTTCTAGCGACATCAGCCTTGGGAAAATCCCTTTAACTGCTCTTTGCCTCAGTCTCCTCATCTATAAAATGGGAGCATGAGTTTTACCTCTTGAGGTGGTTAAAGTTAGTAGACAAAAAAATGCTTGGCACATAATAAATGCTTGATATAGGTTGGTTATTATTATTATTATAAAAATTATAGTCAGAGCTAAGTCTCTGGCATGAGAACAGACCTCGGTTCACACACGTCAGGTCTCCTGTTTATTTTAACCTCTCTGTGCCTCAGTTTCTTCATCCATCAAATGGGTGCAATAACAATACCACCTAGCCTACAGGGATACTGTAAGGGTTAAGTGAAATAATATAAGTAAAGTGCGTGGTGCAGAATAAGTGCCCTGTAAACATTAGTTATTTTATTCCTGGTCCTTCACATTGGCCCACCCTAAGGCAAACTCACGCAGCTGGTGGAATGTCATCTGAGCCCCAGTGCCTGCCTGCCCGGCTCTGCCGTGAGTTCCTCTCCCTTCGAAACCCTCTCCTCTAGGTATTCATCCATGTCACGTTCCTTCCCCACCTCTGATCAAAACTCAGGACAAGCTCAGAGAATAAATTGTATTGTATCTGCAAAGTATGTCTTACTTGAGTGGCAATACAAGGCTCTGGCCACTAGCCCAGGAATTTTAGGCATCAGCAACCAGGTAAGTGTATTTCTCAAGCAGCTGGCTTTTTCAGCGCTCTTACTATTCCAGTGCTTTTGTGGCAGCTCTTGGAGAAGGCCAGACCTGGACAGAATAGTAATTCAAAGTCATATGCATAAGGTGACACAGTTAGGGACTGTGTTCGGCTGCTAATAAAGCCAAGTCGGTGTTGTTCTCCCACAAACAAGGAGCCGATCAGCAAACGTTTAAGGAAAAGGGCGGTACCTCTGATAGTGTTAGGGAACCGAGTGTACTTTCTGCCCTCGGATTGTTATTTCCATCCTCAAAGTAGGTCCACTGGCCCGGTGTGGTGCCTGGAGGTCCAACCAGGACGTCTTTCCAGAAGGAAAGGAGAGGAAGAGCAAAGGTCCAAAGAGAGGCTCTGCCCGGCTGCATTAGTCTTCGTTAAGGAGCTTTCCGGAAAGCCCCACCCAAGGTCGGCACTTTCACCTCTCTCGGTACAAGGGAGGATGGGAGAAGTAGACTTTTGGCTGAACACAGTGCTCTCCTGAATAAAACCGGAGTTCTGTTACTGATAAAGAAGACAGGAAAGGACGAGGGGCAGACAGATGCTGTCTCAACCACAGATAACAGGCCTTTGAGACCAGCCATTTTTATTTTGTTTTGCTTTTCGGGGCTGAGTCGGTGGGTGTGCACTAAGTCACCGGGCACAAAACAGTGGCTTGCAAAGGATGGTAGTAATGAAGGCGGTGAGAAGTGCTCAGACGCAGGATGTAGTGTAAAGGAAGGTGACAGGATTGCTGAGAACCTGGCTGTGGGGCGTGAGAAGAAGGCAGGAATGACTCCAAATTGGTGGCACATCAGCCAAATGGAACAATACGGCACCATATTTTTGAAGACTGTTGACATATAGATAAATAGGTATGACAACACGCTAAGTGAAAACAGTAGAATTCAAAACGGTGTGTTTCTAATGATTTCAAGTCTGTCCATTGCCAACAAATGGTAATAGGCTAACATAATAATAATTCTGTGATTAAGAAATGTAAAGATGTATCAGCCTTCCATTCAAGGGTAACATCAGCAAAAGGTTAGCATGCCCTTTTCAGGATTTGGCCATCATGTAACTTCACAAGGTAGCTCTTTTGATCTCGGTGCATAAGAAATGGAATCGCAGAATTTAGACACACAAAGGCCCTTGAAGATCACCTGGTACAATCCTCTCCTCTTCCAGATGACAGAACTGAAGCTTCTAAATGTTAGAGGTTTCTGGAAGGCCACACCACTAATTACAAAGCAGACTTCAGCCTAAAGCGTGGCCTGTGACTGCTGACCCACTAGTCCATGCACATCCTCCCACAGAACGTTCTTCCCTTCCATCTAATTGTATTTTCTGCCTCTAAAATGATCCTGAAGTGTGTTTCTTATAATTTACTGAACCCTTGTTTCTTGGTGATTTATTCAAAAGCACTACACTCAAACAGACTTCTTTGCATGCAAAGTATACCCTATTTTCAAAGTCGGGAAGATTTGAAATGTCTTTTTCCCTCTGCAGTGCCTTGCACAACATGTGAATCCTAATATTAGACCTTCAAATGTGAAAACTTGGTAAATCCCACATGTGCATAACAAATGCTTACTCCACACTTTTTTGGGGCCTCTGATTTATTCAGCAGGGCAAGTTATTAATAACTCTGTAGTGTTTGGTGAGATAGAGTTACCTGTCATAATAAATTTGAGTCTGGGAGTAAGTCAAGTCAAAAACTGGGAAAGCCACGCAAAACCCACCAAGAGCTTACATTTATTAGATTCTCATCAATGTCGCATTCCTATTATTAAGGTTTTTGGGCAAACACTATAGAGGAATTGGAGCGCAAACTCCCAATAATAAGATTGGTTACATATCTTTTAGAGGAATCAGATACTGCAGAGAGAAGTATGACTCTTGAAAAGAATGCAGAACCAAATATTCATATTACAGGATTTAAGATATTGAGGTAGTACTAGGTAGTAGGAAGAGCTTTGGGCTGGAACTCAGCACACCTAAGTCCTAGCCCCTGTTCTATAACTAGGATGAACCTGGACAGGTTACTTATTCAATCTCGCATGCCTAGTGCTGACATTCAATTTGCAAATACTTACTGAGCTCTGACTGTCACAGACTACAGCAGACACTGAGTGACCAACTCAATACCCATCTCTCCTTCTTCTGTGTTCACAGAAGCCTGATTTTTGAGGGGAGGGAGGTAGTGTGCTCAGGTGAAAACTCTCTTTCCCAGCCTCTCTTGCTGCTGCAGATAATCATGTGACACAGTTTGGGCCAATGAAAAAGAAGCATAAGATGGCTGGAAATCTACATGGTGGTCAGAGTTTCCTGGGATGCAGAAAAGATTTGGTTGCTTCTTATAAAGGGTTCGTGGAATCTGGTTCTGCCTGTCACCAATAAGTTCTATGACAGAGGAGGGGTAGCCTGCTCAGCCTGTGGGGAAAAAGAGAAAACTGGGAAAGATTATTGGAGGAGTTGATACTCAAACTGGGTCATGAAATATCTCTGGGCTTCTATTTTCTCATTTATAAAACAAGAGGATTGGGCAAGATCCACTATTTATGCCTTGAGTTAAAAAATACACAGCGATTTTAAAAAATCCTACTTATACACAGAGGAAATTTAAAACAACAAAAAGCCACATTCTATGTGGAATAATAAACAGGACACTTGGAGATATATATTCTTATGAGAAATTCAACAAGTTCAATGTGCAACGATATCCCACAGCAAGGAATAAACTTTATTGTAAACCCATGACCCTCAAATGTACAGAAGTTATTTCTATTAATTTGTTTTGTGGACCCATTTTTTAAAAATCATTCTTCCTTGGGCAAAACTCAAATTGCAAAAATTCCAATCTAGAAAAAGAACAACTTTCCTGTTAATGGAGGTGAGAGGGAGTAGGAGGGAGTGAACCTGACCATCTGAGAGAAAAGGAGGGGGAATTAACTCAACAACGCTATGACCGAGGAGAATGAACTTAAAAGGCAAATGTAACTTGACTCTCTGCTTCTAGAGATAAGAACTAATTTTGCCTAAAGCTTTATTGTGAACAGAATGTTCACATATCTCTTATCTTATGTGATCCTCACAACACCCCGACAGAGAGACACTATTAATATCCTTGCTTGATAGGGAAGATAGCTGACAGGAACTGTCTAAGATCAGGCATCCTAAGTAATGGTAGATCTCGGATTCAGATACTCCAAACACCGTGTTCTTCATGTGATTTCCGGAATTGCATCAAACTGCAATTTCACACACAACCATAACCACAATCATTTGGATGTCCTTTAACAGCAAAAAACAGCACAAGTGTTTTTTGCACAAAACGGTCAAAGAACAAAATCTTGTAGAAGCAACCAGCGGACAATTTTCTACTACAATCTTTTATTCCTTCTGCTGTAATTTGAATCCATGGGTGGGGAATTTGAAAGTGGGGTTACAGGAAGTAATTCCAGAGGAAAGGGTCTTCTAGGAGTCAGGACAGGCTAACTGCGGTAACACAAACCCAACCACTCTTAAAATAAAAATGTACGCGTCGCTTTCACAGTGTGAAGATTTCTGGTCAGGTGACTCTTCTGAGTGGTTTTCATTTAAGTGGTGACTTGGAGGTTAGGGTCTTTCTGTGTCGCTACATCACAGTCTTAACACATGACCTCCAAGGTCACTGTGAAAGAGAAGTAAGCATGAGCTCACACCACAGAAAGACCTTAGACCTACAGATACACCTCCGGTGACCAGAACTGGTCACCTGACCACTAGCTAGAAGAAAGTGAAGGTGGGTAATGTAGTCTATGGCTGGGTGGCTGCTTCTCAGTGCCAAGGCCACATAATGGAAGAGAACCCTAGGTCTTTGACATCACTTGTCTCGGCTCTAGGCGTCAAAGTAATCACACATGTGATTCTTCTCACCCCAATAAAAACCTGGAGAGGTATAAGAACATAGTTCCATTGCAGCAACCTAGAAAGAAGGCATTTGTACCAGGAATGCTTGCAGGATCGAGAATTACACTGTAAGCATCGGCTCAGATATAAGTAACAGGCAAAGGAGACAGAAATAGAGTCAGGGAAATACTGGGAAGATCCTGTGCCTTAAAGATGCTTTGCTGGTTACTGTTTGGTGCCTGCTTGATGTGGTAGTTTCAGAGGCACAGAGGCACCGAGGCAGGGGCTAGCTATCTTCCATGGATTCCCCAGATGCACTCTCACCCTTTGGTTACAAAGGAACCGTCTGCTCCACTCTCTGCCCTGGGAGCTGTCCTGTCTGTCCTACATTAAAGACCTCCTTTGCCCTCTGGATCCCAGCTGGGTGTAGCCAATGGGAGTTTCTGCAGGAGACTAAAGAGAGGGAGGAGAGAAGTGCAGCGATGTCCCCAGCTTTATTCCCATGAGGTAGCCTTGGGTTTACCCTGTCCCTCTATTAAAGGTGACTGCTGTTCTCAAGGCTCCCTGCTGCACACGGCACTCTCTCCTTCCAGGTTCTGGTAATCCCGCTCTCCCTAAATTGCTTCAATCCTCAGGGCGGTAACAGCTTTTCTGTCACTAGCCCAGGACCATCTCTTGGGGTCCCCCTACTTCCTACTCACATTTATGTTCCTTTGTAACCAAATTATCCTAATTTGATTTTGCTATTCGTTGCTATTTCTTTCTTTTACATATGCAGATATGGGGTTTTCAGGTCCAAGCAGCAGGCCTATTCTCTGTACTAACTACAAGATTCCTTTTTTATTGTTCTTAGCATTTTAAAGTAATTCTTAGAGCTTCAGTGCCCTGTACCACCGCCCCCCCCCCACACACACACACGCACACGCACCCTGGCATTACTCCTACAGGGCTTTGCTAGTCTTGGTGCATTCGGTCTTGATTTTGTGTTCTTCCTTCTCTCCTCTTGTCCATGCCCTTTGAAAATCTGAGCTCATCAGCACACTCTCCACCCAGTCACATGTCCCTCATCATTGCTCCCTGGATCTTCTAAAAGAAGAAACTGCTAACAAGGCAAGTGGAAGATTCATCAAATGTTTTGCTTTTTGCAGATTGAGAGTTTTATCAGATCTCAAAAAAAAAAAAAGTTGAACTAGGAAGAATCCAGTAGGAGAAATGAAACCTTGCTTTGAGAGTTCCTGTGCAACCAGAGAAATCCAGCTACACTGGGCACCTGAATTCAACTGTTCTCTGTCCAGTTCACTTGTTTTCTGATTATTTTAAAGGTCTTTATTTTATTTTATTTTTTAAAATTTTTTAAGATTTTATTTATTTATTTTTAGAGAGGGAAGGGAGGGAGAGAGAGAGAGAGAGAAACATCAATGTGCAGTTGCTGGGGGTCGTGGCCTGCAACCCAGGCATGTGCCCTGACTGGGAATCGAACCTGCGGCACTTTGGTTCGCAGCCCACACTCAATCCACTTAGCTATGCCAGCCAGGGCTTATTTTATTTTATTTTTTATTTTTTTAAAGTTTTACCTGCTTCTATCCCAGCTCCAAGCTGGGTCATCTCCTTCCCCCAGTTCTTTCAAATCTCTTCCTGCTCTCATCCTATGCTCCTTTGATCCTGCTTATCCGAGAAGCAACTTTCTTCTAGGCTTAACAGAAACCCACTCTTCCTTCTCATTTTCCTTTTTTACCCCCTAACAGAGAATCAGTGTAGAAAGTGGTAAGCAATAGAATGTTTGTGTCAGATAGAACTGAGTTTGAGTCCTGTTTCTGTTGCTTTCTAGACTGAGTGAACTTGGCAAGGTTACTTACCCCAATTTGCAGTTATTTCACTTGTAAAATGGAGACAATAAAGGTTCCTAGTTTAAAAAACTATTATGAAGATTCAAAGAGAAAATGAAAATACAAGGTGTAGCACATAGCACTCAATAACACTGGTCATTTTTGTTGTAACCCTCTGTGCATCACCCAGATAAAGGGATGTAAATTGGACCTATTGTTCAAAGTGAGACCCAAGTTCTTTATGCCCCTTCCAGGAGATCCCATAAGCATTCTTGTTTGTTCATTGCCAACTGATACCCATCAAATTAGTTCTGATTATTGCTCTAAGTAGAGAATAGTCACTTAAAATATATTGTACAAAATCAGATTCAACCAATATTGATGGGGGTACCTTATAAAAATTGGATGTTGTGCTCATAGATTTTCTACCAAAAAGGTTAATGTCACTGCAGAATCAGACACAGGCAGTGAATAACTGTTTTGTGTGAAACCTGTAGACATCATCAACTCCTTTATTCCTTATTGGGTTGACTTTCAACTGTTCTAATTATCTGACCACAGGCAATCTTTTCTGGAAAGATGGCAATTACAAAAAGCAGCCATACACACATAAAATTGAGATGGAAAAGGATCATTTTGAAGTCTCTTGTTCTTCTACTTACAAAAACGAAAGCACTTACTTTGAATATAGTAATTTCAAAATGCTCTTTAATGGTCATTTATTTCTTGATAAAGGCGGGCATTTATGTGTGGGTTCCATTTACTCTCAATTCTCAATTCTGTTTCCATAGATTTGCACCAGCTCTTTTCCATCCTCCGGAGACCTGGCCCATTTTTCTGTTTCTATAGTCATTTCAATTTGCATTTTAGCTCTTCATGCCAAGCTTTGTCAGCTGGTTGATAGATGCAAGTTTATCCATCTTTGATGTTTCTTCTCCTTTTTAAACTTCTCTTACCCTTTGATTATTCCAGGACAGTTTCCTCCTCCTCCCCTCAGTTGAGGTATTATTTAACATTTTGACAATTTTGGATGTGGAAAGACCTCTAAAAGTTACCTACTTTGTTAGGAGTGTTTCGGGCTGCAAGTAACAGTATATGCACTAAAGTGGTTCAAATAGTAAAGACGCACATTTTTCATGCCACACTAAGGCTGGAAATAAGTTGTCCCAGGGTTGTTTCAAAGGGTCCACAGTTCCACTGGGGACCCTGGCTCTTTCAGTCTTTCTGTGCTGGGTATCCAGTGAGTTTACAATGTCTCCTCTCAAGGTTCTAGGGAAGTGGCAACAGGTCCAAGTATCACAGTCTCAAATTTCAGCATCCCAAGAGGAAGGAAATGGGTAGGGCTCAAAGTCCTCCTTCATGTGTAGCGTTCTCTTTTATCAAAGAGGACATACTTTTTCCAAAGGCATCCAGCACATTTCCCCCTAATCTCATTGGCCACAATCTTACCACAAACCTACCTTTAGACTAACTAGTGTTAAAAAAAAAAAGAATTACCATTGTTATCTTAAACCAATTATAATTAAGTAGCCATAATTAATCCCCCAAGGGTGGACACATTGGCACCAGTGAACAACTGGGGTTCTATGAACCAAGAAGAAGGTGATAAGCCCCCAGTTGTCTCCATATTTCTCCTCCCACCACCATTTGTAGATGAGGACTTTGGGGTCCATGGAGGTGAAAGGCTTTACTAAAGATCACATACATAGAAAAGGTCAAAGCCAAAACCACACCCTTGTTTTTATGTTCTGGAATTAATTTCTCCATGCTATGCTCTCTAAACGAACCCTTTAACTGTAAAAGTTCTGGGGAGGAAATGCAAGTTAATGAGGAATCAGGTCAAGGGGGATTTCGTCTGTTTGCCAAATCTCAGACTTTATAGGGTGACAAAGTTGTCATGTCCAAGTCAGTGAGGTTCATTTATTCATTTAGCAAATATTTCCTTCCCTCCTACATTATGTTAGTAATAGTGTTTGGTGCTAGGGATACAGTTCATTTGGATCATTTTCATAATTCCCTCCTCAAATATGAAATGGAAATTTAGAGGTAGAATCGTATAGAAATCATTGCAATTGGGGACAGAGATCACTTATACATTCCTCAAAGCCTGTTTTATTCTCCTCTTCCCAGTCACCTTGGAAGATGACATTTCCCAGCCTCCTTTGCAATTAGGTTGGACCATGTAACTGGCATCTGGCTAATGGGATGTGAGCAGAAGTAATGCATTCCATTTCCAGGCCTGTCTATAAACCCCTTTACATTCTTGACAGGGGTCTCAAGGTTAAAGCAAGGCCATCTCTGTTAGTCATTTTGCCAGTGGTTTGGACTGTCAGACTGTACCTCCTTCATTTCCCCCTTTAGCCTCATATGGTTTAGAAAACTGATTGTTTGGGGGGGTAGTCTTGAAATCCCATGGCTTTTTTTTTTTAAACTCTTTTCCATGGATTCCTTTTCATTAATAGCTTTATCTTGATTCATTTCAGCTTCTTTAAAATGAGGATAGGTTTTACTTTATATAATCTGAAACATAACTCACCTTCTACATCCAAAGGAGAGAGTCTAGAAACTGACCTTGTTGTGGATGTTCAAGCCAGAGGGAGCAGTGAAGGACATTATGGTTCTCATCAGGAGTCGGGCTTAGTTTACCTTCCAGTCTTGCGATTCCCTGTTTTCAGGTATTTGCCCTATTTCTGTCTCCTGAGCACAACAGCTCGGTGGGGCACGAAAATAAAGCAGAAACAAGTAAGTTAAATCTAAGCCTATTAAAATTTTAAGTTCCTCCTCTTTCAAATGGTAATAGGAAACCCAGCGTCACTGGGTTGCTGGAGAGATTAAATAAAAGATAAAATGGTCTCACAATAAGGCCTAACACATACTAAAAGCTTCAAATGATGTTATTTAAATGGACAGAGCCAGGCTGCCTGCCCCCCAGTCCCCTCTCAGCCATTTACGCATCCTGCCATTTGGTGTAATTCACTCAGTCTCACATTGCATGCTGTCTCTGTCAACGAAATGACAATAATAATACTATCTGCTTCAGGAAGTTGGGGTTAAGTACCTCAAAATGTGAGCTATTAGTGTGGCCGTTTTAAGTTCCCTTGGCCTAATTTCATTGCTTTCTCAACTGAGACAGCATGCCACCAAAGAGCCAGCAGGACTTGATACAGGCCAAGTGATAATGGCTATTTTTCATTCTCCATGTTTAAAAAACGTGGGAAGATAATCTCTTCTGTTTTTTTTTACATGTGGTTTATTCTTGCTGTGTCTTAGAACTCTCTGTCCAGTACTTACTATAAACAATAGGTCCAGAATCAATTATGTATTAAAGTTATATGTCTCCTCTTTGTGTGTGTGTGTGCATGTGTGTTTCATATATTAATGTGAAATGTTTGGTTTTGTGACTATTTCACACGTTCTAGTACACAAAAGTGTGAAATCATTTCTAAAATCCATCCAATACTTATCTAAATGAAAGCCACAGTCTCAGAAAGGTTAAGAAATACATAAATTATTAGCCTTTGAAAACTTAACGTACCATGAAGCGCTTTGAGTTTTTACTTTTTTTCCGTTTCTGCTATAACTTCGAAGTTAGTGTCTCGGTGTTAGCTACTGGCCACATATAAAACATAAGTAAACTTTAGAGATTGAATAATCAATGTCTTAATCAATATGTCATTAAAACACTTGGCAACATTGAAAAGGTAACCAGTGATAACCAGTGATCTGCATAGTGTATGGAAAGATCATCCAACTTCTAGGTCATTCACAGCTGCTTTGAATGGACAATAGAGACCAATTCTACAAGTCTTTGCAATCTGTTCTAATAACACACAGTATCAAGCAAACCTGCTATACCTTTCATTAAAAGAGATCTACGTGGAAGGGAGATTAAAACCAGGGACAGAGAAAAGCAATAGATTGATTCTCACTCCACTTCCTCAGTTTAATAGGCGTGAAGTCCAAGAGGACACAAGAGCAGCAAAGCTAGTGAAAGACCCACCAGAAGCCAAATAGCCATGAGCCCTGTGTTGCTCTTAGCTCCCTAGGCCAGAAGGCTGGGAGAGCACTATTGGCTGTATAACACGACGAGTGTACGTGACCTTGGGAAACTGTGTAAGGCTATGACCGGATTTGAGACCTGGCTCCATTGTCTCCTGGTTGCCTGGCTATGAGCCCGCTGCTTCACCTTGGCAGCGTCCCGTTTTCCTCATCTGTAACATGGGATAACACTTATTTCTGTGACTAAGTCTGAGAATTATTAAGCATTTGGCAGTGGACCTGACACTTAGTACAAAAAAAATGTTTATGACCATTGTTATGTTTTAATTATTAGGTAAGTTATTTTGGTTCTCTGGGACTCAGTTTGCCTCAGGAGTCCAAACGATTATGACCGTTTGTACTTATCTGAGGGAACTGGGATGCAGTAGATGACCCCCAAGATCACATTCTATTATATATATATAATATTCATATATATGTATATTCAGCCTTAACCCTATATTCTTCTCAAGACATGCAAATAAGAGGGAGAGAGAAGGAGAGCGAGAGAGAGTGTGTGCACATGTGTGTACACACATATATATGTTCATGGCATCGAGTCCTGTGAACACCTGACCACGCTCACTGCCTCTCCTGCTACCACTGTGCAAGCCATCGTTGTTTCCGGCCTCGGTTACTGAGCCAGCCTCCTAACTGGCTGCCCTGTGTGCATTCCTCTTCCCTGTTGTCTCTTCTCCACCCAGCAACCTATGTGGGTATCGCACGGTAGCACTCCCTTACTCAAAACTCGCAGGTGGCTTCCTGTCACACTGGGAAACACAACGAAAGCCAAAGTCTTCCCATACACGATCCAGCCTCTGGCTACCTCTCCAGTGTCTTCCTCCCATTCACCCCCTTCTCTCCATCCACATCATGCTTTTCTTCCTCAAACACGCCAAGCACGCTGCTCACTTGGGGCCTTTGTACTTCCTGTCCCCTCTGCCTGGGTGCACTTTCTGAGCCTTTCTCCTTTACCTCATTTGGGTTTCAGGTCTCCTGAGAGATCTTCTAGCCACCTCTTTAAAAATCAGCTCTCTAACCCATCTCTCTTTAGCCCCTTATCCCGCTTTATTTATCTTTTTAGCACTTACTATCCCGAGGCATCCTGTGGGTATTGGTTTCCTGGCTTGCAGCTCTCTTCCTGCAGTGGAATGGAGGCCCCAGGAAGATGGGATTTGGTTCACTGCTGCGGCCCAGCCTCTAACACTGTGCCTGGTCCACCGCGGGCCACAAGCACAGGCGAAGAGCACAGGTTCCGGGGCTGATGGCCCAGGTTGGAAGCTCAGCTTCCCACTTACTGGCTGTGAGATCTTACACAAGGCTGTCAACCTTCTCTCACCTGTACAATGGGGATAATAACAGGCATGTAGATACGGGGCTCTTATTTTGAAGATTAAGTTGGTTAACATTTACAAGCACCTAGAACAGTACTTAATGGGTGGTAGGTCTATAGAAATATCTGCTAAATTTTTAAAAATCTGTAAAATGGATAATGATAGAAAGCCTACCTGTCTAGAATCATCTTCTCACCTAGCCTGCCTCAGTGTCTTGAATTCTACCATTATGGATGAATTAATGAATGTGTATGTTTTACTGCTTAATGAATACTTACCATATCTGGTTTTTTTGTTGCCTAACTTTTTCCCAGTGATATGTCTTATTTGTGTAGCTAGATTGTCAATTGCTGCATGACAGAGATTTTTAATTATATTTTAAGCTTTCATTCTCCTTCTAGCATCTCCTCTCACTCTCCCACACACGCCCCACCCCCGATCCCTGAACCAACACACACAGCACTGATCTTAAGATGTATTCCTGAAAGTACAGCACTTCAGGGATGGAAGCTTCCTTAGAGCCTAACAAGTTACCAAGTCCTGGTCTGTTGCACGAGTCCCTCCACGTCGCTGTTGTATGATTCCGGTTACAGGGATCTCAGCTATTTTATTTCCTAACTATTTTACTTTACCACGATTTATGAAGCACTTACTACCAGCCAAGAGCTGCGAGGAGTATTTGATGCACAGTATCTTCCCCAACCCCGACAGCCACTCAGGCTATCAGTTTGGTCATCATCCCATTTTACAGATGCAGGAACTCCGCAATGGATCTGGGACGTGAGCCCAGGCACCTGACCATCTGACGCCCACATGTATTACACTGTCCCCAGAAAAGTCTTCCTTCATATGATTGCTTTACTAGAAGTCTTTTTTGGTCTTCGTTTAATCTCCCCTATCTACACAAGAGTGTTTATTCTGACCTATCAGTGTACTCCATCACCTCGAGCCTTTAAGGTCAGAGGTGAAGTCTTACTCATGTTGGCATCTCCATCACCTAGCAGAGCCCGGCAGGAAATGAGCACCAGCAAATGCCTACTGACCTGTCCTCCACGAAAACACGAACAGTGCAGGGAGGGGTCTTTGAGGCAGAGGACAACCCCGGCTGTTTTTCTCCCTCCCCTGCCCCTCGGCCAGCCTCCCTCATGCCTTGTCAGTGCCACACCGTTCCAAAGTTTTCCAGGATGTGGATTTCTAAAACTAAAGATTGTAAATAATAGTCACAGACACGGATCCTACGTGGCTCTGCGAGCGTGAAACGCGTTCAGAGCAGCAGCAGGTGGGTGGCCGGGCCGGGAGTGGCGCTGATCTGTGAGGCAGGTGGCCTGGAAAGCACGCACACGCAGTGTGCACACATCGACACACACGTATACTTTTTATGTACAGACAGAAACAGAGCAAAAGGCTTTGCGCGTTTCCCCTGCTCTAACCACAGTGTGTTGTTTCAGTTTACTGGGGTGAGTGATTATCCACTCCACAGAAAATTACTATTTTGCTTTTTCCTAAAGGGCGGTTTGTTCTGCAGCAGAGAAGTACAAAAAGACTAAGTTTCCAAAAGGAGTATTTTTGTCATCTAGCAGAGCAGCAGGGTGCGGAAGGCAGTGCTGGCGTCGGGGGTCCGGCAGCCTGTACGTACACGCCTCGCCGCCCTGGACGAACGGTCGTGCGGGAGACAAGCTCCCTTTCTGGATGCTGGGGTCATGCCTGGGATAACTTGTTCATCTAGAAAAGAAACACAAAGCAGTAACTTGCCCTTTCCATGTTCTCCCCTGTAATCTGACCTACTGTAACCCTTGGAAACTGGAAGTGCAGGTTTGGGGTCCGACAGGGCCCAGTTAAGACTCAGCTGGGCTCCTTCCAGCTGGAGATTCAGCCCCCGGGAGCCCCCGTTCCCTCCTCTGTGAAATAGGCTGAGTCATTACATCTGCTTTCTAGGGTTGCTGTGAGGATTAGTGCAGGGATGCCTGTGGACTCGTGTTTGATGCGTGGCATGTCCTGAACACGTTAAGAATAGTAGCAATAATAATAATTATCCACATACCAAAATATGATGAACATACCTAAGTAATGATCAAAAAAGCAACGATGATCAAATCCATGTTCTGGAAAAAACATAGGAGGCCGAAAGGAGGGGATGTGTCAAGGTCAGTCCTTGACCTTGAGGAGGCAGATGTATATAAAAGGTGAAAACAATGAAAGCCCATGTGAACTGAGTGCCGGCGGTGGGTAGAGAGAGGTGAAGTGAGGACTCAGAGCGGGCGAGAGCCCCGCGGACTGACGTGGTCAACGAGAGCTTCCCAGAGGGGGTGGCAGAAAAGCTGGGCCTCACTCTGTCTGGTGGCAGACAGGAAGGAGGATGGTGAGGTTTCCAGGAGAGGGTGTAACAGGCTCTCGGAGGTCAGGACACAGGCTGCTTTGGTGGAGAAGCAGGTTTTTAATAAAACATAAGCAGGGCAATGGCTTGTCTAGTGCCTTCCTCGGGGAATACAAATCAATAGTCGTCGTGCTCTGTGCACGGAAACCTCTACATCTGACATTTACTTCAGCGAAGAGCTGGCTTTGCACTGGGAACTGGGTTGGAGTGGCTTGAGCAACAAGCTGTTTGCGCCCTCTGGGGGCATGTGGGTAACGTAAGGACACAGCCCGAGGGGCTGGGGAGCGGGGCCAGTGAAGGTGTCCACGAGGGCCAATGCCAACTGTCCCACGGGCAGGGCCTCCAGGAACGTGGAGAATTTCAATACAGAGGAAGCGGAAGGTGGTCCTTTTGCTTTGTCTCTTTAATAGGCTTGGTCTGTTACCTGTAGTTTGGATCCCCTACGGTGGGCACCGCACACCCAGGAGTCCACACGTCCCGAGTTATTCTGTGGAACAGTCACGGGTCTGGGTGCCGAGTCTCATGGCTTGTTGAGATTTTGTAACAGGATAAATTATTTTTTAGAAAACTGACACAGGGCTAGTAAGTTAGTTGGCATCAATGCCATCCCCCACTCCCTCCCTCCCGCCCCCAGGAAACAAGGTTAACAATAGATTTTTTTTAAAGATTTTATTTATTTATTTTTTAGATAGGGAAGGGAGGGAGAAAGAGAGAGAGAGAGAGAGAGAGAGAGAGAGAGACATCAATGTGCAGTTGCTGGGGGCCATGGCCTGCAACCCAGGCATGTGCCCTGACTGGGAATCGAAAGTGCAATGCTTTGGTTCGCAGCCCATGCTCAATCCACTGAGCTACGCCAGCCGGGGCTACAATATATTTCTAAAGACCGGCCAGGGAATCTGTGGTGAACAGGGGGGCTTCGGGACAGGGAAGTGGGGAGTGGTCATCCAAGAATGGGGAGATGGGTGGTGATGGGGTCCCAGAGACCAATGCCCTGAGGAGCACCCAGACTGGGGGGTGGCTGCAGGAGGCCACGTCCCTGTGCCATGGGGACTACTCCTGGGAGAGGACATCTGGGCCCACCTGGGGAGCAGCATGAGTGAGATGGATGGTGAAGCCCAGCACTCAGCAGACACGGCATGAAGAGGCAGTGGTTAGGTCGGTGACCACTAAGGTGCAATGAATCGCCTCCTACCCCAGTTTCTAGTTTCACAAACCCCATAGTTCATGAATTCTCCAATGGAAAGGTAAAGGGAGGTTTACCCCCGACACACCGATACTGTATTCCCAACAGGTCTCCCACCAGCCATGAGAAGGTTGAGGAGCTTAGAGCAGATTGATTTTGAGACATGAAGAGGATTGTGACTCCTGTACCCTAGGTCTGTGCACTAAATCCTTTGCCCTCTACCCTTCTGAAGTTACTGTGAGCCACTGGGTAAAGGAGCTAATCGATTTGCTTGCTAGCCCCCCCACTGGTTCTCCATGTGGAAGGCGCAGGTTGGCTCAGGAACATCTGTGGCTCACTTGTCAAGAAGGCAGCAGCATCTTCTAGGTCTCTCACCGCAGCCTGATGGGCGCTGCTGAGCAGGCCCATCCCCTGAAAGCGGGGACTGCCCAGGAACCAGGCCAGGCGACACGTGAGCGTGGTGTTTGTCCTCACCACACCCAGATGTCTCAGTGCCTCAAGGCCACGGGGCCACATCACCGATGCAGAGTTGAGCAGACAAATTTCCAAGAACGATTCTGTGGCCCTTGAATCCCTGAACCAGAAAAGGATATCAAATGGGGTCAGAGTGTGTGAGAGAGGGTTTGTGGAGAAGGTTCCACGGGCAGGTCCTGCCTGTGTCAGTGGCACTGCCTTCTCTGTCCTCCCGGGAGGACAGAAAGGTCACTCCAAGTCACGATTGCCACAACCAATTTCACAACATTTCCATCACCCCAAAGAGAAACCCCGTATCCGTGAGCTGTCACCCCATTTCCCCCAAGCCCCAGACCCTAGGCAACTACTCACTTACTTTCTGTTTCTACAGATTTGCGTCTTCTCCGCATTGCATATACATGGAATCATACTATATGGTATTTTGTAAGTGGCTTCTCTCACAGAGCATTCTGTCTGTGTCATATAATGAGTCAGCACTGCATTCCCTTTTCTTGCCCAGGAATATTCTGTTACATGCATGGACCCTATTTTGTTTATCCGTTGATGAACATTTGGTTTGTTTCCATATTTTGGCTTTTATACGTAATGTTGCTGTGAACGTTTGTATGCAAGTTTTTGTTCAGACAGTGTTTTCATTTCTGCTGGGCCTCCATCTAGGAGTGGAATTGCTGGATCATATAACTCTGTTTCCTCCCTTTGAGGAACTACCAGATTGCTCACTGGATCACTTTTAAAGGAATGGTGGGGGACAAACAGAAAACTGTGTTTTCATTATGTCACAAGTTGTACTTGTTCAACTGATTACAGGTGAGCCGAATTCAGCCCCGCCCCACCTCAGGTAACCACCCACAGTGGCCTCGGAGGTCATGGACTGGGGAGGTTGGGGTTCGGGGGTCGGGAGGGAAATAGAGAACAGGCAAACGGGAGCTGGAAGCCCAGGCACAGAGAGGCCAGGTGAGACATCAGGAGCGCTCAGAAGCAGGTAAGAAGTGGCTGGGACGCAGAAGTATCTGAGCCGCTGAGTTAACGGTGTGTGCTTGCCCTCACTCAGCGTTCACTGCCCTTGTGCCTATTGCACGGCTACTGTGTGCCAGGGACTGTCTTTAGTGAAGTGACGGGTCTGCACGTTGCTCTACTCAGTCGTCACAAACACACGAGGCGGCTCTCATCACCCCGTTTTCCAAACGAGAAGACTCAGGCTCGCACGGGTGAGCAGGCCGGGCTCGCACCACTCTCAGCCGCGGTCTGCCGCCAGGAACCTTGTCAGCCGGGCTCCAGGGCCAGCGCTTCTGACCACTCCATGCCGCTCAGTTAGCCTAGACTCCCGGGGTTACCTTGCCAGCTCCTGACAGACTAGCTTTGCAAGCCTCCAAAAATCCTTCTGTGGAGGGGGGTGGGCTGTTAAAATGGCTCTCAGACTACAACAGTTTTTAGAAAAAGTCGAGCTACGTGGCGTGTGCCAATGTCCATGGTGTAGAATAGATGTCCCTATCACAGCAGATTCCAAAGTACCGTCGCATGAACAACCGGCTCACAAAATTCCTGAATATTATTCAACACCTAGCGCTTCTCTGCTTTTATCCCTTTGAATCTTACAGACCTTTGCTATTCGTCTGTCGAGTGTGATGGCCAAAGTTCCGGAGTAACACCCATCCTTGAGGGTTCTGGTTGGCTGAGGGGTTTCACCTGTAATACTAACTCAACAAATCATCGGGGGAGAAAGGCATGCTTGTGAAACCAATGTTTCAGGACCCACAGAAATAGAAGCAAAGTCATGTTAAAGACACGCACCCGATGTGTATGCATTTTCCTTTTTTACCTCTAACTAATAGTTAACATATTTTTAGGCTTATTCCAGAAATGGCAGTTAGGAGCCAGTGGCCGTATGCTACAAGTTAAAGATGACTGAAGCCAGACCTTCTTCAATACAGTATTTCTCAAACTGGATTCTGCGTGTTCTAGCAGAATTTTAAAAACATACTGTGTTTTCCATGGTAAGCTGTAAAACTTTATTAGTTGTAACGATAAAGATCGAACTTCTCTTTGTGTATAAGTCACAGCCATTTAGCACAAACATTTAGGTTCTTCTGGGACATAAATCTCTGTGGGGGGAGGGCAGTGACAGCGTTTTTCTCTCAAAGGAATGGGCATGCATATTTCTCATGGATGCGAAACACTGCTCTGTCCCTTAACAGGGGTGTCAGACTCATTTTCACCAGGGGCCACATCAGCCTTGCGGTTGCCTTCAAAGGGCTGAATGTAATTTCAGGACTGTATAAATGTAACTTACTCCTTAATAGTTAAGCGAGAGCTCGGCAATGCCTCCAGGTAGAAACAAGGTGCCAGGCCGGATAAAACAAGGTGGAGGGCCAGATTCAGCCAGCGGGCCTTGTGCTTGCCACCCGTGCCTTAGCATCTGATCGCCTTTAAAAAAAAAATCACCCTTTCATATTGATTCCCGATTTTTACAGAGTCTTTTCAGCTTTATTCGGCTTCTTTTGTTTTCCCGTGACCTGGCAGCCAGTGACTGCCCCCCGTCCTCACTCTCTCGGCGACAGATCAGCGAGAGCAGGATGAATGGGCAATCTGTGATCTTCCAGCCAGTTTCACGTGCTCCGCCAGAGCAGGATCTGCTGGAACGGTGTTTCCCAGCTGCTAATGACCAGCTTCATTATCACGCCGCCCTGAGCTAACATTTTGCCTTGGGCTTATAATGGGAGTGATTAGATTCTAGAAATGTCTCTCTTTGTTCGGTTTCTAAATTCGATCTCCCCAGAATCAGAGAGAATACAAATTCTCTGGAGCTTTGCACGTGACAGGCGAATGTATGGGTGAAACCAGACCCTGCTCCTGACGGACACCGCTGCTCCAGCGCGCTGGGGTGGCAGGCTGGGCGTCTTCCGCAGGAAATGAAGTGAATAACACTAACATTCTTTCCCTCCTCTCCTTTCCACTCTTCACTTCCCTCTGTAATGAAACGGTTTAAGCTCAGCACTCTAGCTCTCTCAGGAGGGCAAGAGTGTTTGACAATTTCATTCTCTTGCGACCTTCCGATCAAAAAGAGAAGTCTCTTCTCTCCTTCACTTGCTTACTCCCAAAGTGCTTCTCTTCAAGGGTATTGTATTTCACTGAAGACGCAACTTTCTGAAACAAGGTGTCCCGAAATGATAGTTCGAAGATGCAGCCTTTCAAAATGGCAGAAGTGGCACTTTAGATGGAACCCAGTCACCCTGTGAGTGGCTCCAATCCTGTATTCAACGAAATAATTGTGGCACAGTCACAGAGCAGGTTGCTAATGCTGTCCATAAAATCATCCGATGAATCAAAATGAGGGTCAAATCTTCCCCAAGTGGTCATTCTTTTGTTCAATGTGTGTGTTCCTTCTTCATAATGAACCCACTAATGGAAGGTTTAAATGGAAACATTCAGGAGCAATTTAGAAATATTGATGGAGTGCCGTGTAGGTGCATGGCTGTTACCATCCGCTGATGGTACACAATTCATTCGACTTCAAAACACTCACAGCCTGCAATGCACAAAGCTGTGTGATGGGTGATGTGGGACAGAAAGAGGTGGTCCCTGCCTCAGAGAGTTTATAATTTAGAGTAGAAGAGAAACAAGGAGAGAAACAGCAGGAACACAAGCAATTACCCATGCCATATGGATTCCCTGAATGCCTCTCACAGGCCAGGCACCATGCTAAGATGATCAAGACACAGTGATGAGCCAAGGAAAACGGGTACCTCCCTTAATAAGGGAGCTACCTTCATCCAAGGTCTGTTGAGCAATTGCTATACGCCAGCTGCTGCTCTTAGAGTGGTGGGTAGGGGAGTGAGCAAAGTCCTTACTGTCGTGGAGATTATCTTCTATTGCAGAGAGAAAACAAACAAATGAATATATAGTTTCAGGTAAATTAAGTTTTATGAAGCATATAGGAAGAGGTAAGTGGATTAAAAGTGATGACGTGGGGGTGCCCTGGTCAGTGTGTCTCAGCTGGTTGAAGCCTCCTCATTGCACCCAGAGGTTGCAGCTTCAGCTCCTGGCCAGGCACATGCCCAGGTTGCAAGTGTGAGCCCTGGTCGAGGCATGTACAGAAGGCAAGCAACCGATGTTTCTCTCTCTTTCTCTCTCCCCATTCCACTCTCTCTAAAAGCAATGAAAAAAAAATGTCCTCAGGTGAGAAATTTTTTAAAAAAACTGACAAAGGGAGCTGTTTAAGATGGGCGATCCGGGAAGGGTCTCTCTGGGAGACCTTTGAGCAGAGACCTGGTTGTGGGCGAGAAAAAAAAAACCATGCAAACCTCTTTGGCAGAGGGAATGACAAGTATTGTACAAAGGCCCTTGGGGAAGGAGGAGCTTGGCGTGTCTGTGGAAAAGCCACGAGGCCAGTGTGGCTGGAGGAGAATGAGCGGGGTGGGGGGGGGGAAGGAGAGTCACAGAGGGAGACAGGGGAGATGGTGTGAGACCTTGAAGGTCATAGTAAGGACCCTAGTTGTTGTTCTAAGTGTGACAGGAAGCCAATGGGGGTCTTGAGTAGAGCGATACTCTTACCTTATTATGATTTTTTTTAACTATTCTGGCTACTATGTGCGGCATAGATAGTGTGTGGGGAAGGTAAGGATGGAGGGCAGGAGGAAGCTAACCATCCCCTAAGTAAGAGAGCTCCTCCCACCCGACTGCTTTTGAACTGGTGCATCAGCTTCTCCTGACGTGATGCCGATGGAAACAATGGCTTGTCCTGGGTCTCAAGCTCGCTGGCTTGTCCTGTACATCTTGGGACTTGTCAGCCTCCATAATCAAGTGAGATGTTTTTGTTCTATTCAAGAACAATTCACTGGGTAGGGCCCATCCACATTAGGGGGGACAATCTGCTTTGCTCAGTCCACTGACTTGTTAAGAAACTTATTTACTGACTTGAGAGAGAGAAAGGAAGGGAGAGAGAGAAAGAGGAAGAGATATCGATTTGTCCTGCTTATTTATGCATTCATTGGTTGATTCTTGTATGTGCCCTGACTGGGGATCGAGCCGGCCAACTTGGCACATCAGGAGGGTGCTCTAACCAGCTGAGCCACCCAGCTAGGGCAGTCTACTGATTTAAATGTTAAACTCATGCAGAAGCACCCCCATAGAAGCATTGGGAGTAATGCTGACCAAGTGTCTGGACACCTCACGGCCCAGGCACATCGATGCTCAAAATTAACCCTCACACTGCCATGGGGACGCACCCGGTGCTTTTTCCAGCCCCACCTCCCAATTGCTGTTCTACACCATCTGCACCCCAGTCAAACTGGGTTCCCAGCTGCTTTGTCATCACGCCCAGCGCTTCCCGTGCCCCTGTCTTGGTGCCAGTCCACTGCCTGATAGTGCCAGTCTCCCTGTCTCCCTCTCCCTCTCTTTCTTTCTCTCTCTCTCCCTCTTCATGTAGTAGCCTGTCTGCAATTCGCTGAGAGTGAGTTTTATTCCCCCCTGTTTACGGCCTGGCTGTCTGTCTCTCTAAGCAACAGCAGAAGATGACCATTGGCTGCTCCCACATTCACAAGTCCTTGGTTCAAGAGATCAGCAAAGACATCATGATGAGCATCCATGAACCACAATTCCAAAGGACAGGGACCATAATGTGCCCAGTGAGACAGCTGTCCACCTCTTATCCCATCTGGTATGACCCTTTGGCAGGATGACTGTCCCACATCATTGCCAGGTCCTATCCCTGTGCGCCAGAAGGGGCAGTCCTCAGAGAACTGAGAGCCGAGGTTGAACAGCCTGTGCTTGGCTGCATCATAACACTCTTTGCTTCCTGGAAGCTTCTCGCTATACTCTTTTCTCTTCTATTAGACTGTGAGCTCCCTTGGGGCTCATCTCCCTGGCTCCAGTGCCAATCGCACTGCCTGGCACAGGGTCAGCACCCAGCAAAGACTCCTTGAATGAAGAAGCATTTACGCATTTGCTTTCATACATAAATGATAAGGAAGGCCTCTGTGTTCAAAGCTCTCAATAAAACACTACAAAGCATAGTAAACAACAATGGCAGTGAGGTCTTGAGGCACATCCTTGGAAAGGGCGTACCTTCATTGAAAGCCTTTTTAAGAAGTGAAACATGCTTGCCTAGAAAGCTACTGAGAGTGGAAACTTTTTTCTTCTAAGGCCCTCACTGTCAGTCATGGGAAGCACATTGATTACATATGACAGTACTGGGGTCAAACCTCATTATGGAAGACACTGAAAACTTCACCTGGCATTTCCTTCCACATTTTAAAATCAGGACTTTGTTGCACAAGAGGAAGGGAGAAAGAGAGAAGGAAGAGAGAGAGAGAGAGAGAGAGAGAGAAGGTGGGAAGGAAGGGAGGGAGGAAGGGGGGAGGGAGGGGGAGAGAGGGGGAGGGAGGGAAGGAGGACCAGACCACAGATCGTGTGACCTGGGGGACAGTCTGCATGTTGGGGCTGCCCACCAACGATCTCCTGGGCTCAGACCTCATTGTCTAAACCTTCCCTGTGAAAACATCCCCCATGTCAAGGTGAGAGTGACCATAGAAGTTAAAAATGAATACCAAGTCACTATCATGAGCTAAATTGTGTCCCCCCACCAAAGTGTGTATTTTGAAGCTCTAATCCCCAGGACCTCAGAATGTGCTTGTATTTGAAGGTAGGTCTCTAAAGAGAGGTGGTTAAGTTAAAATGAGGTGGTTAGGGTGGGCCCTTGAGCCATCTGACTGGTGTGCTTACCAGAGGAAGAGATCAGGGCACCTAGAGACACAGCAGGGATGTGTGTGGGGTCACAGGGAGAAGGTGGCCATTGCAAACTAAGGAGTGGGTGGGGCCTCAGAAGACACCAACCCTGCCCACAACTTGATCTTGAACTTCCAGTCTCCAGAAGTGAGAATAAACACATTTCTGTTGTTTAAAGCCACTGGGTCTCTAATATTTTGTTATGGCAGCCCTAGCAAACTCATTAAATCCCTTTTTCTGATGGCTCCCCATCTTTTGAAGTATAAAGACTTTTATTTTTTGTTTATTATTGTGTATAAACTGACTTCATTGAGGCAGCAGATGAAAGCACAGAAAATGAAAATTCAACTTTGTGCCAAGTTTATCAGACATTCCCCAGAAAGATAAGCTGAGAAAAAGCTCAGGAAATTCAACTCTGTGGCAAGTTTATCAGACATTCCTAGAAAGAAAAGCTGAAAAACCGAGGATTAGGGTCCATCCTAATCCAGGATGACCTTATCTTAACTTGCTTATGTTTGCAAAGATCCTATGTCAAAATAAGGTCCCATTCAGAGGCGCCAGGAAGCAGGACTTCAACGCATCTCTTTGAGAGGCACAATTATACCCATGACAAATGGCTGCACTCGAGGGGAGCTGGCCAGTACTTGCAGAAGCATGGAGAGTCTTCTGGAGAGCTAGTGACGTTCTTGTTTTTGATCTGGGTGCTGGCTACCCTGTGGTTTCAGTTTATGAAAATTCATCCAGCTATTCCTGCACGATAGGTGCACTTTTTCCCTATAGATGGTATGTTTCAACAACAACAACAAGAATTTTCAAGTCACCTCTGTTTAGAATTTGTACTTGTTCATTCTTTTGATTTATGTTTCTCTAAAATATTAGGGAAAAGCAAATCTGTCAGTGTCTCAAAAGAAGGCACAAAAAGACTAATCAGATATATCACTGTGGGCTTTGATGTCTCCCCTGTATCTGTGATCAAGAAACTGTATAATGAGTAAAAGCTACGATATATCCAATATTTTTCAATTGAATAGATGTTTTTCTTCTTTATGACAACATCTCTATACATCTGAAAAATATCTGTGCATGAATGTCTCAGGCATTATACATGTGTTATAGATTATGCTTGCCCACCGTATGGATTCACGGGCACTGTGCAATAGTTCACGGGCACTCTGGAGTCACAAACTGGGGGTCGCCTGTCTATGCCCCTCCAGGGACTAATGTACAGTGGTGGAGAGCATGGAACTTGGAGTCAGACCGTCTGGGTTGAAATCCCAGATTCTGCCATTTTCTTGGTAGGAGAAATCAGTGTTTTTCCACCTGCACATTGGAGTGATAATAACAGTATCTAACTCATAGAACTGTCGTGAGTATTGAGACAAATTAATACACGGAAACTATAAGTTTCTGTTACACAATGGGGCCAGATGTTGTGTACGTGTTATTATTATTCATCATATTATCAGGGTTTGCTGGCCTGTGGTGGTTGCCAGAGTGACGGTCCAAGGCTGGCAGCCGCCTGCTCCTGATTGGAGTGTAGATATTAGGGGTACACATGATTTGGGGGCGATCTTATCTTCTGGTTGTCGTGAGTGATGCTGCTATGAACCTGGGTGTGCAAATATCTGTTCCAGTCCCCGATTTCAGTCCTTTTGTATATATATATTCTCAGAAGGGTGATAGTTGGTCACGTGACGATTCTGTTTCAGTGTTGAGGAACTGCCATGTGACTTTCCACAGCAGCTGCACTGTTTTATATTCCTACCAACAGTGCCCAAGGACTCCAGTTTCCCCACATCTTTGCCAATGCTCATTGTTTTTTGTTTGTTTTTTCAAGTATGAGCTGTGATGGTTAATATCATGCATTAATGTAGCTGGATGACGGTGCCCAGAGAGTTGGCCAGGTGTTATTCTGGGTGTTTCCATGAGAAGGCTTTGGGTGAGAAATAAACGTGAGTTAACAGACTTAGAGTGAAACAGATTTCCCTCCATAATGAGGATGGGCCTCGTCCAATCAGGGGAAGGTCTGCGTAGAACAAAAACACCTTCTATCCCCCAAGCAGTGGGAATTCTCCAGCGGGTGGCTTTTGGACTAAAACTGGATGGCTGGCTCTTCCTGGGTCTCCAGCCTGGCAGTCCTTGGACTTGAACTGCAGCATCAGCTCTCCTGGGTCCAACCTGCCGGCTCGCCCTGCAGATTTGGGTCCTGCTAAATTCTACAACCATGTTACTCAATTCCTTACAATAAGTAAATGTATAAGCATTTATACATAATAGCTATTTTATACACACATCTATTGATCCTGTGTCTCTAGAGAAACCTAATCAATAGTCATCCTGATGGATGTGAAGGTCTCGTTAATATTTGAATATGTATTCTAAATAAATATATACCCTATATACTGTATATAAAACTTTTATGGAGACTTACTGTAAGTCAGGTGCTGCCCTGAGAACCTCACATGTCTTAATTCGTGTGGCGTGCACAAAAGCCCCCGAGGCAGGCGTTATTACGACCCCCCAGTTTGCACATGAGAAGGCAGGCGCAGTGACCTTGCCTAAGTCGTGCAGCTGGTATGTGGCAATGCAAATGCAGCAGCCGGGTTCTAGAACCCTTGCTCTTGCCAAATGATGCTCAGACACCTTCTGTTCCAGGAGCTTCAATAATTGTCATCCCTTCCCATCACCCGCCCTCTTCCTGAAAGTCCTTCTGAAGCTCCGTTCCCCAAACTCTGTCAAGGCTGGGTGCTGGCAACGTTTCCTTTTGTGACACGGTGTGACGGGGAGGAACGACGGCGTCTGGTTGTTAGCAGAACCCTGAGACTGTGCCCTTGAGAAATCACATTAGGAGCTGCTTAATCCTTTGCCCTGGAAGGGGGAAAATGAAATCATTGAAAAATGAAAATGACTCCTATAATGTATTTCAGCCAAATAATTAAAGTGCATTCATATTAATTACACCTCAAGACTCTCCTTGCCCCGCTGTGCGGGGCTCTCCTCTTTTGTGTGGGGTTAAGTGAGGACAAGCTTTCTGAGAGAGCGCAGGATTCCATTTCGGGAAAAGCCTCCCAAGGCTGGTTCGGTGGAGATTCCTATCCGAAAGAATCGCCCAGCCAAGCAATTAAGTCACTTTCAGAAGTCACTCACTTCCAGCTAACCTTTGCAGAGGCTGGAGCCACAGTTATAACTCACAGGTTTGATCTTTTTTTTTTTAAAGATCCAACTCCCCCTCCAGGACTAAACACATCCAGCACTGGAAACTTGGAAACCATGCTAAGCTAGGTCCCTCTCCTCAGAATGGCTGCAAACATTATTTTCACATCTGGTTGACCTTGCTGGGTCCCATCTTTCAAAGGCAAAGCCTGAATAATTTCATCAGAGCTGTTTGCTTTGACCTTGATGCCTTCCCGGGATAACTGTCTCCTGCAATGTGTCTTGGAACCGCGCACTCGCCCAGGTTGTAGAGCTTTGGCTCCCGCTAGATGGTGACTTAGCAGGGCATGCCACCGATCACATCACTTCAAAGACTTGTAAATCCGAGAGCCATCTCAAAGACCATCAAATCAGCCTCAGCTTTGCAGATGGGAAAATGGAAGCGCAGATGGGCTGTGGAAAGACACTGAAGGATTTTAATCAGGAGTGGGCCAACGGGGTTCTGCTGCTGAACTCACCGAGTAAATCTGTGGGTGATACAAAGCAGAGAATCAGAGAGACCCCTATAGGTTGGGACAATGGGCCCAAACAAGCATGGTGCGGTTCAATTAATAATAATAATAATAATAATAATAATAAAGCACTGCCTTTAGCTACAGAACCAGCAAGGCTCTTGAATAACAGGAGACAGAGGGCCTGCAGAGACTGTGTTAGCAGATGTTTAAAAACTTAATTAAATTCTAATAATGACACAATCACGTGTGTTAATACATGGATGAAGTTTAGAAGGACACACAATCGTTCATGCTAGTTATCTTGGGACAGCAGGACTAGGGGGAAGAAAGGACTACACTTTTTACTTTGTATGTACTGTATTACTTATTTCACAAGAAGCATTTTATCAATTTTGCAATAATCCAATCTTAACACTTTTCAACTGTAGTGATGAACAAGAACGGAGGCTGAAGGAGAGCATCCCGATGAAGAATGGGGATGTGCTAGACAGTAGGGAATGTCCATTGTTTAGCCCTGGGCATCAAAGGAATGTCAATAAGTTAAAGTCCTACTCAGTACCTTCAGGAGGAGAGAAATCAGGTTGGTGGCAGGGGCTGTAAGTCAGGTCACCAAGGGGTTTTTTGAGTGAATTTCGCTGATGTCAGACTTTTGAAAGCTCAGCATGTAAAACAGGGGCTCACCATAGATCTCATTCCGAAGAGCTAGTACGCGGGCGTCCCTTCACAAAGCATCATAAACAAAGTGTAACTTTCTTAAAAAAGGCATGGGAGGAAGTGTTTCCCCTCGCAAAGAATTAGACTACTTTAAGAAGATGAGCTGCTTGTTCTGGAACATATTCAAGGAATGACTGACTGAGCCATTTTCAGAGATGCATATCTGCACTTTTAGGGACAGACTGTGGAATGTCTAATGATTCTTACCAGTTTATATCTCTACACTCTTTTCCTGCTGAAATATACCACGAAGGCTCCAAACTGCCAACAATGTAAGGGAAGGCCAAATTACTCACGGTGATGTTCAAGGCCCTTTAGAATGTTGCTCTGGTCGCCTTTCCTGCAGTTCATCTCCTACTGTCCCCATTGGGTGCCCACTTCCCAGCCACACTGCCATCCACTTGGCAGGTACCTTCTGGGGTCCTTGCCTTTCCTTTGTTCATGCTGTTCTTTCCTAGGATGTCCTTTTGGCTTTTCTTGACTTAGTAAATGCAATTCATTGTTCAATGTGAATGATCAAATCTTACCTGGCTTTGAGGCTTTCCCACTCTCCCAGAGATTGTTTTTCAAAGCTGACATTCACTGTTAGAAATTCGCAGCCATCTGAGTAGCCAGGGTCCACTCTGCATGGCTGGTCAGCACCTACACCCTATGAGAGGTTAAAACCATGAGACACCACCCTGTGGTCACTGGGACACATCTGATACTGGCTCCTGCTTTGTTTTCTGTGCTCCTGTATCTGCTAGCCAATCACAAGTCCCTGGAGGTCAGGACCAAGACCAGTCAAATCCAGATCCCCAGGGCTTAGTAAAAGGTCTGTCACCTTCATCGCTATCTAGAAATCTGACTTGAATCAATGAATGGAGCTTCAGTGTTTCTGGTTCTATGCTTACCAGGCAGTTCAATCTTTTAACTTCAGTAGGCAGTTACCTCCTTCATGGTTAGAAGACTTCAGCTGAAATTGGTATCATAAACAAATGCTGTATTTCTTACTACTTTAGAGGTCTTTGGGAATGTTCTGAGAAGATACCTAGTTGAGATAAACTTTCAAAGAGGCAGGGATACCTATGACCATGATCCTCAGAGGGGAGATTTTAGACTCTGACAGATAGAGTCTGTTATCCAACTTAAGATTTCAACAATCCAGCTTTGAATTCTAGCTGTGCCAAGTGCTGGCCGTGTCAGTTGAGTGGGTCATTACCGTGTCTAAACCTCAACTTCCTCATCGATAAAAAGGGGGTAAAAGTGGTATCTTCCTTGTAAGGTTATGGGAAGGAGAATTTCCTAAGATTCTGCATAGAAAGCACTAAGCCCAAGGCCTGGCATAACAGTCGGTATTATTACTGCTGAGAGTTCTGGGTTTGGCAGCTGTAACAACAACCCTGGATCCATGAACTACTAACTGCTGTAACTTCCCCAGCTGCTCACATTGCACGAAGATGTAATTCTAGTGCCTGGTTCCTAAAAGGCGTTATAAGGTGTTGGATGTACTCAAACCGGCATTTTAATGTTTGGAGCATTTTGGATTCCAAAAGGAATGTGTCTTTATATTTATGTTTAACCTTTGTTGTTTTTGCCTCAAATCCAGCAACAAATCCACTTGACCCATTTGTGCTAAGTCCTTTATATGAGCAGAGCACTGTGGCTTGCACTTACTCAAATCCAAATTAAGGTCTAAATCTGAAAGAAAGAAAGAAAATCACCTTTTCAAAGAGCCAAACTCCATGAGGAGAGAAAGTAGGCCAAATACCTACTGGACAAGCTGTTGGAAGGGATACACCATTTCTTTTAACTTGTGTTACTTTGCTACCGGCACTAAAATAAATCCGTTTGTGCCAACACCTATTATTTCCCCACTTCTGAAGAAGGTCAGCACACAAACAATACAGAAGATTCTGGATATGACCTCATAACAACGATCACTTCTCATGAAGCTTAAATTCTGGTTCTGCGTCTTTCTGGCTGTGTGATTTTGCCACATTTCAACCTTTCTTATGTCCAGCTCTTGTTTTCCAATCTCTAAAATGGAGATAATAATGTAACCTTGTCCCTTGATGTGTGACTCAGTTTTCTTTCAAACTTGTATTATTCCAAACAAGAGCAATAAGAATGCCACAGACTCCTGTTTCTGCCCCAAGTTCAGCAGTTTTCCATAAATAATTTTCAATTTTCTGTTTTCCTTTGGTGAATTTTCAGACCTCTGAAATAATGATTCTTTAACAATTTTGTTCAGTTTTATAGGTTTTTTTTGGGGGGGGGGTAGGCCATAGAATTCTCTTGCCTTTCTCTTCTCTCGGTCCTAGACAGGAGTTCCTCTTGTTAATGCATTTTTAATACTTTGATCCAGAGAGATAAATTGCCCTCCAGAAGATGATGCCAATTGGTAGTATATGAGAGTGCCAACTTTCTTACAGGTTTTTCAGGATTGGATAGTAGCATTAAATAAATCTATCATCATTTACAGGCAAAAATCTTACCACACTATGGGTTTAATTTCAATTTCCCTAATTGCTATTACTTCAAGGATCTTACTTGAGAGTAAGATGAGATGACATTATATGTGTTGAAATCCCCTGGATGTAAAAATTTCCATAGACATGCAAGGCATGTATTACTCTCTTGCAAAACTTAAAGTCTGACCAGAAATCAAGATAGTTCCCACAAGTCCTTGTGCTCAAGGTGCTTGGGAAAAGCCCAGAATGTTCCCTGCCTTATATGTAGAGAACTCAAACTTTAATGCATGTATCAGACTCACTCTTGGGGAATATTGGTGATGATGTTCCAGCAAAGCAAGGTTCAAGTCATGTCCCAGTAAATGCAGGAACTGCAGGATTTGGCAGGAAATTGGAGAAGGAGGGGCAAACCACAAGTTCACCTGACAGCTCGGTGTTTGCAGACCAGTTCGGACATGGATTTAATATCTGAGAGTGTCGAGACGGCATTGCTATGACAGTGTCTTAAGAATTTCCAGGAATAATATATGAATTGCTGAAGTTCATTCAACATTTACTCCAAAGGGAACAAGGAAATAAGGAGGAAAATCCAGCGCTGGCCCCTGTGGCTCAGTTAGAGTGTTGTCCCAACAATCGAAAGGTCGTGGGTTTCATTTGATGTTTCTCTCCCTCCCTTCCCCTCTCTGTAAGATCAATAAGCATGTCCTTGGATAAGAAAAAAGAAGACGGGAAATCCATGGGAAGTCCGTGAAACTCAGGAGACAGGGCATGGATTTCTTTTTCTCTCGTGATACACATTGATTGTAGAAAATACAGAAGATTCAGATACGCAAAAGAGCACAACTTCCACACCTGGTCTCAGGTGAGAAGGGAGGCTGCCAATGAGTCAGAACAGTGGGGCTTGAGCAAAGACGGCAGAGTCACTCTTTAAAGGCCAAGAGGGGAGAAGCTGATGAAAAACGCATCTACAGCTAGATAAGGAGAAGTTCAATACCTGGGAAGGCAATCTCAGCAGGAGGGAAACGTAGAACAAAGAACAACGAGAATGGGCCCAGGCAGCACTTCCCAAACCACCTGCGAGATGATGGATCGGCTGTACCTTTTCAAACCATCCTCAACTGAGGCTTTTGTGAAACATTACAATATAGGTAAATGGTTTTCGTTGCCACAGCAATTCTAAATTGCTATAAATTACTCTAAACTTCCGTGTTTATTGCAGACTGATAATAAACAGTTTGAAGACCAGCCTAGGGCCATGGATCCCACATGAGGCAGGACTGAACTAAAATACTTGTCTTGTTGCAGCAACGATTTAGATCTCAATAGGGATAAGGACAGTGGTATGCTAGTCAATGTTTAACAACTGCTTCTAGGGAGGAGGGAGCCCTGATGTGCAGCATTTGACAATTTCCTTTCTGTGAGTACTCCCGTCACCATGGAGTCCAGGCTCCTGAGGTGAAGCCAATGAATGCAGAGTGAGAACAGATGTGCACAAGTTGTCTGCAGCAAATCATTGTAAAAAGAAGCCTGCAAATGACTCTTAACACAACCATCATAACAAAAATAGAATATATAACCTACAAACCAGCAGAAGAAAACTTATCCTATCCAATGGAAAGCAGGAAAAGGAGGCTAAAAAGAAACACCCTTCCTTACATTGGACTGGTTCTCATTTTATACAACCTGCCCCTGAAGAAAGAAGCCAGGACTCACTTTCCCAGCATCCTCTACGGCTTAGGTGCAGGCATGTGACCTATGCTCAGCCAATCAGGTATCTTCCCTTTAGACTTCTCTTCAGAAGAGAGCATCGTGAGGAAGCTGAGTTTAAGCCCCGGTGACAAAGTGTCCAAACCTTGGCCAGTAGCAGCAAGGGGGAACTAGCACCAGTTCCAGACCTCATGAGTGAGAGCTGTAGGCTCGGTGGTGAGTGGTGGCTTCCTTGGAGGAGATCTCAACGTATAGTTTGAGGACTGGCATCCTGACCCTCCCAGAGAGTCTATGACACTCCTAACAGCCCTAGTAGAGTCCCTTTCTGCTTAAACTATCGACACTAGATTCTGTTGTTGGCAGCAAAGAACAATGATTGATACAGCACCTGCCCCTCATCTTTAAAATAACATATTTTTATGCACATAGCATACAACTTATGTATTTAATTATATAATTCAGTGGTTCTTAATATACTCACAAAGTATACTAAATAGTCAATTTTATATTTTCATCACCTGAAAAAGATAATTTGTAACCATTAACAGTTACTCCCAATGTCCCCCCAACACACACATCCTGTCTCCCTCTAAGCCCCCAAGCCCTGGGCAACCAGCTATTCTGTGTATTTGTCTGTTCTGGACATTTCATATAAATGGAAGCATACATTATATGGGATTTTTTTTGAGACTGGCTTTTTCCACTTAGTTTCAATTTTCAAGGTCATTCCGTGTTGTAGTATGTTTCTGTACATCATCTGTTTTTATTGCTAACATTTCATTATATTAAAATACCTCATTTTATTCATCCATCAGCTGATGGACATTCTGGTTGTTAATACTATCTTGAATAATGCTACTATGTACACTTATGTACAAGGTTTTTTGGGATGTGTGTATGTGTAAATATGTTTTCACTTTTCTTGGATACATGCCTTGGAGTATTGCTAATTTACACAATTTTATGTTTAACTTTGTCGGGAAGTGCTAGGTTGTTTCCGACACAGCTGTACCATTTTACAACCCTCAGCCGTATATGAGGCTTCCACTTTCTCTACCACCTTGTCAATACTTGTTATTATTTGTCTTTTCTATCACAGTCACCCTCGTGGGTATAAAGTGATATGTCATAGTAGTTTTAATTTGCATTTTTATGATGGCTAATGATGCTGAGCATCTTCTCATGTGCTTATTGACCACTTGTAAATGTTTGGATTTACAACACGGAATGTAACAGGAATGTTACAATCCTGAAATGTTTGTTCAGGTCCTTAACCCATTTTAAAGTGGGCCATTCATCTTTTTATTATTAAGTTATGAAATTCTTTACATATTCTAGATACAAATCTCTTATTAAATAAATGATTTGCAAATATTTTCACCCATTCTGTGGATTCTCTTCTCACTTTCTTGATGCACGTCTCATTTTTTTATTGACAAAACAGAGTTAAGTCTTGAATTGAGAACCAGCAAAATCACAAACAGAAGGCTTGTGAGTATTTAGAAAATATTAAAGAGGTCACTTGGAGGTAATAGTAGTTCACTGAGCAAAAAAACCCATCATTTCATTTTGCTCTTACACCTTTACTCTCCTTCTGTTGCCTTTTTAATACAAATATCATCTCCCCTTGTTAGTAATATTACCTCCTATAAGGAAGCCGATGCCAACTTTCTATAAACCACAATATTCCGTAGTAAAGCTGGAATGGATTATCTTATCAGGTGGTGAGCTTCTCATCACTGTGATATCAAGATCAGGCCACTGGACTGACCATCCCAGTTAATGATATTGCAGAGGAGACCCTTGAATTGAATTTTTATATGGCTTCGAAGATTCTCTTCTATGATTCTAGTCACTCACTCACTCGTTCATTTGTCCATTTATTCATTCTTTGTCCAAGAGAAAATTTAAGAGTAATATAGGAATTTGCGAAATCCCACAAGTGAACAAAAATTAGGAGAAGTGGAAAAGAGAAAGAAATAAGCCAAGTTAGAGACATCAAACAAAGTCAGGAGTGAGGAAAAGACAAAAGAGCCACGTGGTTCGATGGAAAGCCACACATTTGGCTTCCGGTTTGCCAGCACTCGAGGCCACAAGGGAGACGTGATCAGCTACGCAATGTGCAGTGCCCATTGGGTGCAATTCTTTATTCAGGAAACACAGAGCAATGACACCTGAGCCCAGGCCCACAAAAGCCACTCCTTTGTATTATAATATTTCCTTTTCCAGTTCCCCATGGAGCTTTTAATCCCTTTGCTAAATGCCTTTGCTCTCACGTGGGGCGACACTTAGGCATGCTGATAGCCCTGAAGCTGAGAACTGTGGCTCCACGACCAAAAAGAAGAGAAACACTTGTTTTTCTTAGAGTCCCAACACTTGAGTCCTCCTTGAATGGGCTTTTCTAATGATGTCTTTGGCATAGTGACGACAAGCACCATTGATGAGCACCCAGGTGCATTACCATCTTGACCTCTAGTCTTCACAATAATCCTGAACCAGATACAGGCATACCTTGTTTTACTGCGTTTCGCTTTATTGCACTTCACAGCTGGGGCATGTGTGTGTGTTTACAGATTGGAAGGAAGACCCTCCACCAGAAAAAAGACCTATTGTGATACTCACTTTATTATGTGGTGTGGAACCGAACCTGCGATGTCTCTGAGGTATGCCTGTAGCATTTTCCTGTTTTATGGATGGGGAAACAGGCTCAGGGGAAATGGCCTGTTCAAGGTCACAGAGCTGGTAAGCAGCAGAGCCAGGATTGTAAAGGGATGAAGGGGATGGAGTGTTCAAGAGGTGTAGGTGTGACATGTGTGTGTATTGTGTGGAGGAGAGGAAGAGAAAAGAAAAAAAAAGAGGGTAAAGAAAAAGAAGGAGAACGCTAGCATGTGTGTCAGCAAAAGTAAGCTTAAGGAGAACCCAAGAGCAGGAGTGAAAGTGAGATGGAGAACATGCTAGAATGTGTGAGGGAGGAGGGAGAAGGAAGCACAGGTGAGAGAACCCTTAGTGGGGAGAGGTGTGATTTAAGAGCAAACACTCCTTTTTCACTGGCCGGGGGTGGCCAGTCTGTCCCTCCCTCTGTCTGTCCATTGCCGGCCATGCTGCGTAGGTTGTAGCAATTTCAGATGGCTAGAGGTCATGGTCCCACCCACAAGGAACTTGTAAGGACAGGGGGCACAGGAGAAAGACCTCAGAGCCCCAGTGCAGGGGGAGAGTCAGAACCAGTAACAGAGGCGGGGAGAAAATCACTACATGTTCGTTTGCTGCAGGATGGGGGATGGGGAGAGAAGAGGACTCTAGTTCAGCACTGAGTTTAACAAGAGGGATTGTTAAATACATTATAATAGTCTGTCATATAATGTACCGCCAGGAATAACAATGTAGATGTGTACTGATTGGCATGAAGAGAGATCCACGATTTACTCTGAAGTAGAAAAAAACTCAGCCGGTTGTGAAACAGTACATACAGTGTGATGCAGTTTTTATTTTTTTAAAAATTATATATTTAGGTATGTAAAAAATATCTGCAGGCATATACATAAAATCGCTAACAGCGATTACTTTTCGATGGAGGGATCTTGATTGCCTTATATTCTTTTTCTGTGTGCACGAGCGTGTACTTCTTTGATAATCAGGAAAATGGGAAAGAGAGATTGTGCAAAGAGTGGGAGCATGTGAATGAGGAAGGGGCAAGCGCCTATTTATCAGCCCTGTCTCGGAGGGTGCAAAAGGCCCTGCTTGGAAGCCCAGAGTTAACCAATGACCACCATGGCTGACCATTGGCTACACTGCCATGACTCCTAGCTCCCTCTCCCTCCACTCCCACCCTCCCTCCTTCCCCCACTCACCCCCCACCTCCTGACATTGTGGGGCAATCCAGCTGATCCTTGGGAAGGTACCCGCACACCCTGTCCTGAGCTGGGCCCAGCTGGAATGTGCATTTGACCGCCAGGGAGGAGGAGAAGGGAGGAGCGGTGGGGTTTCCATTCAGGTTTTCCCCATCCAGTACCCAGGATGCACAGCTGAGTCACGTTTGGGAATAAGAGCACACACGTTCTTCTACTCAGATGCGCTGGGCACACGACTCTGTCCTGCCACATGTGACACCCAGATGGGAAATTCTTGTGGAGGGAACCTAGGGAGCACGTTTTCAGGCAGCTGACTGACGTGATTTATGTTTCTGACGAAGTCTTTCAAAGTTCGAGTTTAGGTCTCAGGTTGGCTCACACTGTTGGCGCCCACTGCCACGTGGGCAGGGGTAGTTCAAAACTCAGCAAGTGTCGGGGCTGGCGTGAGGGACGCTGTGATAAATACCCCTTGGGGCTAACACATGTCGGTGGACTTAACAAGGACTGTTCCTGTTCAAGTCCATGCTAGTCAGGCCCATTACTGGACACGCTGCTCCATAATGTGAATTTTAAAAACTATGCATATCAAACAGAAAAATAAACCCAGTCATTGAAACCACAATTGCTGACAGCCACTTCTGCTCACAAAAAAAGTGGTACAATTTCTCTCTAGAGGAGGTGGCTTTTTGCTTAGCAAAATTCATTTTAATTAGGTGCTCCAGCAAACACCCCTCCCTCTGCCCCTTCCTGCCCTCACCTAGAGGCGGCTGAGAAAGTGACAAGCAAGCAGCAAGAGCTAAACTGTCTGATAGGGAGTGACGAGAAACTTTGGGGTAGGCTGTGAAGAAGGAAAGGACTTAAAAGGGAGTAAAATGGTGGCAGGAGAGAAGCCATGGGGAAATACATCTAGAAGGGTCCCAGTGTCCAAGGTGGCTCAAGGCCAACCAGAGAAAACAGAGTTTCTTATAGTCAATGGTTTTGTTTTTCTTTGATCCATTCTGAGACTCTGTAGCCCCTTCAATGAACCCATTACAAAAAGCATCGTTCAAGTGACAGAGAGACAGACATTGGGTGGGTCAGGATGCCCCGTTGGAGTCTCCGGCATGCCACTTTGGGGCTCTATAACTTTGAGTAAGTTCCTTGGCTTCTCAAAACCTTAGTTCCTTCACCGGGAAAAGGAAAGTAATGGTGTTTGTGAGGATTCAATGAGATCAGCTGTGTAAAGTGCTTAGTGCAGAGCTTGCCTCCTAGTAAATGCTTGGAGTGAGTGATGGTGATGATGGAGATGAAGAAGAAAATGAGGATGATGATGGGACAAGGATAACACAATAGCTGCAGCTTCGTTATACTGTCTGTCACCTGCCAATATTTCATATCCATCGGAGAGACCATAGGAAGGAAAACCTAGTTGAACCTCAGACATAGAGGAATCGGAGCAGTGCGTCTCAAAGGGTGGTCCCTGGACCAGCAGCATCGGCAGCACCTGGGAACCTGTTAGAAATGCACGTTCTAAGTCCCCACCCCAGATCCACTGAAACAGAAGCTCTGGGTGTGGGCCCAGTGATCACTGTTCTAACAAACCTTCTAGATGATTCTGACGCACGCTTTAAGTTTGAGAACTACTGAACGGCTGAACTGCTGTTTTAGTATCTCGTAAGACATGAGCCACACGGCTGGTGGGTTAATTTTTCTCGTGCTTGTTCAGATGTGGGTACTGTGTAATCATCGTACTTTCACTGCATGTGATTATTAGTAAATGTACAGTGGAATCAAATTTATTTAGGTGAGAAACATAGTACTTCAGTTTTCTAAAATTCATCTTCGCCTTGCTCTGGAGTTCTCATCCTTGGGGATACTCTCTTTCAGTTTACCTCATCCGTTTGCTTCATCAATTAGGAGCTCAGACATCTGTCATGGGTGTTTTCCCCCCTCCCCTACCCCACCCCCTTCCTAGCATGGCACCCAGGTGGGAGAGGGAGCTGAGGCGGCTTTGTGCCAGTAGAGGAGAGGTCTCTGCACATGCTCCGTGTCCTCCCACTGCTCACAGACCTGGTTCTGCTTTGAGGCTCTGGGTTCTGGCCGCTCCTGCCTGGTCTTTTGATGTCTCGTGCTGGCATCTGCTGTTGGAAGCTATGGTCCCCGTCGCAGCTTCCCCAACTGCAGCCTTCTCACTGGGGTCCTACTGCCTAGACCTCCGTGGATCCCAGGATAGCAGACAAGAGCCCAGCCTGCTTCAAACCAGGAGGGAAATGCGCTCAGTAAGAAAAAACAAAACAGCAATATATCCCATAGATATTCCCCTCCCTTCCTTCCTCCCTTCCTTCCTCCTTTCCTCCCTTCCTTCCTCCCTTCCTTCCTTCCTTTTAGTTTAATGAAAAGCCCAAATGAAAGACCTCTGTCTTAGAAATTGAAATTTAATAAAAGCAGATAATACTTTGGGAGGCTGCAGTTGCTATAATTGCTTAAATTTTAATTTAAGATTCTTCCCAAGAACTCAAGGTCTAGGTTATATGACAAGACACATCAGGAATTAAATTCCTTTTTACTTTAGATAGGACAAAAATTAAAGTCTCAGTAAATTTGGGTCTTATAAAACCAGACCTTTCCTAATTATTGTAGGCCACAATCTCTCTTTACTACGTTGTAGAATATACACTAAACAGAAAATGTGCACTTATTTTGCACTTCTTATAAGCAGTGAAAGCTTATTATTCAATCTTTCATTTTCATAAGTCTTGCTTCTTCTCCACATGAGCTGTAAGTGACTAATGGACAAAGATTATAATAATCATAGCTGGCAATAATTTGAGAGGTCACTATATATACCAGGTGTATCAGGCAGGGTGGATTATGTTAGGCTGCAATAACAAGTGACCTCAAACTTTTGATGGCTTAACATAACAAAAGTGTTTTTTTAAAGATTTATTTATTTATTTTTAGAGAGGGAAGGGAGGGAGAAAGAGAGAGAGAGAAACATCAATGTGCGGTTGCTGGGGGCCATGGCCTGCAACCCAGGCATGTGCCTTGGCTGGGAATCGAACCTGCGACACTTTGGTTCGCAGCCCGCGCTCAATCCACTGAGCTACGCCAGCTAGGGCTAACATAACAAAAGTTTTCTTTTCCTTTTGTGGTACGTGTCCATTGGGGTTGCAGGCAGCCTCTGCTCCACATAGACTCTCAGGATCTAGGCTGACAGAGGCTCCATCACGACCCTGCGCTCCCAAGGTCTGCCCAGCAAGAGCTCGGCGATGTGGCAGATTGCACAGCATCTCCGAAAACTTCTAGCCACAAGTGCCATCTCCACGTGCCTCACATTCCATTAGCCAATGTGAGTCACATGGTCACCCCTAACTTTGCATTGAAATGGTACAGTTCTATCCTGTGCCTGGAAAGAGAGCCAGGCGTATCTGACAGTGGCACCAGTGATTATACCAGGCATTGTGTTAAGTGTTGACTCATGTTGTCTCCATCCTTACAACTTCAGGACGGAGGACTGTGTTAGTCCCGTTTTCTATAGTATGGGGAGCCACGGCCACACAATTTGTAAATGGTAGAACAGGATTTGAGACCAGATCTGTTGGGTTCCGACACTGTGCTTATACCCTGAAGACTCCCCTGCATTTTCGAGAAGAATGAGTTCACCCTTACTTGGAGCTCACAGGCTCCAAGTTTATGTGTTTCGTGTGCTTTATCTCATTTAGTCCTCGCAACAGCCTTGTGAGGCGGCCTCACGGATTGGCCCCTGCTAAGGGGAGCCAAAGCTTGGAGAAGTGAAGACTCTCACAAGGAAATTGATCCTTATCTAATTCCAAAGACTGTTCTCTGCATCTGGCCTCTACTGCAGCACTTCCTAGATTGAATGTCCTTCCTGAGACTCCTGTGGGGTGCCCCTCCAGATGCACCTTACCTTATATTCTCCTGGACCTCATATTCTCCCAGCGAACCTGCTTTGGGGGAGGGGGTGGGGAATTACAACTCTGATCCTCACCGGAAGGTCATATCCACGATCCTGCTGTCATGCTCACCACTCATTGTTGTCCCACTGTCCCTGGCGTAGCACCCTGCTTCTGGTGGCAAGTCGGCAAATCTAAAACACACAACAAAACCCCAGCCGGCTGCCCTGGCTCACGTGGCTCAGTGGGCAGAACAGCGGCCTGCAAACTGGAAAGTCACCGGTTGATTCCCGGTCAGGGCAAATGCCTGGGTTGTTGGTTGGGGGTAAAAATCCATATTTCTCTCCCTCTCTTTCTCCTTCCTTTCCCATCTCTCTAAAAATAATAAAAATCTTTTAAAAACAAAACCCACCTTGCCCACTGCCAGGCCGAATAGAGATAATTTTTTTGCCAGTCTGCGGGCACTTGCAGGAAAAGGTGAAGAAATAAATACATTCAGCTTCAGGTTCCAGGCAAAATCCCTGACATCAACATTTTTCAAGACTTAAGGCACTAAGGGAGGGGGAAGAGTCAAAAATTATTGCTCAGTGAAATTAACTCCGCATGACAATCATAATTACGGAACTCACGGCTGACCTGAAGCAGAATCCGGAAACATTCAGATTCTGAGAGTATAGCCTTCCGTCGGTGGCGGAGGGAGCGGGGAGAACAGCTGTCCGTGGAGTACAAGGTAGTGGGGCGCGGCCTGCCCACCGCCCAAGCGCTGCACAGGCGTGTCTCTGCACCTAACCACCTCGTTGCCAAGTCTGCTTCTGGTACTGTGTGTCTCAATGGAAAAAGAAGAAATCTTCAGGGGAAATCGTCTGTTGGAGGCCGGTATTTGAAAAGTCCCTCTTTGGGTGAAGAACTTTGGCATCTGGCTGCGCCTCGACCCCCGCAGTGGCAGCTGCAACAGGACCGGGAGGGGGTACAGGGACCCCCTGATGGGGGGCAGGTGCTGTCACCCAGTGCTCCACACCCGCGCCCACTCCAGCCAGGTCACAAAGGTGGAGGAAGGAGACTGCGACCAGCAAGCGCCGCCCACCGGCAGTCAAGCAGTTCCATGACTCCAAGATTAAGTTCCTGCTGTCTCACCAAGTCCTTCGGCGCCCGCACAAGCCACGCTCCACCATCAAGAGGCCCGACGCCTTCTTTTAGATGCGGGGCCTCCCTGTCCGCTGGTCTGCCCAAATAAACTCCTTGGGGGAAAAATTCTGTGAGTACAGACAGTGAGCCCCTTCTCCCTCCACACCCCACGCGTAGGCAGCTAGATTCTGAGGCTCTGCGCATGGCAAGGGCAGGTCTACCCCGCACAACTGTGCAGGTCAAGCAGAGCGCAGCCTGTGGTGTACCTGCTGTGAGGACGGGTCTCAGACCTGAGTCAGGGACCCTGGTTTCTGAGCCAGTCTCTGGCCTCCACCTCTCTAGCTGGTGTGGCTTGGGCGCATCTCTTAACCTTTCTGGACCTCTCACACACCATGATTTCGTGAGGTGCATCGTATGGAGAACTTACTGATTGTCCCATTTCATGAATACTTTATATGTTCCAAGCCCCATTCTAGGGCTTTAAGTCACGAAAATTTCAAAATAACCCTATGACACACATACTATTATTATCTCACTTCCATGGATGAGGAAATAGGCACAGAGAGGTTAGGCGACTTGTGCAAGGCCACCCAGCTGCTTAATCCTAGGTACAGGATTCAAATGCAGGGAGCTGGGCTCCCCAGCGCATCTGAGCCCTTCTACGCTATTGACTCTATTCTGTGGTATGAAAGTGAGCATCTAGAATGAACTAGTCCAGCTTACTCAGGGCTGGCCAGCCCCTGGCCGTGCTCAGCTCTGGGTGATCTGCTTTGAAAGAGGCACAGACAAACTGGAGGTGACTCAGGAAAGGTGGATCAGTGTGGCGAGGAGGCTGAAGCCGTTATCATTAATATACTCATACTCAGTGCCTGGCTGTATACAGTGCTTTATGTGGGTTGTTTTATTTGAGCCTTCATAATGTCCCTATGGAGTAAGTCCTAAAATTATCCCCACTGGATAGAAAAAGAAACTGAGTCACAGAGAGGGTAAATAGCCTGCCCCACACAGCTAATCAGTATCAGGGCCAGAGTGAAAACCCTGGCAGTATGAATCCACTGGGCTTTATGCCAGAGTGCTGGGCACGAATCAGGGGGGTTGGGGGGGAGGGGGAGGACCCTGTTAAAATGCAAACTCTGATTCAGTAGATCTGGAGTGAGTTTGAGATTCTCCGTTTCTCTGAGCCCCCAGGTGCTGCCGCCGGGCCGCAGAACACACTCTGAGTAGCAAGGCTTTCAGCCACAAGGCTTGGCTGCCCCTCAAGTGAGCAGTGATGGGAGGAACCGAGGCGCTTAGCCTCCAGCCAGCTCAGTGGGGTGGAGTGGAAGGATGTCCTGGCTGTCTTCAAATATTTAAGGGACTTCCGTGTGAAAAGCAAATCAGACTTGACTTACAGAGCCCCAGGGGACACAATGAGATGGACATGTATCTATTTCCAGCCCTGACCTTCTCCCGGAACTTCAGAATTCCACGTCTAACTGCGTGCAGAACCAGCCACTTGGGCATGTCCCTTGGGAAAGTCAGACTGGGTATATCCAAGTACACCCATTGCCTCTCCCAGTCTTCCAAGTCCGTCACCCACGTGGGAAACTGGGAACTACCCTAGGCCACATTCAGTCACCCCAACATGCAACCAGTCATCAAAGCCTGTCCATTTTACCTTCCATTTATTTTTTTTTAAATTTTAGATGGAGATAAAATTGACATATTACATTGCATTAGTTTTGGGTGTACAACAGAGTGATTTAATAGATGGATATATTGTGAAATGGTCATCACAATAAGTGTAGTTAACACCCACCATCTCACATAGTTTGCATTTGTTTTCTTCTGGTGAGGACTTTTAAGATCTCTTTTGGCAGCTTTCCAATGTACAGCGCAGTATGGCTAACTATGGTCACCAGGCTGTACGGTGATTGCTTCCCAGGGTTTATTTATCTTACAACCGGAAGTTTGACCCTTTTGACCCCTATCACTACTTTCCCCCATCCCCCACACCTCACAATCTGTTCTCTGTATTTATGAGTGTGGGTTTTTTTCTTCTCTAGATTCCAAGTGGAAGTGATATCATACAGTGTTTGTCTCTCTAACTTAGTGCCATTAGCATAATGCCCTTAAGGCTCATTCTACTTTCTGTCTTTTAAAAACGTATCTTCCCTTTGTTTCTTGCCTCTATTGTTACTTCAGTCTCTCAGCATTTTTTTTCCCCTGAACGGCTGCTATAGCTTCCACACTGGTCCCCTGGCCTTCAGTCTGACCTTCACTCCTGTCTCTGCACCGCGCTTGTGCTGCCAGAATAACTTTCCTGGGGCTCACAACTCACCTCAGGTCTCCTCGGTTTCACACTCACCCATGACCTTCATGAGAAAACCCACGCTGCTTAGAACGGCCAAGAGGCCCCTCAGCTTGGTCTCTGTGGCCTTCTCCCTCCTCATTTCCTTCCCTGTCCCGTCTGCACGCTAAGCTCGAGAACGCCCAGTGCTTGGTGTTTTCCCGGACACCCCCCTCGGATTCCTGCTTCCAGGCCTCCGGCAGGCTGGTCCCACTCCTGGGAGGGATCTTCACCCTCCAGCCCTTACTCATCCGAGCTTCATAGAAGTATATCTCCTGTAGAAAGCCCTTACGGCCCTTTTTTTATTTAGGTTCCCACGTATGTTCATTTTAACATTTAGCCTAACTACAGTGTCTAATATGCTAGGCCCTAATATGCTAAAATGGTCTGGGGATATGTCTGTCCCTCTCTCGCAGGGGAGAGCAGGAACCGACCACGGCTCACCCACAGGGGCATCCCCGCCATCTTACTATGCAAGGATTTGCAGACATAAGGCTGTTTGTTTAAAAGGGACTTGGAGGGACTCAGACTCGCCTCTCACCTCCACACCTCCGTCTAATCCAACAAGTCCTGTTCGCTTTACCTATAAAATACGTCCAGGATGCAGCCACTTCTAACCCTTTTGCTGCCTGGATGCTACGGCCACCTCCCACCTTCTTCCCCTCTCCTTCAGCCCCCTCAGATGCTCACACAGCAGCCAGGAGATGCTTTGAAAACATCAGTCAGCTCACGACATCCCTCTGTCTGCTCAGAGGCCCCGGCGGTTTGCCATGACGCTGAGAGTAAAATCCGGAGTCTTCCTCATGGCTCTTAAGTCTTCATGATCTGCCTTTCCGTTCTCCCCTGACCTCACTCTCCTGCCTCTCTCTCCTGTGCTGACCACGCCCCAGCCTTCCCGGCCTTTGGGCTGTTACTCAGGTATGCCAAGCAGGTGTCTGCTTCAGGACTTCGCCCTTGATGCTCCTTCACCTGGAATGTTCTTCCCTTAGATATTCACAAGGTGCCCTCTGTCACTTCAGTGAGGTCTCAAAGTTCAACTCCCCGGGGTACCCTTTTTAAAATCGTACTCCCCTCACTCTCAGCTTCTTCCCTTGATTTATCTTCTTCATACTAGTTAGTGCTCTCTGTCTTTACATTCTACAACATACGGTAACTGTGCATCTGCCCCACTAAGGATCTAAGCTTCTCGGGGATAGCACTCAGTCTTGTTCCCTGTTGCGTCCCAGGGCCTGGAACAATGCACGGACCAGTGAGTGCGAGCTCCCCGGAGACACGTCTCAGTTCATTAGAAGGAAAGACTTCCTGTCATCGCCGCCTGATGGAAGAAAAGGGGGCTCTGGAGGGGACCAAGCCCTGTCATGGAGACACTGAGTTCACAGAAAAGCCGACAGCAACCGCTTCATGGGCGCGCGTACAGGACGCCGAGAGCAGCTCAGGGGTGAATGAGATGGTCTGCCGCACACCTCGAGGTTTCAGTTGTGTTTGGCTTTATGCACCTGCACGTGATCCTCAGAAAACCCTGGTGGGAACCCTTGAACTGGGCTGAGGGAGACTGGATGCCAAAAAATTCACAGTTACATGCTTTTCACCAGGAAACTTAGTTTCCCGTTTTTTTGAGGAAATATATGATCGTTCAAAAACATCAGCAAGTGGAAGAAGGAAGAAAACAGACACACCTAATCCCAATCAAGATAACCACTATTAATATTGTGGGGTATCGTTTACTTGTTTTATTTTCATGTATTTTTGCTTTTATTTATATAGTTACATATTTTATATACTTACATCTTAGTCATCTTTTGCTGCAAAGAGATCGCACCAAAGCTTGGGGCCATAATAGGGCAGTAGTCATTTGTTACCTGTGGGTCCGGAATTCGGGAGCGACTGAGCTGGTGGTGCCGGCCGGGCTGGTTTACGCAGTTGCAGTCGGTCGGCCTGGGGCTCCCGCCACACTCCTCTCTGTGGCTTCTGCATGTAGGAAGGAGCCTGGTGTCAGAGCTCGAAGACTCAAGTAGCTGTGACTCCAGAAGCGTCTTCCTCCCTCTCCTTGTGGTTTGGCCTCCTTGTGGTCTTCCCAGCCTGGGCGTCAGGGACGTGGTAGTATCTGCCCGGTGCTTCAGGATGCCAAAGCCATTTGTCTCCAGACACCCAGGCAGGAGTCTTTTCTGAGCTGGTCTGAGTCTGAGGAGTCCACAGCAGCGCTTCCGTCACTGTTACTGGTGGGGGCGGTCACAAAACTCCACCGGGAGAGGAGGGTCAGTGTTGCACTGTAAGAAACGTATCTGTCTGTTCATCCATGCCTCTACCATTCTCTTCTCCCTCTGGAAAAGTCCAATGCACCAGTAAGTTGCAATCATAAAATGCTTCTTCCTATCTTTTAAAAAATTAATTGTAGCATAAGCCTTGCCTCAAGACTTTTGAAACACTCTTAACGTTTTTACTGCCAATAATATTTTGCTCTAATTAATTTTACCTGGTTCTGACTATGCCTGGTTTCTAGTTTTTTCCCCTCCCCTATTATAAATAATGGTGCAATGAATATATTTATTAATTATAAAGCTTTTGCCTCTTTATTTCAAGAATTGGAGGTATCAAACTATCCTATGAAATTACCGATTTAAAGAGTACAGACATAAAAAGTATGTGACCCTCTTCTAAATAAGATAGAAGTGTTTCTTTTAATATTCTCCCTACTTGCTACAAAACTGCCCTCCAAAAGTGTCGCATCCACCAATTTACATCCCTGCTACAATGCCTGCAAGTGTCTGTCTCACCTGACCTCAGAAAGTACCATTAAGAATTACCACTCAAACCACGTTGTTGTTCATTCAGTAGGCCGAAAGCTATATTCCTTTACATTTCTTGAATTACTAGTAAGAGTGAGCGTGTCTGCTTCTGTTGGACAGCCCGCAATATTAAAACAGTCTCTTAAAAAAAACATCTTGTAATAGAAAACATAAAACATTCAAAAGTAAAGAGAATAGTGGAGGGAACTTTCATGCGCCCATCAGCCAGCCTCATAACATCCAACCCATTGGATGGATGGGCTGCATCTGCAACCTGCCTACTCCGCCTCCCACATGAGATTATTTGTGAGGAAATCCCAGACGTCACATTATTTCTCCATAAATATTTTAGGATGTCTCTAAAAGATAAACGCTTTTACAAAACATAACCATAAACCCACTATGACACCTAAAATATTCTTCCACGTTAAATATAAAAATATGCTTAAATATTAAATATCCAGTGTTCAGGTTTCCCTGCCTTGTCTCATAATTTTTTAAAAATTGGTTTATTTGAAATAGAATCTGAAGATCTACAAATGGAACTTGCAAACCTGTACCATTTATACTCTACAGAGTTCTCTTACTCTTAATTTTTTTTGCAATTCATTTTTTGAGGAAAAATGAAATAAGCTACTTGTCCTATGGAATTTCTCGTCTCCTAGCTTTTGTTGATCACCTCCCTCTGCTGTTTTTCAGCGTGTCCCTCTGCCCCTTGTATTTTCTGTGAATTAGTAACTAGGTCAAAAGAGCTGATCCGGTCTAGGTTCAAGTTTGGCACAAGGATATATACAGATGGCATTGTGCACTCTCATTAGGAGCCAGGATCAAGTTGTCCCTTTTTGTGAAGGTAGCTGCTGCTGGTGACATTGCCTAGAACCACTGTGTCCTGACATTAAGGCTTTGCAAAGTAGTGATTTAAAAATTCCTTCCCCCCCTTCTTAGCCAGGAAGAGGAACCTGTGCTCATCAAGTATTTGGTCACCCTGAGGTATGCATACATAAAAAGGCAGGTTACGTGCTTGATTCTTCCCTTGCACTCACCAAAGTTTGGAATGATGAGTCGGTGTGTGTCAGCATCCTGGGGCTGCCACAGCAAGGGCCACAGACCAGGAGGGGTTGAAACAACAGAAATCAATTTTCTCATAATTCTGGAGGCTGGAAGTCCAAGATCTTGGTGTCAGCAGGGCTGGTTTCTTCCAAGGACCCTCTGCTTGGCTCGTCTTCTCCCTGGGTCCTCACATGCTCCTCCCTCCGTGTGTGTCTGAGTCCTCGTGTCTTCTTGGAAGACGTGACTCATATTGGATTAGGATGCACCCTGATGACTTTATTTAACTTTAGTTACCTCTCGTAAGGCCCTACCTTCAAATACAGTCACATTCAGAGACACTGGGGGTTAGGGTTACAACATGAATTTTGTGGGGACACAATTCAGCCCATAACAATTGGCTTCCTAGGATTCTGCAAAGGTGACAAATGAGAATTTTTTCCCCCTTAGTACTATTATAAACTCATGAATTTTAGTATATTTGATGTACAGGGTGGGGCAAAAGGAGATGTTTACAGTTTATATGAAAAATAATATGATAGCTAATAAATAATAATACAAGAATAAACTCTGTGTTTCATGTACTCACACTTGTAAACCTACTTTTCCCCATCCTGTATTTTAATCCATTGTAGTTATTGTTATTGATGCTTCCATGGTCCCATTTTTGGCTATCAGGGAAACCCTTAGAGCTGGCCTCTGAATCCTAATCATGGCCCAATTGTCTTTGATACATTTTTTTTATTTTTTGGCATAACAAAATGTTCCAGGCTCATCTACATGTTTCTTAGATCTAGAGTCGGGCATTTCTCCAAGCAGCCTGGTTCTTTGTCATGGGAAATGGCAATTCAGGCCCACAATGGAGGCGCTAGGGATACGCAATCTGCTGGGTTGGTTAGAAAGTATTCACATTTTTTTAAAAGTAATTTTAAAAATATTGATGGGAGGTGATGAGATTATACAGTAACCATAAAACTCCAACTCTTAGCAAGGGTGGGAGGCAGGCCCTGCCCTGCCCTTTCCTGGCTCTGTCCTCTCTCTCAGGGAACTACATTTCCTGGGCTCCTTGACCCTATCACTCCCAGGGAGGTCAAAACCTGGGAGGTTCTGGTGGGAACCTGGAAGACGGCATGAGGAAGAGGCCAGCGAATTTCTCCCCCTCCTCCCTGCGTTCTGTGACGTCTCCTCCATGGCTCCAGCTCAGGCCCTGCTGTGCTCTCAGCCCCTGCAGCACGGCCTACCACACTGTCCCTCCAGCCCGAAGAATGAGCCACCATCCCCAGTCTCTGAGCTGGGCACCTGCCTGGTGTCTCAGCTCTGTGGCTTCCTCTATCACCTATTCCCTGTTTTAAATTCCCGTTGCTTGAAGGACCCAGAGTGCTTTGTGTTTCCCAGATGGGAGAGTTACGGTCTAACATTAATATTAATAACTCTATCAGGTGGGCAGTGGAGGAAACAGAGGCAGAGGAAGGTTAAGGAACTTGTTGCAGGTGTACTTAGTCAATGTGGGAGCCTGGAGATGAACCCAGATGTCTCTGTCTTCAGCCCGGTTCCTGATGTGCACGATTAGGCAAGACAACCATCGACCCCCTCGCTCTGCTTTCAGAAGTCTCTCCTTAGGCTTTACGGCTGGTCCCTAAGCTAAGGAGGGGTGTGTCCTAATATTGTGGGGTTATTTCCCTTCTGGGAATTTTCCGCACCATTTTCTCATGAGGCTCCTTTCCTTGGGAACTCATGAATGACTAAAACGTCTGTGGTTCATTTCTGCATCTCCCCGTTCTACTGATTTATTGATAATTTAGAAAGCTTTACTGTCTGATGTACAGACGTCTAATGGACCGTTGATTAAGTGCAGGGTTTGTGGTCACGTCTATAAAATGCTGAGTACTGGGCGTTGGAAGGAGTGTAACTCCACACAATGAAACTGTTTCTCTGGGGTAGCTAGAGTCAACCAACGATATCTTTTTCTTCTCTTTTTAAAATTTTTATTTATCTTTATAGAGAGGAGAAGGGACAGAGAAAGAGAGGGAAAGAAACATTGATGTGAATGAGAAACATCGATTGGTTGCCTCTCGTATGTGCCCCGACCGGGGACCAAACCCCCAACCCAGGCATGTCATGTGCCCTGACTGGGAACCCAACCAGCAACCTTTCGATTTGCAGGGACGCCCAACCCACTGAGCCACACTGGTCAGGGCCAGCAAAGGCTTTTCTAAGACACCATCTGTGATAGCCAACAATGCTCGTGTTACACAAAAGACACTAAAAATTTAGAACAGCTGGCTTTGAGTGGCATGAAAAGTGAGAGAAGGCTTTACAAGGAGGAAAATTAGTATTGTCCCCTAGATCCTGGTGTGGGAGGTGGAACATCAGATTCATCTCACACATGAAATAAAAAATATTAAAACCCCTATCATCCCAGAAAGACATTAAGCGTGGACACTGATGAACAATTACTTTGGTTCAGAGAACAGGCTTTTTCCTTACAGTGGATATCATTGTTATTACCTAAAAGATATTTTCCCTTTTTTTTAATCCTCATCTGAGAATATATTTTTACTGATTTTAGCTGGAGAGAAAGAGAGTGAGAAACAGAGAGAGAGAGAGAGAGAGAGAGAGAGAGAGAAACATTGATTGGTTGCCACCTGTACACACCCCTACCAGGGATTGAACCCACAATTTAGGTATGTACCTTGACCAGGAATAGAACCCACAACCTTTTGGTGTATGGGGTGACACTCCAATCAACTGAGCCACCCAGCCAGGGCAAAGATATTTCACCTCTTTTTTAAAGATTTTATTTATTTATTTTTAGAGAGGGAAGGGAGGGAGAAAGAGAGAGAAAGAAACATCAATATGTGGTTGCAGGGGGTCATGGCCTGCAACCCAGGCATGTGCCCTGACTAGGAATTGAACCTGCGACACTTTGGTTTGCAGCCTGCACTCAATCCACTGAGCTACTCCAGCCAGGCGATATTTCACCTTTTTAATCATGAGCCCATTTTCAGGTTTTGCCAATGAGGGGAGCACTACATTTGGGGCGTGCTGGACATTTAGGACTTGTCTGCGGCGTCACCTTGGCACGTCCAATTGAGTCAGTGGCAAAACAGAGTTGCTGGTTTTGTGCATTCTGCTTTCCAGGTGCCAGCCATGAAAATCATTCCTGTCCAGCACCTTGGATGATCTGAAGGTTGGTTACCTCCTCCCCAGGTCGGTGTTTCTCCTGTAAACAATACTGGAGTGAGATTCTTTAATGAGGACTTTTGAAATAGGATCCAGTTTCAGTGGGATCCTGGAGAGTGTCAGCAGAAAGACGCTGCCTCCCCTACATCAAACACTCCTGCTCCCAGTCCCAGGAAATGAGCGAATCCTTGCTTTCCGGTCTTGACATTTTCCTGAAGTCAAAGCATTCTCTGTCCACAATTGCTTTGAAGCTGGTAGAGCTCAAGGTCACATCTAGGCACTAAGTTTACAGAAACCATTGCTTAGTTTTCATCCTGCACGGGTTTCCCCCCTAACTGCTATTCATGAGTGCAAGGCACTGTAGCCAATTAATTTTAATTTTATACCGACAGAGCTCACCTGATAAGTCTGCGGATTTTTTTTTTCTGTGGGAATTGCAAAGGACCAAAGCAAAACTAGGTCGAGCCCAAGATAGCCTCATTAAATTCCAAACTTGCCAAACTAGAATCATGGGGCCAGGAGTAGTGTGCAAGCCCGTGCTTGACTGAGGTATGAGAGGCAGGCTCCCTGCGTTGACCTTTCCTAGTCTCTGCCTCCCTATCAATAATGCAAACAGCAGCCCTCCCAGCTCAGAGCAGCCACAGAGCCGAGGACTCCTAGGGATCAGGACACACCACTACCACGGTTTCAGAGAATAAATACGGAGAAGGGGGCCGGCATGCACCCAGGGAGCAAGGCTGCAGCCAGCACCTTGACCAAGGACCTGGGCCAACCCGGACAAGGGCTAAGGAATCATTTGTGAAGAACAAAAGAGTCATCAGCCCATTTGCACATTTCGCGGCAGGGTGCTGTATCAGTTTTTAGTATGAGGCGGAGAACTTTGCAACTTAGATCATCCAATTCAGAAAAGAAGGCTCTCCAGGCTTCCAGCTCCCAGTCCCATTACACCCAGAGAACAGGCTTTTTGAAGCCACTGTGATTACCAGTAATTGTAACTCTCCCGCTTTCAAGAGACTGAGAATGAACTAGAATCTTGTAGTCCCAATTCCAGACACCTAGGACGTGGATTCTGATTGGCTCAGTGTGAGTCACATGTTCTTAGTTGGCCTCATCAGCTTTGGGTGGCGACACAGAGACCTCACAGAATATGGATAGGTCCCAGGGCCCGTCCCTGTGGGTGAGGAGCGAACTAGGATCCTTGTGAGCAGAGCAGAACCTGCGAGGAGTACACGCTGTGACTTTCTTACAAAGAGAGACGCTGTAGGTTGCATTTCCTGCTCTTCTTAGAGTAGAAAGTCACTGCTTTAACACGATACCTCCTTTCTTTTTTTTTTTTTAAGATTATTTATTTATTTATTTTTAGAGAGGGGAAGGGAGGGAGAAAGAGAGAGAGAGAAACATCAATGCATGGTTGCCTCTCACGTGGCCCCCACTGGGGACGTGGCCTGCAACCCAGGCATGTGCCCTGACTGGGAATCGAACCTGCGATGTTTGGTTCGCAGCCCGCGCTCAACCCATTGAGCTACGCCAGCCAGGGCATACCTCCTTTCTTTAAAGTCTCCACTTTCTCTTTTAATGGTCTTTCAGAACGCGGGACATCTGTTAGAAGGACCCATTGCTGAGGATCCCAGCTCCTAGCTTTTGAATTTCATAAGGAGGCTGGACATTCTCTAGGATCAATATTAACTAGATCCGCCGACATGGTGGTCACGCTAGATGGATTGCCGAACTACAACGCTTAGTTACGAAGACATGCCAGACATTTTCCATCTTTCATCCTGTGTCGTTGCTGTCTTCTCAGCCTGGGATAGTCTTAAATAATCCAGCTATTGAAATTCTAATCATCATCCCTAAAGGCATAGTTCAAATGTCAGTTTCTTCTGAAGTCTCCCTTGATCTGCCCAAGTTTAGAGTTGCCAGATTTAGCAGGCAAACAATATAGGATACCCAGTGAAATTTAATTGCAGAAAACACAATGAGTAACTTATAAGTACTTCTCAAGTATTTCATAGGGCACATATGCCCTGTGAAATTGTTTATCTGAAAATAAAATTTAATTAAGTGTAATTTAATAAAATAAAATTTAATTTAATTTAATTAAAAATGAATTGTTAATTCATTGTTTATCTGAAAATGACATTTAACTGTATTTTTATAGGGTAACTCTCCTCTAGTTGGGTTTCAGTAAAACCCCTTCTTACTGCTAACGTGTTACGTACACTCTTTTTCAGATTTCTTTTATTCTGCCGTGGGTATGTTGGTTGTTTCTGTTTGCGTCTTTCTCACTAAATTGTAAGATACTTGAGTAAAAAAATTCTTCCTTAAAAAAAAACCCCTTTGATTTTAAAAGAGCAGTGTTGGGTTTGCAATAGAATAAAGAGGAAGGGGCAGAGAGATGCCCCGTGTGCCCCTTCCTCCCGCACATGCGTGGCCTCCCCCAGTCTCGGCAGCACTCACGAGGATGGTACACGTTTTACCAGAGAGAAACCTACACCGACGCATGGCGATCACGCGAAGTCAGTAGTCTGTGTCAGGGCTCGCTCTCGGTGTTGTATATTCCGTGAGTTCGGACTAATGCATAATGCCATGTATCCATCATCGTGATCTCACCCAGAGCGCTTTAACTGCCTTAAAAATCATCGGGGTTCCGCCTGTGCGTCAGCTTTCCCTCCAGAGCCACTGACCTTTTTATTGTTTTTATAGTTTTGCCTTTTCCAGAATGTCACAGAGTTGGAACCACGCACTGCAGAACCTACTCGATTGGCTTCTTTATAGATTGTTAGTATGCACTTAAGGTTCCTCCATGTCTTTTCATGGCTCGGTGGCTCACTTTATTTTAGCGCTGAATACTATTCTATTGTTTGGATGATCCCCAGAGTTGAAAAGGCAAGAATCGGTGTTAGAACAGGAGAAGATGAATGCAGGGAATAGAGAGTCAAGACAATGAGAATGTGGAGAAAGCCACAGATGAATGGCCCAGTCAAGGGCTCTGCTGGATTTTCTGAGCTCCCTGGTGTCTACTCTAAAGGTGGGGGTAGTGGACATTCGCCAATCTCCCTGGCCAGCCGATCGATACCCTTAACATCCTTCCTATATCTGAGAAATTCTCCACTTAACAAATCGTCTCTGTCCCCATCCCTGGGGTAGAAGCCAGAAACTGGCTCTTCCAGCCTCCTTGGTAGCCGGGACACAGTCAGTGAGATGAATTTGCTCTGTGTAATGAACTGGAAACGAATGAAGCAGAAAAGCCGTTTCTGGGCAGAGTCCACTCTGTCCAGGATGCGGATGAACACCAAGAGGTGGTAGGGACAGAGTTTCCAGCAGCAGCATCGGTGCCCAGTGTGGCTGATCTACACTGAAAGGGCTGTGCCCAGAGCTGGCAGCAGTGGGACTCTGGCAGACTGGATAACTGTCCCCCCTCTTCACTCTGTCCCTAGAATAGAATCTATACCTCTGGACGTGTGACTTACAGTGTCCCCTATGACCATAGACAAAGTCCACATTGACCCATAGACCTTGGACTTGGCTGTATGACTTGTTTTGGTGCCTTAGTTCCATCTAGGCTAAGGATCTAAGAAGCATGGCTAATTTTCATCCTCTTCCCAGAGCCTCCACCCTTCCCACGAGGAGAGCATGTGTAGCCATGGTCACCTCAGTCTGGGCCCTAGAATGAAGATACTGACACAGACCCGAACCTGACCCAACTCTGGACCCAAATCCCAACTCAGCTCAGCTGAGCCCCATCAGGATGAGCCAAACTACAACGGACCCATGAAGATAAAATAAAATGCTTATTATTGAGATGGGAGAATAGTTTATTATGTGGCATTATCACAGAAGAAATCTGACTAACACAGTACCCCTACTGGAGTGCTTCCCAGGTATGATTTGGGCAGGGCTGATATTCTGCGATCACGTTCTAGAACAACCATGGGGGTTACCTACCGTCACCCATTATTCTGATTTGATGGACCCGATGTCACATGGTTGTCAAATATTTGATGATCAGCTCTAGGTTTGGTTGTCCCTGGCAATGTGACTACCAAGCCTGATTCTTCAGCCTTTTTGGAGATTCTGTCGTGTACCTAATATCCTTGAATAAATGAATTTTCTGCATTAAAGAAAGTATGTTTCGATTCACAACTGAAAACCCTGACTGAAAGCAATGAGAGTGCCAAGGTCAGCAGCGTACCTTGACCTTGGCAGGGGGGTCTCTCGTCTCCCTCAGTGAACACGGTACATTTTCAGATTTGCTTTATGAAAACATTGTAGCACTTTCTATCTTTGGACTTTGGGTAAAAAACGTAAACAGCCGGAAAACTCTGTTTCTACATTTTTACACATTTGGCACCAATACTTTGGTCTCTTCTCCTTGGTGCCCCAGGGGCAGGTTTTTTTTTTTTCACTTCAGTGGAATGAAGACTTGGCCATGACCCAAGAGACCCGGGCTCCAATCCCAGCTGTGCCAATAATCTTCGTGACCTTGAGAAAGTGAATTTCCTTCTTCGGGTCTTAGTTTTCCGGTATGCAGAATCGCAGGACACTAACATCTGATCTTCTTTTTGATGCTGATGACCAGGGGAAAAAAGAAATGATGGGAACATGTTATGGAAAGCCACAAGACCTAAATATATGCAAAGCATATGGCAGGCACCTCTGTTTAATATGTAGTTTGGCATTGATTATGTATAAATGTATATTCAACCATATACAACAGTTTGGAAGGAAATGTGCAAAAGTGCTAGTTGTGTTTTTCTCAGGACTCTGAGATGATGGGGGATTTAAATATTCTTTTAAAAATGCCACCACATTTTCTGTAAGGAACATGTACTATCTTTGTAATGAGAGGATTATTTTTTAAAAGAAAAGAAAGGCGCTAATGTACGATGTTAATGTAGGGGAAGTTCTCTGGAAAGTATTTCAGCTCCAAGTGGGACCTGTTTTCAAGTAAAAGCAAATAGAAGAAAAGGCAGGAAAAATGGGGAGAGAGAACAAGAGAGGGTAGGAAGGGAGTACCCCTTTGCAGTCAGGGCACTGGCCCCCTATGGGGAGGGAGACAAGGAGAGGAGAGGCGTGTGGAACAAGGATCTCCCTTCCAAGCCCAGGGAGCGCCCCTGGAATGTGGCACTTTGAGTCACAGACTCATTCATCACCAGTTAAGCCATGACCACCCAATGCTCAGGAAGCCAAGCAGAAACCTGACCCCCCGCAGCAGCCTCTAGGTGAATGCTGCTCGGTCCCCAGCACAGGGCAATAAAGGATCTGATTACACACATCCTCAGGAAATCCTCAGGAAACAATTCGGTGCATGACCCTGGTGAAGCGAGGCCAGAATTCTTCTCTAGGCCATGGGTTGGTTTTTTTTTTTAGTTTTCTACACCAATCATCTTCCCAAAAGCTTTCCCTATTGGACATGCAGTGGAGATGGGGGAAACTGAGGCTGTGGGCTGAGGGTGGGCACAGAGGCCACAGGGTTTGGTTGCTCCCTCCTCTCCATCATTGCTGTTTCACTATTTCACGCCAACAGGACAATTCTCTGGCTCTGGCAACAATGAGAGAAAGGGGGAGGGGGAGAGAGAGACATTAGTTATGATCATATGGCTCCCCCAAACCTTTGTGGAGCACAGAGCGTGTTCCAGGGGCAGTCGAGGCTGGGGCTACGAGGCAGGGTCCCCAGATTACAGTCTAGCGAGAGGAACAGACAGACACACAGGTTTCAGTACTAACTGCTCGGTTCTTTAAGACAGACAGTCAGTGATGGTCATTGCTAATATTTATGGAGGGTTCAGAATATACCAGGCATGTGCTAGGCTCTTCACGTGGGGTATCTCATTTAAGCTCACACCAACTGTATGAGGTAGGTACTACTATTTTCCCCATGTCACAGGTGGGAAAGCTGCAGTTTAGGGGAGCTTAACTCACTAGCTGAGGTCACACAACTTATCAGCAGAGGAGCGAATGTGTGAATCTAACTGCCCAGCTCTAAACCCGCCTGCTTAATCCCCCTGCTCTGCAGCATAGAGAGGGGAGGCAGAGGAGGAGCAGCCCCACCTACCTGGGGAAAATCACAGAAAGCTTCATGGAGGAGGTGACTCTCGAGCTGGGTCTTAAAGGATGAGCAGGAGTTTGCTTGAGGACAAGGAGGCAGGAAGGGCAGAACATTTTGAGGCAAAGGGTAGAGAAGCAGCTTGGCTTCTTCTGGAAATTCCCAATATTCTGGTACAGCAGGAAGGTAGGGGGCCTGCAGCAAAGGCAGGCTGTGACCGATGAGGAGCCTGTTGAGACGCTTGGCTGAGCTACTGCCGCACCTGGTGGCTTCCCTTCAGAATCTTCACCGGCAGGTGAGGATGCCAGCAGGCGGAATGCGAGCCAGCCGCGGCCTCGCAGGACCTGGTGCTCCCGGCTCTGCTGGGGCTCCTTTCCAAGGAGCTGATTTGGGTCCTTTCCAGGATGTCCCCTGGTGGACCAGCAGCCTATCTGAGTGCCAGATATAGCAACCGTGTTGAAATGTGAGAGAGGCAGTTCTGGCAAGGAAAGACGGGAGGAGTCTTCTACCTGAAACACGTGGTGGTCAAGGCCACAGACTTTGCCTACGGAATCATGGACCTGGAGTGTGGCTCCTCCGTTTACTTATTACTGTGTGTGTGTGTGACCTTGAGCATGTCACTTAGCTGCTCTGCCCTCACGTGTGCCTTATATACATTTAGTCATCATCATACTTATTCCTTGACTTTTTGTGAAGATTCAATGAAGCAAATCATATCACGTGCTTAGCACGGTGCTTTGTACAAGCACTCAGACTGTGGTGGTCTTATTAAAAAGCAGTACAGCCACTCATTCAGCATGCACTAGCAGAGAGTTATTGAGTGTTTTCTAGTGCCGGGTGCTGGATTATGGCCGTGAACAAGGGGCACAGAGTTGCTGACTGCCTGGAGCTTATGTTCTCGGGAGGGAGGCAGACCATAAACAATTTATATGTGTGTCACATATGTAAGCACATATGTAATTTCAGAGAGTGATGTGTGCTATGTGGACAATAAAAGGGTAAAGAGTGAAGTGTGTGTGCATGTGTGTGTGTGCACTCGAGCGCACAAATGGGAGCTTTAGATAAGATGATCAGCTAAGGTCTCCTACAGGGGCTGATATTTAAGGAAAGGCCTGAACCAAAGAGCTTATCTCATGAAAATGTAGAACAAAAATGGCTCAGGGCATCGGACTCAGCAAATGTGAAGAGCCAGAGGCAGGAAAGCACTTCACACATTCAGGGCGTAAGAAAAAGCCAGCATCCTGAACTGGGGGGGGGGGGGGGGGGGGGGGGGGGAGGGCGACAGGAGATGAAGGAGGTAATGAATGTAGTAGTAACAGCAACCATAGTCATTTGCACTGAACGTTTACCCCAGGCTAGATGATTCATGTTTATCTTCACAGTCGCTCTGTGGGGAATGGGCTACTACAGTCCCCATTTTACAGTTGGAAACTGAGGCTCAGCAAAGCAAAGGAATTTGCCCAAGGCCACATGGCCAATATTATTCGGGCTGCAGAGCCAAGATTTGGGCTGAGCGGATGGATCCAGAAACCATTCCCAATCACTGTCTTATTCGACCTTCACTAGGGCGACACTCAACTGTCCACTCAGCTTAGCGCACAGCAGAGAGACGTGCAAGTGCATGCACGTGAGTGCGTGCCCCTGTGCACCTGAGTGTGTGTGCATGTGCATGGGATCAGAGGCGCAGGGCAGCGAGAAATACAGACGTATCTTAGCTCTCGGTTGTGGAAGCAAGGCTAACACACAAGCGAAGACAAGGATTAATTCAAGGCTAAATATATGTATGTGACCAACTGTGCAGCGCGAACCCTCGTGCTTTAGGGACACTGGAGGAGCAGGAATGGTCGAAGGGAGGAGAGGGAGGCGGTGCAGTTTGGTGACGGAAAGGAAGGGCTCCAGGCTCACACCCCATCTGCTCCGCTATCAGCAGTGTGATCTGGGGCGGTTCCTTAGCCTCCCTGTGCCAGTTTCCTCATTCGTACATTGGCAATAATGACAACACCCACCTCACAGAGGTGTGGTGAGGATTAGTTAAGTGAGTTAATGTACATAAAGCTCTTCGAACACTGCCAAGCAGAAAGTGTTTGCCATTATGAAAACATTTTTTTTGCCACTTTGGTTCTAGACTTTAAAAATTACTTAACTGATAAAACACAAGTGTTCATTTATAGCCTCTGTATTGATGATTTCTTGATTGATTCCTCCTACTCCTCAATGTTGCAATTTCCATGTGTTGAATAGGTGCTCCATCCCCTCCCCGCCACCTGACACCTTTGGTGTTTCAGCTCCCTGGTGTTTCTTTCCTCCAGGGACCTGCTTGCTCCTCCACCGTCTCAGTCACTTCCTCGCAGAGCCGCATCCTATACCTGCGCTCCATCCCTAACATTTTTGTGTTGTTCTGTTACAGTTGTCCCCATTTCTGTCCCCTCCATTGCTCTCCCCTGCCCTGTCCAATCCCTGCTCCCAAAGACAGTCCCCACACCATTGTCCTCACCCATGGGTCCTTTGTATGTGTTCCCCTTCTTTCCTCTGTTATCCCCTTTCCCCTTTCTCTCTGGTCACTGTGAGTTTGTTCTTTATTTCCATCTTTCTGGTTCTTTTTTGCTCATTTGTTTGTTTCATTGATTAGGTTCCACTTATAGGTGAGATCATATGGTATTTGTCTTTCACCTCCTGGCTCATTTCATTTAGCATAATGCCTTCTAGTTCCATCCATGCTGACATGAAAGGTAGGGGTTGCTTCTTTCTTTCTGCTGCGTAGTGTTCTAGTGTGTAAATGTACCACAGTTTTTTGATCCACTCATTTACTGATGGGCACTTAAGCCGTTTCCAGCACTTGGCTATTGTAAATAATGCTGCTATGAACATAGAGGTGCATAGATTCTTCTGAATTGGTATTTCAGGGTTCTTAGGGTATAATCAGTGGTGGAATCACTGGATCAAAAGGCAGTTCCATTTTTAGTTTTTTGAAGAAATTCCATACTGTTTCCCACAGTGGCTGCCCCAGTCTGCATTCCCACCGACAGTGCACTAGGGTTCCCTCTTCTCCACAGCCTCGCCAGCACTTGTTTGTTGATTTGTTAATAATGGCCATTCTGACCACTTCTCCAAGGAGGACATACAGAGGGCCCAGAGACATATGAAAGGATGTTGAACATCACTAGTCATCAGAGAGATGCACATTAAAACCACAATGAGATACCACTTCACACTGGTCAGAATGGCCTAATAAGTTTTTATCCTCATCTGAGGATATTTTTTCATTGCTTTGAGAGAGAGAGGGAGAGAGAGAAAGACAGAGAACCATCGATGTGAGAGAGAAACATCGATTGGTTGTCTTCTTGTCCGTGCCCCAACCAGGGATTAAATCTGCAGCCTGGGTACGTGCCCTGACTAGGAACTGAACCCATGACCTTTTGGTCTACGAGACGATGCTCCAATGAACTGAGTCACATTAACCAGAACTCCATCCCTAAGTTTGACTTCTTGAGTCCACTCTCTAACCATGAAGGTATTTCTCTAAAGAAGTCCCACAATTCTTTGTCCCTACTGGGAACTCCAGCTTATTGATTCTACCTTGTCATTATCTATGGCCAACCATTATAGTACTACAATATGTACACACACACACACAACTATATACTGCATATATCCCTATATAGTATATAGGCTGTATATATATTACTACATATGTATGTAGTATACAGTATGTATACTCCTATATATTACACATACTAAATATATAGATATATATATAACACATATATGCTATATATTACACACTATTATATATACTATAAATTACAAAGGTTGTATATAGTACTTATATAATGACTTGGGAATATCCTCAACTCCTTTGTCCCTTCAAGCTCTGTCGTTCTCTCTTGGGAAAACAAAGCCCTGGTTAAATCCAGCCCCGCCGACTCTGTGTCCAAAGCTATGCAGCTAAATGTGACTAGAGAAAAATCATACACACTTCCTGCTGGTTTCATTTTAAATTCATGACCACGGACTTCATATGACATCTCCCCAGTGAATTCACTGTCATGTGCAGAGGAACCGCTGCTTCTGTCGAAAATCGGTCCCTCTTCCTGCACACAAGGTCATACCCCCTCGCCAAGGGGTGTCACCTCAGCCGTTCTCTCCTCTCTCTCCTGCATTTTGCCCCCAGTGAGATCACTCACAAGAGCCTACAAACCTGTATTCTTTCTTCCTTTTTAATAAACCTTTACCTAGCCCCACTGTACTAGTTATTGCTACATAACAAATTACACCCCAAACTTAGCCACTTAGGACAAAAAACCCTTTTCTCTCCAGTTCTCGTGGATCAGGAACCCCCTGGGGAATGGCTTGGTTGGGTGTCTGTGGCTCAAGGTCTCTCGCAGGTGCAGTCAAGGTGTCCAGCAGGGCTTTACTCACCTCCGGGCTCAGTGGGGAAAAGACCTGCTTCCAGACACACACAGGTGGCTTTGGGCAGGCCTCGGGTGCTTCTTGGCCATTGGCCAGACATTTCTGTTCCTCGCCACGCAGACCTCTCCTAGGGCACTTAACACATGGCAGCGGGCTTCCCTCAGAGCCAGCAAACCGACGGAGGGCCCAGGACAAGCCTTTTTACAGCTTACCATTGGAGGTGACATCCCACCTCTTCCACCTTACTCTTTAGAGGCAAGTCAATTAAGTCAGCCTAGGAGAAACTGCCCTGTTGGTGGGAAGGTAAAATGGTGCAGTCCTTGTGGGAAACAGTGGGATGGTTCCTCGAAAAATTAAAAATAGCAACTCCACTCCTGGAGAGCAACACAAAAGAACTGAAAGCAGGGACTCCAACACCCATGTTTGAGCATGGATGTGTTTATACCTCCGATATGTATAACAGCATCATTCACAATAGCCAAAAGGTGCAAACAGCCCAAGTGTCTGCTGATGCACGAATGGATAAACACAATGCGGACTACACATACATGGAACACTCATCAGCCTTCAAAAGGAAAGAAATCCTGGTATGTGTTACAACCTGGATGAACACTGAAGACATGCTAAGTGATTTAAGTCAATCACAAAAGGACAAATACTGTGTGATTCCATTTACAGGGGGTACCTAGAATAGTCACATGAATAGGGACAGAAGGAAAGTAGAATGGTGGGTGCCAGGGGCCAGGGAAGGGGGGAGGGGGCATCATGTTCAATGGGTGCAGGGTTTCAGTCAGGGAGATGAAAAGTTGTGAGGATGGAGAGTGTTGATGCTTGTACGATAACGTGAATGCACAGTAATGTGAGTGTGCTCACGCCACTGAACTGCACACTTAAACTGGTCACATGCCAAATTTTATGTCAAATATATTTTTACCACAATTTTTAGAAGTGATAGGAGAAAAAGGAGTCAGCCTTCACCCAATGGAGGGCATGCACATATGAAGACAGAGGCACGAATACCAAAAAACAGCTCTAATGGGTGGGTAGTTAGGATGAGGGTGTACATTCCCAGTGGGGACAGTGTGCTCCCAACCTGGTGAAAATTGAGCGTGGAGGGAGGACTAAAATATATTTCTTATTTTTCACATATAAAACTCACATACACACAGTACATAAGCAGGGGGGCCCTTGTTTGAGTTATTAACATGTCATGGGCAATCTATTAGGAAAAACATTTCAAATGCTTCTTTAGGAAAGACCATAATAACACTGGGTTAGGGCATAAAGCTGGACTCTTCCGGCCACGGCGAGGCAAGGTGCGTTTGTGGGAACCCAGAATCAATGGTGAGAATCCCCGACATTGATCTCCCTTCACTGAGTTTGCCAAAGGCTTTCATCGACAGTGGGTGTTCTTAGCTCTAGATCTGTAGACTTTTAAATGATAGCGGATGAGCTTTGGGTGCAGGCATCTGTGATTCTCCTGCACTGTAGGCACCACGCAGATGCCTTTGTATGAGGATCAGAGAAGCAAGGCTGTTAAATCACGGAGTTCCAATCGGATGACCTGGGCTCAAATGCCGACCTCGCTGCTTGCTGTGTGAGTGGGCAAGTTACGCAACCTCTTTGAGTTACCATCAGATCCTAGGTTTGCTGTGATGATTAGATAAATAAAGCTTCCAGAACAGTGAATAGAACAGTGACTAGAACAGTGATAGTAAGCATTTAGCAAATCATCAGCTACTATTATATACGTTAATGTTTCTGGGAAGAGATAGATTCCATAAAATTCTCGAAGGGATTCATGACTACCAACAGTTTAAGAATCTCAGCAATGCAAGAACTATTGCCATCAGGAACCCACGAGGTAAAATGCCACCCTCACCCTGCTCACACATCCCCTAAGGACCACCGTGTCCTGCTGTTCAGTTACTGCATCTCCTACCTTAGCCCAGTCACTCAGTGGCTCACACCTGGATGATTTCAGCAGCCCCTCTCCCAACCCGACTCCCACCACCACATCATCTCATCCTCCATCCTGCCCTCTTTCAATGATCTGGGATTGCTTTGGTTGGTTGGTTGGTTGGTTGGTTGGTTGGGTTCTTTCATCTTTAAGTCCCATCCTATCTCTCCTCTATGAAAATCTTTCTGTGGCTCACCATGACCTTTAGCATAAAGACCAAACTCATTTGCATGACATAGTCCATGAGGTGGCTTCATCCACGTCCCCTGATTTAGGGGGGCCCCCTCCTCATGCCAGAGCCCTGCTGCACTGCCCCCCTCCTGCCTCCATGCCCTTGGAGTGCTCTTCTCTATCTGCAATGCCTGTGTCTCTCCGGCTGCAAGTCTGAGCTCAGAGCACGGTGTGATATTTCCAAACAGACTTATGTGCTTTCTCTCTACATCCCTTAAATTCTATACAACAATTTTTTTCATTGTTTTTGTGTTTATTTTCTCATTTCTGTCTCTCCAGGAGACTGCGGGCTCCATCACAATAGGCATCAGATAGTTTCATCTTTCATCCTTGGTGCCAAGTTCAGTGTCTAGCCCTTGGTATATGATCCATAAATATGTTTTGAATAAGTGAATACATCAAACAATAGATAGATAGAGCTTAGTAACTTGTCTAGGCTCCTATGTTAGTAAATGAAACAGCTAAATCTAGAATCAGCCTATTCAGGCTCTTTTTGATCATTAGGGACACAAAACCCCAGGGTGGCCTAGCTTAATCAAAAAGAGCGCTAGGCCCAAAAGTCGGAAGTCCAAGGGGTGGACGGCAGTCCGGGTACGGCCTTGTGCAGTGGGTGTGAGAGCATCAGAACTCCGTCTCTCCCCCTCCACCCCTCAGCTCTGCTCTCTTCTCAGCTCCTCATTCTCCCACAGGTTGTCTCCACTCAGGACGGCCTCTATCAACGACAAGCTTAGTGCATTCTTAGAGCTCCACGCTTCTAGGAAAAAATGCAGCAATTCCCTCTCCTAGCAGCCATGGATCAAATTACTTGGAGGGGCTCTGACTGGCCTGCTTGGGCCTTGTGTTTCACCCCTACCCTGCCCACCCCCCCATTACACTAATCACTGTAGGGAGATGAGGTGTCGTGGTTGGCCAAGCCTGAATCACATGCCCACCCCTGTGGCCAGAGGGCAAACAAGGCAATGTGACTGACAGTCCAGTGGCACCAGAAGGGACGGGGTCTGTACAGGGACAATGGAAAGAATGGTTCTGGATGGACAGAAGCCATGTATCTTCATTCTACCCAGTGCTCCTCATTACTCCGTGGAGTCTTTCCAGGCAAAGGCAGGCAGAGAAACACTTGTTATGTTTGCTTGCGTTCATTAGGGGAATGGTCATTGTTTCTTTTAGTGATTTTATTTGTTTGAATGGGACTGGTTACAGAGTTTCAGCTCTTTGGGGGAATGATCCATGCAACAATTCTATTTCTTCTAGTCACTAGTCCCAGCTATACTGTATTAAATCCTTCTTCCCCACTGGGTAGTAGGTCCCTTATCAAGAGAATGATCTGATCCGATCATTTTCTTGACACATCAGACAGCTGAAACTCAGTTTAGTACAGTTTGAAGCCCTTGCTCTGAATCTGCCCTGAAAACTCCCCGAGGCCCCATCCCAGCCAAGGGGACTGTGAGCTGCCGCTCTTCCTTGCACTTGGGCATTGTAGGGTGGGAATGGGGGAAGGCGAGAGGGGCATGAGCTGCATCTCTCTTCCTTCCCCTCTGTTTTCTGGGCCTACTCCCTGCAGGATGCTGAGAATCAGGGGGAGAGGACATGCGTTACCTGCTGGTGGCGGTGGGGGGATGCCCTTGGTCTTCTCTGCCTGACGAAGTGCTGTCTGTGTGGATGATGTGCATGGTTTTCTAGGGGCGATACTGAGATTCATCCTGACCCTGCTGCCCCTGCCCCTCCATCTCCTGCTAACAGCCCCTCACCTGCGGGATGTGCCTTCTCTCGGCAGCCTTGGACAACCCACGGCTCGCCCCTTTCTCCAACCCCCTGCTGCCTGATTCGGGGCCCTGGGAATATCTGACCTCCTCTTTAACACTCTCAGATGGCCGTGAAGGACTGGGTGGAGGGTGGAGGATGTCCCATTTTCTTCCTGCACACATTATGCATGGTCCCTTGTCTCCACCATCACAGCCTACCCCAGCAAGCCTCTTGACTTCATATATGCCAGGCACGCATATATCTGGCTGCACGCATGCTCCCAAATCAGAGCTGCCACTAATTATACACCTCATCTTGTGCAGACCCTAAAAGAGAACACCATCTGAATGCACAGATTATCAAAGAGTTCCCCTTTCCCATCACTCCTCAGCCTTACTCACCCCTTCATCTAGGTATCCTAATTCAGAGCAAAAAAAAAAAAAATGCACGCAGTCTTACACTGTGGCCCTTCCCACATTCCAAGGGACACATGCCATGTTCTCCCAAGAATGTCCTCCCCACTGATGACAGCCCAGGGTTTGCCTACTGACTGTAGTTCCACAAGCATCCAGAGAGGGAGCCAGTCTCCACTTCTTGCCGGCACCCACTCCTCATTTTCTCTGAGCTTCGCCTCCCCTGACTTTGCTAGGACAGCAGATCTCACAGGGTGATCTATGGACTCCTGGGGGTCTCCAAGACCCTTTGAGAGCACCCCCAAAGTCAAAATTATTTTTATAATAAAATGTTATTTGCCCTTTTCACTGGGTCGACGTCAACACTAATGGTACAAAAATAACTGGTGGCTAAAATGCTGGCACCTGAGCACGAAGGAAGGCTGTGGCAACTGGATGCACTTATAGTCGCTGGATTCGTCACCACCACACACCCGCCAGTGGAAAAAATTCCGGTTTCCCCTAAGAACGTCTGGACGAAGCGGTAAGAATGACGACAGTTAGGAAATGGCAACCCTTGAGCATATCCGTATGGCGTTTTGGTAACACACCGTGTGGCAGGACCGGCAGAACCCGTGGAGTGCCTCTGCTACATGCCGGAGTGGGGCGTTTGTCTGAACGAAGGAAACCCTGCTGCACCCCCATTGCAAGGCGCATTAGCCACCTGCACAGAACATCACTTTTATCCGGAAGGATAACTGACCCACCCTGGCTGGCGTAGCTCAGTGGATTGAGCACGGGCTGCAAACCAAAGCATTGCAGGTTCGATTCCCAGTCAGGGCACATGCCTGGGTTGCAGGCCATGGCCCCCAGCAACCGCACATTGATGTTTCTCTCTCTCTCTCTCTCTCCCTCCCTCCCTCCCTTCCCTCTCTAAAAATAAATTTTTTTTAAATATAAAAAAAAAAAAAAAAAAGAATGACTGACCTAAACGGTTTCTGTCCCGGACTGGGGTACTTGGCAGCTGTTTTCTTGAATTGTGCAAAGAGAGCCCGCCACTTCCAGAAAAACCGCCGACAGTCTGTTGCCAGTGACAAAATTTGAGTTTTTAAGTAGAAATGGGAATTTTGCAAATCTTGCATCTGAAACCATGAGCTTGAAAGAGTCCCATGAAGACTTTTCTGATGGTATTGTGGGGGTGACACCAATCCCCACATTATAACTGGTCTCATGAAATGCGTTAGTTTGAAAAAGCTGTGTCATTCAGTGAACTACCATTCCCGAATGACTGATCAATAAATCATGTTACTAAAAAGGGGTAAAAGATCCATTCGGAGTACAAGGTTAACTCATGGATTCAATACACTTTTAAAAAAATGTATTACATCGACATATAACATTATATTACTTTCAGGTATACAACATAATGATTTGATATACGTATACAGTGAAATGATCACCATAATTGGTTTAGCTAACATTTATCATCAGATATAGTTACAATGTTTTTCTTATGAGAACTTTTTTTTCCAAAATTTTATTTATTTTTTATAGAGAGGGGAAGGGAAGGAGAAAGAAACATCAGTGTGAGAGAGAAGCATGGGTCAGTTGCCTCTCGTTGCGCCCCGACATGGAGACTGAACCTGTAACCCAGGCGTGAGCCCTGACCGGGCATTCAACCGGTGACCTTTTGAAGAATGACACGCAACCAACTGAGCCACACCAGTCAGGGCATCTTATGAGAACTTTAAAAATCTACTACTCTTTTAGCAACTTTTGCATATACAATATGATACTAGTAACTATAGGCACCATGATTAAATTTTTTGAGGTGTAATTGGTATATACTATTGCATTTGTTTTAGATATACAATAGAATGATTTGCTATATGTATATATTGAGAAGTGATTAGCACAATAAGTTTCGTTAACATCCATCGCCACACATACTTACACAGTTTTTCTTATGAGGACTTTAAAATCTACTTTTTGGAAACTTTCGAATATACAGTACAGTATCATTCACGGCAGTCACCATGTTGTATATTACATCCCTAGAATGTATTTGTTGTAAAACTGGAATTTTGTGTCTGTTGACCACCTTCACTCATTTCACCCACTGGATTTTAAATATGACAAAGTACAAAAAAGATTAATGTGGTTTCAGATTCCACAATGAAGAAATAAATTACTACTTGTTGAGTTTTGGTATAATATTAAAGAAGAATATCCATAGTTATATTAAAGTCTATTAAAATATTCTTCTTTTCCAACTGCGTATCTGTGTAAAGCGAGATTTTCTTCATACGTTTTGATCAAAGTAACATAACGTAATAGATTGAATGCAGCAGCAGACACGAAAATCTAGTTGTCTTCCATCAAACTAGACAGTAAAGAGATTTTCAAAAGTGTAAAACAATGCTACTCTTCTCATTAATTTTTTATTGTTGAAAAATGGAGTGGATTTTTATTAAAATGTTTTTTATGTTAACATGTAATGGGGTTATTATTACTATTTCCAAATGAAGTAATAAGTATATAATTTAAAATTGCCTAGTTTCAATTCCTAACACCATGGATTTTAATAGATAGAAGTCATATAAACAAAAGCTCTTGAGCCTTGGCTGGCATAGCTCAGTGGATTGAGCGTGGGCTGCGAACCAAAGTGTCGCAGGTTCGATTCCCAGTCAGGGTACATGCCTGGGTTGCAGGCCATGACCCTCAGCACTCCAAACCGCACATTGATGTTTCTCTCTCTCTTTCTCCCTCCTTTCCCTCTCTAAAAAATAAATAAATCTAAAAAAAAAGATTAATTAAAAAAAAACAAAACCCCCCACAAAAGCTCTTTAGGGTCAACCATAAATTTTAAGAGTGTAAAGGGGTTTTGAGACTAAAAATCTTGAGAACGGCTATGCTAGGAAATGCAGAAACACCCCTCTCATCCGGTATCGAAGCAAATGTCTTTGACCCCAAATGCAGGAGGACCCGCTAGGCCAGTGACTGACTCCCTAGAGTAGCTCCTCTCTTCCTGATGCCGAACCAGTCCTTCTGCTGCTCCGGGGAAGCCCTGGGCGGAAGCCCTGGCTGTCCCAATGTTTTGTGGCTGTATTTAGAAGTTTGGGTATGTGGAACCTTTGTTCAGTTTCAATTGTTTTTTTTTTTTTCTTTTGCAGGCATTAGAAATTTTCCCACTTAATATCTTGTGAAATAGTCTTTAATTATTTGACCATATTTATTTTTGTTTCATTTTGGGAGAATAAATTTTCATGTAAATTCAGTATCATTTTAAAATATTGCTTACACTTTTGGTCTGACAATGAAGAGAAGTTGGGAGATAGGGTGGTGTTTTGAAAAGAGCATTAATTTAGAATCACAGCTTTGCCATTTACAGAGTAACTGTGGGCAAATTATCCAACCTTCCTAACCTCATGATCTTATCTGTAAAATTAGGATAAAAATACCTGCCTTACAGGTTGGTTAGAGATAATGTATATAAATCATCTGATATAAAACAGCCAATCAAATGAACTGTCATCATCATCATCATCATCATCATCATCCTAGCACAGAGGCTGGGAAAGAATGCTGCTGGAATCCTCTAGACAAGCAGTCTAAATTTGGGGGGATGCCCTTGCTAGGTTCTTGGTGGACACTCAAGGTTTCTCTCTGAACACTAGGGGACAGCCGGTCCATCGGGCAAGATAAATGTCTGTCGCCCTCTTCCCCATGCCATCTTGACAAAGAGGAGTGGTTTTCACCCTGGCTGAAGGGTTATTTTCCCAAAAGAGAGTTTTCTTTTTATCTCTAATTCCCCTCGAGGCAAACACCCTTCCCTGGGGTCTCCCAAATTCTAGACCTCAGTGTAGGCTAAAATAGACCAAAAAAAAAAAAAAAAGGAAAATTCCCACCACTGGATACCATGATTGGCCAAGAGTGGAAAAAAATAAACAGCTGGATGAATTCTATGAGGTTAAGGTTTGCTAAATAAAGAGCTATGTGAAGCTGCAGAGACTGTCCTCTTGAGCATTTATTTTTTAGATGAAGACTCCAGGAGGGATTTTTTATGGAATGATGCGTGAAAACGGTGCACTTCTTCATGCTGCTAAAATGGAAGCCCTGGGTCTCTCTCACAGCCAAGGGAGGCAGATTAATGAGTTCAGGGGAGGTGGCTGCTGCCTCTCAGCAGCTGGCTCAATTACCTCTCCTCTTCAAGCTGTGCTTCAGGCCTTGGAACACGAGCCTGGTGGAATTCTGACCTTGCTGGAGGACTTTGTTCCTTCACTGAGGCTGCCTACTTTTGGCTTGAATATGTCCTTTACTTCTCGTAGGTAGGTTTGCTGGAACCATGGGTGTGGGGGAATTGTCCAGTGAGATTTTTTTTTCAAAAACAAAGGAAGTAAATGAGATCATGAGGATGTTAACAAATGAGACTCCTTGGAAGAAAAACAATTTATCTGTTTGAGGAAGGAATGGTAGCGCATCTTATCTTAACGGAGCATTTCGGTGGGAGAGGTGGCTTGTCCAAAGAACTTTGTCAGAAATCATTTAATTACAGAAACCCACTCAGATTAGCTCAAGCAACACATGGCTTTAATGGAAGGCATTAGGGACACTCGTGGAAAACAAAGAGCTGAGAATGAAGAGGTTTGTAGTTCTAGGCAAAGTGCAGGATTCTAACTCAAGTTGCCTGTGTTCAAATTCTGGGTCTACCACTTACTCTGCATGCCCTTGGACTAGCTAGCTGTGTTTCTGTGCCTCCGTTTTCTTCTCCGTAAAGCTTGGAAAATGAGAGTACTTATATATTAGGATTCTAATGCAATTTAAATGAGTAGACACATGTAAAGTGTATTGGGCAGTACCTAATGCATACCTATTAACTTCTTAGTGAGTGTTAGCTATTCAAGATTTCTATAGTAGCTATCAGATTTCAGACCAACTTTCCCATCAAGAACAGCTAGAAAAGCTGGGTGAAATTTTTACAAATCACTCCAAAGATATTGGAAAACTGCCAAGGCTGAGAGGACCTAAGAACCTAAGATCTCAGAAAGAAGGGAAGCAAAGACCGGTGAGTGTGACATTCTGTGCTGCTTTTCTCCCGAGGTGTTTGCTGGCGGACAAGCATTATTTAAGACCGAGAAGCTGAGCAGAAAAGACCGGCAGGTGAAGAGCTGAGCATCACTCCTGGCAGTTTTATGGGGCTGGAGGAGACAAAAATTGGAGCTTAGAGCCTTCCAAAGGAGAGGAGTCATGCTGGTTACTCTGCTCTTTCAGTTGGAACTCCCTGGGGTTATAATACAGGAATATGGACAAACTAGAAATACATCAACCTTCATAAAGGCTGAAGCCTGGTTTTGAATCTGTTCAATCGGCCTTCACAATCTGCCTTCACAAGCTACTTACCAGAAGCAAAAGATAATCCTCTATGGAGGAAGGTAACAACATCCAGAGACTTATATATATATAATACCTGATGTTCTATCCAAAATTACCAAACTCGCCTGGAGGCAAGACAAATTGTCCAAAAACCCTGAGGAAAAGAAACTCAGACAATACAAAGAAACCAGCAGGAAATAAAAATAGTAGAGTTAATACGGACTTCAAAAGAACTGTCATTAAGGTAATCAAGAAATTAGATGACAGGGTGGTGACCTCCTGCATAGAATAAGAAGCTATTACAAATGACCAGATGAAAATTCTAGAACTTAAAAATGCAGTAGCCAAAATAAAAACTCAGTGTATGGAGTTATCAACAGCTTAAAAAGAGCTGAGAAAAGATTAGTGAGCTGAAGAATTTGTCAGAAGAAACCCCCTGGACTGAAGCATGGAAAGATAAAAGAATGTAAAATATGGAAAGAACTTAAGAAACACATAGGACTGGGTGAAAAAATAGAACAAATGAGCTGCTGGAATCACAGACGAGCAAAAGGGCTAGAATGGCGGGGGGCGGGGACAATGTATGAAGGGGCACTGGTAGAGGATTCTCTGACACTGATCAAAGACATTGCACCACAGGTTCAAGTTTTATGACCTCCAAGGAGGATACGGAAAGGAAACCATATGTAGGCCTATCATAGTAAAACTGCGTGAAATCAAAGATGGACAAATCATCTTAAAAGCAACCAGGGGAAAAAGGCATGTCACTTTTAAGAAGCAACGATAATCTGATAGATGGCTCGTCACACAAACAATGGAAGCTCCGCAGTGGAAGAAGACAAGTGAATGACACCTTCAAAGTGATAAAAGGGGAACAGTTGCCACCTAGACTTCTGTACCCGCTGACAATACCTTTAATGTAAAGGTAAAATAAGGCACTTTTAGACAAACAAAAACTGAGAGACTTCATCACCAGCAGCCCCTCACTAAAGAAATGCTACAGGGAGTTCTTCAAGCCAAAGGTAAATGACATCACGTGGGAACATGGGAAAACAGGAAAGAATGAAGCTTAATGGAAAGCAAAGTATGTGGCTATAACTAAATGAATAGTGAATGCTTAGAACAATAATATTATGTCTTGTGTGCTTAAACAGATTGTAGAATTGAAGTATATGACCATAATAGTACCAAAGCTGGGAGAGTGGTAAATGGAATTAAAGCATTCAAGTTCCTTGGGCTGTCCACAAAGATGTAAAATTATGAATTTATATTGGACTTGGTAACTCTGTCTCTGTAGTTATGCTTAGGACAATCACTGAAAGAATAGTATTGATATGTAAAACTATGCTCATGAATAGATGAATAATTAAAATGCATAATTTATCCAAAGAAAGCAAAAAATTCATTTAAAAAGAACATAGAACAGGTAAAACCAAGAAAAAAATGGTAAAATAACAAAATTAACCAAAATGTATATGTAACTCCATGAAATACAAAAATACTTAGTATTCTAATTCAAAGCTAAGATTGTCAACATAGATAAAGAGTAAAATAAAATGATATTCTTTTTACAACCTACTCAGATGTTATTAGGTGCTGCACACTTCTCTTAGTACAAGCATCTTGCTAACACTAGTGGGTTTTTTTTTAGATTTTATTTATTTGTTTTTAAAGAAAGGGGAAGTGAAGGAGAAAGAGGGAGAGAAAAACATCAATGTGTGATTGCTTCTTGCAGGCCCCCAACTGGGGACCTGGCCTGCCACCCAGGCATGTGCCCTGACTGAGAATTGAACCAGCGACTCTGGTTTGGAGGCCGGCACTCAGTCCACCAAGCCACACCAGCCAGGGTAATTGCTAACACTAGTCTTTAAAGGTACAGTACAAGTGCTTTGAAGAACAGTGAAGAGGGAGCGAAGTCAGCATGGCCCAATGCTCCTATTAGATCGAAGAGTTTGGGATTATGGACCTGAACACCAGAAAGGACCTTAAGGATCCTTTAGGCCAACATCTCAGAGGAGGTCCAAGCACCCTAGAACTGTACGTAAATACGTGAGTGTGCACAAATGTTTATGTTTCTAGGGAGGTGTCCACACCTTTCATGATAATTTCAGAGGTATCTATGACTCTCCAAATGTCAAAAGCAGAGCTGTCAGTGGAACCTTTTATTTCACAGGTAATTGGTGTATGGCATGGGGAGGTGAAGTAATTCAAGGTCACTCAGGGCTCCATTTAAATTTACCGATTCCTGACAATTCTTTGTATTGCCTCCTAGCAGAACTCATGACCTCAGTTGGAATGGGGTGAGGAGGAGGGTGGTGGTGAAGCTCTGCTTTGCACAGGTTCTCAAATTTAGCCACCCATTAGGATCTCATGGATCTCTGGTAGGGAAGGTGGTTCCAGCAAGCAACCAGGGTTGAAAATCACTGGGTTAGAATATTTCACTAAGAAGGGCTGAGGGATGGGATTTAGTGCCACATCCAGCCCTGTGGGCCTCCTAGCCCCAGCATTCTGTCTATGAGAATATAGAGTTTATACAACAAAGAACATGACCTAAATTAAAAAAAAACAAGTTCTGCTTTATGAATGGGTGATCAGGTACCCAATCACCCTCTACCACTCACACAAATGACTACTTCTAACAGAGCTGGACCCCTGGATTACAGCTGGGAAAGCCAATTAAGGCTTCCCATCTTACCCCCCTAATAAGATAACACAGATCACAGAGTGCACCCTACTCGGCTTACCTACGTGAGCACAGGTAGAGATACAGGCCCAGAGAGAGGGCAGGATCACTGGGACTGCAGGGCAAGCCTGCCTGGTCTCCATCATACACGTGGCAGCACGTTCTCTTACTTTACCAGTGGTCCAGAGGAGGCGAAGTAGAAGAGGAAGGATGCCTGCAACACCCCCCAGACTCCTCGCTGGTGGCAGGGGAAGGCTAAGAGCATTCTGACTCTCTACAGGACGGATACAATGGTCTTGACCATGGCAACCTCACTCACTAATGACATGCGGCCTACTCAATATATCCAGCTCATCAGATTAGCCACGAGTTTCCCATGAGGTGGGGCCTGGGGGGGGGAGGGCGGGGGGCAAATGTGGGAATTAGAAAAGAAAGCCAGGGCCCTGGCGTGGGAAGGAGGAGAACATCTCACCTCAACTGCAAAGACACAACGACAATACAGAGTGATGGCAGATAAGGTCAGGGTCTCCTTGGCTGTAGGAAAGAGCTACTGACCTTCACGGGACCAAGTTAGTGGCCAGGAACAGCTTTCCTGAGGTGACTGCGAAGCTGAGTCCTGAAGGAAGAATGGAAGTTTTCCAGATGCACAGGGGGCAGGAAATGGGTTTGCACACATGTTATGGCATGGAGGCGTGAGTGGTGCGGTATTTGACAGGACTGTCAGAGTTGAGTCTGATTACAATGTAGATGGCACAAAGGAAGAGTATTTGGAACAGGTCGTTGAAATATAAGAACTGGGCATGTCAAGCACTCAATGAATTTTGCCTAGGATAAGTGAATTACTTAGCTGGCCCCCAAATTAAGGAAACTTCTCATCTCTTTGGTTTGGAAAGATCTCGCTCATTCTAACCAGCTTCTCTTTACTACTAGAGTTTGGATAGCCTCTCTAAGGACAGGATTGCTTTGAATGTGACTCCGTGAGAGTCACAAATAACAGCGTCTGACTGTTCATAAATTCTGAATTAATGCATTTTAAATAAGCTCCCTCTGCCCGAACCTTCAGAAGAGAATCTCAGAATTACCACGTTACTGGCCTGGCCCACGGCTGAACACAGCATCATTCCCAGAGGTGTTCCTGGGATCAGCATTGATTCTGCTGCTGACTGACGAGGTCCCTTAGAAAGCAGAAGGTCTTTGGAGCCAGAGGGACCTGGGTTTGAATCCCAGTTTAATTACTTAGCGGAGTGCTGAAGCCGGTCACATTGTCTCCCTTGGTCTTGGAATCCACATTGATATTGTGGAAATAATACTTAATCTCATTCAATTGTCATGAGGATCAATCTGGAGAGAAATCTGTGAACAGATTGTCCTGGTCAAGGCTTTTTATTCTAAGGAACAGGAAGCCACTTAAACTAGTTCAGCTGCAATCGAGGAACAGGAACTAGAAGACAGGAGCCCCGGGGGAGGAACCAAGAACTGGATGGCCAGGAACCAGGAACTGGATTGTCAGAGTCCAGGTACCTGCTCCATCTCCCAGGAGCGCCAGAATCAGTCCTACGGTGTGTCCACCTTTCCCTCTGTGCTAGACTCCCCTTCTTTGCTCTGTGCAGACTGGCTCCTCAGCTCCCTTTCCACCTCTCCCTATTTCTCCTTCTCTAGACCTTTCGACACCCCAGCCTTCCTGTAGAAAGTCCTGTTCAGTTTTCTTGTGCCCAGTGCCGTGTTTCTGGGAGAAGAACTGAATCTACTGAATTTAAAATGTTTAGTGTCCACCCCTGATCCAGTTATCTGTGACCAGGGTATGAGACTGGTCACGCAGTATAAACACGGCCCTAGCTAGCTAGACTCACGCCTTCAGCTCCGTACGGTGATGATTCCTGGAGAGGGGGCTGGTGGGGGTGCAGACATCAAAACATATCAGCTGCAAATACCGAGCACAGCAAATATTCGCCTCCACCTTTCTTCCCTCTTTACTCGATCTAGCTAAGCAGGTTTCTGTAGTGAACCCTACACAGATTTGTGATTACCTTCAGGTTTTTACTTTTGCTTGGGCTATGCCTTCTACTGAGGATATCCTACTCCACCCATCTCTCCATCCATACATCCATTCATTTACCCATCTGTTCATCTGTTCACCTACCCCTCCATCCACCTCTATCTTCCTTTTACCTACCTATCTCCTAGTCACCCTCGCAGGCCCACTTCCTCCAGGAAAGCATCCCTGATGTGGTCAGTCCCTCTTGATTCTCCTCACTTCTGTTGATTCCTTATAGTTTATAACATACCATTTACCATTAAATTATACATTGGCTTGCGTTTTCCTACTGATCACTTTTCAGGTGTCAGTCTTGTCATTTCAACCGGATTATAAATTCATTCAGAACTGAGAGCACCACAGGGCCGAGCACAGAGAGGAACAAAGAGGAAGTGTTCAATGAGTGGAGAAAATGACAGCGCAAAGAATATTCTATATCTGGAAGGGATCTCCAAAACAATTTAGTCTAATCCCCTTGATTTCAGAAAAACTGAGATCAAAACAGAGGAAGTATTTTGGGTTGATTGGATATGAAGAATAAAATGGAGACTAAGTATTCTATTATTTATGTAACAGAAGCATTCTCTCAAATTATACTATAGAATAGCATTTGAAGAATCACAGTTCGTTCACCCTGAAAGGGAACTTCAAAGTGATCCAGGACATGCTAGTCAGGTATATGGATGACAAAACTCTTTCCTGGAAGAAGGAAGTGATTTGTCCAAGCTCACACATATCTTTGGTGGCAGAGCTGGGACCAGGGTCCGCATCTCCTGTTCACTCCTCTGATTTCCCCCTGCGCTTACTGTCACCAAGGGCTTGCCTGCGATCCGAGGGATTCCCATTCCCTGCCTTGACCATGCACCTGGCACCACGTGACGGATGAGCGCCAGGCTCATTTGCCTTCGCAGCCTGAGATCTGTATTGCTTCCCTGACCCATTCCTTGCACAGTATTCCTTTTTGGCCTCTTCTTCCACCTGTCTGTTTTTAACCTTGTCATTATTTTTTGCCTTGCCTTGCCCTGCCCTGTGGACTAAATGCTTGGCCCTATCTCTTTGGCTCTAACTTGGATTCTGCATTGATTTTAACTCACACTTACTGTACAGGTTCTCTGTGAAAGGCTCTGAATCCGAGGGGTTCAGAGATGAAGAGCACTGAGTCCCCACTCAATAACTTCACAGTCTGGTGGTGAGAGACACGGGAGCGCTGAACTGAGCCCGAAGTGGTGGGAAACTGCCAGTCACAGAAGACTCCCTGGAGGAGGTGTTTCCTGAGATGAGCCACTAAGGACACATAAGAGTCAGCTGCTGAGGCAGTGGGGTGGGGAGTCAGTGTATAGACAGGCAGAAGAAATAACATCCGTAAAGGCATAAAAACATGAAAAAACAAGAGGTACAGAAGACGTGACAAGCACTTAGATGTTCTCGGAGAATAAAAAGGAGGGTACTGAGTCGTGTGGGATGAGGCTGGAGAGGTGGGCGAACCAGATCAGGAGGCCTTGTCTGCAAGTAAGACCAGTGTACTGTTGGGGTTTAGGGAGCTGAACAATGACACCCCTATTCTCTGCCCAAGTTCCTAATTAATTGAGGAAAAATTAACCCCCAAGGAGTTAGCCAGGTGGCGATAAAAAGGTCAGCTTTACTCCTGATGAAACAATAAGCATGGCTTAGATCTGGCCAAACTGCTTGCTAACACCTCCTAGTACTGAACTTAACTCCCCACCTGTAGGCTTTTCCTATAAGGAGAGATCTGCTTAGAGCCAATGAGAACATTTCCTGAGCATCCAAAGAGAGAGAGAGAAATGGCACTAAGAGCATGCTCACCTCCTTGTCTTAAACTCACCAGTCGGATAAGGTACTCCTCCTCCGGGGAAGAGGGCAGAAATGTTCATTTAATGGCGACCCCTCCACTGGGAAACATAAAGCAAGGGGGAAAGAAGGTTCCTACCTAGCACTTACCCACCATTCACTGAGCACCCACTTACGGCTTGCTGCCATGCAGAATGCTGGAACTGGACACAATCGGAATCAGGTTGGGAAGACTTTCTAACAGGATGTGTAAAAGGACATGGAAACCTCTACCCTAGAAGGTCAGTATTGAAAGAAACTCTAAAATTCACTGAATCTGGTTTTCCATCAGTATTTGAGAGTATCCACAGCCTCTTCTTCCTGGGTATGTCATGGAAAAGAAACTCCCCATCTCCCACAGCACAGGCAGAGCAGAGACAATGGCTGGTGCCAGCTCAGGCAGGGAGGAGCCCTCTGTGAGGGGATGCTCACGTTCTGTGTTCGTTTTCTGTTTTGCTATTATACCTGCTTGGATGAGTAGGCACTTGATAGCTGTTTACTGAATGATGACGTGAGTAAGTGAACAAAATTATCCCATTCTGTTCTAATATCTGACATTCCCATGGATGTGGGGGTCATGACCTAACTAATCTGTATTGGCCAGAAATCTTTCATTGTAAATAACTTAATTTGCCCTGGCTGGCATAGCTCAGTGGATTGAGTGTGGGCTGCAAACCAAAGTGTCGCAGGTTCGATTCCCAGTCAGGGTACATGCCTGAGTTGCAGGCCATGACTCCCAGCAACTGCACATTGATGTTTCCCTCTCTCTCTCTCTCTCTCTCTCCCCCTCTCTCTCCCCCTTCCCTCTCTAAAAATAAATAAATAAAATCTTTTTAAAAAAAGAGAAAATAACTTAATTCCCCAGAGTCTCAGGAAACACCTCATCCAGGAAGCTCACTTTAAACTAGGTTAGGGAAAATTTTTAAAGCCCAGGGTGGAGCAAGGATATGGGATATTCGGCCCTGCATAATCAGTGAAATGAATGGGTTGGCCTCCAGGACATCTGCCACAAGGGGGTCTCAAATGCTATTATGTCTCTCTGCTTCCTGTTCTGTGGTCTCTGCTTGTGTGGGCTTTATTCACTCTCTGGCAGGGGAGGGGGCCATCAAATCTATTATTAGAATGAAAGAAGTTGAGCAATGATTGGTTCAACTGAGGTCACATGCTCATCGTCGAATCAATCACTGTGACCAGAAGAAACTGGCCCTCTTACTGGTCCATCTTATGTGACAGTGGGAGCCCCAGAGGTCAGAGTAAGGAGTGGGACTGGTGGCCTACACCAAGGGGTGGTCCCCAAAAGACAGGAGGAACAGTTATCAGTTTGCAATGCCAACTACAGAACCCAGCCTCCATTGTCTAAGTGTCTCAGGCAGCCCTTCGAATTCTGAGAGCCCCTTCCTGTCACGAAGACAATGGTTCAGAAAAGAAAGAGCTGGTGAGTGGCTAATTCTTTGCAGGAGCGGAAGTTGGCACAATGCATATTAATAAAGACTCAGGGAATATGTGTGGGGGCCTAATTCAAAGGGCCCCAGGCTGAGTGGAGAATGCTGAAGGAAGACAATCAGCCTTCCTTCTGAGTCAGCCTTGGCAAGAAGCACAAGGCAAATGCCAGAAGGGAAGACAATGAACCTGTTAGTAAGGGCGGAGGAAGATGTGGTGGCTGTCATCTTTCTTTTATTCCCAGAACTCATCAAGTGCCGGTAAACAATCAGCCGTGAGCAGGCGGGGAAGGTGGCTTCTGTGTTTGTACCTGGGCAGGTTCTGAAGCTGTGCAGGTCTTGCTCGAATCATCAATCCTTCCTTTCTCCAAGAAGTCATGAAGCATTCATTAAAGCCCAACTTCCACCCTACCCCTCAAACTGAAGCTTAAGATCTTGAACCATTAACCCAAAGCCATATAGGATGTAACTTTGCTTTTAAGCAAATTATTCACCTATTTGAGGCAAAAACAGTGGTTTTTAATGTGGACAACTTTGCCCCTTCAGCTACCAGCCGCTTCAGAGATTATCCCAGCTGCAGTGCCACCTTCCCTGGGTAGCTCAAGGGCAATGGCAGATCTGTTTGGAGGGTACGAAGTTCTGGTTGTCTTGACCTGTCTTGGTGCAGCTATGAAGAGCTAGTCTATGTTCCGTGACCATGTGGTCAGTTAAGGCTGCTGTCGGGCCTCATCGCAGCTCAGCCTTGTCCTTCTGCCCAGTCCTGCTTCTTTCCCCCCACCCCCTGTCATACTCGAGATGTCCCAGGGCACATCCTTGCATGCAAACCTTCTGGTGTCCTGCTTCCCGGGAACCCAACCTGCCACATCCTGTCTAGATCCAGCACCTGCCTTTCTCTCTGATGTCTTATCTCATGAGTCTCCCTGTCACTGAGTCGGCTTCAGCCACACGGACCTGCTTTGATGCCTCACGGTGTTCTCACTTGCTGTTCCCTTTGTGTGTGAAGCCTTCGCCCCCCCCCCCCCCCTTCTGCCTTTAGGGCCAGCTGAAACGGCATGAATTTAGAGATGGTTTCCTTGACTTCTTCCACCCTGTCCAAATAAAAATGGAATGCCCCTTTGTGCAATGACTTTAACCACCCTTTGCTTCTCCCCTATGATGCTTAGACCAGTCAGGATGCTTTTGAACAGGACAGTTACAATGTTCTTATAACAGTTAGGTGCAGTGACTAGAGCACCTGACTCACAGCAACTTCAGTAATGGAGGTGTATGAGTCTCATGCAATGAGAAGTGTAAAGACAGTTCTAGGGTGGGCGCGGTGGCTCATCTGTGACGTTGGGATGAGGCAGCAGGGCTCTGTGCCCCTTCCTGAAGTTTCATTTCATGCGAAGGAGGCTCAGTCACTGTGACTCCTCGTCTCTTTCTCCCCCTTTACTCTCTCCATCCCTGGGGAAGATGAGCGGCCCATCTGTTTGGTAAAATTGGACAAGCTCCTCTTGGGACTGCTGGTGTGGATATGGTGTGTGACTAGGTACTGAGTCTGTCTAACGTGGAGGGCCCGGCCTTGCTGGTTCTCCCACTAAGTTACAGCCTCATCCATACACTTATCAGTAACTAGGATGATATATTTTCCTTCCCCTGTTCCTGCATCATCTGAGTTCCCAATTTGTTCAGAACTCACAAGGGGAAAACAGAAGGAACTCATTGGGCTTCTCTGGAAACTCCAACAGATGCTACCAGGAGCCCAGATATGTCCAGTCCACCTGCTCTGCCAGCATTTGTGTGTCAACGATGTGTCCCTTAGTGTCACGAGATGGCTGCCACAGCTGCAAATATCACATTATCACATGACTGTATCCAACCAGGAAGGCTAGGAAGAGACAGAGGGGCTTTTCCCTCATATGGTTTTCTCTTTTATTAGGGAGGAAATATTTCCCAGAGGCCCCCGGTAGACTCTCCCTTACAGCCTATTGGCCAGAACCGGGTCACATGTCCTCCCAGACCAACGACAGGCAGAAGAACATGGAAGCATCATGACAGTTTAGTCCAACTCAACTAAATTATAGTAAGTCACTTGGAACTAGGGATGTGACTTCCCCCCAAAAATCACGATTCTGTTTGCAAAACAAAAAAACAAAACAAACCCCAAAAAACATAAGGGGTGTGATGGTGTTGGATAGGCAGCTCCTGGTGTTTGCGGCTGTACTACTGTTCACAATTTGTGGTTGAATATTTCTTGGTTTGATGATTTATTAATGATCGAACTGTCCTCTCCAACTTAAGTCCCACAGGGCAAGATGATTGGCTGTGTTGTTCGTGCCTGTACCCTCAGCACCTATCACAGAGCCTTCCTCAGAGTAGGGACTCAATAAATATTCATGAGAATCTGTGAATAAGTACATGCTCAGAATTGCTGGGCACTGCAGTAAATACCAGAAGATATGTCAGACACACTTCTTTTTTTCAAATAATCCATGGTGCAGATGAAGCAAGTCTAGCCCATTTAAGTCATTTTCTATCAATATGAGGCAAGGTGTCTCTCTCACTTGGTTTTTCCTAATAGTAATCGAATGTGTACTATGTGCAGACACAATGGTAGGTACAGGGGATGTGAACAACACCCAGACCCTGTCCCTAATGGTGAAGGACTAGTGAGGGAGGTGAATGAGAAAACCAACATGGCCCTGACTGGTATAGCTCAGTGGATTGAGCATGGGCCTGCAAACCAAAGGGTTGCCGGTTCGATTCCCAGTCAGGGCACATGCCTGGGTTGTGGGCTAGGCCCCCAGTAGGGGGCTGCATGAGAGGCAACCACACATTGATGTTTCTCTCCCTCTCTTTCCCCTTCCCTTCCCCTCTCTCTAAAAGTAAATAGTCTTTTAAAAAAAGAAAAAAAAACATTATGATAAAAATAAGTAGGGAGGCCAAGGGAGCACAGTGGGGGAGGTTCTGTGTTTCCTCTTCGCCCCCAGGTCCAGCCCAGGCTGTGCCACAACGTGAGCACTGAAAACATACTGGCTATGGCCTCAGGGGGAACCCTCTCCCCGCACACGCACAACTCATCAAACATGTAGGGCAGGCATTGTTGGTTCCACTTTGCATATCAGGAAACTGAGACCCAGAGAGGCTAAATGATCTTCCACAAATCGTAAGGGATGAGACCCAGCTCCGCTGAGGGCTTGCTCCTTGTTTCTGCTCCTCGCTGCCTCCCTTCCTAGCGAGGTGGCGAGCTGACGTCAGATTCTCACGCTTGGGAATTGTTCTGTGTGTGGCATCCTCGCCTGACCCATCTTCTCATGGGTGGCGTGGGCACCAGCGTTCAGTTCCCTCCTATCCTTCAGGGAGCAGCCTGCATCAGCGAATCAAAGTAGCCAGCACTGGGAAACCAAGATCTAGCCGTGCAAGATTTATTTTTCTTCTTCTTCTTTTTTTTTTAAATGACGGTACATCCTTTGTATTTAAGCACTAATTATAATTACTCACTTCCTAGAAAGTGTGCAAACATCACAGCGCAGCTGGGAGCCTGCATAATTTAAACATTAATTTAAACATGCTAATTTAACCTCACAATCTGGGATTGTGTGGGTTTCATCAAAGGGCCCTCAGACCTGAGAAGGTGGAGGAAAGGTCTTTTGTTTTATTACCTGCATCTCCTCTCTAGTGTTCTGTGCAGGCCTTTGTGTGGAATTACAAGGTTTCACATGAAATTGGTAACAAATGTCCTCAAAATATTTAAATTACTATTGTGACCTTAAGCTTTTAAAGAGCTCTGTTTTACCAATTCCCAGCTGTAATTTTCATAGCTTAATGGGTGTGAATAATTGTTCTCTGACTAAGGTGTATAGGAAATAATATTTTCCTTTTTCCTTTTAAATCACCTTCATTACGGCACCAGATCCTTATCCCACTGAAATGTGGGGAATTTAATCTCAAACCCTACTGAGAATTCCTTCGTGTCCCAGGGTCTGAACAGGATCTGGGAGGCTGGAATGGGCAGGCGTCCTCACTGTCGAAGCCCAAGGGGACCCTTCATGGGTAGGGTTTCTGGGCCATTCGTAGGGTTCGGAGGTTTTTCCAGGGGGGCTCAGCATCTCCCTGCCTGAGCAGCCGTCCTCTCTGAAGCTGTGACACCTCAGCACAGGCCCTCAGAGCAGCGCGCAAGGCTCTGCTGCATGGAGATGCCGCGGTCAGCACCCTCCTCCCCCGTGCGCAAGTCTTCCTCTCCCTGAAGTCTCTCCACCAACCTTCTCTTTGGAGGGAGACCAACATTTTCTCATCAAATGGCTGGAACTTGAACAGAAGATCAGAAAAGTTCTCAGCTCCAGGCTCTTCTGCCCTGTAAGCAGACACACCGAGTGCACTGGGCTCCCTGCTTGAACTGCAGGGAGGGAAGGATTTAGGAAGAACAAACATCAACTAATCTCTTAATAGATCATCCTGCCACATGAGTTAATCCTCACCAACCAGTGTTGTTTTTTTTTAACCCAGAAAGATGAATTTACTAAGAACACCCTCTACACGTATTCAAACAATGCTTATTTCACATCACTGATGTACAACGCAGTGTGCTGGGGACTGCGGACACGGCCATGGGATTGGTTGCATTATTGGTTCCAACTCATCACCCACCCCCGCACCTGCACCCTATGCTGTGTGACTTCACAGTTGCCCCTACTAGAGGCAGAGCATATGTTCCCACCCCACTGAGGTCAGGCTTGGCCAAGTGGCTCCAGAGTTCGTGCTGGAAGGGACTACGTCATCCAAACACTCCATCTTAACGATTGCCCCTCTGGGCACTTTCACAAACATTTCCTAATGGGAGTCTCACAATCATCATATTATTATCCCCATTCTACAGATCAAGAAACTGAGGCTCACGGATATCGAGCGTCTTTAGTCAGTACCTGACTTTTACACAAATGAGCTGCTGAAAATATGTACGTAAGCCACATGTTGTAGGGAGGGAGGAGGGGAGGTACCTTTTCCGTTACAAGAACACTGTGGAATGCCTATTCCTGCACCATCGTTGACAACACGCCTCCTTCACCTTGTGCATGTCCTTTCATTTCGCTCTTCTCCTTCACAGATAAATACGGTTGGCCAGCTCATACCAGCAAGTGTCAAACTGGAGCTCAAAATTTACTGATCCGTCTGCTCCATGCTCTCCCTGTTGGTTCTTAATAGTGTTACATTTCTGAGGGCTATGTTTCTTCGTATAAATATCAATGTTATCAGTTTTCAATTTTCCACTTATTTTTGTAGAACAGTGAAGGGGAAAATGAAATAAAGTAGCTCACATTCATTAGGCGCCTTACTATTTTGTGCGATACCCATAACAATCGTGCAGGGCTCTCACAATCGCCTGTGCGGCATTATCAAGCCTTTTCCTGAAAAGAGAGAGAAACTCTGTTTGGATTAGGCACGGATGAGAACCCAGTCTTCCACTTAGGAATTTACACGTCTCATATGTAAAGGAACTTGCCACGGACGGGAAATTCCACGGAATTTTCTGCCTCCCTACATTTCAAGACCCGTTTCTCTCCCCTACCCACTCTCTCCTGGTGCCAGTCTCTGTAGGACACTTTGAAAGCACCAAGCGACCTCTAGCCCTGTCCCTTCGGGTCATGATGATGGATGAGTGTCTCAGTGGGTTGTGGGAGCCTTCTAGAAGCCATTCCCACTCTAGGCCTCAGGCAATAGTGTAACCATACACACAAGTGACTGTGAACTTCATAATCATCTCACTAGATCCAAACTCAATGGTTCCCTTTAGTCCAGATCCCCAAAATACCCATGACCATTTTGATGCCACCTGCCATGAGGGAAAGTAGGAGGAAGAGGAAGTATTGTTACAATATCTTCCTTATGCAAATTAAATACATATATATTTAAATATATGCAATTCCATTGCTAGGGGCCTGCCTGGGGCCCTAGAAGAAGCTGTGCCTATGCACCTGTGCGCTGCCACAACTAAACCAGAGTCATCTGGACTTTATGTCACCAGGAATGGGCGTTGTGGTAGCAGGGGTGGTAGAAGGAATAGGAGTGCTAATAGAAAGAGCACAGGGCTAATGACCTAGCGCAGGGGTCAGCAACCTACAGTACACAGGCCAAGTCAGGCCCACTGCCTGTTTTTGCAAATAAGGTTTTGCTGGAACACAGGTACACTCATTCATTTACGTATTGTCTATGAGGGGCTTTGCTCTGCGATGGTGGAGTGAAGTAGTTGCAACTGGTTCAGCTGGCCCCCAAAGCTGAAAATACCTACACTCTTACCTTTTACCTAAGAAGTTTGGAGAACATTGTGATGGTCTTGAGAAAAAAGAAAATGAGGCAAGAAAAAGCTGCCGCTAGATTCAAACTATTGGGATTTAATTCCAGCCCCATCATTTCCCGACTGTGTGTCTTTGGGTGAGTTTCGGGACTTCCCTGAGCCTCAAACTCCTCATCTGCACGTGGGGATACTCGATCTATCACCGTGTGCTATGAGGATTCAGTTCAACCCTGTACGGAAAGTGCTGGCACAGTGCCTAACATAAAGCCAGAGCTCCAGACCTGTTATGGGCTATTATTAGCTGACACCACAAAGATACCAGTGTGGTGGTTAAAATATTGTCGGCTCAGGTAGAAGGATCTTACGTGAAGCCCTGGAGATCAATGTCAGTGCTTTGTTCCTCCAAGAGTTTCTCATGGTTGTGTTCCACCGTGACGCAGCTGGAACAGCCCGGGGCAGGTTTGAGGTGACAATCATCATCCTGTCTCTCTCCACTGACGCACCACTCCATAACACAGCCAAGGTCTAGATCATTTTCCCCTTCTTCAAGACTCTCGCCACTTTTCCAGAGGCAAGCAGATTCTCTAATTCAACCCTTCATTCACCCCTGTCTTAGAAGGATCTCTGGGTTTCTAAGGAAATATTAGCTGGGCAGACCCAACGGCTATGCAGTTGCCAGCTTGCCTGTCCTTTCTTTTCTTATCCCAGATCACTCTTCTTCATCCAGTGCAGAACAGGGGACGGGATTGGCAGGAAAAATTTACTCAGTAATAAATCTGTATGAATCAAAATACTTTGGGACGTAAGTAAAAGAAAGCCCAACTACATTTGGCTTAAGGGATACGGACATTTATTCGTTTATTAGCTCTCATAACCCTAAATCCAGACATAGGATTGTTCCAGAGTTGGCTACTCAGGTAGCTCAGAAATATCCACAGGGGTTTGTTTCTTCCATTGCGTTGGCTCATCCTCTTGGGCTGGCCTCCCTCATGGTCCCAGAATGGCTGCCCCAGCTCCAGTCATCACATGCTAATTGCAACATCAAGAACACAGGCAGATTTCCATGAAGCTAATGAAACTTAGCTTCAGGGTCCCTCACTTTCACAGGCCGCTTCAAGGCCTAGCAATGTGCTCAAGTGGCCATATACATTTGTGAAATTTTCAAAAATAAGATGTGTACGTTCTTGTTTACATAAAGGAAGTCCTTCAAATTATATAAACATTAGGCCCCACAAAATCTGGATCCACCTTGCTCCTAAGGTAGAAAAAAAAAAGAACTGTCCTACTGTGAGTCCCTTTTCTAAGAACAAAGGAAAACTCCCTGAAAGACCCCCCCACATCCCACACCACATTGGCCAAAAGGACACCACATGTCATGCTTTCATTGTTACTTAGTGTGTTAGTCTAGGTTCTCTAAGAAGCAGATGCTGAGATAAGATTAAATGTACTAGAGACTTATTAGGGGAAATACCTATGAGCGAGCATGGGAGGAAGCCAGAGGAGACAGGGAGAGCCGACAGACGGCAGTGCAGGTCCAACCCGAGTGGAGGACAGACAGAAGGAAGGTTGGGTGAGAGCATCTAACACTGCAGAGCAGTCTAAGGAAAGTTCAGCAAGGTCTCTGGTGAGAACGCAAGGCACAGACACCTGTTAGAGTCCTGTGTCTCCCGGGAGTCAGCCGGTCTCAGTGTCCCTGCCACACTCTGTCACTGTCTGGGGGCTGCCCATAGGAAACATGAGTCATGACCAAAGCAGAGATGGATTTTTGAGCGCAGCAGGGAGACCGATGATGTCTGCTCCCTGCAGTCGAGGATCTCAGAGCCACTTCCTCCCATTTCGCAAGGACAATGAGAACACTATAGCTGGCGTAGGCCAGTAAAGATTCATCCCTGGAGCAGGGAAGGGTCTGGCCTGCTCAGGAACTTGGCCACTCAGCACAGGGAGAACAAAGGTGAGGATTCCTCTTAGGGGACCAAAGGCGAAAGCGACTTAGGGACTGTGATGGGGAGGCAACGAGACTGTCTGGCAACCTCCCCCCTCCCACTCCTCCACACAACTCTTGTACCAACAGATGGCCACTGAGTGTGTCCATCCAGGCCAGACCTGGACCACACGAGGCTGCTCCTTATCAGGGGTTTTCCCTGAGGCCAGGGCCAGTGTACAGTAGAAGTACAGTGAGTGCAGCAGAAGAAAGGAGATCGCCACTTCATTAGTCCTGTCCAAATCTCGGTATTTGGGACGAGCCTCTTCTAAATGTTCTTGTCCTGGGTCTCTTCTGCAGGCCACCTCAGCTCGGGGCTGGGCTGCTTTTGTTCTTGATTTTTGTGGAGGTGTGAGCCTCGATGTCCTGTGTCTGTTCCAATCTGGCTAATTGCAAGTTGCCTATTGAAAATCTCCCTCCCACTGTTTCAATTACATACAAAGTTTTTCGTGTTCTGCTTGGCAAATCAGGTGGCGGAGCACTCTGGGACCTCCCCTTTGGAGGGGAGGTAGGCATCATTCATTATGCATGTGGTGTAGCAGGTTGAACAAATCATTTAAGTGACATTGTCATAGTCTCGTCAATGATTCGGGAAGCAAGGAAATATTTTATACACAGGAGCCTGGATTAATTACCATCGTCTCCTAACTGGCCTCTCTGCGTTCGCTCTTGCTCCCTTCTCCCTCTTTTCTATTCTCTTCCCAACACCCAGCGCAATTCTGTTAAGATGCAATTCAGGCCATGTCACTCCCAGGCTCAGATCCTTCCAATAGCTAAGCAATTACTTCTAGTAAAAAGCCAAAACCCTTATGCTGACCTGCAAGGCCTTGCCTCAGGGTTCTGCGAACTACGGCCCTCCAGCCAAATCCAGCTGCCCGCTGGCTGTTTGTGTAAATAAACTTTTGGAACACAGCTGTACCTTAGTTTACATAATGTCGCTGGCTGCTCTGTTGCAGAGCTGAGCCCTGGCAGCAGAAACCATGTGGCCTTTGCAGGAAAGCTCGCCCACCCCTGTCCTACAGATCCTCACTCCCCACCATCACATTTCCTCCCACTGCCTCCCCTGCTCCCTTGGCTCCATCCACCCTCAGCTCTTTGCCGTTTCTCTAGCTCAGCCCACATCCTTCCACGCTGACCGTGGCGCTGGCTGGTCCCTCAGTGGGAAACCCTCTTCCCCTCAGCATCCTCATGACTTGCTCACCAACTTCCCTCGAGTCCCCATTTGATACTGTCTCACTAGACACTCCCCTGGTCACCCATTTAAACTGCAACCCTCCCTCTTCCGACAGCTTCCATCCTCCTCCCCTGGTTTATTTTCCTCCTCTGCACTTTTCACTAACAGGATGCATATTTTACTGCTTGTCTTGTTGATCCCCTTGACCCTGAGAGTAAGCTCCTTGATGATGGGTATCCTTGTCTTTTTTGCTCTCTGCTATATCCCCAGGGCCCAGAATAGCACCTTGGACGTAGTAGGTACTCAATAAATGTTTTCCCAGTGGACACATATGATGTTACGTGCTCAGAATTCCGCTGCACAACACAACACCCAAGCAGCAGAGGCTTATTTGGGCCAGTAGGGTGGCTTCACGGTGCCATCGGAGTCCCTTGGCTCCTCCAGCTGTTCTACCGTCTTTGGAGGGTGACTTTCCTTTCCCCATGGCGTCCTCCGAGCACAGGATGTTCACTCCACCTTTGGCCTCCCTCCCTGCTCTAGGCTGGTAAAAGAAGGAAGCGCCTGGGAGGAGGAGGCGGTATCTGTGTCAGAACAGCAAATCCTTCCCAGAAGCGTCCAGTACACACCTGTTTCCATCTCTTCAGCCAGAACTAAGTCTCCCGGCCACCCCCAGCTGCAGGACGGGTTAGGAAATGTGGTGTTTCAGCAGGATACATTACTGTCCTGCAGGAAATCAAGGTTCTAGGAATAAGGAGGAAGGAGAAATGGATATCGGAGAGGTGACTTACAGCATCCGCCACATATGGACTTTGATGGTTTTTTTTTCCCTTGGCTGGCAGAAGTATGAGGAGAAACTGGGAGAACCTCCAGGACTTTGGAAAAGTGCAAAAGGCAGAATTGCTGATTTTTACAGAAAGTCAGTCCAAACCTTCCCTGTAGTTTAGTCTCATAGCTCCTTGAACTTCCCCTGTCACCCCAATTATCATAAGGTTTATGTCATGCTCACCAGCGGTGCTTACTCCTGACTGCTATTTGCAGCATAAGGTAGATGCTCAGGAACTCTTTCTATACAAATTCATAAGGGAAGTGAATTCTGGGGAGTGCATGCACACATACATAGGTACCTATATGTATGGGGTTGTCTAAATGCCTGTATTTCACTTATTGCAATGCTTTCTATATGTCATCGTATCTAGTCAGTTTTGCCAACAATCTTGGGAAACCAACAGTAGCATCTCCATGTTGTGGTAAGGATTATAGAAGTCTCCGTTTCAAGGCTCGTGTGCAGCAGCACACAGCTACTAAACGGTAGAAGCAAGACTCAAATCCTAGGCCGCCGATTCCAAAGCCTATGTGTTCCAATCACGTTCATTCTTTAAGTCATTCAACAAACCTATACTTACCGCTTATTATTACTGTTATAATAATCCTATTTCCCGTGTCGAGAAAATACCGCTCAAATCAGAAGACTTACATTTTTACAAGGGAAGGGTAGTACAAAGAAATTATCTGTATCTTTCTCCTGAACGTTTCTAGGCGAAGAACCCACCCATGTGCTTTCAGTATCATGCAGCTTCTTTTAGATTTCTCAAGGTTTCATTCGTATGCATATTCTTTGTTTAGTGAGATTGTAAATTATTGGAGATTGGGGAGGAAGTCTTATGCATTATTGAGTTCCAGTCTTAAGCTTGCCTGCAGTTAGGACAATGACGGGCTCAGTAAATTCCTGTTGGGTGAAACAGAATCAGTATCAGGCAAGGCTGGGGGCTGCAAGCAAGAGAAACCTGTCCTGAGCGATTTGTGCAGGAAGGGAGTTTGCTGGAAGGATAGAGCTCACAGAACAACTTCATAATATAGACAAGAACAAAGAGAGGCTAGATAGAAAAAAAATACAGCCAAAGTCATGGCTGTGTGAACTGCCACCATGGACGCCCATCACTAGGGGCCACTCAGTCTGCCAGTACTGGACACTGAATGCTGATGGTCACTGCTGGACTATTGTATCAGCTAGGTTATGCTGCTGTGACAAACAACTGTAACGTCTCAGTGGCTTAAAGGACAAAGGTTCATTTCTCACGCCCATTGTATTTCTACAATGGTGGGCAGGGTGACTGCTCATCAGGGTCCCTTAAGGTCCCAGGCCAATGGAGGCCTCGTGCTTCCATGATCCCACAATCAGGAAGACGGAAGGGCAGAGAACAATTGCAGGTAACCAACTTAACCAGCCCTGAAAGAGTCTTTCTGAGGCAACACGTGCTACTGCCCTTCACATTCCACTGACCAAAGCAAAGCCCATGGCCATGCCTAATTTCTCCGGGGGTGGGGAAACGCCATTCTGTTAAGCACCCAGAAGGAGAATTTGTGTATACGTGATCAGCTTTGATAACTGTACGAGTCCCAATACCACTTGCTCGCTAGCTCCGTATTTTGCATGACTCATTTCAAATTCAAAACCTGGTGGAATCATCCCACCAGCCAAGGTGAGGTTATGTCCAGGGCTTCATCACGGAGACACGTAAGGGAGGGTGCACGCTAGTCAGTCAAAGGCTTGTACAAACATGCCAGAATTCTTCCCTGTTATTTTTTCGGAGAGAATCTGTGCTGCTGATCAATGAAGCCTGCTTCTCCCAAGACGATGCGTTACGGAAGGGATTCCCAGATTTGGGCTCAACTCTAAGCTCTTCATGGAGATGGTGTCAGATATTTAAAACACGTTTTTTTTTAAGAATAAATGAATAAAGAAATCATGTCTTATTTATTCTATGCTCTAGGATCTTGCACTCAATACATATTAGTTCTACATGTTTCCTCAAGTGTTTTCCTAAATAAAAAGGCTGTTACTTAGGAGGCCAAATAAATATGGAAAATGCCGGATTCATTCATCACTTTCTGTGGTAGGCAGCTTCTAAGCTGGTCAATGATCACACCTCCCGGTCAGCACGCCCTTGGGTCAGACCCTTGCCCTGGGTGTAGGTTGGACTTATTGATTCACATCTAACAAATAGAGTGACAGAAGTGATGGGATGTCAATTCCAATATTAGGTTATAAAAAGACTGTGGCTTCTATCTTGGGGCCTTTCTCTTGCCCTTTTGTTCAGAGGGAAGCTAGCTGTCATGCTGTGACCTGCCCACGTGACAAGGAACTGAAGCCTCTAATCAGTAGTCAGTGAGGACCTGAGGTTTACCAGGAAATCTTGAGATGGAAGTAATCTCGAGGTGACTGCACCCCAGCTGACACCTTGATGATAGCCTGTGAGACCCTGAGCTGAGGACCCCCCTTTTACCTGTGCCTGGGATTCTTGATCCACAGAAACTGTGAGATAAAAAGTGTGTTGTTTTAAATCACTAAGTTTGGGGGTGATTCTTTATCAACCATAGATAACTAGAACATTCTTTCATTTATTCAATAAATGTCTAATAGCATGATATGAAGCTCTTGGGACTAATTAGCCAACACAACAGACCTAATTTCTCCCCTTATGGATTTTAAATTAATTTATACAGGCTTCTATGCTACAGGAAAAGACTAAGTCTTTAATATGCAAATGTTCATCATGCATCTCTAAAAGAATGGGTCTCTAACTTGTAAACTTTTTTGCTTTGCATCTCATAGGGCTAATGTTTTATGGACTATGTGTTGGAAACTTCTCTACTTGTGAAATGAGTAAATGAATTAGAGTTGTAATTTTAAAGGCTTAAGCTCCCCTGCAAAAATATCAGAGTATGCCCCCCTTTGCTCATTATAAACTTAATAGCTATTCTTTTCCTGGACCCCATGCACACTCTCAACTCTTTCACTCTGCACACACTGACTGATTATCTATTGTACTGTAAGGCACCGCGAGCAGTGAACTGTGGCTTGGGCTATGGAGCCGCTCTGTATCTCCCTGAAGTGTGTTTGGAAATCCACTAATCGTTTTGCTTTGTGAGTAATGGTTTCAGTCACAATGTTTGAGCAAAGTGCAAAGGAGGAAAAGAATGGGATTGGCTAATGTTAAAATCAAACCTTTGCTGAAAACAGTAATATGTATTGAAGCCAGCCATTGTCCTCAAGGAGAGGAGACATAATCAGTATTGAAACAGTGCCTGGAGCACTTCATCGGACTGTATTTAAAACGTTTAAAGGACTCTTAGAACAAATAAAGCCCTGAAAAGATCTTTCAAACCGAAATGAATTCTTGGCATGCTTTTCACTCAACTACCGCTGCTCTCCCCACAACAGCCTGCTGCAGAGGAGCTCAGGGAAACAGGGCTTTTGTCTTAATTGTCTAATGCGGAACAAGTGTTTCCTATTTTGGATGGAAAGCAGGAAGGAAAAAGGGCACCTTATTCATGAAATAGATTGAAATGGCAATCCTATTCTGTCTTTGGTTCCCTGCTCCTTAAGAATGCGTGTGTCAGCTACCTGGTTGGGTAACTCGCTTGGATAGAGGGTCACCCCCATACTCCAAGGTTGTGGGTTTGACCCCCGGTCAGGGCGCATGCAGAAAGCAACCAATGAATGCATAAATAAGTGGAACAAATTGATCTCTCCTTCTCTCTCTTTCTCTTATCAATAAATAAATTTTTAAAAAATGTTTACATGTCAGCCCTGGCTGGTGCAGCTCAGTGGATTGAGCACGGGCTGTGAACCAAAGGGTCGCCAGTTGGATTCCCAGTCAGGGCACATGCCTGGGTTGCGGGTCAGGTCCACAATGAGGAGCATGTGAGAGGCAACCACACATTGATGTTTCTCTTCCTTTCTTTCTCCCACCCTTCCTCTCTCTTTAAAAATAAATAAGTAACATCTTTAAAAATTTTTTCACATGTCATTTCCAGATTTAATGGAAAGTAGCAAATAGCCCAGGACCCACATTCTCAGCAAACTGTGTCCCATATCTACCCTGGGAAGGCATTAGAAATAAGGGGCCTGGTTTAGAAATAAGGCAGGGCTGGTGTTGGCAAGGGCGCAGAGAAATGAGATGGACTGAAGATCTGAAAATAAAATGTGAAGGTAGAAGAGAAAATGAAGGGTGCTATTTATTCAACTGAGAGTAGGCTGAACTTTCTAACCTCCCAAACTCAAATGGAAGAACCGACAAATTTAACCATGAGAAAATAGAAATCTTATGCTAAGTAATAAAGAAATAAACAAACAAACAAACCAATAAATAAAAGGGGGAAATGACAAGCCATGGAGAACTACCTACAATATAGATGACAGAGAAGGAATATTTTTATTTGTTAAGTAGTTCTAAAAAATCAATAATGGAAAGACACATATCTTAGGACTCACCCCCTCCTCCCCCACAAAAGGAAAATGATGTAAACGGGGAATTCTTATAAGCAGAGATATAAAGGAGAAATATGTGAGCAGAATTCAACTTCAGGGTGATCAGATAAACGTTAGGTACCGTAGCGAGAGGCAGCAGCATCATGCTAGCCACTATATTGAGAGAATAGATAATGGCACAGCCTTTGGATGTGCACTGCCTGGGTGGCTGCTTCCTAGTTCGTGACCTTCGGCATGCTGCTGAAATGCTCTTTGCCTCAGTTTCCTCATCTGTAAAGTAAAGGCTGTATGGTTGTTGTAAAAGGTAGGGAAGTAGATACGTGTCATATACTCGGGATAGTACTTGACACATCAGGAGTGGTATACCAATGTTAGTTGCTACTATTTATCTTATTAAATTGATAAGCACAAAAAATGGTAACAGCAGACGTGTCAAAGGAGTGAAGACAGGCCCTCTTGTACACTGCTGGTGGGTACAATTGGATCAGTCTTCTGGGATGGCAGCTTAGCCTCATGCATCAGGCTTTTAGAATGTTGCATTGCCTTGGACCAAATTCCACTGTAGGAATTTTTTCCAAGGAAATAAGAAGTCAAATAGATAAAGAAGTAGCTGTAAAGATCTTTTTCAGAGCTATGTACAGTTATGCAATGCTGAAAGAACCTAAATGCCCAACAATAATAGATTCATTGAACAAATTACTGGACAACTACTCAGTAGAATTCTATGTCGTAATCAGATGATATAAGGAAAAACCACTGCAAAGAACATTTGGGGGGAACAATTGAAATATGAATTATATTTTAGATAATGTGATTATATCAATGTTATTTTGGGAGTATGATAATGGTCTTACAACTCCTTGTAGGAGAAGGTAGAATACATGTTGAACTGTCATGATTTTGCAGCTTATTTTCAAACGGGTCAGAAAAAAAACATATCACACACACACATACACACACACCATGCACACACACAGAAAGCAGATGTTAGCAATGGTGACTCAGGGTAAGGAGCGGGTGGGGTGTTTATTTTTTATCTATCAACTTTTCTGTTTGAAATTTGAAAGATAAACACTCAGAAAAATGTGAAAAACATTTAAGGACAGGCAAAGTGATATATTTTAATGAAAAAGTAGTTTATAAGTTATATAAAATATTATATCATTTTTTGATTAAAAGATTAGGATTAGCTAACCATAACTGGTAAAGTGTTTACATGGATTCTCTCTGTAGTAAAACTCTATGAGGTTATGAGGCATTATGATTTTCTCCACATAAAAAATTAATAGATGGAAACTCAGAAGTTAAAAGCTTATCTAAAAACCACACAGCCAGCCCTCGGGACTTAAACAAGAGTCTTTATGACCTCAGGTCCACACTGCTAACTACTACTCTGTTGCACAGGGAAAAGGGCAAAAGGCCGCTGTAGCTTCTGATGATGATACTTATTATAGCTAATAAGTATTGATAAAGATGGTAATGGATGTACATTTAAAGATGCAGAATCAAGAGAAAGACTAGTTCCATAGGGCAGAACAGGAGTTTTTACCCAAATAGTAACCTTTGAGATGGGTTTTGAAGGATGAGTAGGAGTTCAATAGGCAAAGAAAAAAAAAGGCATTCAATGCAGAGGGAATAGCATGAATGAAGACACACAGTGTATTTAGGAAATTATACTTAGTCTGTAGAGAGTATGGAGGCAGGTAACCAGGGCAGATGGCAGGGGATGCGATTGAACAGAGACCAGAGTCACTCCTTTTTGATGATGGTGATGTGAGTTTGGAAAAACAACCCAGGCAGCAAAGCAGAGGTGACTCTGGATGGGAAAAGGAGACTGGTAGTGGGCAGATCCAGTGAGGGGTTCTGGGAAGCAGTCCCACTAGAAGGTGATGAGTGGTTTTCCCAGGGTAAGGACAGTGGGAACAAAGAGGTGGACACAATCAAAGCTCCCTTCTCTGAAAGTCTGCAGCATTACTTTGGGACACTCCATGACAGACACATGTCTTGAAATATCATCTTATCTTCCAAAACCTGCCCTTTGCTTGTCTGTGCTCATATCCACCCCTGCCCTTCTCCTGCTCTGCTTTGTCCACTTTGTATCACAGAACTGCCTTTCCCAGACTCCCTCACCCTCCAGCTTCTTGATGGGTTTGGCCAACAGGAGGGACTGGTAAAGGGTGGAGGTCCAGGGAGGAAGGGTTTTTCTGTCTCGCTGTGTCTGCTTCCGGTTGTGTTCCTGGAAACAGTTGTGTCTCATCCATGAGCCCAGGCCCCGCCAGGTAGCCCTTCCCAACACAGAGCTACCTCTCCATTGTGGTTCTCGATCCTGTTGTATGGCTTGGCTTCTGGACTTTGGTGACACCATCTTCTCCCCATCCCTCCAGCCCTGGAGGTGGCAGAAGCTTCTTGCTGATGCTACTTTCCTGGTTGTCTCCTTCCTGTCCCATGTAGCTCCTCAGCTCTCCCGTCCTCTCTCTACCTGATTCTCTGCATTAGGTTCCTCTGGATCGAACCTAGAGTGGTTTCTGTTTCCTGGCTGGATCCCCACCCAGAGAAGTTCGTAATGGACAGAACTGTACCCCTCCATTTTTAGAATTCCGCAGAAGCGGTAGAGCAATGATCATCTTAGTAGGCCATTAGGAAAACCGTGGGTGGAATCTGAGGGCCAGCGAACCCCCAATATTTTATAACAGTCTAAACAAGTCATGTTTATGCACATAGACACAACTTTTCTAGGGAGAGAGCTGGTGGCTTTGCTGGTTTGTTCAAGGAGGCATGATCCCAAGACATGAAGAATCACTGCTGTGAGGACCCCACTCACCCTGGGATCTGCTCTGAGAGCCACCTTGTATTGACCGGTGCAACGACAGTCTTGCTTAAAAGTTACCTTTTAAAGCTCTTCAAGCTGTGTGACCTAAGTGCTCTGCAAATGAGCGAGCTATTATGTTGACTCTGTGATTCTCTCTTTCAGGGAGGAAGTTCATAAGAAGCGGGCACATACTTCCCTTTCTGATGTGGAGCAAGCTGTAATTTGGGCAGACTCGCTTAGAGTCTTCTACCCAGAAATTGAGTCTTCCACACACAAAGACATTCACGCAGCAAAGGGATCATCCCTGAGCTTCACACATACTGACTATGCACTTAGGAAATAGCTGATATTTGCAAGGGGCTCGCTCAGAAATGTTGCTGTGAAACCTACACAATCTGTTAATTCTTGTGTGCCACCCTTGAACTTCCCCTTTGCTGAAACTCATTGCACTTGCAGCTCTTACTGATGTCTGTCTTTGGACAAAAAGCTCAACACAAGCAGGACCCAGAAGGAAGACAGAGGCTCCATAGCTCCCCGACAACCACCACTGTGCCCGACCTGTGTATGAAAGTAACCAATAGTAGTCAGCGTTTACAGGGCTGGCCAGTGTCTGTTCTAGTGATCTCAGTCCTCACAGGCGACCTATAGACATGGTATTATTTCCAATTAAAGATGAAGAGCGAAGGCATGCAGTGGTATGGAGAGCCTGCGGAACTTGCTCAGGTGTACACAGCTAGGAAGTAGTAGAACCATACTTCATGCCCAAGTGGTCTTGCTATCCACGCACGGTAGATGGGTGGGAAAAGTGAGGAAGCCCCCAACATCTGTAGGCCCGGCTGAATGGGGCTGGTTTACATTCTGGTTGTCGGGTCGGTTGCTGTGATTGCTGTTTGGTTTCTAGAATGCGGAAGGACAAAGAATCATACATTAGTATTCTGATGGACAGCTAGGCTTCCAAATAATGGGTAGAAAAGAACTTAATTTTCTTGAAAATAGCTTTCTGGCTCTGGGAAAAACGATACCTGTTTATCATAAAAAGTTCAGAAGTACAAAGAAGAAAATTAAAAATCCTCAGAAAACAAAAGAAAATAAAAGACAGCAGGGATAGAACTCGAATCAATAAAACTCATTTAAAAATCACCAGAAATCCAACAAACTGGTTCTAGGTATGATTTTTATTGTATCAGGCCAGTTCACATGCTTGTACAGACACATCTCAGAGACAGTGTGGGTTTGCTTCCAGACCACCAACCACACTCCAGTGAGGCACGACCCTTTTTTCCTTCTTATTTTGGTGGTGGAGGGCCATGCCTTTAATTTGTAAAAACACACCTGTGAAGTGCAATAAAGCAAAGAGCGATAAATCAAGGCACACCTGTGTATATATTTAGCTCTACGCAAAGCATTTCACATAAATGGGATCACATTATGTGTGCAGTTGCAAAACCTATTTTCAAAAATGTCTTCCCTCATCAATAGGTCGTGAAAGTAAAGATTGCCATCATTATCCTTTGCCACCGATGTATGTTTCCTCGTATGAGTTACTATAATTCATTTCACCAGGCCTTAGTGAAAGACCCTGAGGTTGTTTCCCAAAGTCCTATGTTAAAACGACGTTACCAAGAGCATCCTGTATACTTCTGAAAAATTCACAAGGATCACCGTGGAAAACATCAGAAGATGCGATTTCTGGGAAATCACAAAGAATGCTGACATTTTGATACATATTGGCAAACTGCCTTCCCCAAAGATCACCTGCATTTGTGCCTCATCATGACGCACATTCATCTTTTTGATTGGCTTTATAAATCTTTGCTAATCTGATAGGCAAAATTACCCCAGTAATTTAATGTCTGGTTTTTGTTTTTAAATTTTTAGTATGTGTTTATGGTGTGTCTGTGTTTCTTAGAGGATAGCACACGTAAAACTTCTAGTTTTAGCCCTGGCTGGCATAGATCAGTGGATTCAACTCGGGCTGCGAACCAAAGTGTCGCAGGTTCGATTCCCAGTCAGGGCACATGCCTGGGTTGCAGGCCACGGCCCCCAGCAACCGCACATTGATGTCTCTCTCTCTCTCTCTCTCCCCCTCCCTTCCCTCTCTAAAAATAAATAAATAAAATCTTTTTTAAAAAAACCTTCTAGTTTTGAAGAAGGGAGTTATTTATGCACAAAGAGGATCATCTCAGCATTGCAACAGTAATTTGAAAATAGAAACAACCAATGAGGACTCAGTATGCACCGGTTAATGTATGAACGTATGTTGGAATATTTTGCAGGCACAGAAAAAAAAGCATACTTTGAATGAATATTTAGTAGTGTGGGGAATGATTATACTATCAAGTTTGAGAACATTTCTTGAGGAAAAAATTAAAATGCAAAATAATTTGCAGAATAATTCCAACTCCTAAGAGATGTATGCTTAGAAGAAAAAAGATGGGAAAAAATGAGGAAGACTATTGCAAGAAGTTGTAATGTTGACAACTTCTGTGAGTGGGAGTTTCGGTTGATTTAAATTTTCTTCATACTTGGCAGGCATTGAGTTTCCTAATAGTGTGGGGCTACTATCTACCATTTGGTTAATGTGTTTATTATCTTCAGTGTTTTCCAGGTCACTCACACTCGGACTCACTTAACATTATCGATAATGATTCCTTTTAGTAAGCTAAATGGACATACGCCTTGGTTATTCATAATACTAAGGGACATGCTCATTAGTTCTGGCACTGCACTGGGGGCAAGATCCCAGCGTTCAAGGAATGTGCCCTCTGCAAGGTGCGAGAAGGCAGGAGCAGAACACCTGTAGCAGGAAAGGGGAGAACACGTCTACCCATGCGCGGACAAACCTCCTGGGGGGAGGTGGCGTTGCAGCCCAGCGTTGAGGCATAAGTTGGATTTTATATGTGACATTTGTCATATTTTCTCCTGACTCTAAGAAATAAGTGTTTGCTGTAGAAAATGTAGATGATGGTAACAGACATTTATAGGCTTATTATCGTGCGTGGGACACACTGTGTTAGGAAATCCTGTATATGAAAAAGTTTCATGTAACCCCTCCCCCATTTTTTTGCATTCCAAAAGCAAGAGAGGGGAGGACACAAGAGACTGAGTGAACACTGCGTACATGATCGGAAAACTGGCGGAGGCAGTACGGGAACCCAAGTCGACCCGGTGCCACAGAAGAAAATAAATCCATGTTAAGCCCATTGCTTCCCAGGCTCTTCCTTCCCCCAGGCACAAGGAAGGCTTTTCCAGGTTCTGTGGCTGCCTGAACTCTGCTGAGTGGTCATCACTTAAGCATTAGCAGTACATAGGTGGTAACCGAAGGCCACACGAGTGGGTGAGCTCCTAGGGAAACGTGCAGAGGAGAGAAGGTTCTGAAGAACAGAGAAGCAGACACCTTCGCGGGTCTGGGCTGGGTGAAGAGCAGACAACATCGAGGAAATCTTCACAGTGGTGATAATCTTGGAGCGGACTCTTAGAGGATGAGCAGTTTGCCAGGTAGAGAAGAGGAAGGCAAGTGTCCTGAGAAAAGAGGACAACTGCAAAGGCAGATCCCATACAAGGCACAACGTGGTCACTTGGAAAACTAGCGAGTAATGTCAGTATAGCTAGAGCACAGGGTGTGTGTGTCGGGGGATGTCTGTGTGTTCATCCACGGGTGTGCAGTCGTCTGTGTAAGTCTCTGAGTGTGTCTGTGATTATTCATGGGTGTGCATGTATCTGTGTAAGTGTGTGAGTATATCTGTGTGTCTATGTGAGTGTGAATGCATATTCAGGAGGCGACAGTGATGATAAAGAGGCTACGGAGAAAGGCAGGATTCAGATCATCAAAGACCATATGTATTAGTTGGGTTTCTAGAGAATATGTATATTCTATTGGTTCCGATTCTCTGGAAGAAAAAAACAAGCTGGTGGTACAGTTAGTTCAAGTCCGAAGACCTGCGAATCGGGGAAGCGGATGATGTCGATTCCAGCCCACGGGCTGGAGATAAGATGAGATGTCCAAGTTCAATGTGTGATGGGAAAAACCACGGTGGAGAGGGCAATCTATTTTACTGAGTCCACAGATTCAAATGCTGATCTCCTTTGGAAAGGTCCTCAGAGACCTTTCCAAAGGTCTCTGGGTAGAATCAATATTTAAACTGGGCAGTTGTGGCCCACTCAAGTTAACACATGAAATTAGGCATCACAATCCCTTCTAAAAAGTTTGGACTACTGTGGAAATCGAGTCTGGGAACAGAGTAAAGAGATCAGTGAAGGCCAGATAGCTAATACAATCTTGATGTATCTAGAGGGCAGTGGGGAACCTTAATTTTTTCAGGAGGAGTTACAAGATCAGGACCGCACATTTGGAAGATTCTTAGACTGGATGGTTTAGAGAAAGAAGGGAGAGAAGGAGAGAAGGAAACCAGTTCATAAAATATCATATAATAATAGTCAAAGTGAGAGGTGATGAAGTATGCATTAGGATGATACACAGGGCGAGGGTGGTTCACTGATGTGAAGGGAAGGGTTATGGTGGAGATGGGGTGACAGGTGAGAGACATCAAACAATTTACTGGGGAAGTCTATTGTTGAACATTCAAACCAACAGTTCAAAAGCATGTCCTTTCTTCCTTCATCCACCCATTTACAACAAATATTTACCACGGGCCTATGCTTGGGGACTCCCCCAGTCCAGTGCTCAGTCTAGGCCTGTTATCAGGCTGAAACAACCTAGTGTCAGGAGGGTCCAGAATTCCACAGCTTGAGAAGGGATGAGGCAGGGCTGGGCTGGGACTTTGGTCCAAGCACCCAAGCCAGCATTGAGGGATCTGGATCTGGGCTACCTTCCTACAGGAGGGGACTCTTAAGATGAAAAGTCTAGACAGCCAGAGGAAAAGGGTTTCCTACCCCAGGCAGAGACGTTGAGCGTGGGAGCTGGGGAACCCCTGGTGAAGAAGATAATGGTTTCCACCCCGGTAGGTGGAGCCAAACAAGACTGCCATTTGACACAAATGCAGCCAAGGCACGCACATGTTTTATCTTTAGTCAAAAAGTAAACTCCCCTCCATGCAAATTTCCACCTGCCTGGAACCACACCCACCAGGACGGCAAAGTGGGACCGGAGCCTTCCCTCCAGCGCCCCGCACCCACCCACCCCGCACCCCGCACCAAGGGGTTTGAAGGATGGGCTCAGGACCTTCCCGCCTGCTGGAAAGGAACCGAGTTAATGGCCCCCGGCGGCAGGCAGCTGATGTCCAGAGATACGGCCTTGTCCAGCGGTGCCGTCGCTCTGGCCCCTCGGCTCCTTTGGTTTCTCATTTCCCTCCACACTAGGACAACCTGGGGCTGAAAGAGGGCCGCGTTAATTTGTTTGGGTACCCGAGGGTGGGGGAGAAGAGAGGAGAAAAAAAAAACATGCTACGTGTAGGAAAGGAAGTGAAAGTCGAAACGCGGGGGCAGGAAGAGCGACCCCGGGCAGACTCCGTATAAACAGCTAAGGGGAGCACACCTCGGACCGGGGTTGAGGGGGAATCACCTGCTCAACCTACAACCTTCCGGTTCTAGTACCAAGGCCCGGAGTCCGGGGGGTAGGGACAGCAGCAGGGGAGAAGGATCTGCGTCCCTGTGCTCACACAAGCCCCCCAATGCACAGGCCGCTACTCCCCACTTTCTGCAGCCTTGATCACAACCTAGGGGCGTGTGTGAGGGGCGGGGACGCAGGCAGCTGAGGAGTTTTAAAAAAAAAAAAAGGTAATTAGCATTCTTGGATCCCATTGGCTCTCCTTGGGTCCTGTTTTGCATACGCCCGCCCCTTGGGCTTCCTTAGGTTTGCGGGGTTTGGCAGGGTTTGCAGCCGCCGCGGTTGCTGCTGCGCTTCAGTGCGGGGCGGGCGGGCGCCGAGTGAACCCCGGGATCCGGGAACCAAGAGCCGGGAGCTGGGAGCCAGCCGCCCGCCGAGCTGCTGCTGCTGCGGCGGAGGCGGCGGCGGCATCTGAGTCTATTTCCGTCCTACGAACACTGAGGCGGGATCCCGGTGGCTTGTGCACCCAGCCGGGCCCGGAAAGGAGAGGGTCAGATACTTTTTATTTTATTTTGGAAAGAAGGGGCAAGTCCCAGCGTGAGCTTCCCTCCCGGCCTGGCCCGCTCCTCAGTGAGCCCCAGCTCCGGCCAGGGCTCTGGAAGATGACTCCGGGGTCTCCCTTGTGTATTCCAGCGGCGGCGGCTCGGGGAGGCAGCCGAAAGTAGTAACACTTTGGTAGTAGCGACTGGTGGAAAAGTGAGCCGAGTCGCAGTGGACTCGACTCTCCCCGCGCCCGGGCGCCCGCCGCTTCTCGCTGCTCCTTCCCCTCGGCTCTCCGGCGGCCACAGCATGAAGTGGCGCAGAGATGGCAAGAAGAGGTAAGAAGCCCGTAGTGCGAACGCTGGAGGATCTGACGCTGGACTCGGGTTATGGTGGCGCGGCGGACTCGGTGCGCTCCTCCAACTTGTCCCTGTGCTGTTCTGACTCACACCCGGCGTCCCCGTATGGCGGGAGCTGCTGGCCGCCTCTAGCTGACTCCATGCACAGCCGGCACAACAGCTTTGACACCGTCAACACTGCCCTGGTGGAAGACTCCGAGGGGCTGGACTGCGCCGGCCAGCACTGCTCGCGGCTGCTGCCGGACCTCGACGAGGTCCCTTGGACTCTCCAGGAGCTGGAGGCGCTGCTGCTGCGCTCGCGGGATCCCCGGGCAGGCCCGGCGGTCCCCGGCAGCCTGCCTAAAGACGCGCTGGCCAAGCTGTCGATGCTGGTGAGCCGGGCGCTTGTACGCATCGCCAAAGAGGCGCAGCGCCTGAGCCTGCGCTTCGCTAAGTGCACCAAGTACGAGATCCAGAGCGCCATGGAGATCGTGTTATCCTGGGGCCTGGCGGCGCACTGCACGGCGGCCGCGCTGGCCGCACTGTCCCTCTACAATATGAGCAGTGCCGGCGGCGACCGCCTGGGCCGCGGCAAGTCGGCGCGCTGCGGCCTCACCTTCTCTGTGGGCCGCGTGTACCGCTGGATGGTGGACAGCCGCGTGGCGCTGCGCATCCACGAGCACGCCGCCATCTACCTGACAGCCTGCATGGAGAGCCTCTTCCGGGACATCTATGCGCGGGTCGTGGCCTCCGGGCTGCCCCGGAGCTGCAGCGGTCCCAGCTCGGGCTCCAGCTCCGGCCCAGGCCCGGGCTCCGGCCCCAATGCAGTCCCTGCAGCGGATAAGGAGCGGGAGGCACCCGGAGGGGGCGCGGCGAGCGGCGGCGCCTGCAGCGCAGCCAGCAGCGCCAGCGGGGGCAGCAGCTGTTGCGCCCCGCCGGCCTCCACTGCCACGGCCGCTGCAGCCCCTCCGGTCGCCGCCGCCGCCGCCAACCACCACCACCACCACCACCACACGCTCCACGAGGCGCCCAAGTTCACCGTGGAGACACTGGAGCACACGGTCAACAACGACTCTGAGATCTGGGGGCTCCTGCAACCCTACCAGCACCTCATCTGCGGGAAGAACGCCAGCGGTAAGTGGCCATGCGAGTGCCACTGAACACGGCCAACTCTGTTGGCAAGTTTGCCTCGCGTTCCCCTCCCGCGTCTTCCGGCCACCCGCTGCAGTCCCAAGCTTCTGAGGGGACCGCTGAGCTGGAGGTGGCCGGAAACCGCCTGTTCCCTCCAGTGCTCTGGCTCCTAAGGTTCCCAGCCGGAGAGCGCGGGGTTCCGCCCCCAGTGCGGGGCGGGGCGGTGGCTGCCTCCTGCATGCAGTGGGAAGCACTGAACACGCTTTGGGGCGTGGGGGGGGGGGGGGAGGTTTGCGATCATTTGCGTCTAGTACATATTTCTGCCACAGCCCTGTTTTGATGACCTTGGAGGTGCCAAATTCTCAGGTGTACAAGTTTGTCTCCCTGGAATTCACGAGGAGGTGCATTCTTTCTTTTGCTGCCCGGTTCGCGTACTTCCCCGCGCCCGAAGGGGTCACCGTCGGAGTCTGGGTGGAGAGGCCCCGTGACCACAAAGGCAGAACATTTGAGAGCTCGCTAGTCGCCAAGGCAGTAGGGGAGAAGTGTGTGGGGGGAGAAGGTGGAGCGAGGAGACTTAAAGGTCTCAAGTTTTTCCGGGGCAGTTTTTAAGGGTCAGAGTGCACGGCTGGTGGGTGCTGCGCAGTGAACACCCCCCCCCCTTTTCCAGTTCCGACCTCCCAGTTCTTGACGCTTTTGGTGCCCTGTGGCAGGGAGCTGCAGCGGTTACCATTTGGCTTAAGGAGCGCCGCCGGGGAACCCGTGCAGGATGGGAGTGGGGCGGGGTTCTGGAGGGGCTAGGCAATGTAGGGCGTCGTTTCTAGCAGGTTCTGTCATTCTACCCGCCCCCCTCCCCCGCCCTGTTTTGGAGGAAGGAGCTGGGTGGGACTGAACCTGCCGTTCAGGAGGCGGAGGGGGTGGGGCCGGGGGGCTCTGGTTTTCGAAAGCTCGAACTGGCGGCCCTGTCTGTGAAAGCCGAAGCTAGACTCTTCAAAGCTTCAATTTTCCACAGGAAATGGTAGAAGCGTAACTGGAGAGTCTGAAAGCGAAATGAAACTTTGTTTTATATTTGGCGGTTTGGCCGGAGGTTGCGTGGTTGGAGCTGAAATGCAGTCTTTTTGGGCAGATTTCATTCATTTTGCTGCCCGTCCGTTTCCCGGGGCTGAAGGAGAGATGGGGCGGGCGCGGCCGGGGCCTCTGGGGGTGCCAGCAGCGTGCATATGAGTGTGTGAGTCTCTATGCGCGTGAGTGTGTGCGCGGCAGTGCGTGCGTGTGTGTGTGAGTGAACTGCGCCCGTGAACGCGCGCGGGAGCGAGCAGGCGCACGGGGCGACCCGCTCTAGTAAAAGCCCTTCGGAAACCGACCCTCAGCTTTCAGCCCCTTCACCCGGCTTTGGTCACGGTCATCGTTAGGGGAGGGGAAGGAAGGAGCAAAGAGGGGGAGGAGGACGGGGTCTTGATCCCTGAGAATCTTCGTGATCTCCTTGCCCGAGCCTTTCCGCCTCTGCAGCCAGTCGAGGGCGCAGTCCTTAACGAGAGGGTATCTTCGAGTCTTCCCGAACCCTACCCCCCATCCCGAGACATCCTGACCCAGAGGAAAACACCTGGGAAGAAGGCGTTGGTCTTTGTGTGCGCTCCTGTAGAAGGAGGTGGATACACCTGCAAATATCAGGAACTTGGGCTGGACAGAATTATGCCTCGTTTGGAATCCCACCCCCACGAAAAGCGCAGAGGGACTTAAATTTTCTTCCCACTGCGTGTGCCCATCGCCCTTGTTTTTAGCTACCCATCACAATGGTTCTTTACTCCCTACTCCCCTCCCCCCAGCCCTTATCCCCTGCTGGAGCTGGCACCTCCTCTTATTTTTCCCCTCAATGTTTCCTTTGGCAGAACAGAGCGGTCCCCTTAGGAGGCTCTAGTTTGGGAATCTGGGCATCCTGCTCTGCCACTTTCTGCCAGTCTCTTCAAGTTACAGCTTTGGGTGGCTCGCTTGCCTTCTCTGGACCCCAGTCTCCCATCTGTGAAATAAGGGTGGAGATCTGTGAGACACGCCCAGGTCCTCTTGTAGCTCCCTGTGTTCGTAGCCTCCCTATTTTTTCAACCTGGTTTTACTTTTATGATCGTTAGCATCTTTTAAAGACAGTGTTTGTGTTTATCCTTTTTGGAGTAAGTATAATTTAAGGAAGGAGAAGCCCACAGCGCTGGTTTTGGGCAGGGTGAGTGTGTGGTGGCTGGGGTTTGCTGTCATCACAGCCTCTCCCACACCGCAGAGCTTAACTCCTGGGTTTCAGGGCCCCACCAGCCATCTCTCAGTATGAGGTACACTCTGACTTCATTGTGATCTCCTCAATCTCTCTTTCTTGGGCTTGTTTAAAAGGGCAGGCCATCGAGGCAGTAGAGTTCAGGAAGGAGCGATTAATTTCTCCCATATCTGAAACAGACATTAAACACACAGCTATTTCTTAAACTATTTTGCATGGTAGTCTTTCTGATCTGCAAACCTTATGAAAGAGCTCATGCCTTCCACGATCAGTTTTTTCCCCTTTGACTCAGTAGATCGCATATCCATTCCTTTGTGAATTCATTTGTTGGGCAATATTGATGGAGCAGTTACCAAATCTAAGGACTGAGGAAGCAGTGAGGTGTAGAGGCAATGAACAACGAACATGTGCATCCAACTCTACTCCCTGTGTTGACCCATCTGATCTTCAGCATTGCCTTAAAACCGTACTGATGTTATCCCCATTGTACAAAAGAGGAAACTGAGGCACGGGAAACTTAAGTATCTTGCTTACGTTTCTTGCTCTTTAGTGACAGATGAACTCCCGGTCGTGAGGTCACTCTTCCCCCCTTCATCGCCTACACAATTGAAGAGACCCTTCACAACCCGACATTCTTCCTGTCTCAGTTTATACACCTTTTGTTTCTACCCCACCGAACTGGGCAGCACCAGATTTTACATCCTCACATCCCCTGCCAGGCCTGAGAGAGGGCCCGGTACACAGCTGGAGCTTATTATGCCTGTTGAGTTGAGCAGGCTCTGGTGTAATAGTACAGGGGGATGTCCTGAAAGCTATGACTTGTGAGTTTCTTCACGCATCTTTTCAAGTGTTATCATCCTTACCTTGGTTGCCCCTTCTTCCTGCCAACTCTGCACCTGTCCACCCTTCCAGTTTGCTGCCAAGGCCTGAAGAATCATGAAACAGGTCACATGCGACTCAACTCAGAAAGTAAAAAATCATTGGCTTCAAGTGAGGGCTTGACCACTCTCAAAAAATCACAGGCATGGGCTGAGGGTGTGAACTTTGTGGTGACTGTTTTACACTTTAGAGCTGTTTTTTTTAAAATGTTGATTTTTAGCCATTTTGAAGAGCTGGGGACCCCAGTGAGTGTTGCTTTTAAATTTTGGTTTAGTTGATTTTGCTCAAGTTATTGAATAAGTGAGGGGTGGACAGAAGTGTTTCCCCGTGCTGGTGTGTGTGTGCTAGTCATTTCGTCTCAAGACCCTTAGGGGCTGGCCAGTTCCCACTCATCCTTGAAGACCTGGCTCCAGAATGATCTTCCTGGCATCTCTGTGAGGCCTTCCTTGGTGAACCCCCTCCCCCACCCCCATGCCTGGCTGGCCCTTTCACAGCCCTTTCCCCACTCCTTGACAACCCCGACCCTGTGTTAAGTGTTTCCGCATCACCTGTGGCACCACCACTGCAAGCTGGTGTCTTATTCATCTTCATATCTCCTTCCGCATCACTCAGCACAACACCGAGCACTTTGTAGGTGCTGTGTACTGTTTGTTGAATGAATGTAACCAGCCCATCAGATCTGTGGGATTTAACATTTGCCCATCGACATCTGTCTGTAAAGGCTTTTGAAGTCAGGCCTCTTGGATTTGAATTTCGAGGCTGCCATTTTCTAGTTGTGTGTTCTTAGGAGGGTTATCTAACCTCTCTGGGCCCCAGTGTCCTCAGCTGTAAAGTGGAAGGCATAATTAGGAGGATTAAATGTAAACAAGGGTATTACAGTCTGGTGCCTGACACATGGGAGAGGCCTAAATGGTGATAGTCGTTAGGATAGTGCAGACACCATTGTATCTCTTATTTCTGTCTCATCCGGATTAGTTGGTCCCAGTGCATTCAGTGGATGGAGCCAGCAGATTTCTAGCTGGATCCCGCTTCCCAATAATTCCAGCATCAAGTAATTCAGTGTTCCCATCTCAGGGATATACCCCGTGGGCACAGCCCCACTGCCTAAGTTACACAAAGACTGTTTTGGTCAGAGGAAAGTAGTTCATTTTATTTGTTGTATTTTTCGAAAGGCATTGTGAGTGAAGGGGCATCAGGGAACTTTCTGGGGTGTTAGGAATGCCCCTTATGTTAATACGGGTGTGGGTTCAAATGCATCGCCTTGTAAATTTTAGATAGGTGCATTTCACTGCATTGCAAAATATACCTCAGTTAAAAGAAGACATACAAAAAGAGAAAAGCCATAGGCATCCTTGAATGAAATTTTGTTTTAAATGCAGGAGACTCTGAAGGGAAGACTGGAAGAGGTAGAGTTGGCGGGATAAAAGGGAGAGACCTTCACACGGAGAAAGTTCTGGCCTTGAATTTTGGCTCTGCCACTTTATAAGAAGTGACTTAATTTTTGCTGAATTTGGTTTTCTCATATGTACAGAGAGGATTACCAAAAAAAAAAAAAAAGAGAGAGACAAAGGAAGAAAATTCAAACCTACCACATAGGCTAATTAAAAGTATTAAATCAGATCAAGTATGTGAACACACTTGCCACATAGTAGGTACTGGATAATAATGGCTTCCTTAAAAAAAAAGCAGATTATTCAGGCTGCTGATAATAATAATGCTTTGGGGACTGTGAATAGTCTCTTTCATTTCAGGGATCCTCAATCACTTTGTAAACATTAATTAACATAAGCCCTGGTCTCTCCAACCCTTGCTTGGGGGTGGGGTGATTTGGGGGCCTTTTGTTTTACTGTTGCCCCATAGATTCTGATTCTGCACGAAATATCCACTCGGTGGTTTTCCTGCCCCGGACCGTCTGTGTTGTTCTGGGGTGCATCGGCGCTGTGATGGACAGAAATGTCTCCGAAGAAGCCTCGCTTCTTACACAGAACAGCAAAAGCTATCTCAGGAGCTAGCCACAGCGGTGTCTGTGCTTACAGAGCACGTTTTTAATTAACTAGCTCAGTGTAAATTAAAACTTGGAATTTGGGTCAGCGGAGGGTTATTTGGTTTTCTATGCAGACTTGCCAGTTCTGTGCTGGGGCCTTTGCAAGTAGGGTCTTTCCTGAGACATAAGACAAAAAGTAACAATAGAATAAAACAATGGGGGACCAACCTGGAGACCTGAGGTCTGGGGTGAGCTTCCTGAAGGCAAATTTGAGTAGGAGGGAGGCCTGTAATTCTGGGTCAGCTGTTGTTTGTGACCTGGAGCCGGGCACGAAACTCACCTGTAAAATGGGTCTGATTATCACCTACTGAGATGTAAATATAAAATAGCAAAGGGCTTCGGAGTTGGACACAGGGTGACTTGAAGTTCCCCTATCTGTAAAATGAGTATCATAATAACTACAACCTGTATATTATGTGCCAAGCACTGTCTTAAGAGCTCTGTGTATTATAATCATCACAGTTACATTAGCTATTATAAAAAAACAACCCCCGAATCTCAGGAGCTTAGTACAATAGAAGGTCATTTCTAACTCAAGTCCGACTGGCAGAGGGATAGAGTGGGAGGAGGCAGGAGGATCATTTAGGTGACAAGACTGAGGCAGAGCTTGCCTTCTTTATTGTCAACAGGCCTTTGGGGTCTTCCTTGGACATTCATCCAGCCAACAGGTTGAGGAAGCAGGAGACTGTAGAGAATGAATTATGGGCTAAGCCGTCAAGGGACCTCATCACTTGTGCTCATATATCATAGGCCCCTGCCATCAAAGAGTTGTACGCATCCTTCCTACACACAAAACATGCTTCCCTTTCCCCGAGGGAGGAAACTCATGTTCTGTCTGATCAGTGCTTCCAACTTAAAGTCCAGGATCTTTGGGTGAATCTCTGTCCCACCTGTTGGACCAAGTGTGGCTCCTCGTGGTCCAGCGACCCATGAACCAAGAGAGACATGTTATCTGTCACTTATTGCCATATTGAAGAATAACCCGTTAGGAAAAGGCAATAGTAAAAGACACATAGAAGTCACTGGCCCTTAGTAGTTACGAAACTTGGTGACGCGGGCACCGTGTGCCCTGGAAGTGGGTGAAGTTCCCTGCCCAAGTAAGCCCTCTGTGGGGAAGCTCCTGGTTCGTTGGTCTCCATGCTCCTGGCTCTGCCCTGCGGGAGGTTTTTCTTTACCATTCTTCTTGGCCACACCCGAAGTGGTCTCCTTAAAGCTCTAAATCTTTTGTAACCTAGCTCCTGCCCTTGAACTTTGGAGGCCCAAGTTTTAATACTGTAAGCACAAAAGATTTAAAATCCAGGCTTACGGATTTTCCCAATGCAGCTCTCACAACTTAGAATCTTCACTAGGATGCCTAGTACGCCAGTCGCTACACCCAAAGTTACTTCCTAGACCTCATTCTGAAGCCTGCGTTATTTCTGTTTCTTAATTCCACGCCTCTCTTTTTCTCTCAAGTTAATGGCAGCTACCTCGAGGCCATCAGGCTTAGCTGGGAAGCTTCTGCCCTTAGTTTGGTATTTCACTCACAAGGCTTCTCTGTCTTTTGTCTGCTTGTTTGAGTGGTCTTCTTCAGCTCTCCACTCTTCCTTTCCAGTTTTATTTGCACACTGGCTAATTGATGTCTGAGTTCCCCTCTTTCCCCAATACCATGCTAAACTCCGCCGGGAAGAATCAGCTTACTGGCTCAGTAGGCATGAGTTCTGCCTTCTAGGTTTCCATAGATTATAGTTTAACCCAAACTGTTACCGCTGCCTAACGTGGGTCTCCAGTTTTCCAGTCTCTAACGTCGTGACACACTCTCTAACTTCTAAGCCAACGCCCATGTTTCAGGACCCCACTATGGTACCACCTACCTGATTAGGTAGTGTAATGCTAGCTGTTGTTGCAGACAAACCCTACTATCTTAGGGCTGAACACAGCACAAGGTGTTTTCTCACTCATGTTGCGTCCAGTTGAGAGCAGGGGAGGGAGGCACTCTGTCCCCTTTATCGAGTGAAAGGCTTCAACTAGCACGCCAGAGACCAGACGTCCAGGATTTGACCACTTATTAGCCGTGTATAACCCAGCACAGGCAAGTTACCTAACCTCTCTGTGACTCAGTCTTCCCCTTTCTTCAATGAGAATAATACTGAAACCTAATTTATTGGGCTGTTAGGGAGTGCCTGACATGTAGAGCTTGCTTCATAAATGTTGACAGCATTGCATTTTATTATATTCATCATGACCTTTTCTACAGGCACTGTGTTAGATGTTAAGCAACGCAATCCCTGCCTTCATGGGGATTGCAGGCTGGTGGCGCACTGAGTTTTTTCATCCAATAATCGTGCAGATGTAAATTTACCCCTGGGACGGATGCTACAAAGGAAAGATGCATGGGGTTTTAAGAGTCTTTTTTTTAAAGATTTTATTTATTTATTTTTAGAGAGGGAAGGGAGGGAGAAAGAGAGAGAGAAATATCAATGTGCGGTTGCTGGGGGCCGTGGCCTGCAACCCAGGCATGTACCCTGATTGGGAATCGAACCTGAGACACCTTGGTTTGCAGCCCACGCTTAATCCACTGAGCTACGCCAGCCAGGGCTGAAGAGTCTTTACTGAGGCTCTTGATGTCATCGGGAGAATGGGAAGGCTTCACTAAGGAAGCGAGGCTTGCGTGAGGTCGGAGCATGGCTCGCTGGGTTGAAAAGGTAAAAGAGTGCTCCCTGAATGCAAACAGAATGTGCAAAGGGCCTGTGGCGGAAGGGAGCACGATGAGAAGGAGAGTGGCCAGTGTGGCTACGATGGGCGAAGGCAATGAGGGGAAATGGCTGGAGTTGGACCTAGCACCTGTCAGATTAAGGAGCTTGTCTTTTCCCAAGGACACTGGAGAGCCTTCGAAAGCTTTAAAGGAGTGAAGGAGTGAGCTTCTGGAAAGCTCAGGGTAGGCTGTAGTGTGGAGAGCAAACAGGACAAGGAGCGTGAACATGGGAAGGCCAGGTAGGTGCCATCACTCCCATCTTACAGCAGAAGCAGCTGAGGCTGTGAGGCATTTAGTACCTTTCTCCGAGTCGCCAAGACAATCAATGGCAGAGCGGGGATTTCAGCTCAAGCCTGAGGGACGTCAAATTCTACCTCCTTCCCGCCCATGCCACACCTCATCTCTAGGGAGAATTTGGTTCAACGCTTGCATTTTACAGGTGGCGAAAGCGAGGCCTGAGCGCAACACGGCCTGGCCCACAGTGACACGGCAGAGCTGGAGCCAGTGCCCCAGGTTTCTGCATTCTCAGCTCAGCTCCTGTCCACGTGATGCCTTGCCTCCTGCAAACCAGATCATTCCTGGGAGGCAGAGTGGGGTGAGAGGCTGGCTGCCTGTCACAGCGGTTTTGGAGACGAGTTTATGACTGGCTGTAACACCTCCGGTGTCACTGTGCATCTCACAGTGAAGGAAACGCTAGTCTGGAAGCGCGCAGAGGTCCCCGTTCGCTCGTGGCCGAGCCGGCGAAAGTGATTCCTGGGAGGATCAGGTGTGCTCAAGGCAGACCCAGACTAGCAGCTCCCCAGGGCCTTGACATCTGAGCGCAAGCCGGAGAGACAGCTTGGTACCTCAAACACAGTGCCAGCCTCGGAGAAGGTGGAGGTTGCCTGGACCAACTGGGTTTTCTTTTTGTCGGGGGGCAGGGCATAGGTCATCATTTCTCTCTAAGCCCAGCTCACAGGACCACCCTGGGGGTCAGCACGTGCCTGAGAAGCATGCAGACACAAGTCACCCCTTCTGTCTCCATTCATTATCAGCAGTATTGGGGAGCAGGACAGTTCTTTCCACCCTCGGCCCCTTGGGGCCTTTTCTGTGCTGACTTGGAAGTCTGGGGCCTAGGCTCACCCTTGGGAGCAGAACTAGAGATGGCTCCCGCATTCGTGGAGCTTGCAGGCCTGTGGTAGGTCTAGTGCCTTCACAAGTAACCATCCAGATGTTACCCTGCACCCAGGGCCACAGCTCCTGAGGAGGAAGGCTATGGGGCCACTGAGTGAAGCCTCTGTGTACTGTGGGGTGAGGTCCAGCTGTCCTGGACGGCTGTGGTCAGCACCAGGACACCAGACATTTGGGGGACCGAGGCTGATGTTGGGGATTAAGACTCAAGACTTTCTTTTCCACACTGGAGCCAAGCCAACAAGGTGGGGGTGAAGGTGGGGGATGTGATCTGCCAGTCTCACTCTTGAGTCAGTGTCTCTGGATTCTGCATCCGTTCCCCCCTCTTTGGGAGCCCACCCCGCCTCTCCTCCTGCTCTCCCTTATGCTGCAGCTGCCATCTTCAGCCCAGATGACACATCTCCTGAGGCTTCTTATCCACGTCGCTGGGGCAGGCTGGTGTGCACGAGGCCCCAGGTGTGTGTGTATGGGGGTGGGGGCGCGTGGTCTCTCCTCCACTCCTGACTTCCTATACTCCTCCCGACCTGGTCTCGCTCACTGCTCTTGCTGATTCTGCGGCTGCTCCAAGTTTTCCTTTTCCCGGCATGACAGCTGTGGATGAAAGGACCGACCAAGAGCAAGCTGGCGATTTCATAGGCCTCATCATGCAGAACCGCTCAGAGCCTACAGGGTGCAGGGCAGTGGAGCAGGGAGGGATGCAGGAAGGTGCCTGAACCCTCCAGTCAGTGGGAAGCCTTCGGCTCAGGGCAGCAGGTTATATCTGTGCTCTGAGACTTGGGCCGGCCCCTGGCTGCTCTGAACCTCAGTTTGCTCATAGAGGAGTGGGAAATAATGATGATACCGGGTTCTGGTGTTCTTGGGAGCCCAACGTGTCAAATGAGGCGATACTTTGGAAGACTGTAAAGCCCAACACTTAGTAATGGTAAAGCTGGCATTTGTTGCGTGTTTACTACTGTATTAGGGTTCTCCAGAGAAACAGAGCCTGTGGATGTATAAATAAGTATAAGAGGAGATTTGTTACAGGAATTGACTCACGTGGTTATAGAGCCACGAAGTCCCACAATTTGCCACCTGCAAGCAAGAGAACCAGGAGAACCGGTGGTGTAATTCACTCTCAGTCCTTCAGCCTGGGAACCAGGGGCCCGCTGGTGAAGTCTTGGACTCTGAAGTCCTGAGAACCAGAATTTGCTGGCTGCGAGCTTCCCAGTGGTCTATGCAAAAGATCAGGAGCAGATACTCAATTCGTAGTAGGATGCATGAGACAGAAATAAACAATCCCTGTAGCTTAGGCCTGAAAGACATTTCTCAGCAGGGGACTAGAAGCAGTTATTAACTTGCGCTTCACGACCTCATGGCCATGGTTGTTAAGAAAGAACCAGGGGAGCCTCTTCTTGATTTGCAAAGTGTCTCTCTCTCTCCCCTCCTTGCTGCCTGCACCCCCTCCCTCATTCCTTCTGGGGTATCCAGCTGTTGTGGCATGTATGTAAACAGAAGGCCAGTGGTGGAACAGCATGTCAGGGTCCCTCCTGTGTGCTGGAGGAGGGGCTTGGAGTGAGAAGCTGTCTTGGAAGCTTATGCCTATGACAAATGGTCCCTAGAGACAAGCTATGAGTTCATTTGAGTGGCAGTGTATAAATGCCCCTCTGGCGAAAAATAAGCAGCCTATGCCTCAATACGGTCACCACCAAGCCAGGTGCGAGTCTGGGGAGACAGGAGAGAGCTGGATGGGACGTGCCCAGGCTTAGGAGGGATTGGTACTAGTGTGGTCAGCTAGAGCAGTGCTTGAGGGTTCAAGGATAGAAGGGGGCATGAGGACCATTCTAGAACATGCTAGATAATCTCAGGCAAGTGACTCAACCTCTCTGCACTTGTTTTCTTATCTGAAAAAAGTCCCAGAAAGGTTTGAGGCTCAAAGGAATCCTCAAATATGAAAGTGATCTATAAGTTGCAAATGCCCTTTGTTTATTCATTCATTCAGTAACTATTTATTGAGAGCCTACTGTGTAGGAAGCGTGGTTCTGGGCACCTAGCATACATCAGTACGCAAACAGACAAAAATCCTTGCCTTCATAGAACTTGCACTGTAGTGGAGGAAGACACAAAACAGTCAATGTAATATAAGTGTAGGATAAGATGGGTATAGGATATTACAAGGTGATACCCTCCATTGAACAAATAAACCAGAGTGTGGGGGACCAGGAGGACTGAAGAAGATGTGGTCAGGAATGTCCCACTGAGAAGGTGACACTGGCACAGAGAGGTGAAGGAGGTGAGGGATTTAGCCCTCTGAGCATCTGGGGGAAGCGTGTACCTGGCAGAGGGAATAGCCAGTGCAAAGGCCCTGAGGCAGAAGGCGCAGAGATGCCACTGCGGTGAAAGCAGAACGTCAGGAGCAACCAAGCTGAGGAGATCCTCACAGGCTACCTCAGACTTGCGCTTTTATTCCCAGTGAACTGGGAAGTTATTTCAGGGTTTTGAGTAGAGGTTGGCAGGTATGGCTTGTGATTTCAGAAAACCACTTTGGCTGCTGGTTGAAAATAGGCTCTGAAAAGGTGAAGTCAAGGAGACCAGTGTGTGCGTGGGCTCTTAACAATAATCCAGGCAGGAGATGACGGTAGCCTGGACCAGGGTGGGAGCAGTGAGGTGGGCTACGGAGTGGCTGGGTCTGGGCCGTAATGAAAAGGAAGAGCCAGCAAGATGTGGCTGGCACACGGGGGTGTGAGGGAACGAGAGGGGTCGAGCAGGACTCGAGGGTTGTGGTCTGAGCGACTGGAAGGATGGAGGGGCATATGCTGGGCTGGGGGTGACTGAGGCAAGAACAGGTTTGTCCGTGGAGGCAGGATCTCAGGTCCAGTTTGGGACAGGCTGAGTGTCAGGTGCCTTTCAGGTGGGGCTGTCGGCTAGGTAGTTGGATAATCACGGCTGGCATTTAGAATGGTTGGAGATACGCATTGGGGAGCGGGGAGCTTATGGATGGTTTTTAAAGCCACGGGAGAGGACAAGGTCACCTAGGGAGTGAACTCAGAAGAGATGAGAAGGCCGAGGACTGAGCCTTCCTTGGGCCAGGCAGGAAAGGAGGAACAAGAAAAGAGGACCGAGAAGGAATAGCCCATTGCAAGGGGACCCAGACCTGTCCTAGAAGTCAACAGGAGAGTGTACCTGGGAGGAGGAAGGGATCGATTGTGTTGTGTGGCCTGCTAGGCGGTCACTACACTGTGCCCTGAGCTGCAGGGTATTTCCGCCTGCAAACCCTGGGGATGGTTTCCAGCTCAGGGAACAGGCAGCATGCATGTGCTCCAATGGAAACCACACTAACCAGAGTGAATCAGAAGGGGTGTTTCCCAAGGGGATTGTGGCAGGGGCCCCTGTGGAGGTCAAGTGGGGAGGCCTCCAAGCCCTGCCCCCCACACACATCACCATAGTTGCTACCCTTTCGTCTGTTTTTTTAAAATATATTGGACTTGGGCATAAGATGCACTTGAGAAAAGGATTCTACTGCCAGGTGGAGTTTGAGAAGCACTGGCCAGAATAGCAAGTGCTCTGGCTTTGACATCCCGGGAGGCTCAGGTGTCCCAGGGAGCAGGGACTCTGCAGTGTGTCTGTGCTTTGGGTTTGGCCGCGGAGGCAAGCCAGGAGAGTGTCCGGCTGAGGCTCGGAGAAGCACCAGTGAGGTGGGCTGGGGGTGGGGGAGAGGACAGAAAGCTAAGTGCTGCGCTTGGGACCTTGCAGAGCCGCAGGCCCCAAAAGTGATGGAGAAGGAGGACGGGAATGAGAAGGACCGTAGTTAGGAAGACAGAACTGGTAGAAAGCGGGGTCCAATGACTAAATGCTCCAAAGTCAAAGAGGACTCCCCTCTCCCCGTCCTCACGATTACTTGCAGTTCTGCTATTTTTTTTCCCTGATGCAAACCTCCTCTTTTTCTCTCCCCTTCAAAGCAGCATCCTCACTCCCAAGTGGCATTTCTGATGCAAGGGAGCAGAGGTGTAACCCATCAAAGTGATCTCCGCACCAAAAATAACTTTTCCAGCCAGACGCTCCCCAGCCTCCCACGCCGAAGTGCTTGCTTTCACCCCGCAAAGTCGGCACGTTGACCTGTGGCTCTCAAAGGTCAGCGTTGTGAAACTGCCTTGCCTCTGAGATGAGGAAGTATGTTGGTTTTCCCCCAAAGAAGTGTTGTGGCTAAATCAATTCTACATACAAAGAAAGGGTCCATCCTGAATTCCTAAACCCTGACGGAGAAGATGGTGACTGTAGGTCGGATATTTACAGACTTGTGTCGTGTAAATTACTCACTCACCGAGGTGTCTAACCTGCTTGAGGTTATGGGGAGAATTCATAACACGTGGTGTATCGTGCTATATACCCAAGGGTCTGTGGTCAGGCAGCCTGAGTTCACATCCCAGTGTCATCCCTGGCTGTGCCCCCCTGGGCAAGCACTTCTTTCTCAGCCTTAGTCCCCCCCACACCCCCCCACCTTAAGAGTGTTCACCTCATAGGCTTGTTTGGGGATAAAACGAAATACCACAATATACAGAAGCACTTAGTGTGGCAGCTATTATTGTTGGGCTTCTCATTCTCCAGGCATCTGAAACCTTCATGACAGCAGTCCCCAGGTTATACTGAATAATCCACTCACCTGTTCATCTTTACAAGTCAGGCTACTTCTTATTTATCTTTGTGTCTCTAGAACCACATCTGGCACACAGTTGGCAGTTAAATGTATTTGTTCAGTGAGCGCATATGGCCACAGACTGTAGACTCCACGTGAGCAGGAATATTTGTCTGACTAACTCACTGCTATCTCCCCGACGCTTAGAATACTGCCTGCACGCAGTAGGCACTGCGTAAATATTTGTCACCTGCAAAATGAACCAGGAATCAATGGAACTTCACTAACCAGCAAACCAAGATCCTGGTTTTAACTATTAGCCACCAGCGTGGAGTCTTCCTCTGTATTCCCGAATCCTCAGGCCTGAAAATCTCCCCTTTGCAAAGGTTGGCTCTCTTTGAAGAACAGAAAAGGAATGACTGCTTACAATTCCTTTTATACCCACTTTCTCCCTATGAGATGGCACCTCGCTCTAATTCAAAGTTTGAAAGCCGTGTCTGCGTAGACTCTGGGATCTGAGAGCTGGGGGAGCAGGCCTGCACGGTTCTCCTGGCCCAGCCCCGCGGCGGCCTGCAGCCTGGGTGTCAGGCGGATTTTGCAAATCAGACACCTGAGAAGCAGGAGGGTGAACTGTGGGGTGGCACAGCTCCAGCAGATGAGCAGCGGATGAGCTTTTACAAGTAGAAAGAACTCACTTCGTGGCTGGGCCTGGGCCGCAGCTCCCTGAACCCCCCAGCTGGTGTCCACATGCCACGCTGTCCCTGGAAGGAAGAAACAAGGCTTTGCTCTCCTTAGTCATGATTCACACTGGGTCCTGTTCACTGAGGTCCGCCAGGTGTAAGCATCGGTGCTGAGCACGTTTCCAGTATTCTCTCAGCTTCATCCTGCCACCCCCACCAATGGGATCAGTGTTGTTAGCTTCACTGCACTGCCTAGGAAACTGAGTCAGAGACGCTCAGAAGCCTCATTGAAGGCCACACAGTGGAGGTGCCGGAGCTGGGGCTCCTCCCCTGGCCACCTGGCGTGTGTCATCAGCAGGCAGTCCCACTAACGGTGTTGGCTGCTGTGACAGGGTGTAATTGGATCCTTTGAAAATCCCGTAAACCTTCTCAGGACACTAAGACTGTGTCTAGATTGTGCTAGGTCAAGTCCATAGAGGGAGAAATCAGCTCTTAGATGAAAAATCAGTTGATTCCGATTGGCCATGTAGAATTGTCAAGATGAATCAACCCCCTGTCCAATCTGCTCCCTTATGGTTCACTGTTTGTGGTTTTGTTGGTCTCTCTCCATCTCTGCTTCTCATTCTTCACTCGGGAAATAGTTCAGCGTCTCTAAGTGCCAGGCACTGGCCCAGCGGGGGGAGGTACACCCCACCGCCAGTACCTAGTCCAGCGTCGTGATGGGAAAGACCCGTTTGATTTTCTCTGGAACGCGTGACGCTGATTGATTCAAATACTTACTCTGAGCTGGTTTAACCCAATGTTCCTACTGACCAACTCAGGTTGGTCCCTCCCTCCCCCTTTCCCCTTCCCCGGGGGACAAACTCACCTGCCACCAGAGCGGAACTGAAGCAAGGGACCATGGGAAGACAGGAGGAGACGTTTACTATTTATCAGGCCACAGTGACTGTAATTTTGAACCCCCCGATGCCTTGTTATTTATTATTAATTCTTTAGACCTGCACAGTCTACGAAGCCTCATTGACCATTGTTATTAATATTCCTAACAGCCGTGTGTGGTGGGTGGATGGTAGGAGTTAGTACCCTAACTTTGCACATGAGGAAGCTGAGAGGGTACCTTGCTCAATGTCACTTAGTAAGTGGCAGCACGGGGCATCTGCTTGACTTTTGGTGCTTCCTGATGCCACTGTTTGTGCATCGTGGGTGCTCACATCTTTTCAGAACCTGGACTGAGTATCTCGGGGGTGGGAAAGGAGTACATGGGACCCCACCTGAAGACTAATCAGGATGTGGAGGTTACCCCAGCATTTGGTCCCCCCAGCCTTTGGATGTATATTCTGACCCTCCCTTGCAACCTCTCAGGCCTCAATGGAACCTCGAGTCTGCTGACGTCCCTACCCTTCCATCTTCAGCTATGGGAAAGGAAGAGGCTCCTTGCAGGCCTCTCCAGGTGCTACTTGAAGGTCAGGAAGTTCCTGGAATGTCCATTAAGAAAGGAGAGGGGACGCCCTGGCTGGTGTAGCTCAGTGGGTTGAGTGTGGGCCTATGAATAAAAGGGTTGCCAGTTCGATTCCCAGTCAGGGCACATGCCTGGGTTGCAGGTCAGGTCCCCAGTAGGGGGCACTCTAGAAACAACCACACATTGATATTTCTCTCCCTTTCTTTCTCCTTCCCTTCCCCTCTCTAAAAATAAATAAATAAAGTCTTAAAAAAAAGAAAGAAAGGAGAGGGGAGGTGAGGTGAGCTCTGGATCCTGAGAGCTCCTGCTGGGCTCTCAGAACACAGATGGCTTCTTAGCCATCTTCCCATTGGCCCACCAAGAATAGGCCTCCATTGTGGGCTACTGACCCTTTCCTCCCCGACCTCCTCCTGTGCCTTCACCCATGAGACTTTCTAGAGGCATCTGCAGCCCAAGCTAAGCAAGCTGTTTCTTAACACCAGCACTGGAAAACACCCGTGCAGAGGCTCACGGAGCCCCATGCGCCTCAGTTCAGCTGTAAAATCCATTCCATTCCCGCACAAAAGAGGTCACCCCATGTTGCACTGGGTGTGGGCTGTGTCAAGATGGGATGTGCCCAGTGGGAGCCAGGCTCCTACCGAGGTTTCTGACCTTGATTGTTTTGAATTTGCCAGAAGTTTTCCGTCGCAGACTGTCACAACCAGAAATCCTTACATATTCTGTTCACGGGGTCTCTGTTATGGATCTTAATCACTCATCATGTTTTCCTTAAAGTAAAATGAGTTTTCTGTGCAAGGAGAAGTAGGAGGCTATTGATTGTGCATCGTATATCAAGGAAAGCTTCAGTTTGTTTTCATCTGAAACAAGCTGGGCAAATATTTGTTAACCGCAGCAACACCTAGGAAGCAGGCAACCATGGTGTGTGGTGCGTGGTGTGAGCATGCCTACAGTAGCTCAGCAGAATTTTCAGAAATTAGACATTTGCATGGGAGGGTGGGGAGGGGCAGCCTTTCTGTTTGATATTTTGTGCTCCTGGTGACTGAGTGAATACATCCTGTATATTTGAAAAAAACATAAAAAAGAAAAGAAATGAGACATTTTAGGTTGAGTCTCTATAGCTAAAACTGTGTAGACTGTCATGAAGGTAGTTTGAATGTCTTCCTCAGCTCCAGCCTCCCCCTCCTTGGAGGCACCGTCTCGCCCCCGTTAAATTCATATGACGGCTGGAAAACGTTGGTGATTGTTTTCGCTGTGTGTGTCCCCTCCCTAACTTTCAGCGGGCCCTGATTTCTGCCGTCACTGTGTGTCCTCAGGAGTTCTTGCAAACTGATGCAACTCGAAGGAGCCAAATGCAATAAAGTCGTTACGAATGTTGGAGTCAGCAATTCACCAGGTTGACTTCATGTTATGGGTTTTAGGCACTTAATTGCACAGTAATTAATGATGGCCTTCCAGTTTTCTTCTCGTGCTTTGGAGCTGATCACTGGCACCCTTAAGGCATTGGGTATTCTCGTAGGCTCGGGAAGACCCAGGAAGAGGCCCCGAGACTGAGTAGCCTCAAGGAAAAATGGTCCTGTGCTTGTGACATCAAGAAACCAAGTTGAGATTGGCCTCAGGAAGGTTCCTCGGCGAGTTTCACTGCCCATCCGAGGCATCGTGCACGTGTACACACACGCACTCACATATACGCTCATGCACACTCGCCCGTGCTATGCAGTCACTGAGATCATTAGAACCTAGAACAAAAGCAAACTGAGACCCGCCACTGCCTCTCCCTGCCTCCTGTGGATGGTGCCCGGTGGGGCCTGAATCTGGACCAGAAGTTTTGTTCTGTGGCTGTTCGGGCTCTGCGATGTGGGATGAAGCCACAGCTGGTGCCTGTGATGTGGTTCCTTGTTTATGTAGCTCACAGGTCGGCCCCTTTTCCTACAGCTCTATGGAGCACCAGCATGGCCCTCGGGGTCGACGAGGTGGCCAACGTCCCCATTTTAGAGACAAGGAAAAAAAAAAACCAAGCAGCGGGCAGAGAAACACCACTCCTGGGAGAGTCCCCAGAGACCTCGCCGCGTGGAGCCCTTCTCCAGCTCAGCCATTTTACAGCCTGCACGTTGCCCCCAGCTGCGTTTTCAAAGACTTGCCGAATGTGTTTGAAAATCAGGAATTCAGGTGAAGAGCCGCAGAAAGGCAGTGCTGCGTGTCTGTTCTTGGCCCGTCTGGGGGCTGGAGAGAATGTGACGCAGTTGGCGTCCTTGAGGAGGCTGCACCATTCCTCCAACACAGGACGATGTGGGCTTCGGTGGTAACTGAAGGCAGACCCCCCCCCACCCCAGCGCCCCAACAAGCCCTGCCACAGGCGGCTGGGAACTGTGTGAACAGAGGAGCCAAGGATGTCCTGTCACCACATGCCTGAGCTCGGTCATCTGCCATAACTGGGCCACGAGGAGCGGTGGGCGTGGCCCAGGATTGAGTCACTGCGGCTCTGCCACTGCCTGGTTGAAAGCCACCTTGATCCCCTTTCACTCGTAGCTCCATTTAGTAATCAGGTGCTTATGAAGCGCCTACCTGGTGGCAGGTGTTGTGCCAGGAACTGGGGGGTCCAGCAGTGAGCGGTAACAGCGAACCCTGGGAGGCTGTCCAGGAAATGTAAATGCTGACCAAGTGCCTTGATTACAAGGTAGATGGGGCTTCCAGGGAAGGGAGGGCAGGGTTCTGTGGGCTTCAGTTCTTCCTCTGTCTCATGAGGGAGGGAGTGGGGTTGTTGATGGCTTTCAGGTTGGTAGTGACCCCTTGGTTTGAAATGCAGGTTTTCTGGGAACCTCAATATATGCAACATGAAAAAAACAGGGTTGTTTCCCTCCAATCAGTATCCCCTTTGTGTACAGAGCACCCTACTGCTGTATGGAACCCAGTTCGAACACCAGACCCTGAGGAGTCTTCCAGCAGCCCACACTACCCTAGAGTTCTGTCACTTCTTGATGACGGGTGAAGGCCTTTCCATTCCAAGTCACCATGATCTTGTGTCTGGAATCTGAAAGTGTCATTTGGATTGGGCTAGCATCCTTCTTACATATGGATGCTTGGTTCACACTCCTTATTTCTCTTTGGGGAGAGGGAGGAGCCTGAATGTGGTAGCTTCCATCTGAGCAGCCCGCTTGCAGGAGGGGAGGGGAGGGATGATGTGTGTAGTCGGCTTGCTCTGTCCCTCTGGCTGTCCGGAGTAACCCTCAGCTGTAAGGGCCGTGGTGGTGGTGCTGTTGACACTGCCATTCCATCTGCCACACTGGCCAGAGCCACTGAACCCCATCCCCATTCAGAATGTCCCAGAAGCCTTCAGACCACAGTCAGCCTCCTTGCTGGAGCCTCACCTTAGTCTTGCTCTCCACCTTCTCCTCACCCCAGTCCATCCCTCCTGACACCCCAGATCAGCCTTTCTCTGATAGTATCACCTCCCTATTGGCCTCAGGGTCAAGTCTAAGCTCCTCATCTTGGCATTCCCTAGTTGTGCCTCAGTGGGACCTCGGTAGCCTCCCACCTGCCCCTGAACACTTTCATTCTTAATTCCAAGCTTCTGCTCAAGCTATTTGTCCACCTGGAAAGGTTCCTTTCCTCCTCCTCTCTCGGCTGCACCGCCCTATATCAAGCCCAGCACTGTTCCTGGGGTGGCCCTGGAGCAAGCAGGTTTTCCTTTCTTTGAAATCCCACCCCATCGGCTTGCTGTCTGAAATGCTTCAGCTGTGGATCCTATAGGTCCTTTTGTTGGAAAGCTTTTGCTGTGTCTATGATCTGCCTCTCCCATCACACTATAAGCCCTTTGAGGACAGTCTGGATCTTCCTGTGTTTTTCGTTTCTTTTCTTGTTCTGTACTCAGTGAAGATATCTCTTGATCAACTCCCCACATTAGAGTACAGACCCATGTACTCAGAGCATCCTGATTGCTAAAGGTGGCTGGAGGTGAAGGTGCCATTCTTGACAGACACTTGATTTTAATGCACCACTCTGATGTCAGACTGTAGTTGGCAGCCAGTGTCAGAGACCGAACTAACAGTGGTTTCGGCAAGCAGGGAGCTGATTTTCTCTCCTATAACAGTCCAAGGCAGGTAGACAGTCCCAAGTCAGGAATGTGGTTCTACAACATCTGCGCTCCTGTGTCTTTCTGCCTTTCTGTCTTGAGCATGGTTTGCATTCTCAGGGTACCCTCATGGTCCCAACATGGCTGCCACAGCTCCAGTCATTGCTTCTACATTTTTAGCAGGATGAAGAATGATGAAGGGTGGGGGAAACAGTGCCTGACAATGGAATCAGCCATTCTTTTAAGGCGCTTCACTGACACCCTATCCAATAATTCTGCTTATATCTCTTTGGCCAACATTTAGCCTACAAACCACCATTCCTCCAAAGGAGGCTAAGAAATTTAGTTCTTCAACTGGGTGTATTTTTTTTCTACCACCACTACCCAATCAGAGTTCGTTTAATAAGGAAGAGGGCAGGAAGCGATATGGATTGGGTTGGCAGCCAGCAGTGCCCTCTGTAGCTGGTTAATGACACCTGTTGTATGTCAGATTGAGTAGGTGCCTATCAAAGAAGGCGACAGATTTTTCCAGGCCACATTTTGCAGTGTTCTGCCAGTAAATTCTAGGACTTTAGAGGTTGGGTTGCTCCAAGACTTCATCATCAGACACGTGTTTCTTGAGTGACTCACCCTAAGCCCCCAAAGTCACTGAGCTGTAATTGGCCTCATAAAGGAGTGCAGGCCAATGCCCTTGTCATGGCCAGCTCATCCTTTAGCACTGAGCACTGGTCCTGGTGTTCTGGGCAATGAAGGATTTGCTGATGCAAAGGTGGAGCCAGGCCACGCCCTCCGTGTTAAAGTCATTGTCTCCAGTACTTGCTAATGAGCACAGTCTTGATTCCGTGCAACTTGGAGCTTCTACACAGATTCACTTTAATATTTCTACAGGTTTTAGCAAGCTGATTAGATTAAGAAGAGTGAACTCTAATTTTTAAAAAGGATTGATTTGCTTTTAAAATCACCCTCATGGGGAAAGGGGCTTGGAGAGAAATTAGCCTTGGATCAGAAAGCACTCCACCTCCTTTTATAAACGAAGTCTGACTTTGTTTATTTCCTGTGGAAGACAATGATTTTCCAGCCCGGTCATGTATCCCCCCTCCTCACCAATTAGCTTTAGCTGGAACCGCCCTGGCTTTTACCATCGCTCACGAGGTTCCCTCTGCTCACGAGGTCCTCTCTGCTTGGAAGGAGTCCCTTTACCCACTTCTGTTACTATTTTCAGGGTATTTAGCATTTAGAGATGAGTGTGAAGTGTCTTGTTTGTGAGTTACCATGGACTGTCTCAGGGCTGCACCCCGTGGGTAGAAGAAAATGAAGGGTGAGCGAGAGACGCCACCCACAGTGGAGAATGGCCACCCACTGACGTCTCTTCATCCGGAAAGGCTCTGTCGGTCGACACTGAACACCTTCTAAGCGTTTTACAAGACGTGATCTCAGGCACTCTTCTCCGTCGTCCCATGAGGCATGAGCTGTCCTTGGCCCCGTCAGACCTGTGAGGTCACATGATTTGTCTAAGGTCCCATCTTCTGTAAATAGCCAAATTGGGGTCACACCTGGGGCTGCCGAGATGGAGTTCATGAAGCTCCCACCTGGCTGCCCTGTACACCTACCTCAAGGGTCCAGTTGAAAACGGCCTGTGTGCTCTTAAGCAGGGATTTCTACCAGGACCTGGCATGGGTGGCCCTGCGGTCCCTTACGATTCTGAGTTCATGATTTCAGGGAAGATGGAGGATCGGGACTTGGGTGGCGACTAAACTGAGAGGAATTTGTGGATGCACCCCCACTGAGGGAAGTTGGGGGTCTGTCAGGGAGGCGCCCCAGGCCAGAGGATGGCCTTCGTGATGGTCCAATGAAAGCATCCTAGAGCCAGGCCTCTCTCCTACCGGAGATGTCACATGACAGGAAGCCCTTCAAATTGCGGCTGCTTCTCTAATTTTTTTTAAGATTTATTTATTGGGGCTGGAATGGGAGTAGGGGGGAGAAAACTGTACTTGAACAATGATTGAAATAAAAAAAAAAAGATTTATTTATTTATTTTTTAGAGAGGGAAGGGAGGGAGATAGAGAGAGAAACATAAATGTGAGGTTGCTGGGGGTCATGGCCTGCAACCCAGGCATGTGCCCTGACTGGGAATCAAACCTGCGACACTTTGGTTCGTAGCCCGAGCTCAATCCACTGACCTACGCCAGCCAGGGCTTACTTATAATTTTTAACTGATAAAAAGCGAAAGCAGTTTCTTTTTACTGGAGACAGAGAGGCCTTGGCTTGCCAGGCCCTGCTTCTGAGTGCCTGGGAGTCAACGGCCAAGGCTGTGGGGGCACATCTCCATCCCGGTCCTGCGGGGGATGAAGGCATTCATCAGGGCCTCCCGCTGCCAGACGCAGACACACAGAATTTCAATGCACTGTGTTTACAGAGACTGTCATAACCGGGACGATTCCTAAAATGTGCCGAGGGTAATCGTACTTTTATTTTACCCACCGTAAAAGTCTTTTGTGTAGAGCAGCATATATAATATTCGGCAGATCTCCATAGGAACTCCCCCTGTCCATTTTTCACATGGGCCCAGGTAGTAGCTTCGGCATTTCGGCTTTATTTACTGGAGCAGGCCTCCTACCCTGGGGGAAATCCAGGCAGTCTGAGCCAGTTCAATTTGGCTGGATTTTATTGAGCTGACTATGCTCCTCATGCTATTCCAGGCTAGAAAATATAAAGTTAAATAAGATAGAGTTCTTGCCTTCAAAAATGTTTTGATTAACCATTGTGGCATAACAAACTAACTAAAACTGACTGTGGCTTCAGGTGATCATTTTTTTCCCTCTCCCCATTCTGTGTGTCGGGAAGAGCTTGTCTGGGGGGTCCATCTCTGACACGTGTTCCCAGGATGGCTGGGGCTAGAGGGTCTGCTCCCACGACGGCTTCCTCACTCACCTGTTTGGTGCGGTGATGCTTTTCTGTCCGCCTCTCCCTACCCGGCATCTCACCTCCCGGGCCCTCTCCCACGGCCTGGGCTTCCTGCAGCATGGAGGTCTCAGGGCAACTGTCCGTCTTCCAAGAGGCAGGAAGTAGAAGCTTCCCAGTCAGTGAACAGCGACATCCAAAACTGGCACTGTGTCACTTTCACTGTTGGCCAGAGTGCTCACAAGGCACAAAGCACAACTCGCTTTCAAGGGCCTAGGAAGAATTCCACTCCTGATGGGGGTGTGGCAAGTCACATTGCAGTGCGAGAGATGGTTGCAGCCGATTTTTGGTAGAATACAATCAGCCACAAGGACATGAGGCTGCGCACTTTAGCAAGTCATAATTGGGGTAATACCCACAACAAAGAAAGCACCAGAGGAAAGAGGGGCCCAGAGGTGGAGTAACAGGCTCTCTAATGGGTTGGGCATGGGGAGAGGGTCGGAGAGGTCTCCAGGATCCAGAGGCAAGTGAGCTGGGTTTTGAATGAAGACCAGGTTGTGCATTTCAGGGAGAGAGAACAGCGTGCATGCAGTGGGGGTGGTGGGGTCCTCATGCAGGGTTTGCCCAGAAACAACCCTGAAGGTCATTACTGGTACTTAACTTTAGTTGGGTTTGTGTTGTATGTCTTATATACATACATGTGTATATATGTATGTATGCACATAAAAAATATATACAGTTCCAAAAACAGAAAATGGAACCATCCTCTGGAGGGCAAGCCCCTTTGTAGTTCAGGCTTCCCTACTGGGTAAGTGTGCTAGGAACCCATCTGTATCAGTACGCCAGCTGGCGTT